>NC_089838.1:71583267-72183267 GCF_035609145.1 Eleutherodactylus coqui
GAGCCATAACTTTTTCATTTTTCCATTGACATGGCCATATGAGGGCTTGTTTTTTGCGGGACAAGTTGTGATTTTTTAAACAGGGGGGAGGAAAAAAAGAAATGGGGAAAAAAGAAAAAAAGGGGCCATGTCATTAAGGGGTTAAATAATGCATTAACTTCCTTCTCTGGGTCATTACGACGCACACGGATACCACGTGTGATTGTATTTTTGATTTTTTACAAAGTAAAGGGAGACAAGTGTTTTTTTGTTTTTTTTTAATAATTTTTTTACTTTTTTTTTTTTTTCATTTTTTTTTCATTTTTTTTTTTTTTGTCCCTTTAGGGGACTTCCACAGGGACCCATCAGGACCCCTGATCACATTCCGGGGGTCCGATGGTGACAGCCCTTTACATGCTGCAGTGACAGTCCTTTACATGCTGCAGTCACATAGACTGCAGCATATAAAGGGTTAACACAGCAGAGATCGGAGGTTTTCTCTGATCTCTGCTGTAAGAGCTAGTACCTAGCTGTCCCCTGACAGCTAACAACCAGCTCTCCCTGCCACAGAGACCATCGGCTTGCTTCTGACAAGCCGATGGTCTCTATGGCAACTTGTAAACAAAGCAGGACATTGCCGACATGTCGGCAATACCTTCTGCTGGTTTTTCAAAGCCCTTGCACTGCTCTGTGTGGGTCTGTGCAGGCAGAGCACACTGTCACAGCTTGTGGCATTGTGCTCTGCAGCTCCCATAGTGATACATAGCCCGGAAATCTTCCGGGCTATGTTGCTATGAGCAGTGGAGCTCGTCCCCGGAAATTTTCCGGGCGTGCCACTCAAGGGGTTAATCCATCTTGCCCTCCACATGTTGCAAGTTTCCAGTGCTAGAGGGAGCAAAGCAGCTGCAGATAATCACCGAGCCGCCACCATGCTTCATTCTTCCTCCTCCAGACATACCGCTGATTTATAGGCCTGGAAATTTCCTCCTCCAAAACTTCTGTAGCTTATTTATATGGTTTTTCAGCATATTGGAGCTGACTTTTCTTGTGCCTTTGGGTTAGTGGAAGTTGTACGTCTTGGAGCTCAGGCAGGAAGACCTTCAGCGTTTAGTATGCACCTTACTGTGCAAACGGAAACCTCAGTGCTGTGCCTGCTGCCACCAAATCTTGCTGCAGGTCTTTTGCAGTCACTCAACAGCTTTATACCACCTGCCTGCTCAGGAATCTGGTGGCAGCTGGTGAAAGCTTCCTCCTTCCACACCCAGGTAGTGCAGCCAGTGTTCCTTTAACTTTAAACTTGCAAACTATGCTTCTAACTGTATCCCTAGGAACATGCAATTCCTTTACCATCTTTTTCTATATTCTTTTCCTTGTTTATGGACGGTAATGATGTCTTCTCAACTTTTTGGACCACTTTTCTGACTTACCCATTTTTCTAACATGCTATCAAATGTCACAGTCACAGTCAACGAAGCCCTAGCCAGTCCAGGTATTTTGCATCTAATGAAGTCCTAGATGAGTTGCATCAGGTGTACTTGAGATGACACCTGATTTGCAAATGTGTGCTCTTATGAGGGATTCTATTCAGGGGGTTGAATAAAGGCCCATTTAGACACAACGATTATCGCTCAAAAGATCGTTATGTGCATTTACATGGCAAGATGATCGCTCAAAATTTGCTCAATTGGCAGTTTGAGTGACAGTTTTGAGGGTTCACTTTGCATAGTATACAGCTGAGCACTCCGAGCGGGGTATGCAGAAGACAAACGGCACCGCTTGTCTTCTGTATACAGTTGTTGTCTTCTTGGAGCGCTCAACTGGTATACAGCTGAGCACTCTGAGTGGGGTATACAGAAGACAGCTGGAGCGCTGTCTTCTGCATACTTCTACTGTGTTCTCCGAGCGGAATACCAGCTAAAACAATAGTATCAGCGGTATCCCGCTGAGAAGTCAGCGCGCGGTCCTGATAAGACTCATTGTTGTCTTTCAGCTTGCTGAAAGACAACGATGAGCAAATCGTTAACGAAAACTGCACAATGTCTGTGCCTTTAGACCCAATGATCCTTGCTCAAAACACGGCTTTGAGCGAATTGTGAGTGAGAATCATTGGGTCTAAATGGGCCTTTATTCTGAGACTGCAGTAATCATTCAGAGTGGCATTTTGGGCTGAACTTGTTAAAATTGCTTGATATATTAGCTGTGTTGAACTATTTACAGGTCCTGTATAGTATCCAGCAGCCTATCAGTCCACGTTTGCTGTAACTGAGCCTCCAGATCGTGCAAACCCGAAGGCTGCCAAAGTTGGCCTCCCAGGTGGTCCCATACACGTTCTATTGGTGATAAATCTGGCAACCAAACATCCTATGAAAGTGTGACAATGTTGTAGACATATTCCTGTGAATTCCTTGCTGTGTGCAGCTGAGCATTATCCTGCTGCCTCTTGGAAGCCACCATGAGAGGAACACATGTGGCTGCAGGATGTCCTGAACATATCACTGAGCTGTCATTGTCTCTCATACCACTACTAGGGGGGACCGACTGTCATATGTGATGGCCCCCCAGACCATCACAGCAGCAGGGGGCAGTGTGCCGCTCTACAGCAAAGGCAGGATTGAGGCACTCACCCAGAGGTCTCCAAACACAAACACAGCTGCCCAAACTAAACCTGGATTAATCGCTAACGACAACCCAGTTCCATTCCGTAGTAGTCCAGTTTCGTTGTTCATAACACCACTGCAAACAGATGCAATTGGGAGTGGGTGTCAAAGGCAGTATACATAATGGGCGCCGTGAGACCAGCTGTCTTTCAGCCAAGCTGCTGAAAATAATGGTTCCAACAAACACAGTGGCCTGTAATGATGGAACTACCTGTCTCTGGATGGCGGACAACGAAACAGTTGGAGCTGCTCGTGCTTGTTAGAGAATTCTCTCTACTAGTGATCTGTCGAGGGCATCTTGTACAGATCGCCTTGTGTGCGTGCCCTCACACATCCACTGGTTCCAACACCTCTTAATAGTCTGGTCATAATGACCCAGGTTGATACGACAATCCAGCTTCTGGCATTCCAATAATGCGCCCCCTCTCAAACCCTGGTAACTGGTCTAAATCTCTTTGATTGCGTCATAGAGGTATCTAGTGGTCAACAAGCTCTACACAAGTGAAAAAAGAGGTCCGCTACACACAAGGAGCCTTTTTATAGGCCATGGGTGGAACCACTTTTAGGGCCCTTAGGTGGCAAGGCCATTCATCTAATCACACCACAACTCTAATCATTTACATATCTGCCGGAGATGTAACTGCATGCCGAGTTTTGGAGTAAAACGACAACTCTTTTTAGGGGGCTTGATTGTTTTTCTTGCCAAAGAGTGTACATAGTTGTATTATGTGAGCAACAGCTGGAGGGAAAACTACTTATTAACCTCGTTTGTTCCATCATCATCTATCTTGCTAAGCATTTCTATCGGATTTTGGCCATACACATCCCAATCCAATGATCAGGAGACGGTTGTACACAGGCAGAGGTATTCCTAAACCATTGGTAAATGTACAGAAATTGGACATCCCAGTGATGTCACATGACATTGGGAGAATTGCAGCCCCAGATTTCATATGTCCATCAAAGCATCCATCAAAGCAGGGACAGACCTAACAGCTTAAAGTAAAAGGGGACTGAAGGAACTATTGTGGACTATGTATCTCCTACATAGAAGACGTGCTTAATTTATGTGTCAGTGATATATTTAAAACAATACCAGCACCAAAATGTATGTGTATATAAGTTATATGCGGTTTACCGTATCATCGTATAAAGAGCTCTGGGAAAAAATGCTGGAGCCTGATTGGTTCTTTTTTTTTTTGTATGCACTAGACTTTATTATATTCACCACCATATGTAACTACAGTTTGCATGTAATTTACTGACTGCAACAAGCATTTGTTAACAGCTTGCCTGTAAATTCATCAGGCATTTTAGTGATGGCACATTTAACATTATAGGTCTTTGATTTTCCATCTCTGATTTTGCTCAGTATGTCATAAAGTCACTGTGCTAATATTTTCTTGGCATACGCCATGTTAAGGGAGCCTGTAAGATTAGGGTCCAATTGGGAATCTTTAGGGGACTTCATGTGCCATTTTATGCCCATCATGAGAGGTAGTGTTTAGTAATTGTATATAAAACTTTCTTTAAAGAAGACCTTCAGTAGAAACTCGACTTTCTCTCTGATTGTCTATTGGACTCTGGGCTTCCTTTATGTACATTGCACTCCCTTCCCTGCAGTTCAGCCTCCTGTCTACTTCCGATCATACAGAAGACCATATTGAATTTTAGATTCCATTGTGCTTTCTCTATGTGTTACTACTGAACCCAAGATGCTCAGCACATCATCACATTAGAATACCATATCTGCCTGCTGGGAGGATGGTGTAATCATCCTCCCCTCTATACTTACACAATAATCGTGTAAACATGTGCAGCGGGCAAACACTGAAATCCTTGGATTATTGCTGAATGGATCTTTCACAAAGACCGAAAAATCATTTATGTAAACGTGTCATTACAGTTTGCTGAATAGAAAGCAGTGGCAGAAGGGATGACTAGAGGTGTGGTCATGTTTTAATGAGCAATCAAAATTACTAGAGATGAGCGAGCGTACTCGGAAAAGCACTACTCGCTCGAGTAATTGGCTTTATTCAAGTATCGCTGTGCTCGTCCCTGAAGATTCGGGTGCTGCTGCGTCTGACAGGTGAGTCACAGCGGGGAGCAGGGGAGAGCGGGCGGGAGAGAGGGAGAGAAAGATCTTACCTCCGTTCCTCTCCGCTCTCCCCTGCAGCTCCCCGCTCCGTGCCGGCACCCGAATCTTCAGGGACGAGCACAGCGATACTCGGATAAAGCAAATTACTCGAGCGAGTAGTGCTTTTCCGAGTACGCTCGCTCATCTCTAAAAACTACCCAATTATCGTTCTATGTAATTGCACGTCAAGTGAACGATATACGACCGCTACGTCACTGCTGGTTGCATGCCCATTTCAATTTTTCATCAAAGGGCTCTTACACTGTTGTTAATGAATCCAGCTTGCAAACATATGTGCAATAATTAACTTTTTTATTATATATAGTAGTCATTGTAGTTAAACTTTTATCACAGACGTTATATCACATACTTCAAAGAAATACTTTTTATGTATACTTTCTACCCTTTAATAATAAAAAGTGTGATTTGTCTTTATACAGGCATTCCACCCACTTCAGGAATATCATCTATACGCCAGAGAACTGACCGTATTCCCATTGGCTTTAATGGATGTATACATGATGTAAGGATTAACAATGAACTGCAAGACTTTAGAGACCTGCCTCCAGTGTCAATTGGTGTGTTCCCTGGATGCAAGTCATGCAATATATGCAGGCATGGCTCCTGTCGCACTATGGAAAAAGCTAGTGTTATATGTGAATGTAATCCTGGATGGACTGGACCCTTGTGTGACCAAGAAGTTGGAAATCTGTGCGATGACCACAAGTAAGTTCAAGATCAAAGGGAAGATTTTATTTTGCTTTTCGATCACACAAAGTTTTTAAAAAAACAACATGTCCATCATTACACTTTGTTTTTCTCCTTGTACGTATGTAAAGGCTTTTGATGGGAATTAAAGGGTTATTAAATCTTGTGAGCCCATTCTAAGAGTGACAGGAGCCAGTAGGGGAAATGATGATGAAGGTAGAGCAGCGTGAATATACTTGCCGCAGGTAAGCAGAGCGGGGGCCAGAAAAGCGCCTTCTGAATCTCCGCAGCTCAGCTCAGTGCAGGTGTGTATCAGGCAGCCAATCAGGACCTGTGGGCATTCCCTCTAGCTCTGGCCAGCCAGCCCATGTCTCCACCCATAACTCTGGTGGAGACAAGATGCACCAGTATCGGAGCAAATATGGAGCAAGTGTTGCATGCCTGCGCAAATATGCAGGGCATGCGTGTGCAAAAAATACGGTAAAATATGCACAGTGACACAAAAAAACAATGCCCATCACATAAATACACTTACGCCTGTGTAATAGATAAGAAAAATAAGTGAACCCTTTGGAATCACTTGGATTGCTGCATTGATTAGTAATAAATTGTGCTCTGACTGTTATCAAGGTCACAGACAAACACAGTCTAACTAAACTAATAACACGCTAACAGTTTTACTGCTGACGTCGTTTATTGAACACATTGAGGATATATCCACAGTGCAGGGAGAAAGTAAGTGAACCTCTGTGATAATGACTTTTACAAGAGCTTTTACCTATTGGGAAATGGTGCTTCATTTGAGGAGATGAGATTTGAAGTGCGGGTCTCACAGATGCTTTGCCTATTAAATAACGGCACACTAAGCTTTGTTACCCCTGCCTCAGTGCAAGCAACCTTTAGAAGTGTTAGGCTGGGTTCACACAGGGCGGAATTTCCGTGCGGACTTTCTGCACAGAAATTCCGCTGGCAATCTTAATCCCAAGCTTAACCAGCAAAGTGGACAAGATTTGCAAAAATACGAAGAACCCATTGCGGCCAAGCCGCGCTGAAATTGACATGCTGCGCATAATTCAAAGCCACGGCATGTCAATTGTATCATTGTTTCCGTACCGGCCTCTCTCCTCTCTATGGGGAGAAATACTGCGAGATTTCTGTGGGATTTCCGTCCCATGTCACTGCAACCTCAGGGCTCTTTCACACGAGCACATATACGGAGTGTTTTCATGCCCGGGCGTATATTTCAATGCATCTGTTCACACGGGTTAATATACGTTGCGCAAATACGCCAGCAGCATGAAAATTAGAACATATACATGGCCGGCGCATATACGCTCAGCTAAAAGCGTATGTTTTGGCCAATATACACCGGCGTGTCCCATAGACTTCTATGGGAGCAGGGGAAGAGAAGGGAGGAGGAGGCATTTTTTTCAGCGTCCAACACTGTGAAAAGCTTACAGGTGCTTCTCTATAGGCACTGGAAGGCATCCCGAGGATTTTAGCAGAGCGAGGGAATTCTGGGGTGCGGCGTATTTTTCGCTAAAAATGATGCGCACGGTCGTGTGAATAGACGAGAAAACGCTTTCCGTGATCGCGGAAAAATGCCTATTCAGGCACTTACACGGAGCGGGCGTAAAAACATTAAAAAAAGCCATCGCCATATATGCGCTCATGTGAAAGGCCCTGGGGCTACTTTTACACGGAGGAAAAAAATCTGCTGTATTTCCACATCAAAAATCAACACCAAAATCTCCGATTTGGTGCAGATTTAGCTAAGAGATTTCACTTATTTCTTACTTTCAGGTGAATAGAATACGCAGTGAATTGTCTACAACAAATAGAATATGCTGTCATTTGAAGACCCATAATGATTCTAATCCGCAGTTAATTTTTTCTACTATAGTGCATGGGGTTTTTACGTGTAAACGAACCCTTAGATTGAGCCGTTCAGCTGCAGGAATCTCTTTCCTGCTTCCCAAGCGAAGATGTGAAACCACCCTTATATACCCGGCGTCACTTAAAACTGAAAGGCAAAGCAGTTGCAATCAGCAGAATGCGAGTGATGAGTACATGGCCTGCCTTTCCCTTCCCAGTCAATATCATTCCTTAAGCTGCTCTGGTAAAATGAAAACTTCGAAATGAAATGTGTGCTGTGATTGGTTCAACAAACAGTTGACTACCACCCCCCACCGCCGACAATATTTTGTTGGATCATGAAGACTGTGTGTACCAAGTTTGGTTGAGATTAGAGATGAGCGAGCATACTCGTTAAGGCGATTTACTCGAGAGAGCATCGCCTTTTTCAAGTACCTGCTGGCTCGTCCATGAAGATTTGGGGGGTTGCGGTGGGGATCGGGAGGGAGAGAGAGATCTCTCTCACTCTCCACCCCGCTCCCTTCTGCCGCCCCGCGCCCCCTGCAGCCCCCCCGAATCTTCAGGGACGAGCCAGCAAGTACTTGAAAAAGATGATGCTCTCTCTTGAGTAAATCGTCTTAACGAGTATGCTTGCTCCTCTCTAGTTGAGATCCATCAAGAAATGTAGGAGCCTATGAAGAACAAAAAGCAAACATATAAAAAAATGATTATGTATTTTATAGATATATAACAAATTATCAATTGTTACAGACAATTTGTGTTGTTTCAGATGTCTGCATGGATCTTGTGTTGGTACTGAGAACGGTTACATCTGCATGTGTACAGAAGGTTACGTTGGCATGTACTGTGACCAGAAGAATGAATCCTCCATCACCTGCCGGAGCCTGAAGTGTAATCATGGCCAGTGCCGACACTCCGAGAGTGGAGAGCCGTACTGTGAATGCGAACCCAACTTCACTGGAGAGCATTGTGACAAAGGTGAGCTATTAAATATTCTGCATCATACATGCAAACATATGGAGAGAAGACCTTTGCATCCCGTACTTAAACTGCACCTTCAGATGGCTTTTCTGAATAAGCTGCTGTGTGTACATGAGGAATACCACTATTTTGAATTTGGTGGTAGCTGTGCCTGTATTACCAACCCAGCCAGCTGCAATGTGGACGGAGCTGACAGCTTCCGCCTCCGTCCATATAACAGCTGATCAGTGGTGGTCCTGAGCGGCGGATCACTATTGTCAACTAATGACCTGTCCTGAGGATAGATCGTCTATAGCTCAGTCCCAGGACCCCCTTTAAACTGCAATAGCAAACACATCTTATGTACTAAAGGGCCACTATTTCTGCAAATCTATCAGCCCTTTTTCTAGCCTCCTCCAGCCATGGTAAGTATGAAAGTATTACAGCCTGTCCTGGAGGAAGTTTTATATTTCAGCAATAAGCACAATTATGTTGTGATCATAAAATCATATATAAATGGTAATCTGCTTGATTGTTTTTTGAGTGTCTCCTAATTACATCCATGTTCACATACTGTATGGCTGGTTTTGTACTTTGGATCATCATTAGAATTAGCAGATCTGAAGGACATATCGATCTAAACACACATAAGTCAGTTTGATAGTAACTACAAAGTAACTTTTGAGCTTTATGACGGGGGTCATAAATTCCTAGAATTAGTTGTGTTGGTAATCTAGGGTTAGCTTACCAGCTGTGTGCTTGTCTTTTGTGAGGATCATATATTTCTACCATAAAGTATATTTATGGTTTTACAACTATTTCTATTGCTTCCATAAATCTACAGAAATGAAACAACTGCCCAAAAAGTTTTGATTAAAAGATGCTACTAATTCTGAATAAAAAGCTTCAATGAAGACCTATGTATTACAGACACAAACTTCGCCTGCGTGCAGTTAGATCCTGCAGTCATATGCTTTCCATATGCTGCCTCTTGTTGATCTGCATACATTAGAAGAGGGGCAGAAGGAAGCAGAGTAACATATGACTGCAGAATTAAACACAAGGTTCCTTTGTAGTTTGATTGCATAGGAGCTGTGTACACCAAGCAATGCATTTTCTTTTATAGAAAGCTTGTCTGGAGTTTTGACCCTCCTAAACTACTACCGCGTTTCCCCAAAAATAAGACCCTGTCTTATATTTATTGTTGCCCCTAAAGATGCACTAGGTCTTATTTTTTGGGAAGGTCTTGTTATACTTACCTAGCAGGCTTGGTTTGGGTCCCCCCGCTGCTCTCCACAGCTCCGACACACTTCACGCAATCCTTGGCCGCTCATACAACATCACTTGCTGGTTAGGGGATTCATAAATCCCCCTCCAGGAAGTGATGGCTGTGATTAGTTTTTCGACCGCTGCTCAGCCAATCAATGCAGCACTGGATGAACCAATGCGATCGCTGTTATTGGTTCATCCAGCGTTGCATTGATTTGCTGAGCAGCGGTCGAAGAAGCAATCACAGCCATCGCTTTCTGGAGGTGTGATTTATGAGTCCCGTAACCAGGAAGTGAGGTTGTACGAGTGGCTGAAGACTGCAGGAACCGAGCCAAAACCTCTAGAGAGCAGTGAGAGGGACCTGGACCAAGCTTGTTAGGTAATGTATGCTTTTTTTATATATAGTATATGTAGGGCTTATTTTCAGAGTAGGCTTATATTTCAAGCCTCCCCAAAAATTAGGCTAGGGCTTATTTTGGGTGTAGGTCTTATTTTTGGGGAGACATTCTCATCACTACATATTCACACTTGACACCAGTAATCCATCATATTTTAGAAAAAGCATGCAAATTAATCTCCGTTGGGCATTTCTTCAGCAGGCAAGTGTCCTATGATCATTGCAGCAACCCTCCCCTTCTGACATCTCTTTGTAGGGGACAGTAGGTGACGATTGAGGCAATTTAAGAGTAATTCAAATGTGAAAGACTGCTGTTTTGTTGTAAAGTTTCAGCTTTTAAGTAAAAGAAGTGTTTTTCTTTTAGAGAAAATCTGCCAAGGTGAGATTATCCGTGAGACTGTTCGTAAACATCAGGGGTACAATACATGCACGACAGCCCAAAAAGTGCCACGTGTAGAATGCAGTGGAAAGTGCAGCAGTGGGCAGTGCTGCTTGCCAATAAGAAGCCGGAGACGGAAATATACCTTTCATTGCACAGATGGCACATCTTTTGCGGAGGAACTGGAAAGACACATGGAATGCGGATGCTCAAACTGCTTATAAAACCATCTCCAAAAACCCAAAGAAAGAACGACAAAAATATACAAAAACAATCAAGCAACTGTAATGCTGCAATTTGTAAAAGAACTGTACCTTCAGAGTGATGCTCAAGAAGATAAGAATAACTATATTGTAAGATAAACAAAAATAGAACTTATTTTTATTATTGAAAGTGACTATTTTCATTCTTTATTATATAAAATATCGCACCACTTGGATATATGTATCATATAGTGAGTTATTTCTACTGCTATTTTTTTAATACTACAAGAAAATAATAAATAATTCATAGCCTAACAAAACAACGTAATGGGTAAAGTTTATAAAAGTTTGGTTTTTAACAATGCGCCCCTGAATATTTTTCTGGAAGAGTATTTTCTTAACTGTGAATGTGTTTGTTACAAAGACAGATTTGTATCCAGTGATACATGTCATCTTGTAGATGCTAGCAACGTTGAGATGAAACATTTATTTATACTGGTGTGCTCCAATATTTTCTGTCATTGTAAGTATATTTTGGTTGAAAAAGGAGAAGTATGGACATTATCAATAAATTGTGATTATAAATCTAAATTTAACAATTAAAAAGGCCATATTGTGTTTTCAAAGCTGTGGACTGATTTGCTTGGACCTTCGAAACATAAAGAATAAGCTATATTGTAGGCCTACGGAGCAGAAGAGTCCTGTACAGGTCCTCACTTCTTAAAAAAGCCTGGGCTGCCTCTATGACATGTATGCACTTGGCAGGACTACAAAGACAAAGTGACTCAGGTTCTGCTTTGTACAATATTTGCTGTTTTGGCATTATTATGAATTGATGCTCCCATGATCTGTTTTTACCAAGAACTGTAATGGTAACAAGGGAGCATGCTCTACGTTTAGAGGAAATAAGGTTTCTACACCGACACGAGAGGGGGTTCTTTACTGTAAGAGCAGTGAGACTATGGACCTGAGTACGTGGTAATGATGAACTCACTAAAGAGTTTAAGAGGGGCCTGGACTCCGTTCTAGAGTGTTACAATATTAAATGTTAGTCACTCAGAAGGGTTGTTGATCAGGGAATTATTCCAATTGCCTAAATGGGGAAAATTGGTTTCTACCTCAATGGGTTTTTTTTTTGCCTTCCTCTGGGATCAATAATGGGGCTTGGGAGATAATAGTTTGAAGTGGATAGACATATAGAATGAAAGGCCGAAAAAAGACATGTTACTACTAGTGATCAGCGAGTATCCTCGCTAAGGGCAATTGCTCGAGTGAGCAGTAACCATAGCGAGTACCTGCCCGCTCGAGACAAAAGGTTCGGGTGCCGGCGGCAGGCAGGGAGCTGCGGGGGAGAGCGGGGAGGAACAGAGGGGAAATCTCTCTCCCCCTCTCTCCTCCCCGCGCCCCCCTGCTGACTGCCGCTACTCACCGCTCCCCCGCGCCGCCACCCGAACCTTCTGTCTCGAGCGGGCAGGTACTCGCTAAGGGCAATTCTCGCTCGAGCAATTGCCCTTAGCGAGTATACTCGCTCATCTCTAGTTACTACGCTAGAAATGTCCCTTACTGCTTATCCATCAAAATGTGTTTTGTAAAAAAATCTGGATTAAAGTTTTACTAAAAAAAAGCATATGTTAGAGCTCTGATTGTGGATCCACTGTGCTAACCAACTAAACCTCGTTTTTAGACCAGAACTGGTATGCCTGGCAGCTGATCCCAGTGGTCAGAGGTACCGAAGGAGGGAAAACTCAGATAGTTAACTTGCCCTTAGCTAAGCAGGAAGATGAGAAGAGCCCTGCCTATAAGCAGGGTAGGCATCCTGATAAGAACGACCCCACGCTGGAACCTTGGGGCTGACTATTCTTGACAGGAAATAGGGACAGTGTACACAAAGCACAGAATAGGACTGACTACCACAGAAACAGGAACAATGCACAGACTGGACAGAAATGGACAGAAGCACACAAGCGAAAGCATAAGGCAAAGAACATACAAAATAAACAGATACCCATACCATCTCAAAAGACCAAACAGTCTTGAGATAGGCAGCCTAGATGTGCTTGGTGTCTGAAGCAAACACGCATCAATTCTGAGGCAACGAAGAGGGTCCTCAGCTTATTTAAATAGGAGAGTAATTACTATTTAAGCTGCAGCTGGGCTGTGAGCACTGAGAAGGGTTAACTACCTAATTGCTGGTAGAAAATAGAACAAAGAGTACATTCAAACAGAAGAAGCAGAGCAATGGCAGCGTCTGCCCGGAATAGCAAGATGGTGGCAGACCCAGATAGCAGACCGAACAGCATACCACCAGCAATCCAGTCATAGCCTATTAGGGTATGCAAATTCAGCATTCTAATCTAAAATGTAAAAAATTAACGCATGCTGCACACTCAATTTATTTCACTGTGGAGCATAAAAAGGGATTTTAATAGAGATGAGCGAGCGTACTCGGCCACGCCCCTTTTTCACCCGAGCGACGCGATTTTCGAGTACTTCCGTACTCGGGCGAAAAGATTCGGGGGGGCGCTGTGGGTGAGTGGGGGTTGCAGCGGGGAGTGGGGGGGGGGGGGAGAGGGAAAGAGAGAGGGCTCCCCCCTGTTCCCCGCTGCTACCTCCCGCTCCGCCACGCCGCCCCCCGAATCTTTTCACCCGAGTACGGAAGTACTCCAAAATCGCGGTGCTCGATCGAGTAATTACTCGAAACGAGTAGGTTCGCTCATCTCTAGATTTTAATTACTAAAGCTCCTCCTTCCTGATGTCAGGTGCAGGACTGTGAGATAGCTAATATATCCTTAAAAGTGTATGGCTTTTGAGCCCCATAAACGTATGCAGCTCAAAAGGTGAGGGAATGGGAAGTCTAGGAAAGTATCTTTCATACCCACTGGCTGCCCCTTTCCAACACTATGTACCCAAATGACAGCAACTTTACTCTTTCTGTGCGTTCATCTCCCATTCATCTCAATATTATGTGGCTAGAGGGAAGAACAGATTCTACTAAACAGATCCTGGAAGGCAAAGACACAAAGTGAGTGAAGAACTTGGGTGAATAATAAAAATAAATGACAAAAAACTTGCTGAATACTCCTCCTTTCCAACTACTTGAAGCACTTCAATAAATTAACAAGGTTTTGTATTGGTGTATGGAAGACAACCCAAGAATACGTCTGAAGTAAAAGCTTTGTGCAAGGAAGGGTAAAACAATTGCTATGCAGCATTTTACAATCCAGGCAATGTGGATGAGATCTCTTAAAATCTGCAAAAACCGTAGTGTAAATTCCCCTACGTGTGACTTTTAAATCCACATCATGTCAAATCATACAGCGGATTAACACAGTGGATGTCATCTCTTCAACTGAAGGGCCACGTCAATACACAAATCCATAACCAAATCTGTTGAGGATTTTCAGCTGCAAAGATTCTGCAGCAATATATATCGCCGAAGCCTAAAACAAGAAAACACAAGCGACTAACCAGCTCCAAGAACACGTTTGGAGGCTGTGATTTATTTAATCTGTAATACCTTCTGGAGTGTTAGGACCGCTTCACACAAATTTACATACCCGACACTCGTCCCCGCATGAACTCGCTCCCGTGCTGTTGCACAGGAGCAGGTAAAGTTGGCTCACAGCAGGGCGACTGGAGGAGCTTTTTTTCCCCACTCTCCCTCGCCCCTCTCCATTCACTTAACACAACGGTTGTTCAGTACTGAAGGCTGCTGTTTACACTAAACGATCATTGTTCAGCTCATTGTCCATCGTTTATGCAACCTAAATGATGAAAGATGAGCTGAACGATGATCGTTCAGTGTAAACAGCAGCTGCTCAGTACTGAACAACCGCTGTGTTAAGTAAATGGAGAGGGGCGGTTGAGAGCGGAGAGTGAAATCTCCTGCAGCTTCCCCAGCCCCCTGCTGGCTGCTCTGACAGAGAGCCAGTGATACTTGCCCCTATGTAACAGCACAAGAGTGAGTATGTGCAGGGACAAGTGTCGGGTATCATTTGCCCTACATTCGTCCCGTGTAAATGGGCCTTTGCATGTGGATTTTGGTGAAGATTTGCTGCAGAAATGGTAATTAATGAGGATTACACCTTTTGCGCACTGCACTTTTACAAAAGTCTTGGCTAAAAAGCTGCATTGGCTTTTGCGTGTGTTCAGCTCATCACTATGTAGTTACAACATAGGCATGACCAGTTTTGTTATAGTAACCGTTAACGTCCTAATAACCAACCAGTTTTTTTGTTTTCTTTCATCGTTTTATCCCAAAGGACCAGAACCTTTTATTTTTCCCATTAGCGTAGTTGCATGAGGGCATAGTTTTTACAGATGTCATTCTTTAATGACATCATTTTGGGGTACATACTGCACCGTGTATAATATAACTTTCCATTTTTTTTCTGGTGGGTATATAAAAAATAAAATTCTACTTTGGTTTTTGTTCTTCAGCATTCACCGTGTGATATAAAGATACATGATAATCTTATTAGGATTTGCACAATCAAAATGACAATAAACGTACATAGTCTTTACTTACTACTTGGAATAATAAAACACTTAAAAAATGCTTTTGTGTTGCCACATTTCAAGAGCCATAACATTTTTATTTTTCTATCAATGGAGTTGTATGAGGGCTTGTTTTTTTGTGGGACAAGCTGCAGTTTTCAGGGATAACATTTTTGGGAATGGATAACGTTTTGATCAGTTTCCATTTTTCAGGCTAGATTGACAACAAGAATACAATTCTGGCTTTGTGTCTTTCCTCTTTACAGTGTTCACCGCACGGTACAAATGCCTTGTTGATTATGTGTGTCAGTACAATTATGTGGATACCAAATGTATATGTTCTTTGTTTTACTACTTTTATACAATGGCACCCCCTAAAATTTGTGTCACAGCATTCAATGACCCACAACTGTTTTATTTTTTTTGTCAACCGAGCTGTATGGGAACTTGTTTTTGTGGGATGTGCTATAGTTTTCATTGGCACCATTTTTTTTGGTTCACACAACTTTTTAATTTCTTTTAAATCTTTGATTCCCTTTTAAGTTTTTGCGGGGCAAGATACATGTAATCAGCAATTTTGTCATTTTTTGGTATTCACTGTGTAGGTTAAATAATGTTATGTCTTTTGTTTGTGTTTTTAGAAAAATGCTGTGATACCAATTTAGTTTAAGTTTTTTTTTCATAATGAACAGGGGGGGGGGGGGGGTTTAAGTTTAATTTTTGAACTTTATTTAAAACTTGTTTTAATTTTTATTTTAGTCCCATTAGGAGACTTGCACTACATTCAATACTAAAGTTCCTATACTACACAGCAATACTTCAGTATTGTGGTGTACTACAGCAGCCTACTACTTGACAGACCTGGAGGCCATAGTTAGGGCTCTGGTTGCTGTAGCAACTCATCAGCGCTCCACAATCACATCATAGTAGGCTAACGGGTAACTGAGAAAGCCTCCACCCTCCACCTTATATGCCGTGGTCAACATTGTTAAGTTTTGTCAGAGAGCTTGTACTCTGGTGTGTAGTACTCAGTTGATTTAGGAACAGTGGGTACCGTTGTTCTGGTGATCAATGATGGTCCCAGTAGTCAGACCCCACCGATCAGATACTTTTCTTCTTTCCATTGGAGAAGGGGTAAGTACTTTTTATAAAACAACCCCTTTACATGGGGTGGAATGAAGAAAAAAATATTAAATGCACTTTTTTTCTTTTTTTAGGTGTAGTTTTTATGGCATTCACCATGCAGTGTAAAGGACAATAACTTTATTCTGTGGTGCCAATACAGGTATGGGGATACCAAATTTATAAAGTGTTTGTTATGTTCTACCACTTAAAAAGAAAATAGTTTGTGTTTCCATATTCTGAGACACAGACCTTTCTTTAATTTTTCCATCAATGAAGGCAGGTGTTGGTTTTTTGCAGGGTGAGCTATAATTTTTATTGTTACCATTTCGGGGTATCTTTTTTAAGATGTGAGGGGACTAGAAAATAACACAGTTCTGCTATGATGTATTTCAGCTATCCTTGTAAAGGATAATGTTATATTTTATGCTTCAAAGCTGTTTATTAGAATTGTAGCCTAACAGGATGGCAACAAGCTGCCAAAATAACGCCACACAGGGGGACATAACAGTTGACAGATATAAGTGCGTATATAACAAAGGCAGTGAAAGGGACCAAATAATCCAAACTAAGTCCCTTAGAGAATGTAAAGAACTATACGGCACAGCTTAGTGTATTGTAGTAAAAGATGACTGTAGCATGAAACTGAATCAAAAGACTGCTCTCAAATACTATGAAAAAGACCTCCAGTTGAATATATTAGCCCTTCTTATATAGGGCAGATCTCATCAACTGAAACATTACTAACAGTACTGTTAGTAATGTTTCAGTTGATGAGACCTGCCCTCTGTTCTTAGGAAATCACAGCAATGGTGCCAGCGTTCTAGAGTCAATGAGGAACCCAAATCACCCTCCCATTGAGGTATAAATGGAAGTTTGATTTTATTTAAGGCACTATTCAAAATTAGAGATGAGCGAGCACCCAAATGCTCGGGTGCTCGTTGCTCGAGTCGAACTTTCCGCGATGCTCGAGGGTTCGTTTCGAGTAACGAACCCCATTGAAGTCAATGGGCGACTCGAGCATTTTTGTATATAGCCGATGCTCTCTAAGGTTTTCATTGGTGGAAATCTCCAAAACCCAAGAAAGTGATGGAAACGACACAGAAACGGACAGGGCAGGTGAGGGGCAACATGCTAGGCTGCATTTCAGGTTCCCAGGTCCCACTATTAAGCCACAATAGCGGCAAGAGTGCCCCCCCCCTAACAATTTTTACTTCGGACAAACCCTCATTAGTAAGCCACACCTTAGCTAAGCACCACACTACCTCCAACTAAGCACAAGCACTGCCTGCGGGACACACCGCTGCCTCTTCTCCTGGGTTACATGCTGCCCAACACCCCCCCCCCCCCCCCCCCCGCACGACCCAGTGTCCACAGCGCACACCAAAGTGTCCCTGCGCAGCCTTCAGCTGCCCTCATGCCGGCCCCATAGCCACACCACCCTGATGTCTATTTATAAGTGCATCTGCCATGAGAAGGAACCGGAGGCACACACTGCAGAGGGTTGGCAGGGCCAGGCAGCGACCCTCTTTAAAAGGGGCGGGGCGATAGCCCATAATGCTGTACAGAAGCAATGAGAAATCCAATCCTGTGCCACCTCCGTTAGGAGCTGCAAACGTGGGCATGGCAATGGGGAATCCATGTGCCACACACTATTCATTCTGTCAAGGTGTCGCATAGCTCAATCGACACTGCAAGGGGAAAGCCGTCTGCGCTCTGCCCCTTACCCAAGTCAGTCAGTGCCTTTGTGCCAGACAGGTCAAACATCGCGATGGGAACTAAGTTTGCACCAACAGCATAGGTGGGTCCTAGGAAACCCAAGAAATGAACAAAAAATTGATCTGAGCGGCCAAACATGGCAGACTTGCACCGCGCCCACGGCATAGGCCTCGGCCCACAGATTCAGCAATCCTAGGCAGGAAGCGAACTTTCACTGCACCCAGGACATAGGCCTCTGCACAAACCCTCAGCAATCGCGGGCCTACAGCGGACTCCAATGCTAGCGTAGCTGTGCACGTCTCATTAGCGCTGTATTGCTCCTGTAGTTTGTCCCAATGCAGTGCCCCGGATAGTAGAGCTAACATCAGATTAAATACAGGTGGGCTTCGGCCCACACTGCATGCCCCAGTCAGACTGGGGTTTTTTATAAGTATACACAGGCAGGTACAAATCCCCTATATGAAGTCCTTGTGGACCGACAGCATGGGTGGGTCCCAGAAAGCCACCGGCGGTACATAAATAAATCCCATTGCATTGCCCAGCACAGCTGAGGTAACGTCAGATTAAATACAGGTGGGCTTTGGCCCACACTGTATGCCCCAGTCAGACTGGGGTTCTTTATAAGTAGACACATGCAGTTACAACTCCGTGTGGACCGACAGCATGGGTGGGTCCCAGGAAGCCACCGGCGGTACATAAGTAAATCCCATTGCAGTACCCAGCACAGCTGAGGTAACGTCAGATTAAATGCAGGTGGGCTTCGGCCCACACTGCATGCCCCAGTCTGACCGGGGTTTTTAATACATAGACACAGGCAGGTACAAATCCCTAATGTGAAGTCCCTGTGGACCCACAGCATCGGTGGCTCCCTGGAACCCACCGGCTGTACATAAATAGATCCCATTGCAGTGCCCTGGACAGCAGAGCTAACATCAGATTAAATGCAGGTGGGCTTCGGCCCACACTGCATGCCCCAGTCAGACTGGGTTTTTTTATAAGTATACACAGGCAGGTACAACTCCCTAATGTGAAGTCTGTGTGGAGCCACAGCATGGGTGGGTCCCAGGAAGCCACCGGCGGTACATAAATAAATCCCATTGCAGTGCCCAGCACAGCTGAGGTAACGTCAGATTAAATGCAGGTGGGCTTTGGCGCACACTGCATGCCCCAGTCAGACTGGGGTTCTTTATAAGTAGACACATGCAGTTACAACTCCGTGTGGACCGACAGCAGGGATGGGTCCCAGGAAGCCACCGGCGGTACATAAATAAATCCCATTGCAGTGCCCAGCACAGCTGAGGTAACGTCAGATTAAATGCAGGTGGGCTTCGGCCCACACTGCATGCCCCAGTCTGACCGGGGTTTTTAATACATAGACACAGGCAGGAACAACTCAATAATGTGAAGTCCGTGTGGACCGACAGCATGGGTGGCTCCCTGCAACCCACCGGCGGTACATAAATAGATCCTATTGCAGTGCCCTGGACAGCAGAGCTAACATCAGATTAAATACAGGTGGGCTTCGGCCAAGAATGTTTTCATTGTTGGAGGAGGAGGACGGGGATGTTTTTGAGGCAGTACGTGTCCTGTTCCCGTGTCCGTGGTTATATGCACCTTGCCAGTAACCGCGTTGGTGGGATAGTGGTCGCGACTGTGGACCTATTAGCGCGGTTTTATTCCGTTGGTTTTCGGAATGTGGCCAGAATTAAATGGGTCGTGGTGGGGGGCTTTCTTATTGTGTCGTTTAAGGTGAAATTCTTGGACTGCCGCCAGACGGACCACTGCGAAAGTATTTGCCAAGAATGTTTTCATTGTTGGAGGAGGAGGAGGGGGATGTTTTTGAGGCAGTACGTGTCCTGTTCCCGTGTCCGTGGTTATATGCACCTTACCAGTAACCGCGTTGGTGGGATAGTGGTCGCGACTGTGGACCTATTAGCGCGGTTTTATTCCGGTGGTTTTTGGAATGTGGCCAGGATTAAGTGGGCCGTGGTGGGGGGCTTTCTTATTGTGTCGTTTAAGGTGAAATTCTTGGAAACCCGCCAGACGGACCACTGCGAAAGCATTTGCCAAGAATGTTTTCATTGTTGGAGGAGGAGGAGGGGGATGTTTTTGAGGCAGTACGTGTCCTGTCCCCGTGTCCGTGGTTATATGCACCTTACCAGTGACCGCGTCGCTGAAAAGTTGTCGCGCCTGGGGAACCTAGTAGCGCGGCCTCGCCACCATCATGTCTTTGGGAAGCCTCCGTTTCCACTACCCTGTAACATTGCAGTAGCAGCAGTATAGGCAGAGCCGAGAATTAGTAACATTTCAGCGGTAAGAGTATGCACAAACCCCTGTAACATTTTATTGGCAGCAGTGACGACAGACCCCACTAACATTTCATTTTCAGCAGTATACACAGACCCCAGTAACATTTCAGGAGTATCTGTATAGACAGACCCCAGTAACTGTTCAGTAGTATAAGTCTAGACAGACCCCAGTACCATTTCAGTTCCAGCAGGACTGACAGACCCCAGTAACATTTCAGTAGTATCAGTTGCGACATGCCCCAGTCACATTTCAGTTTCAGCAGTGCAGACAGACTCCAGTAACAGTAACGTAGAAGCAGTATGGGCAAAGCAGCAGATAAACATTTCCCTGGCAGCAGTGTAGGGAGACCAAAGTATTTGTAACATTTCAGTAGTAGCAGTATAGTCAGACCCCAGTAACAGTAACGTAGAAGCAGTATGGGCAAAGCAGCAGATAAACATTTCCCTGGCAGCAGTGTAGGGAGACCAAAGTATTTGTAACATTTCAGTAGTAGCAGTATAGTCAGACCCCAGTAACATTAACGTAGAAGCAGTATGGGCAGAGCCCACTATTAGTTACATTTCTGTTATAGCAGTATAGACCTGCCCCAGTAACATTTTCGTTGAAGCATTATGGGCAGAGCCCAGTATTAGTAAAATTACAGTAGTAACAGTATACACCAACCAAGGTAACATTTCAGGAGCAGAAGTATCGGCAGACCGAAGTAACATTTCTGTTGCTGAAGTATAGTCAGACCCCTGTAGCATTACTGTGGCAGAAGTATAGGTAGGCAGAACAGAGTTACATTTCTGTAGCAAAAGTGTAGGCCAACCCCAGACACAGTGGTGTACCATGAGTGCAGGCAAAGCCCATAAAAATTACTTGGATTACATTGTAGGCGAGGGCCCGAAAAATTGGTGTACCGACCGTACAAATGTACCCCAGAAAAATTGCCCATGCCCAACCCAGAGGGCAGGTGAAACCCATTAATCGCTTAGCGTACTGTGGCTTAATTTTTAACTAGGCCTGGAGGCAGCCCAGTCAAAATAAAAATTGGTTCAGGTGGAAGTTTCAATGCTTTAATGAGAATTGAAACAGATAAATATTATTTAGAAAAGTTATACGAGCCTTTTGGCACACAGAAAAATTGCCCATTCGCGGTGATTACGAGAGGTTTCAGGAGGAGGAGCTGGAGGAGGAGGACGAATATCATACAGGGATTGACAAAGGTCTTTAGGTAGCGCTGCTGTCCGCTGGTGGAGAAGAGAAGTCTGGGGAAATCCAGGCTTTGCTCATCTTTATGAGTGTAAGCTTGTCGGCGCTGTCAGTTGACAGGCGGGTACGCTTGTCCGTGATGATTCCACCAGCTGCACTAAACACCCTCTCTGACAAGACGCTAGCCGCAGGGCAAGCCAACAACTCCAGGGCATAAAGCGCGAGTTCGGGCCACGTGTCCAGCTTTGACACCCAGTAGTTGTACGGAGCAGAGGCATCACAGAGGACAGTGGTACGATCGGCTGCGTACTCCCTCCCACACCGCCGCAGATACCAGCACCGAGCTGGGGCCCGCAATTCTGGAGGTGGGTAAGACGTGAGCGGTCCCAGGCTCTGACTCGGTCCCAGCCTCCACTAAATTCACCCAATGTGCCGTCAGGGAGATATAGTGGCCCTGCCCGCCTGTGCTTGTCCACATGTCAGTTGTAAAGTAGACCTTGCCAGTAACCGAGTTGGTGAGGGCATGTACGATGTTGTGTGAGACGTGGTTGTGCAGGGCTGGGACGGCACACTGTGAAAAATAGTGGCGACTGGGGACAGAGTAGCGCGGGGCTGCCGCCGCCATCATATTTTTGAACGCCTCAGTTTCCACCAGCCTGTAGGGGAGCATCTCCAGGCTGATCAATTTGGCAATGTGGACATTTAAAACTTGAGCGTGCGGGTGCGTGGCGTCGTATTTGCGCTTTCGCTCCAACGATTCTCTTAGCGACAGCTGGACGCTGCGCTGAGAGACATTGCTGGATGGGGCCGAGGACAGCGGAGGTGAGGGTGTGGGTCCAGGCCTGGAGATGGTCGTGCCTGTGTCGTGAGAGGTGGGTTGGATCTCAGTGGCAGGTTGGGGCCCAGGGGGAGAGGCAGTGGCGCAAGCTGGAGGCGGTGAACGGCCTTCGTCCCACCTTGTGGGGTGCTTGGCCATCATATGCCTGCGCATACTGGTGGTGGTGAGGCTGCTGGTGGTGGCTCCCCGGCTGATCTTGGCGCGACAAAGGTTGCACACCACTGTTCATCGGTCGTCCGCCGTCTCAGTGAAAAACTGCCACACCTTAGAGCACCTTGGCCTCTGCACGGTGGCTTGGTGCGAGGCGGTGCTTTGGGAAACAGCTGGTGGATTATTCGCTCTTGCCCTGCCTCTACCCCTGGCCACCCCACTGCCTCTTCCAACCTGTCCTGCGGCTGCAATTGCCTTCCCCTCTCAATATCTGTCCTCAGTTGGCTTATCAAACCAGGTGGGGTCAGTCACCTCATCGTCCAGCGGCCCTTCCTCCGAATCCTCGGTGCGCTTCTCCCTCGGACTTACTGCCCTCACTACTACCTCACTGATAGACAACTGTGTCTCATTGTCATCGTCCTCCTCACCCACTGAAAGCTCTTGAGACAGTTGCCGGAAGTCCCCAGCCTCATCCCCCGGGCCCCGAGAACTTTCCAAAGGTTGGGCATCGGTCACGACAAACTCCTCCGGTGGGAGAGGAACCACTGTTGCCCAATCTGGGCAGGGGCCCGGGAACAGTTCATGGGAGTCTGCCTGCTCCTCAGAATGTGTCATTTTCATGGAGTGAGGAGGCTGGGAGGGAGGAGCAGCAGCCAGAGGATTCAGAGTTGCAGCAGTGGACGGCGTAGAAGACTGGGTGGTCGAAAGATTGCTGGATGCACTTTCTGCCATCCACGACAGAACCTGCTCACGCTGCTCATTTTTTTAATAAAGGTCTACGCTGTGAACTATGCAGTTTGGATGGACGTGAAGTCCCACAGGCCACGCAGGCAAATGCACTGGGTCTCCGGTAGCCGTAAAAAGGAATTAAAAAAAAAATCTCCTTATTTTTCTATGCAATGCAGGCTGAGTTTATGCAGTGTGTATTGCACTTTCAATCTATGGGCGTTGGGCAGACCGTGCACTTGTGAGACAGCACACGTATAACATAGAGCGTTGTAGAAAATGTGTGGTTTCTTGGTTTACACTTAGAGGCAGACTGCAGTGAGGCAACGCAAAGTGTGGACAGAAAAATGTTTAAATGAAGGCTGCACATAGGCCTAGCTGTGAACTATGCAGTTTGGATGGACGTGAAGTCCCACAGGCCACGCAGGCAAATGCACTGGGTCACCGGTAGCCGTAAAAAGGAAATTTTTTTTAAATCTCCTTATTTTTCTATGCAATGCAGGCTGAGGCTATGCAGTGTGTATTGCACTTTCAATCTATGGGCGTCGGGCAGACCGTGCACTTGTGAGACAGCACACGTATAACACAGAGCGTAGTAGAAAATGTGTGGTTTCTTGGTGTACACTTAGAGGCAGACTGAACTGAGGCAACGCAAAGTGTGGACAGAAACATGTTTAAATGAAGGCTGCACGCAGGCTCTGCTGTGCAATACAGAGGTACTACAACTCCCAGCAACCACGGAGTTAAATGCACACGGTCACAGGCTGCCCTAAGAAGAACCGTTGGGGTTCTTGTAGACAGGATTCTACACTACCACTGTCCCTGCCTGACCAATACTGCCCCTATACTCAAGTACAGACTGCAGCCTGAGAACGCTACAGCCTGCACGCCCGATATACATAAAAAAAAAAATAGTGCAAAAGTGCTCACAGCAGCCACAACAGTAATGCACTAGGTGAGCTGTGGCCCTAAGAAGGACCGTTGTGGTTCTTGAAGACGCTAACACTGTCCCTATAGCAGAAGCAGCACTGTCCCTGCAGGGGGGTGGGATAGAGCTGGAACGTCACAGGAGGAAGTTGTAATGCCTTCCCTATGTTTCTATTGGCCAGAAAAGGGCGCAAATTTCTCGGAAGGAAATGTAATGGAGTCGAGTGCCGCGTGGTGCTCGTCTCGAGTAACGAGCATCTCGAACACCCTAATGCTCGAACGAGCATCAAGCTCGGACGAGTGTGCTCGCTCATCTCTATTCAAAATACTATATAAATGGGAAAGGATACCTGGAGATATAGGAGCAAGTTTACAAATAGCTCCCATGGAGCTCAGCTCTATCTTAGTCAAGGAGTTAGTGCGAGAAGAAAGACAATGAACGACCTATGTTTTTTCTCCACCATTCCTCAGGTGGAGGCTTGTAGTTAGTATTAAAAGAGGTTAGGAAGATCACACAAGCATGTAGCAAGAAATCATGTAGAGAGTAGTAAGATTATTAATGTGCCACCAAGTAAATTGGCTAACATCTCACCATGAGAATAATGGGATAAGGGACAAAGTATCTGACTGCAAGTTGAATTTAAATCTAACTCTACGCCACAATAGGGTTAAAAAAATGTAAATGGAGGATTTGTTTAAAATTGGTAAGGAGAGAAATCTTGCAAGGTGTCGGGAGTTAAATAGCTATGGGAAATCCATGTGTCCCCAAACACTTCTTTCTGTGTATGTGTCAGGCAGCTTAACACCGCTATGGGAAATCTTTGTGCACCCACAGTATAGGCAGACCCCAGTAACATTTCTGTAGCAAGAGTATAGGCGAACCCCTCAAACCTTTCAGTAGCAAGTGAATAGGCGGACTCCAGTAACATTTCTGTAGCAAGAGTATAGGTGAACCTCTCAAACCTTTCGGTACCAAGTGTATAGGCGGACTCCAGTAACATTTATGTAGCAAGAGTATAGGCGGACCCCAGTAACATTTTTGTAGCCAGAGTTTAGGTGGACCCCTGTAACATTTCTGTAGCAAGAGTATAGGCGGACCCCAATAATATTTCTGTAGCAAGAGTATGGGCGGACCCCAGTAACATTTCTGTTTCAAGAGTATAGGCGGACCCCTGTAACATTTATGTAGCAAGAGTATAAGCGAACCCCTGTATCATTTCTGCAGCAAGAGTTTAGGCGGACCGCAGTAACATTTCTGTAGCAAGAGTATAGGCGGACACTTGTAACATTTCTGTAGCAAGAGGAAAGGCGGACCCTAGTGACATTTCTGTAGCAAGAGTATAGGCGACCCCCTGTAACACTTCTGTAGCAAGAGTATAGGCGAACACTTGTAACATTTATGTAGCAAGAATATAGGCGGACCCCAGTAACATTTCTGTAGCAAGAGTTTAGGCGAGCCCCTGTAACATTTCTGTAGCAAGAGTATAGTCAGACCCCAGTAACATTTCTGTAGCAAGAGTATAGGTGGACCCCAGTAACATTTCTGTAGCAAGAGTATAGTCGGACCCCTGTAACATTTATGTAGCAAGAGTATAGGCGGACCCCTGTAACATTTATGTAGCAAGAATATAGTCAGACCCCAGTAACATTTATGTAGCAAGAGAATAGGCGAACCCCTGTAACATTTCTGTACCAAGTGTATAGGTGGAACTCTGTAACATTTCTGTAGCAAGAGTGTAGGCGAACCCCTGAAACATTAGTGTACCAAGAGTATAGGTGAACACCTGAAAAAATTTGGTTACCAAAAGTGTAGGCGAAGGCCAGAAAAATTAGTTAGATAATAGTATAGGCAAGAGCCAGACAAATTGGTGTACCAAGAGTACAAGTGTACCCCTGAAAAATTGCTCAACCGCGAGGGCAGGTGAAACCCATAAACATTTTTTAAAGATACAGCTCGCTGTTGCTTCATTTGTAACAGAGCCTGGAGGAAGCCCTGTGAAAAAAATTGGTTTCTGTTAAAGTATAAATACTTTTGAAAATTGTAAAAAACTTTTAAACAGAGCCTTTTGGGTCGCAGAAAAATTGGCAGTTCAGCATGATGACATGTTGTTTTAGGAGGAGGAGGAGTAATAATATCCGAGAGTGATTGTCGAAGCTAATTCTCCCTTTTTTGTGGTGATAGAGGATGCATTTTTCTCCTGTTGCAGTGAAAAGAATCATTAGGTTCCACTGCTTTCCGCCAGTGGAAAAGAGAAGTCTGGAGAAATCCAGCCTTCGTTCATCTTTATGAGTGTAAGCATGTCGGCACTGGCAGTTGACAGGCGGGTGCGCTTATCCGTGATGATTCCCCCAGCTGCACTAAACACCCTCTCTGACAAGACGCTAGCGGCAGGGCAGGCCAGCACCTTCAGGGCGTACAGTGCAAGTTCGTGCCACGTGTCCAGCTTTGACACCCAATAGTTGTATGGAGCAGAGGCATCACGGGGGACGGTGGTGCGATCGGCTATGTACTCCCTCACCATCTTTTTACAGTGCTCCCTCCGACTCAGCCTTGACTGGGGAGTGGCGACACAATCTTGCTGGGGAGCCATAAAGCTGGCAAAGGCCTTGGAGAGTGTTCCCCTGCCTGCGCTGGACATGCTGCCTGATCCCCACTCCTCCCCTACTACTTGGCTCTCGGAACTGCGTCTTCTGCCACTAGCGCTGTCAGATGGGAACTTTAGCATCACTTTTTCCACCAGGTCCCTGTGGTATTGCATCACTCTCGTACCCCTTTCCTCTTGGGGAATGAGAGTGGAAAGGTTCTCCTTATAACGTGGGTCTAGAAAGGTGTACACCCAGTAATCTGTGTTGGCCAGAATGCGTCTAACGTGAGGGTCACAGGAAAGGCAGCCTAACATGAAGTCAGCCATGTGTGCCAGGGTCCCAGTACGCAACACATTGCTGTCCTCACAAGGAGGATGACTTTCAGGATTCTCCTCTTCAGCCTATACACGCTGAACAGATGAGAGGCAAGCAGCATGGGTACCCATTTGCAGTCTGGCCAGCTGTCTCTTCCCCCTCTCCAAAACGCGCTGAGATATAGACATGAGAGTGATCTGGCTATCAAGCGACATACTGTCATCCCCGGTCTCCTGTTCCAACCGCAAAGCGTCGGCCTTTATACTTAGCAGCGAACTTCTCAGCAGGCAAAGCAGCGAGACAGTAACGCTAATGATTGCCGCATCGCCGCTCACCATCTGGGTAGACTCCTCAAAGTTTCCGAGGACCTGGCAGATATCTGCCATCCATGCCCACTCCTCAGTAAGGAATTGCGGAGACTGACTACCACTCCGCCGCCCATGTTGCAGCTGGTATTCCACTATTGCTCTACGCTGCTCGTACAGCCTGGCCAACATGTGCAGCGTAAAATTCCAGCGTGTGGGCACGTCGCACAGCAGTCGGTGCTCTGGCAGCTGAACAAGATGTTGCAGGGTCCTCAGGGTGGCAGCATCCGTGGTGGAGTTGCGGAAATGTGCGCAGACATGGCGCACCTTGCCGAGCAGGTCAGACAAGTGGGGGTAGTTTTTCAGAGATCGCTGAACCACCAGATTGAAGACATGGGCCAGGCATGGCACGTGTGGAAAGCTGCCGAGCTGCAGAGCCACCACCAGATTACGGCCGTTGTCACACACGACCATGCACCGTTGGAGGCTCAGCGACGAAAGCCAGAGGTCGGTCTGCTCTGTCAGACCCTGCAACAGCTCGGGGGCCGTGTGCCTCTTGTCACCTAAGCTGATTAGTTTCAGCACGGCTTGCTGATGCTTGTCCACCGCTGTGCTGCCGCGCGCTACTGACTGCTGGCGACGTGCTCACACTTCGTAATTGAGAGGTAGAGATGGTGGAGGGGGAGAGTTTGGAGGAGGTGGCATAAAATGCCGCAGATACCAGCACCGATGTAGGACCCACTATTCTGGGTGTGGGTAGGACATGAGCGGTCCCAGGCTCTGACTCTGTCCCAGCCTCCACCAAGTTCACCCAATGTGCCGTCAGGAAGATATAGTGGCCCTGCCCGCCAGTACTTGTCCACGTGTCCGTGGTTAAATGGACCTTCCCAGTAACCGCGTTGGTGAGGGCACGATTTATGTTGCGGGAGACATGCTGGTGTAGGGCGGGGACAACACACCGGGAAAAATAGTAGCGACTGGGGACCGAGTAGCGCGGGACTGCCGCTGCCATCATGTTTTTGAAAGCCTCCGTTTCCACAAGCCTGTACGGCAGCATCTCCAGGCTGATTAATTTGGCAATGTGCACGTTTAAAGCTTGTGCATGCGGGTGGGTGGCAGCGTATTTCCACTTTCGATCCAAAGCTTGTGTTAGCGATAGCTGAACGCTGCACTGAGAGACATTGCTAGATGGGGTGGAGGACCGTGGAGGTAAGGGAGGCACTCGTGCCTGCGTCCTGGGAGGGGCATTGGATCTGTGTGGCAGGTTGTGGCACAGGGGAAGAGGGAGTGGTGTGACCCGGAGGCGGTGAATGTCCTTCCTCCCACCTTGTGGGCTGCATGGCTATCATATGCCTGCGCATGCTGGTGGTGGTCAGGCTGCTGCTGGTGGCTCCCCGGCTGATCTTTTCAAGTAGAAATAGCAGCAGACTTTCTTTAGTGCAATAAAATCTTTTACAAGATTATTCCTCCGTTTACAAGATAAAAATGACCACGTAACGTTTCGACCATCATTTCGTCTTTTTCAAGCATGAATCACACTACATACCTACCCCCCTTAAATACTAAAACATGCCCAAGTGTAACAAATCAGATTGTAACAAATCAGATAGGTTGAATCCAAAATTGAGCTTAATAAAGGCCCATACACGGAGCAATGACTTTTCATACACTGCTAGCTTATCGTTAAATTCACTCCAACCTAAAAATCGTCTTTTAGCCTTATCAGCAGTTCTCCATTGGTAGTGCTTATAGCATTGTTTCCCGCTGGGGAACAAAAGAACTGAATGAAGATAAGAGCCCTCGGACTATTAACTGCTTTCAGCTAAGGCTTCATTTGCACACATAATTGCTCTTAAGTAGCTGAGTAGCTACTTAATAGTTTATGCAAAATGATCGCTCAAAGCTGTCGCTCAAGCTGTCATTTGCGCGATTTTTGAGTGATCATCGGGCCGTGTAAATGGGCCTTAAGTAGAGATGAGCGACCGTACTCGGACATGCCCCCTTTTCACTCGAGCACCGCGATTTTCGAGTACTTCCGTACTTGGGTGAAAAGATTCGGGGGGCGCCGTGGGTGAGTGGGGGGTTGCAGCGGGGAGTGGGGGGGGAGAGGGAGAGAGAGAGAGCTCCCCCCTGTACCCCGCTGCTACCCCCCACTCCGCCACGCCTCCCCCCGAATCTTTTCACCCGAGTACGGACGTACTCGAAAATCGCGGTGCTCGATCAAGTAATTACTCGAAACGAGTACATTCGCTCATCTCTAGCCTTAAGTCTTTGGGTAGATGAAGGCGTGTTGCAGAATAGAATTTTTGACTTGGAAGTATTCACCTGGAGGCCAGAGGTTAAGCTGAATTTCTCCGATACATTAACCAAGTTAGGTAATGATTTGAGTGGGTCAGTCAACATAAGCAGAAGATTATGCGCAGACAGGAGGAATACCCATAATGTTTGGATCCTCATAAATAGCAATGGTCAGGGATTCCATCGCCAAAGAAAAGATTGCCAAAGATATAGGACATCTCTGCCGGATGGCCCTATCAATGTGAATTGGAGTTGGGTGGGTAGGTAGGATCTTGAGGTAGACATTGGGAGAAGAATATAGTAGTGACAAGGCATTTAGAAATGGCCCGCAAAGCCTATTTTCCAGAGAACTATTTGGAAATATGACCAGGGTATCAAATGCCTTCTTGATATCTACTGCAAGAATTGATAAGTATTTCCAGACATTGTCAGGAGTTTGCCACCCAGGTATAAAGCCCACTTGGTCGCAATGGATCAGAGACGGGAGTAATTTATTAACCCTATTCTAAAGAATGGACATGACAATTTTTAAGTCAATATTAAAAAGGGATGTAGGGCCCTATTTAGAGAGGAATGCACGATCCTTTCTTGGTTTGGGTATAGTTGTCCAGGTTAACCTGTTGTCCTTCGAGAATATGATTGAATAAATCAAACAAAGGGAAATGAAGGTAGGGGCACATTTTTTATAGTAAAGGGCCGTATGGCCATCAGGGCCCAGGGCCTTTACCTCGCTTGTGGTGTTTGATCTCCCATTCCACATCTTGATTAGAAATTGTGGAGTTTAATTGAGCTTGAGTCACCTAAGAAATACTTGGTAGACTGCGGAAAGAATGAATTAATATATGCTAACAAACAGGCTGTATAATGTTTTTGGTAATATATTTTTTTTTAATCAGGATTGGAGGTGAAATGAACAGGCTTAAACTGAATTTTATGTATGGTATTGAGAGTTTGTCACTCTCTAAGTTTGCGTGCCAAGAGTGTGACTAGTTTGTTAGCTAAATAAAAATAAGGGGCTTGCTACCAAGCTATCGCCTTCTCAGCATTGTACCTTAAAATAGCATTCAATGCTAATCTAGCATTCCTAATTACTTTCTGCAAGTATAGTGATGGGTGTCCTGTATGTATGGATTCTAATTTTGCTGTGTTGTAGTCTAAGGTAGTTTGGGTATTATTGTATCTTGTCACCACCAGGAGGTACTGCTGGAAACAAGAGTGACAGGCAGGTGATGCCCCCTGTAGCTGACTGGCTGCAGAGCAGGCTGCTGTGCAGGTCCTGCCAGGCCACTAAAGATCCAGATGCAGCGTGCAAAGGAGGACAGCGTGAAACCTGGGAGCGATGTCAGCGTTCTGAGGCAGTCTGCAGAGGAGCCCTGTGGCAAAGCTGCGAGCAGTGACAGCGTTCAGAGGCAGCCTGCAGAGGAGCCCTGTGGCAAAGGTGGGAGCGGTGGCGGCTGGCAGGAGATCGCCAGTACGCACAGGCTGTGCATGCAGGGGAGAAGAGTTGCAAGGCTGCGAGAGGTGGCGGCCAGGAGATGCTGAGCTAGCGGCGGAGTGGCTGCGGCGCCGGAAGGAGAGAAAGCCTGAGCCTACAGAAGACAGTGCCTGAGTGCAGCGGCATAGCTGCAGAGCGGAGGTGGTGGCTCTAGGGGACAGGCAACGAGTATGGCTGCTCCTGCTAAACTCATAGCAGCAGCAGCGTGTGTATAGATTGTTGACTGCCATGGACGGTTAGAGTTAGCAGCTCGTGTTCATGTTAGGCCTAGAATATTCACTGTAAATGCTTCCAAGCTACCCCTGTAACATGCAAGTATTTACAGTGAATAATGTAAGCCTAACATGAACACAAACCTTTAACCCTTATCGTCCATGGCAGGCAACAATCTATACACCAGTGCTGTAAGAGAGAGTATGAAATACTTTAGTGATCTCATCATTCTGATTTTGTCCTGAAGTGGGGTGGTAGTGAAAGTATAGTCAACTGAAGAATTATGGGTGACGTTGAAATAACACACCAGTCTAGTATAATCTAGAGTATAATCTAGAGTATTGAGAATATCCCACAATGAGAGAAAAAAAAGCAATAGGTGTCTCATTTGGTTCATAAGTGTTAACTAGGAAAATCTTATCATCATAAAGTTCACCTAATAGTATTAAGTAGCAGCCTTGATCATCTATGATTGTTTAACCCCTAAGTGACAGGCCTATAGTGTTTTTATGTCCTGCAGCTGCTCGACGTGTATGGAGGCAGATCGCGAGGTGATCCAGAGGTTCCCCGTCAGAGTGGATCCTGTCCCTGGCTTCCGGATAGTGAAGCTTAAGGACAATGTCTCTGGGAAATTTTGTATTGTGTGATTTAGTCAGAGCTCTTTGAATCTGATCTATACAAAAGATTCCTGGGTAACCTGAGGAAGCAAATCTTGGAAAATATTCAGTGCTACATCTTTGAGTGCAGTAAAACGTTCAGGTAGACCTCATATTTGTAAGTTAGCTCATCTGGAACGGTTTTCCAGATCTTCTAACTTCAATTTAAGTTGTGTGATTTTTGATTCATGATCATTTATCTTGATCTTATCTGTGCCTCCACAATTTCATCTGTTTAATCTTCCACTTCATCAATTCTTTGATTAAGCTCTTGTAATTATTTGGGGAACTCAGAGACAGCCGACTGAGGCTCTTATTTAAACAGCTGTTTGATATTTTCATAAAGTTCCATAATATTGAAACTCTGACGTTGAGATGGGTTGGAGGAGGCAGCTGAAGTTGGATCTCCATGTTTGAAGGCCGAACAGAAGAAGCTTAGATCTGGGTTTATCATATTCGGGAGGATTGTACATGGATTAAATCTCTGATGGTCTGGGAAGAGCTGGATACTTATATTGTTTCCTGTATTTTGGCATCCCTTTGTATATGAGATCAGAGGGTGTTTATTATGATACAGTGTATTTGGAAGGTATCACATGTCCCTGTTGGGCAGAGTGTATAACCTAGATAGTATGACCAGCAAGTGTAGACCCACTGTGCCAACCAACCAGTTTGGCTTTGGGCTAAACCTAAGGGCGTTATCATGTTCGTTCCCGGTATTCACCCTTTAACCCCTGAACACGGATGTGGACCCCGCTGCGAGTAATCAAGCAGGCCCCTACCTCCTGGAGTAGTCCCAGTGTGGTTGGCAGCTGACCCATGGGGATCGGCAACACTGGTGCAAAACACGAGACAGACCAAAGCACAGTGTCTCAATATGGACCTTATGTCGAGGCGGTGTATAACAAAATCCGGGTCACAGATCCGAGAGTCGGGGCAGGTAGAGTTCAAGCAAGTCCAAGTCACAGTTCCTAGGGTCAAGGCAGGCATAGTTCAGGCAAGTCCGGTAAACAGGTCCAAGGGTCAGTACATGGCAATCAGGATATGAATAGCTAGCAGGAAGCAGGAAACAAACAACATCAAAACTCTGGCAAAGAGGAGTATCTCTGGCCCATTTAAATAGGGGGATAATGGCTCATTAAGTTTCAGCTGAGTTGGAGGCACTGAAAAGGATTAACTCCCATGGTGCTGGAGGATAGTGCAGGTAAAGGCCACATATACAGGAAGGGCGACGCCTAGCATTAACTCCCACAGTGCTGAAGGGAAAAAGCCAAATTATAAAGGGAGAGCAGAGCAATGCCTCCCCTCTTGCGCCCCTCGTCCTCAGGCCCACCCTTTGTAAAAACTTTTGTACTAGGAGTGGAGCATTGATGTTTTCTAAAGACTCCCATGACCTCTCCTGTGGGCCATACCCCTTCCAATCCACACCCAAAAATTTTTGGTTCCTGATTATTTTGACATCAAGGATGTTCTTGACTTCGTAGATATGTTTTGAGAGGACTTGAACCGAAGCAGACTTGGACTTCTTGGAGAAGCCTTTGAGGATCAAGGGTTTCAAACATGAGACATTGAATAAGTTGGCTATTTGTAAAGAGGGAGGGAGCCGGAGCCATTGCTTTTAGCAAAAAGGGGGTTTACCCTCTTGGTAACAATAAATGGTCTGAGAAAACGAGGGGCCAGTTTATAGGAAGGCACTTTAAGTCTGATGTGTTTAGAAGAGAAACATACCTTGTCACCTGGAATGAACTGCGGAGGGGAACCGCGTTTGCGATCTGCAAATCTCTTCATCTGGGCGGTAGCTTTCTCCAAAACAGTCTTGGTATTCTGCCAAGCTTTGGAGAAATTTCCCACCGAAGATCCTGCTGTTGGAACCTCAAACGAAAACTAAACAGAAAGAGGAATTCAGGGTAGATGACCATAGACTATGGAAAAGGGAGATTTATCAGTAGACACGCAGATATGATTGTGGGAGAATTTCACCCAAGGAAGCAAATCGGTCCAGTCATCTTGATGTGTGTTGGTGAAGTGGCGGAGATAGTTGTTCATAATCTGTATGGTGCGTTCAAGCTGCCCATTAGACTGCGGATGGTATGCGGAAAAGAAGTCCAGAGATACATTCATAAGCTTATAAAGGGCCCTTCAAAATCTGGAAGTAAACTGGACCCTCCGGGGGCGACGGTCATAATTTTAGCAGGGTCAATGATGTACTGTGGTTCCTCCTCTTGATCACTGGGGTCAAAGGACATCGATAGCGCATCAGCTTTGGCATTCTTGACTGCGGGAGGAAATGCAGAACAAAGTCAAATTGGGCAAAGAACAAGGACCATTGAGCCTGTCGAGGATTAAGTCGCTGCACAGCCTGTAGGTAGGTCAAATTTTTATGGTCCGTGTAGATCACAATAGGATGGGAAAATCCCTCCAGGAGGAATCGCCAAAACTCCAGAGCTATTTTGATGGCCAGCAATTCACGATCTCCAATAGAATAATTCTGCTCAGAAGTCGAAAAAGTCTTGGAAAAGAAACCACGTCACCATCTTACCGGTATACGTTTTCTGTCAAAGGACCAACCCCGCTCAGGAGGAAGATGTGTCAACCTCCAAAAAAAAAACTGCTTGAATATCTCCAGCTGATGCAAAACTGGAGCAGAAAACAAAGGCCAGTTTTTAGAGCTTGGAGGGCAGCCTCGGCCTCCGGAGTCTCTGCTTGGTGTCTGCCCCTTTATGGGTGAGAGGCGCAGTCAAGGTGGAGAAATAGAATAAATTGCTAGTAAACATTTGTGAAGCTCAGAAAACGGTGGACAGCACAAAGGCCTGACAGACAAGGCCAGTTTCATACCGCAGATACTTTGTCTGGATCCATTTGTAGGTCAAAATGAGAAACTCCATGCCCTAGGAAAGGAAGAGAGTCTTTTTCAAAGATTCACTCCTCACACATGGCATAAAGTTGGTTTTCCCATAAGTGTTGGAGCACGGTACAGACGTGTTTGGGATGCAAATTAATGTCTAGTGAGAAAATCTGAATATTATCAAGGTACATGACAACACATACATAGAGGAGGTCCTTGGAGATATCAATAACAAACTCCTGAAAGACATTTGGAACACTGCACAGGCTGAATGGCATCACTAAGTACTCATAGTGCCCATCACGCATGTTGAAGGCAGTCATCCACTCATCACTTTTGCAAATACAGACTAGATTGTAAGTTCATCACAGATCAAGCTTAGTAAAAATACATGCATTGTGCAAGTGCTCGAATAGATCAGGGATTAGGGGTAAAAGATATTTGTTTTAATTGTAATAGCGTTCAAGCCTCTATAGTCTACTCAGGGTCAGAGTGACCCGTCCTTCTTCTTAACAAAGAAGAATCCGGCCCCGGCAGGAGAGGAGGACTTGCAAATAAACCCTCTGGCAAGATTGTCTCTGAAATATTCTGACATAGCTTTGGTCTCCGGAGATGACAGAAGGTATACTTACTTTACGTCTAGGCGGTACGGTACCCGGCCACAGGTTTATTGGGCAGTCATATAGGCGAGGTGGTGGCAGGCTTTCAGGAGTCCTTGGAGGTCCTGAGGTGCCAGGGACCGTCGAACAGTTTGTACTGGATGTAGGCACTTGGAATGGCAAGCGGACCTCTAATGTAAAATCTCGCCCAACCTCCAATTCAAGGTGGAGGTTATGTAAACTGAGCCAAGGCAGGTCCAGCAGCAAGGCACTAGTGGACTTCGGAATAACCAACAGGGAGATTTTCATTGTGTGAAGAATCCCTACCTTCAGATCCAGAGGTATGGTGACAAACTGAATGGTCTCAAAGAGAGATCTGCCATCCACAGATGTCACCACAAGAGGTTTCTCTAGCTGTTGGATGGGAACTCAGTAGCGGTCCAAGAACAGCCTGATGCAGGTAGTTCCCTGCTGATCCAGAGTCCAGGAAAGCCGACACTGTAAACTGGGTCCCGGAGACGGACAAAGACACAGGTAAATTCTGTCTAGGAGAGGATCGATCTTCACCTAGTACCAGCTCTCCTACTGACCCTAGGCTTGAGAGTTTTCCGACTTGAGAGGACAGGTACGGGTGTAGTGCCCCTTGTCTCCGCAATACAAACACAGTTTGCTGGAGCGTCTGCGTATGTGCTCCTCTTCCGTTAACATGAGCCTCTCAACTTTCATAGGTTCTGCACCCGAGGCCAAGGAGGTGGTTGGGGAGGTAGAGAGCGATCTCTGAAAATTGGGTGCCAGTCAGAAGGATTTCCTCTCTTGAGCAGCCTCCTTGAACCTTTCTTGGAAACTGAGGTCTACTCTGGTTGACAGGTAGATCAGGTTGTCCAAAGAGTATGGAATGTCACGGCATGCTAACTCATCCTTTATGTGGCTTGCCAGTCCCTCCCAGAAGGCTGCCACTAGAGCCTCATTATTCTAGCCCAACTCCAAGGCCACAGTTCCGCATGTTGGCCTACAGTAAGACTGCCCTGATGTAACCGCAGTAGGGAGGAGGCAGCAAAAGAAGTACATCCAGGCCCATCAAAGAGCCTCCCGAATGTCTCCACAAATGTGCTCAAACTCTTAATCACCGCATCGTTCCTCTCCCAGAGAGGGTTTATCCAGGCTAGAGCCTGCCTGGGAGGGTGGAACATCATGAAGGCCATTTTGGTCTGGTCAGCAGAGAAGTGATGGGGGAGCAGTTCAAAGTGTAAGGTACACTGGTTGATGAACCTGCCGAGTGAACGTAACAGGTATTCAGACGAGCGTTTACATTGTACAGGTAGGGCAAGACTTTCTCCTGGCAATCGCGCTGCTGAACCATTTCTTGCAGTAATTCTGGAAGTCCATGGCAGATGAGATCAGCAGGGTCCATGGCCTGAGTTTACTGTTGTGACCAGAAAGCGTGGACCCACTGTGCCAAACAACCGGTTTGGCTTTGGGCTGAACCTAAGGGCATTATTCTGCTGGTTCCCCGGTATTCACCCTTTAACCCTGTTAAGGGATTCAGAACCCAAACTCTGGCAAGGAGGAGTGTCTCTGGCCCATTAAAAGAGTAGAATAACGACTCATTAAGTTGCAGCTGGCCTGGAGGCACTGAGAAGGATTAACTCCCATGGTTTTGGAAGATACTGCAGATAAAGGCCACACATACAGGCAGGGCAATATCTACCATTAACTCCCACAGTGCTGGAGGGAAAAGCCACATTATACAGGGAGAGCAGGGCGATGCCTAACACTGGACATAACGTCCAAACATAAAACAGATGCACATATTTCAGCAGTAAGTCAAATTTAGAGAGTAGGCAATTATTTCCTTACATCCATGCGTGCTTATCTGGTTCAGCTAAGTAGTAAGCAGCTGACACGGAGATGGCCACTAGGTGGCAGTAGTAGTTTATGCATATGTAATAAGGACATCACATGTGGGTGAGCTAGTTAAATTGGGCACCAGTCCCTTAAAATGGCTGGAGTCAGCCCTGTTTCAAGACCTCCCAGGTCAATCCAGAAGTTGTGCGCTTTAGGCCTCATGTCCACTGGTAAAATTCGGGCCCGCGTGGATTCTCCATACAGAATTCCGCAGCAGGTCCCTTCTTTTCCGCAGACATGAGGCCTGAAAATAGATTTTACTCTCCTGTCTGGACGCTGCGGGTTCCTGTCCGTCGCAGCCGGATCTTCCTTTTTTTTTGCCCGGCGGATGTGCTCGGCACGCCGGCAGTGTGCAGCGTGCATGCACCCTTCTTTTTTTTTTAACTCCTGCTCTCCCGCGGCAGAGCAGAAATTCAGCTGCGGGTGTACCACAGATCCGGACGGCTTCCATAGGCTTCAATGGAAGCCTGCGGGAGCCGTCCGTGCGGGAAACCTCCAGAAAATGGAGCATACTGCGGGTGATTTCCCACACGTGCGATCCGCGCGGCAGGAAAAAATGACATCCGCAGGTATTTACTTACCTACGGGTGTCCAATGCATCCCTATGGGTTCGGATCACGCGTGCGGGATGAACATGAGGCCTTATAGAAGAAAATTGCAAACCTTCAGCAAGAAGATACTTAAAAAAATAGAGCTAGACTCTGATAACAGGAACTAAAATGAGGTGGTAACCCCTATGACTGTGTTACAGGAAGGGTTGGGATAAAGGCAGACCTAACAGCAACAAAAAAAACACAATTGGGGTACAACCCCCACACTGAGTCCAGGCCTTGCAAGGGAGAATTAAGCCTAGTAAATGAGGGGTGCTCAAAGGTGGTCCAAGCAGTAGGTTGTGCATGTGCAATTGGGACTCCAATACAGTGTGGATACCTTTTTCTAGATCTCTGGATGGCAGGAGTGGATCTGAGCTTGAGTGGGTACAAAGGCAGGCAACTAAAGTAATAAATGGAATGGGTGGACTACAATACCCAGAGAGATTATCAAAATTGGAGTTATTTAGTTTAGATAAAAGCCTGCTGAGGGGCAACCCAATAACTATGTATAAATATATTGGGGGACAATACAGAGATCTCTTCCACCATCTATTTATACCCAGGACAGTGACTGTAACAACGGGGCGCCCTCCATGTCTAGAGACAAGAAGTTTTCTACATCGATAAAGAAGGGGGTTCTTTACTGTAAGAGCAGTGAGACTATGGAACTCTCTGCCTGAGGATAGGGTAATGGCGAATTCAATAAAAGAGTTTAAGAGGCGCCTGGACGTCTTTCTTGAGCCTTACAACATTACATGTTATAGTCATTAATTATTTCAGAAGGGTTGGTGATCCAGGAATATTATGATTGCCGGATTGTGGTCGGGAAGGAATTTCTTTCCCTTATATGGGTAAAATTGGCTTCTACATCCTTGTTTCTTTTTTTCCTTCTTCTGGATCAACATTGGGGGTTAACAGGCTGAATTGGATGGACATGTGTCTTTTTTTGGCCTTACATACTTTGTAACTGTATAAAATCTGTGAAGTTAGATGCAATGTTTGCAGAAGTCACTTTTTCCTTTTATGTCCACCAGTGTTCTACCGTGGAATACTCCCATAGTAATCAGCCGGCATCGCAGTCATCAACTTTCCTTCATACTGTTTTTATAGTGTTCTTCATACAGTTTTAGAAGTGAAAGCTGAGCTGTGATTGGTTACTATGGGCAACAGAGACAGTTTTACTGTTAGACGGTTTTTTTAAGAATTAGGCCCATGGTTTTAATGATGCAATATTAAATAGCTTTCCTTCTTATGATGTCTGTAACTTCATTATCTTGCGGGATAGACAGTTTTGGTTGCCGTATTTGGATTCAGCACCCTGAATATAAATAAAAATACTGATGTTTATGCAGGAAAGTATACCCTTGTACACAGTGAGTTACACCAACACATAATTGTGCATGTACAACATATACTGCTAACCCTAGAAACTTCTGATGTTCTGTTAATACTGGGATTCCATAAGGCTGCTCTCACACGGGCGTATTGTCATTGCACGTCCCGTTCAGCACGTGATGCCAATAGCCCATTGATTTGTATTGGGCCACTCACACCTGTGTTTTTATCCCCTGAGTAGTACTTGGCATACACGTCAAGATAGTGCATGGGGATTGGCAGAACGCAGCAAGTGGGCATGTCATTGCGTGCTCGCGCGTGGCACAGATGGTCATGTGAGCCTGGCCTTGCATGTACCCTAAAGATCTAATACCATAAACGCATAGAGATGAATGGGAAAGCGAGCGCACATAGCTAACTGAAAAGAATCAGAATGTGCGCAAGCGGCAACTTGTGGGGGGACTCGCGGAGTAGCAAACACACACCCGTTCCCTCATGTTTGCGCCCCGTAAAGTAGTTTATGGGTCCCAAACGTGATAACAGGTTCCCTTTAAATCCACTGATGGAATTTCTTGCGATTCTCAGGCCGCGGCAACTTGTAAGCCGCAGTGCAATCACAATGGCTTCCGTCAGTGTGTGATGCTGCGAGGCTACACTGCGAATTTTAGCCGTGTGGCCTGTATTGTGATCCAAGTTGCCGAGTAGTCCTAGGCTTATGCTGGGTTCTCACAGGGCTGAATCCCGCTGGAAATCTCGCGGTTTAGACGCAGCGACAAACCGCGAGATTTCCTCTGGGAAAGTGCAGCTTCAAAATCCGCCGCACTTTGCCGCGGGTTTTGGAGCGACTTGGCCGCATGCTTTTCCGTTGTGGCCGGCGCTCCCAGAAAGAGAAGCGCGGCGGCAAGGGGAAAAAAAGGCATGCTGCGGCCGGGGAATCCGCGCCTCAGCACCAGCTTCTGCCGCGACAGATTGGCCGTCTCATGTGGACGAGATTTTTAACAAATCTCGTCCACATGGCTGGCAAATCCCAGGATTAGCGGCCGCAGACAGATTTGCCGCAGTGAAATTCCGGACGGAATTTCCGCTGCAAATCCGCCCTGTGTAAACCCAGCCTTAGGGTAAACGCACGTGGGTGGATTTGAATTGCGAAATCCGGAGAAGGCGACCGCAGTAAATACCGCCCATAGCATGCCATGCAAAAATGATTCTTCATGCACACCAGCGGATACCAATTGTGGTTTCCACTCGCGGATGGAAAATCGCAGCATGCTCCGTTTTCCTGCAGATCCTGCACGGATAACTTCCGTTGAAGTCAATGGAAGCCGTCCGACCCATGGCCCGTCCACGGATTATGCAGGAAAATCTGTACTGAGTATGTCCAACGGCAAACCGTGCAGACCATCCGCAGTACAGAAAAGGGTTGGAAAATACAGGTACGCGCGGTTGCTGGCCAGGCACAGGGTCGGATTCCCCTGCGGCCTCTGACCCGCCCGTGTGCATGCGGCCTTAGGCTGCAGTGGATTCCGGCAGTGAGCCCGGCCGCTGACCCTGCGTACTACTTGTAATGCGGATGACCGCGGAGACTCAGTCTTGCCCAGCAAGTTTTTTTCCCCTTGTATTTCCTGCACTGTCGCTTAGCGATACCGCGGGTACCCGCCGCCCGTACGCAATGTTAATGGAGTTAATGACTTTAATGGAGGACGTCTGCACGGTTTCCGGGATAAAATAGAGCATGCTGCGAATTTTCTTCCACTTACAGAATACGCGATTCGAATCCGTGAGTGTGAAGAACAATACATGCCTGCGTTGTATCGCGGAGCAACGGCGATCGCGGAATCCGCAATTTAAATTGCGTTAGACCGGCATTATACATACAGGGGCAGAGAACTCCCCTCACAGCTAGGGGGCGCAATATCCCAGATATAATGCGGCCCCTGGGACCTTTCATGCTGCATCCCAGCTCTGAGGGGCCATAGTGCAGCTGTAGTAGCAGCCAGGAAGATGAGAGGTAGATGCTCCTGTTACTGCCCTCCATAACACACAGCCCTGTGGCCTCGTCCTACTAATACAGGGCTGCCGTCCATGTTATGTCGTCGTTTAGTCACGCAGTGACACTATGGAGGACTATGTGTGTGAACGGCCACTTGCAGCCGGTGTTGTTTAGTATCAAGCGCCATTTTATTAAGCACAATGGAAGATAATATATACTACAAGACTGAGGGGTAATAAAAAAATAACACGTCAGCCTCCTGTCAGCCCAACCGCCCGGCTGCCACCACAGCGGCTCGTCCGCCATTGCCCCCTCCTCACACAATAGAGGAGTGCGCGCGCGTCACCGCTCATCATTCCACAGCCGAGCGGCTCCTCATTGGTCGCCGCTCGTCGGCTTCTCCCCATTGGCTGGATCGCGCCTGGCGTGAGCTGCTCTCCCCCAACATCAGCTGCGTACAGCACGGATATGACTGCGATAACTTCCCTGTACCGCCCGGACTGCCGCTCCCTCTACCTCACAGGCAGCTGCCGCCATTAGCTAACCCTCTACCCGCACCCGCAGCTCTTCTCCTGCCACCATAAGCACACCTAGACGTAACAGGTAAGGCGAATGCGCTGTGGTGCTAGGGATTTGTAGTTCGTCGCATTCGCTCCGGTTTGAGCGAAGGTTATAGAAACTACAATTCCCGACGAGCTTTGCGGTTGTGTGCGGTGACGTCACGTCCGGGCGAACAGGATGTTGTGAAGGTCTGCATGAATGAGCGTGTGGGCGGGGCCTGTGTCGGCTGGTATGAATGAGACGCTCTGATGATCGCTGCCGGCGTCGCTCTCACCGCTTCTTGTATCCGTAGGGAGGACGGGATCCCGCAGGCAGACATGAAGATCAAGGATGCCAAGAAGCCATGTAAGTGTGCCTAGAGGCGGGGGCTGTGAAGTGTAATGACCCACCTCAGCTAATTAGAAGTTTGTATTACTTTGCTAACTTTCCTGCCACTAGTAGAATAGTTGTACGTTGTGGACAGCCCTTCTGTACAGATGCTGTAATGTCAGATATCTGCAGGGCTTTACCTTCTGCCACTGGTACAGGATTTAAAACATGTTAACGGAAGAGGGAAAAAAAAGTAATTTTTCTGCCGCTGCGCTGAGAGCTGCGATGTCTTCCATAGCTGTCTGCAGCACCACCAGTTGTAGGTCTTACTGGTACCAACCCTGTTGGGGCACATATTTACAGCACTCGGTCCTTAAAGGGGTTGTCCCGCGCCGAAACGGGTTTCCCCCCCCCCCCCCCCCCCCGTTCGGCGCGAGACAACCCCGATGCAGGGACCTAAAGAAAGCTTACCGGAGCGCTTACCTTAATCCCCGCGCTCCGGTGACTTCTATACTTACTGGTGAAGATGGCCGCCGGAATCCTCTTCCTCCGTGGACCGCAGCTCTTCTGTGCGGTCCATTGCCGATTCCAGCCTCCTGATTGGCTGGAATCGGCACGTGACGGGGCGGAGCTACACGGAGCCGGCATTCTGCACGAGCGGCTCCATTGAAGAGAGCAGAAGACCAGGACTGCGCAAGCGCGGCTAATTTGGCCATCGGAGGGCGAAAATTAGTCGGCTCCATGGGAACGAGGACGCCAGCAACGGAGCAGGTAAGTAAAAAACTTTTTATAATTTCTGTATGGCTCATAATTAATGCACAATGTATATTACAAAGTGCATTATTATGGCCATACAGAAGTGTATAGACCCACTTGCTGCCGCGGGACAACCCCTTTAACAGGTTAAATATGTAACTTTTTTATCCGCTGACCAGCGCTCAGACGGGTGATGATTCTGCCGCTGGTGTCCTTGGCATGTGGACCGCAGCATGTTTGGACGTTGCTCTGCTGTTACATCAGCACTGAGGCTAAAGGGCACCTTGTATGTGTTAAGAAGTCTTCCCCGTTGGTGGCAGAGACGGCCCTATCATGTATTGCCGCAGTGAGTGCACACAGTAGGAGGTGGGGATCCCTGGAGAGGTCAGAATGGCGCGATGTCCATGTTGCGTTTGGTCTGTATGTCGGGAGTATACCTCTGGCGTATATAGCCATACAGTGGCATACGTCATCCATTGGCCACAAAGTAAAACAGTAAGCTTTTTATTTTGTGGTGTTCCGCTGCAGTCTGCACACGCCAAACGTATCTGTCACAAGCGCTGGGAACATGGTTATATTTTACGGCCTCGTTCACATTGTTTTTTTCATGTGGTTGTTCGGCAGAACAATGACAGTAACAGCAGTGCAGGATCCCTCGTGTGTCAGGGATCAAGGATGCCCCCCACAGGTTTCCTTCATGTTTGTCATTTACTGGAAAAAACAGAGGTGCCTGTTTCCGGTAAATTTAGGCTGCCCTCACATCTGGGGCGGGGGATCCGTTCTCCTGTCTCATTCAGGGAGCAGAAAAGGGGAATCCCATGACAAAATAGACCCCCTTGTCTATAATGGGGTCCATTCGTTTTCCACTCAGCTGCCCCGCACTTCTTCCGGTATTTTATGCCACATCTTCAACTGGAGGTTCCAACACAGATGTGAAGGCGGCCTTAGCAGAATATGACGGAGCCTCCAGACAGAACCTCCAACACCCATGTGAGCAAAGCTTTAGCACCCATTCACATGGGCATAATTTCTGTCTGTATGAAGTCCATATTTCTGAATACGGACCCATTGAATGAAATAGTTGTATTTAGACATTCGTATTTTACGTACTTTAGAAGTCGTTCAGAGGTTTTGCTGTTAGGGACATTTTGTGTCACAAGATCCCTGAGAGAAGTATAATGGATCTTTGTGGTATGGCCAACCTGCATGTCGAGGGGTGACCCCTCTATTACTACCGGTGTACAACGGCTCCGCTTACAAGATTTCCTTCAGCTACAGTCGTTTTATGTGTAATGGAGGATGAAGATCTGTCATTTCTTCTGTACAGTCCAGCACCCCACATTACATCACAGAGAACTCATTATTTCAAAAAGTATTACCCCCTAACTAAGTTGTCAAAATTTGAGCAACCCAAACATGGAAAATTACTCCATCTTTGCGGAACAAGATACATTTGAGTTACGTTCTACAAAGTCCCTACATCTGATGTAATATTTTATCTTTGAGGTTGTAGCCCCTTCTGAACAACATTCTGTGGGGGGTATACAGAACTCTTGTGCATCAGGACAACCTTTCCGTAAAACGGACTATTCTTTATGCAAGATTCTACCTAATTGCTTACTAATCCCTGAATAATTGGAGACAAAAGGAATGCTAGAATCTCTTTTCATGTCACCTCTGTAGGGGTCTATCTCTGTTAATCCTAGACCTGCACCTCCTGTAGAAGATCTTTAGATAATGGTAGTTTTACACGAGATGATGTGTCGGGACTGGGATTGTTCTGGCCCACTCGCCTCCGTTGATAGTAAGCAGACAGTCGTTCTTAAGTGATCGACTACCTCTTTACATCGAACAATACGTCATTCAGTTTTCTGCATGCAGAAACCAAACAAGTGGCCAACCTCTCGAATAGTCGGCGCGGGCACTTCTACTGAACGATAATTGCTCAGTCTTCCTGGATCGCAGGAATCCGGACGATACTTGTCTCATGTAAAAACATCTTTACTAGAGATGAGCGAGTGTACTCGGATAAGCACTACTCGCTCGAGTAATTGGCTTTATCCGAGTATCGCTGTGCTCGGGGCTAAAGATTCGGGTGCCGGCGGGGAGCTGCAGGGGAGAGCGGGGAGGAACGGAGGTAAGATCTTTCTCTCCCTCTCTCCCGCCCGCTCTCCCCTGCTCCCCGCTGCGACTCACCTGTCAGCCGCAGCGGCACCCGAATCTTTAGCCCCGAGCACAGCGATACTCGGATAAAGCCAATTACTCGAGCGAGTAGTGCTTTTCCGAGTACGCTCGCTCATCTCTTATCTTTACCCTTCATAAGAAATTTCCAACACGTCCCACCAATCCTTTCATCAAGTCCGTCATCATCTATACAATATGATTTACTCTAAGCATTTGGCTCCAATTGAAAGTTGAGGATGATGGCTATCACAGTGTAAAATACTGTTGTATTCCCTAGGTTTTACTAACAGATCTCTTCTCACCCAACCATTTTACAAAATTAACACACATATCGAAAAACTTTGTCTTTGAATCCCTGGACATTGTCATCGTAAACTGTACCCCATCCATACAACTCTTCAACATACTATGGCACAACTCCCAATCTTCACCATTACTTGGGGAAATACCCATCGCTGGTAGCGCTTGATCGATATTATTCCACACAAGTGAAGAAAGTGGATGATGACACGCTGCTCTTGGAACGTGAATGTCACAATTTTAAGTATTGAACCCGCTTCTAACTCCAGCCGCTGGCACACGAGTTCTGTCTCGCTCATCTCTGAAGAATGTCCGTGTCTTCTTTATTGTGTCCCATCTGCTCCTATTCTCGAGGAAAAAATGAGGAGACCTTAGAAGTCGAGTGCCTCTCGTAACATTTCACATGAACACATTCAGCATCCAATTCTTCCTGGCACAGGAATCTCACTCAGTGCTCCCATATGAGATTATCTGTTTTATAGTATAATAAACGGCGATTGGAAGATTAAGTGCCGCATTATCCAGTAAACGCCCAGCATAAAGTTATTTACTGTTACTGCGTGGACAGAGCGTGCCACACCGGAGTTGGCAAATGACAGGTGGCAAAGGCCACTTCACAGCAGCGTATTTAGAGCTTTGTTTTGCCGCAGCATTTGTAATGCAGTGTTTAGATGGAATGATTATACTGAGGAACACCATTTCTGGTGACTCAGATGTTAGAGCTTTTGGGGGGTGTTTTGGGGTCATAGGGTCTGAAAAATGACATTTTAGTTTTTCTCCATCAGATCTGCTTATCAAGATATGACATCCGTCCATATAAATGTATACATGTACACATATTGTATTATACATGTAATGACTGCCAATCAAAAGCTGAAGGTACAAAGATAACTCCCAAGAAGCCTAGAACACGAATAAAATAGGAGTTTCTTCATTGAGATGTCGATGAAACTACAGTTCTGTGATTTCTGGTGATGAGATGTTCCTGGACATTTGCACTGGATGTTTCACCAGTAATCGACCATCATATTCGTATCCCATCGTCCATGATCCTTGTTTACTGGTGAAATCGCTCACCCTGTTCATGACTTGCATCACCAAGACCATTTTGGAATTCCATCCAAAAGGGCTGCCGGTCCTGAAATCTGATGTTCATGTTACAACCAAGTGTTCACAAACAGACGTGAGCATATTCTCCACAAGGTCACCTTAGTTCACGGCCTTATAGTTCCCAAGGAAACTCTTTACAACCCTACGAAACGACGACCGCACACGAGCCTCAAAGTTGTCCACTGAATGTTGGAGATTCAAGTGAGAATCGTACAGTCTAAACACGCTGCCCGAGCGGGAATGAGCTGTGATGTCATCAGCTTGTCCTATCGGGCATACGGGAATCGTGAGATTCTTGGCCCGTGTAAAAGGGGCATAAGCCATAACTAGGACTGGAACATAAACAGAATAAAACTTAATGGAAAGGTTTATACCCTCATGTGTTTATGGATACAATCCCAGTTTTGATTTCAAATTACTAATTAGGAATACTGCTTTGTAAAATGGACCTAATTGTTCGGATTGTTTCCTAGTTTACCCATTGAGAGTTCTTACTGTTAGTCATCAAATTATTGCCCTTCTGTGCTCTAATAAAGCCCTTCTGTCATTAGTTTGCACTGTTCTGTCACATTAATATGCAAATAATATACTTTATTTCCTTTTATCAGCATTCCCTTGGTTTGGTATGGACATTGGTGGAACTTTAGTGAAACTGTCTTATTTTGAGCCAATTGACATTACAGCAGAGGAGGAGCAAGAAGAAGTTGAGAGCTTAAAGAGCATTCGTAAATACCTGACTTCCAACGTAGCCTATGGTTCTACGGGCATTCGAGATGTCCACTTGGAGCTGAAAAACCTGACTCTCTTCGGCAGAAAAGGAAACATGCACTTCATCCGATTCCCCACACAAGACCTGCCAACGTTTATTCAGATGGCAAGGGATAAGAATTTTTCGACAGTACATACAGTTCTATGTGCTACCGGGGGCGGTGCTTATAAATTTGAAGAAGAGTTTAGGACGGTAAGTGCTGATCAGAACCTCAGATTTTACACTTTTCATTCTGATCGATCAGTGTGTAGAGCTCATGTACTAATTTCTGTACAGAGGCTTGAAGAAAATGCAGATGCCGTTGTCATTTCCGCGACCGTGCAGGACTAGTTTTTAATTGTAGATCAAACAAATTAGTCATATACCACCATGTATAGAAAGTTTGACAATTAATTAACAGATATATAGACATAAACAATACATGCTGAAGTATCCAGAGGATTCAGTAATTTAAGGTAAAGGAGAATGCATGCAAATGGTATGTACCAAATTCTCAACCATCATACACTCATGGTAAAAAAATCCCTACCCTAGAAGGAGTTCACAGAATCAAACGAAACTTTATCTGTGTCATTGTAGCATTGATAATAGGTAAGTGATTACAATAACAGAGCAAAAGGAGAATTTATAGTGTGAAACTGACCCTTTGGAGGGAGGCACTAGTACCCTGTTGTGCCACCTCTAGCTTGGATACAAGATGTGATACAGGCGGGCATGGAGGCTCTAGTACCCTGTTGGGCCTCCTCTAGCTTGGATACAAGATGTGATACAGGCGGGCATGGAGGCTCTAGTACCCTTGTTGTACTGCCTCTAGCTTGGATGTAAGATGTGATACGGGTGGGCATGGAGGCTCTAGTACCCTGTTGCACCGCCTCTAGCTTGGATACAAGATGAGATACGGGTAAGCATGGAGGCTCTATTACCCTGTTGTACCACCTCTAGCTTGGATACAAGATGAGATACGGGTAAGCATGGAGGCTCTAGTACCCTGTTGTACCACCTCTAGCTTGGATGTAAGATGTGATACGGGAGGGCATGAGGTTTTGTTTGGGTATCCTGCAGAATATCAGTTCACATTTGCTGTAACTGAGTCTTTAGATCCGGCAAGCTCGTAGGCTGTTGAAGATGGCGTCCCAGATGGTCTCATACATGTTCTGCCGGTTATAAATCTGGTGACTGGCAGCTACAGAAGTGTGACAATGTTGTGGGGACATTCCTATGAGACCCTTGTGTGTGCGGCTGAGTATTATCCTGCTGGAAAATGCCTCTTGGAAGCCGCCATGGGATGAACACATGTGGCTGCAGGATGTCCTGAACATATCGCTGAGCGGTCATTGTCCCTTGTACTATTAGGGGGGACCGACTGTCATATGTGATGGCCCCCCAGACCATCACACCAGCAGGGGGCAGTGTGCCGCTCCACAGCAAAGGCAGGATTGAGATCCGTACCCTGAGGTCTTTAGACACAAACCTGTCCGTCACTACCCACACTAAACCTGGATTAGTCGCTGAAGACAACCCAGTTTTGTCGATCACGACACCACTGCAAAGGGAGGCGACCGTGGGTGTAAAAGGCAGTACACATAATTTAGGTTTGTGAGCCTCGTTATAGTGTAATAGTTTAATGGTATGTACATTCTTTTTTTATCAGATTGGAAACCTAGAATTGCACAAGGTGGATGAACTGGATTCTCTGGTTAAAGGCTTGCTGTACATAGATTCTGTCCGTTTTAATGGACAGGCTGAGTGCTATTATTTTGAAAATGCTTCCCACCCTGAACAGTGCCAGAAGATCCCTTTTAATCTAGATGACCCTTATCCTTTACTGGTTGTGAACATTGGTTCTGGAGTCAGCATTCTCGCAGTCCATTCCAAGGACAGCTATAAAAGAGTCTGTGGTACAAGGTAATGCACTTTGAATCCTATGCTTATAAACAAGTAGCGATAACAAATCTTTATTTATACCAAATAGGAATTTCAATTTGCTAGAATTTAAAGGGGTTGGCCACTTGATTGCTAACGTATACCAGTGAATATTCATAATTTATATGCCTCTTAATATATCCTTTGAGTCCTCTGTCCTGTCCAGACAGCACTGCCATCCATAGGATGGCTGCAGAAGGAGGGATATGTAATGAGACGCATCATTCAGCCTCCTCCATAGTAATGCACTGCATGCAGGAAACTAGTGCAGGCACACATTACATCTTGATGATGAAAAAGTCATTCTAGAGCGCTGGCCACTATGGCTCTCACTTCCTTCTTACTTGCTGTCCACTGCCTGTTGTCATGTGAAGTCCATCTGTGGTAACGGAGACACCAAGAAGGATCACAGGAATACTCGTACAGTAATGATCGCCACGAAGCTCTCTACAGGACCCCAACCCCTCAGAAAGCCAGACTATCCTGACTGATGTGAGTAGTTACAATCTGTATACAGAGCTGCAGAATATAGTATAATGGTGCTATATAAATTGCAGGAAAATAAATTATCCTTTAGTTTTTACAATCTGGGTTTCTGAATCAACATGCCTTATTTTTACCGCCTGTGCTCCCTGTCTAACCTCTTGAACTCACATCATCTTCTCTTTTCTCAGCACAACTTACATTCTCTTCCCTTTTCCCTTCAACTGCCCTCCACACCAGGAACCAGCGCAGTCATAGGAACCTCAAATGTCTTGTTACTCACACACTCTGACTCGCTTCTCCCACTATTATCCTGCAGTGTTGATCCAGAGGAAGGCAAAAAGCCTACTTGAGTAGAAGCTAATTTTCCTTTATATTAGGAAAAAAATCCTTCCAGGCGCCAATCTGAAAAAATTAGAATAATTCCCTGAATCAACAACCCTGAAGTAATTAGTGGCTATAACATGTAATATTATTACAGTTAAGAAAGAAGTTTAAGCCCCTCTTGAACTCTTTCAGCAAGTTTGTCATCACCACGTCCTCAGGCATAGAGTTCCACCGTCTCCCTACTCTTACAGTAAAGAACCCTCTTCTATGTTGGTGTAGAAACCTTCTTTCCATTAAACGTAGAGTATAAGATCGCGCACAGTATTGATGCAGTCCCTGCATCCCTCTACACACCTTCTCAGTGTCCTCACTCCTTAACTTGCTTCCCTACTATTACATTGGAAAAGCTTTCCACCCTACTTTCCAAATCGTACCTTGCCACCTGACTCGGTCCCATCTCACCTCATTTCCAACCTAACCACTATGTTGATCCCAGCCCTAACCCATTTTTTTTTTCAGCCTTCCACTGGCTTCCTCCTTCCATCTTTTAAACCTACAACCATCACACCCATCCTAAAGAAGCCACCCCTTGATCTGTCCTGTGTTCAGCTCCCACCGCATCTCACTGCTTCCATTTGCCTTAAAACACCTAGAACAGCAGATCCAAGTTGAACTGTCCTCCCACCTCTCTACCAACTTACGATTTGACCAGCTACAATATGGCTTCCAACCCCTCGACTCTAGTGAAACCGTCAAGTCGCCAATGATCTGTTAAATACAGAAGCCTCAAAACATCACTCCGTGCTCCTCCTCCTAGACATTTCCCGCAGTCTGACACAATTGAGCATTTCCTCCTGTTACAAGTGCTCTCCTCCCGTGGCATCACAAATTTGGATCTCCTCACTAACCAAACATTTAGTGTTTCCCACTCGCAGACTACCTGCTCAACTTGCTCTTTCTTTGTGTTTCTTAAGGCTTTATTCTAGGACCTCAACTGTTCTCAAACTACACCTTTGGCCTAGGACAGCTCAAAGAATCCCACGGCTTTCACCTTTACGCTGATTGCACTCAAATTTACCTCTGGCCCAGAATCCCAGTGTATCGAATGGCTAGATCCTCCTTCTCTTCCTCCTTTTTAAAACTCAACTCTGTTTTCCCCACCAGATCTATCAATCACAATCAATGGCTGCATACTTTTTTGTAGTCCCACTCTACTGTAACAGTTGATTCTGCCCTGTTATTTAAACCTTAAATACGAACCTTTTGTCACCTCCAACTGACCAACATTGTGTATGATCTTTCATCAACCCCGAGTCAACAAAAAATGTTATTGCAGTAGTCTAAGTGGGCAATGATGAGAGCATGCAACATCCTTTTCTGTGGCAAACTATCCAACACTCTTGCACCCCTCCAGTCCATCCTCAACCCTGCTGTCCAACTAATCCACGTCTTTCGTACTCCGCTGCCTCTTCCCTCTGCCATTCCTTTCACTGGCTGCCCATTGTCCTGAGAATCAGTACAAAGCTGTCTGCAAAATGACTCCTCTCTATATGTAACCGCTGGTCCTCACAAGACCTTTTTTGCTGTTCCTCACACACAATATGTATCCAAGATATTTCCTGTGTGCCCGCCATAGTCTGGGACTCATCACCCCACACATCAGATTCCGCTACTTGCTAGCTCACCTCTTCAGAAAAGCCTAAAACGTGCTGTCACCGCTATATGTGACGCTTCTACCCTCACCTACTGTCTCTCTCCCCTGTAAGCCATCACAAGCTGAGTCCTCTCTCCCTCGATATTCATTTAGTTCATGTTTAATGTTCCTGTGTGTTTTTTATGTAATGTATTAACCCCTTTTTCATAATAATGGATACCATGTTTATAGTATTTTACTACTAGAAAACTAGTGAATCTACAGCAGTTAAGATTCCGGCATGAAGACCTCACTGGCAAGTAGTAATGTGCCAACTTTTCTTCTGTAGCCTAGGTGGAGGCACCTTCCTCGGTCTTTGCAGTTTACTAACAGGATGTGAAAGCTTTGAAGAGGCTTTAGAAATGGCAGCATCTGGTGACAGTACTAATGCTGACAAATTGGTACGGGACATATATGGAGGGGACTACGAAAGATTTGGACTTCCTGGGTGGGCAGTAGCATCAAGGTAAAATTAAAACTTTCGATTTACTATTCTAATACCCTAATAGGAAATGTTCACACGGTGGATTTTTTTTTTTTTTTGCATGGGATTTGACACGGGATTCGTCTCAAAGATCCACACCCCAATTACTTTTCAGTAGGATCCATGCCGCTGTCTATGACGCGGATTTCAAATATGGATAAGAAAAAAATAAAATCATAATCTCTGTTCTTGACGTATAAACCATGTTGGAATTCCACACTGGATTTGGCCATTGAGAAGGACTAAATCCCGCAGCTCTACACCTACATAGCCATGGCAGAAATCTGCAGCTCAGCTGTGGATATCTGCCATGGTTTCCAAAGGCAAAATCCATGTGTGATATTTTGCCACGTGCAAATACCCACAAATTTGTTTGAGCTTCATACTTCAGATGTTAATATCCCCACAACTACACAAGAATGGATTTTCACTGCTAGAGCTGTAGAACTGTAGATCTTTCTGCTAATATGATAAAAAAATATTACATATTTTTAATAGTTGAAGGATCCAGGAGCTCAGGCAGGCACACGCAGCGGGTCCTGCCTTCCCTCAGGCCTCCCAATCTTCTCTGCTTCCCCTGCTGCCTTGCTGGGTGTCATTTAACGTCTGGATCTCCTCGGAAAAGGGAGTGTGATCTCGGAAAGTGGTGTAAAGCACAAATGGACAAGTCCACAGGACACTCACTTTTCACATGTCCCTTACAAAGTTTTAAGGCCGATATTCCACCACAAAGCCCAGGAATTCCTCAGGGACTGTTAATTAGCAGAATATCTAAAAAGTGGCAGCATCCATCCAGGTGTGACGTTATCAAACACTGTTTATCCAGTATTGATCCTTGTAGGCATTGTTGCTTTTTCATACCATAGATCTCGAGCGGTCTGCTTGCATAAAAGGAAATGTAAGCCAGCCTCTGCCTGAGGCTTCTTTCACATAAGTGCATATCGACTGGCCATTTCATGGCCGGCTGATATGCGCTGTGATCTGATGCATTGGATTCCAATGCATCAGATCACATGGGCGTATTTGCGAGACGTAAAAACTCCCAGCCGGCCAATATATCACTGGGTGTTTTTACGTCGAGCCCAAAACATAGTTCTAGAACTATGTTTGGGCCGGAATATGTCAGGCTGCTGCATGGGCTCCTATGGGGGCCCATGGCAGTGTCCGTAGGTGGGTGGGAGTTTAGGAACGTGGCTGCTAAACTACCTCCCTCTGTTCTCCTCCCCTTCCCCGTGCAGGCTTACCTCTCCTCCCTGCTCAGTCTCTGCAGTGGGCGGGGGCGGAGCTAAATGGTGACCCACCCAGCTCCTCCCATTGATGGCTATGGACAAAGATCTCAATGAGATCGAAACGTTGCATAATGGGTGACTTGGAGGAATAAAGAGAAGTTTTTTTACTTGCATCCTGCTGTGCTGCCGTGGACTTCACTCATCTGTACCCTTTTGAGTCTTTGGATCCAGACTCTTGCCGCAGCTTGCGCCCTATTTTTCGGTCTCACCGTATTGGCATTTGGGGAAGTGCTGTTCACAGATTTTCCTTTATTGATGGCTATGGACAAGGGGTGGGACATAGGCGGAGCTAAGCACCCACATTGTCTCCGTCCCTTGTCCATAGCCATCAATGGGAGGAGGCAGGGCTGACCTTTGCTTAGCTCCGCCCCCTCCTCCCATTGCACAGACGGACCGGGGGGGGAAGAAAGGTAAGCCTGCGATGGGCAGGGAGGTGAAATGGGCGATGGCCTGGTGTGGTCGGCACATTTGCGCCAGCCTCACCAGGTCATATGAACAGGCGCATAAACGTTTGATTGGTGCGCCCGTTCGCCAGTTTTTTTTCGCTCTCAATGTAGAGTATATCTGTCAGACGTTTTCACGGCCGGCCTATATGCGCTCTTGTGAAAGAAGCCTCAGGACGTGGTGATGACAAACTCACTGTCAGGGTTATAATATCTGTCGGGTTGGTGCCATGGTCCTTAAAAAAAGTGGCCTTTTCTTTAAAGGTGGCACATCTTTTGCTTAGGAGGGGCTTGCACAAAAATTTGCACTTTATACGCCAATTTTAATTTCATAAATCTCCATAGTGTGTAAAGTGGTATTAATGTATATGTTTAATTGTAGTCTTTCCCCCAATATAATATGCATCAGCCTATTACAGTTCAGCATATTACCCGATTACATTCTTGCCTTTTTTTTCCTCTTAGCTTTGGGAACATGATTTGCAAAGATAAACGAGAATCGGTTAGCAAAGAAGATTTGGCGCGGGCTACATTGGTAACCATAACCAATAATATTGGCTCAATAGCCCGAATGTGCGCTGTTAACGAGGTAAGATTGAAATTAATATGACTTTCAGCCCAAGGCTGTCAGGTCAAAGTTGTACTATTACAATAGTTGGAGAGCCACAACTTGTAGTCTGCTAACTCCCCTATTCTGTGTTTGTTGGGGATGGCTTGCTTTAGCATTTGTCAGTTGCCTGATCTTTTATTCCTGTTGCTGTAGCTTTCTGTAGGCTATAACCATTCTGTCCTTATAAATAACGGAAAGCTCTCCATGCATTTTCTGGGGAGCTTGGCCAATTCACAAAAGCCAGTCTGTTTATTGCTTGCATCCTTCGGCTTCTTTATAGTGCTGCCTTGTGGCATATGGATCAAGCAGCATTGTACAGGGCTATGAAGGCTGTAGGAGAATCCAACAAACCAAACAGTGGAAGAGCTGAAAACCCCTTTTCTATGGTTTCAAAGTCAGAAGGACTGAAGAGAAGCATAAGTAATGTCATTTAATGAAAGTGTTGCAAAGTAAACCAAACGCTTTTGCAACCTAACTTTGAAGGGGCCGTACAATAAATAAATATTAAAATCTTGAGTAACTTCGTACCCTGTTTCCCTGAAAATAAGCCCTAGCATGATTTTTCAGGATTTTTGAGAATGCTCAACCCCTTTAAAGACATGGCCTATTTTGGGCTTAAGGATGCAACAATTTTTAGCAGGTTTTAATCTCCATTTTCAAAAACCATAACTAAAAAAAAAAAAAAACTGTAAAAAAAAATAATCTTTTTTATCTATCATATAAAATAAAAAATTAGCTATTGCCCACCTCAACCATCGCCATAACCACGCTGTAATCAGGGGACTAAAAAGGAGACTAAAACACCTTCTGTGTATTTTTCTTTGGGTCTAAATACACTACATATTTACAGGCAGAAAAAGCCCACAGGAGGACCGAAATACGAAGGAAATATATTTTCTGTCCATGACTACGCTGCGTATTGATGGAGGGGGAAAAAAAACACGTTCATGTGAATAAGCCCTTATGGTACAGAAAATTCTATGCCAAAATCTGCATGTATAATGTGAGCTATGGAGCAGAAACCCACAACAGCAAATTTAGGTAAATTTTGCAGAAATACTCCGCACGTGTGAAAGGTCCCTAAGGGGTTAAACAGAAATTTTAAATCTGCCCCAAAAACTGTCTTGACTATCTCTGGCAGACAGATTGAAGTGAATGCAGGTATCCTCCACTGCCTTACACTCTGAGATAAGCGGCAGCTATGGTAGACCCGCTGGATGACAGCTGTGAAGACTGTTGTGATAAAACCCCTTTTAAGTTTATTCTAGCTACTCAGATTTGTATTATCTGCATCACATAAATGGTTTAGTATGATCCTGCAAGATAAGGCTGCGGCATTTGGAATGACCAATGCATAGAAGGGGGTTAAAGGGAAGCACTGCAATGATTTGCATTCCTGTAAAAGAGGGTTATATAATGGTGCCCCCCCCCCCCCTGAATCTTTTCGCCCGATTAGGCAGTTACTTGAAAAAAGCGATGTTCGATCGAGTAATTGTCCTAAAGGAGCACGTTCGCTCATCTCATCACTACACGTCATTTGCCTTCCAACAATTGCTGCAGATACTATTGATGCTGAAGCAACAATGTTTTTGGCATCATTTAAAATTTAAAGAAACTCTGTACAAGATCATCTTCTTTTAACTCAGTTATTTTTAAATCCTTTTTGTCTTTCAGAAGATAAACCGAGTTATATTTGTGGGTAATTTCCTCAGAGTAAACACCCTTTCCATGAAGTTGCTAGCGTATGCTTTGGATTACTGGTCGAATGGTCAACTTAAAGCACTCTTTCTAGAACATGAGGTATGTTCCAATTAAACAGCAAACACTCGTATATCAGTCACTAATATTAGATCGTGGATACTGAGATACGGTTACATTTCTGTAGACGGTTATGAGAATAATTTTGTTCTATCATTCATTATTAAAAAAAAAAATACATCCAAAGTTAAAGACAAAGTAAGAATAACCTTTTTTCTATTCTAGCTCTTGTAGTTGGTATAAATGTAGGGACATCAAATAATAATCTTCTAATCTGACTTTCAGAGAAAGCAGTAAGATTCCAGCAGTCAGTTTCCTAAAATGTGTTCATTCAAAATAAAAGTTTAGAACTCCTTGAAGATGCTGGAGAACATAATAGAGAACATAGTCAGAAAATAAGAAGGGAACTGGATAATTATCACCTACGTCGGGTAGAATGGAATATTACTCTATGCTTCATATAGACAACTCAAGTGACATTTCAAGCATGGGCAATAGAAGTGTGGCAGAGACTTTGTCTTTTTTCTGCTATTTGGTTGGGTAAAAACTGAAATGGGCTCGGTTGCAGGAGAGAAGCGCGGGATCCCATTCACTTCACTCAGCCTGCCAGGGTTTGGGCTGTTTGATTAACTTTGTTAGGAGTCGCCTGGGATGGCTCCCTTTATTATAATATTAATAATAATAATAATAATATTATTATTATGTCTACAATAGTGCTCCTAGTCTGGGGAAGGTCAGGCATTGCCAAGCCTTAGGTAGCCAACATTGTAATGACCGGTATGGACTCTGTTGAGCCTGATGCTACATGTGTTTGGTTAAAGCACAGGCGAGCAGGATTTATTTTGGCACTGTGCTATTAGACAAGTTGTCCGAGAGTGCTCAAAATCTAGGCAAAGGAGGGAAAACCCCAAACCGTCCATTACTTACTGGCAGCAGCGGCCACGTGTTGTGGATGTAACAGCAGCCAGGTAACCAAAGTCTGGTGGGGAGGACTGGAGCAGAATAGTGGAGGATTTTCTGGGTAAGTATTGGTTCTTCATGGCATTCCCAAACCCCAACTCCTAGATTTTGATCATTATCAAACAGTCCCTTTAAGCTCAGCATAGGGGCTGCAGCTATAAGGACACCCAACATGTATATCGAGGGGCTGTGCTACCTAGAACAAAAGCCTTTAATAGTTCTGATGTTGAAAAGACGTTTCTATCTTGCAGTGTAAGGTGATCAGTACTACACCCACTAATGCAGAGAATATCTATTACATTGTGATATACATACATCAGTGTAAAGTACTAAGTTGCTTGGTCACAAATGCCAATTGAATTGTTCTCCCTTTCTTCCAGGGCTACTTTGGTGCAGTCGGTGCTCTTCTAGGGTTGCTGAATTTCTGTTGAGTTGTCCTGCCTTTTTTTTGCCCGGGCATAATTCACTGCAATGATTTTTCTTGTTAAATGATTGGGCATAAATGAAGAAAAAAAATAGACAACGTTAATATTTTTCTCTTAGTAAATACGTGATGAAGCGCTGAACATCATGAGACCAAAATGGAAACCATGTTGAGGACCTTAATACTGAAGATGTTGCACATATGGCCCTTGCAGCAGTAAACCATCTGTATATAGAGCCAGTATTATGTACATAAGCAAGGGGGGGTTAAAGAGCACATACTGTACTGCATTGACTCTTTCTAGGTTACTGGCAGCCGGTTGGTCTATCCAAATGAATGGTTTGGTCTGCGTTTAACATTCGGCCTGTATAATGGATGCCATTTAGTTTTACTTTGCACCACAGGTGTTTACTGCTCTTACTGTGGCAAAACGCACCCGCTCATGCAGCCATTCCTCCTAAATGGCATCAAGTCATATCTATGGCTTTTCAGTTTTAAGAGGCAGCATTGTGCATCCGCAGTGCCGCATTTATTCTGATTATTTGTAGTAATTTTTTGTAAATATAATGCTCTTAGTTTTCTACCAAGTCAAGCAGGTCCATGTATATTTGCTACAGACTTGTTTTGCCTTAATGTTGACGAACATCCCATTTTCACGGTAGCTAACACTGCTTCAAAACAGGAGTCCTTTCCTGATATATTCATGGCCATTGCTGCAGAAATCGTTGTAATGATCTGTATTTAGTGAATGCGGAAGGCTGCGTTCCCTCATGGCAGAGAAACGGTCATGGCGCAAGCTCTCCCTAGCCGTGGATGGCAATAGCCGCACGATCTTGCCAACATTATCAGGGCAGGGTTTCAGCCGCAACGGCTTTTGTTGTGTGGGGATGCAGCCTTAATTATCCTTACATCTGTTGTTTTCATTCCTTTAATTTGAGACCAGTATTACCAGTGCTGTCTATAGTCTGTCAAGTATTCATAATGGGGAAAAAAGTTGCCTTTTGAGCATTCGGTTTACTTCATTGAGTCTCATCAGGCTGCAACTACATGGCAAATCCTTTTTTTTTCTAAAGTGTTTAATTCAGTGTTTTTGCTCGTGTTTAATCTGTGAGCCTCTTCAGCAGCGGATAACTGTACACCGACGTACATATGTCATGTTCCACTATGCTGATCTGTGGATCTTTGATTCAGCATAACCTTAAAATGTTCTTCTGTTACCTGTTGCCTTATGATATGCTTAGAATTAGAGGTTGCACACTTTTTACTAATTAACGCGACCCTCCGATCCAGGATAAACAAAGCTGGCCGAATCGCTTATATGACACCTGAATGTGTGCATATTATGCATCGGTAATCTAAGACACTACATGCTGCTCCTATTGGGCACCACTGATCAATCAAATCAGGTGTAGTGTCTTAGACTAATAATGTATACTAATGCACAGTGTGTATCAGGTAGTGAGAGAAGCGGTGCGGCCATCTTTGTCCAGGATTGGAGGGGAGCTTTAACTCCTTTAGTGGCACGCCCAGAAAATCTCCAAGGCTTGCTGCGCTGGATATTCAGCTAAACCCCGGAAGATTTCCGTGGACAGCTCTATTGCTGAAATGTGCAGAGCACCAAGCTGTCATTTGAAATCTTCTGGGTTTTTTATTGCATTGTTGACTCATTTAAAAAAAACCTGCCTTGTAAGGCATGACATGGTAATAATAAATCTGCCACTGAAGGGGTTAATATCTCCCTTCAAATGCATTCTGCTACTTTTAAATGAATGAAGGGAACATTCTAACATGTAGAGGTTTATGTAGGACTGGTGATAACAATCTGTGAGTCATGTATGAAAACATTCCCAATACCTTATGGTACTATGGCAGGCATTTGACATTGTCATAGGTTTCACAAAAAAGTAAGTTGACCATGGGGCAGAAAAAAAAATAGAGATTTTGTAGTTCTCCCCATCTAATATCCTTTACATGAACCACCCGACTGAACATTGCCTACATCTAGTGATCATCTTCCAGCAATTGCTGCTAAAATTGTGTGCATCATCTAATTCGTAGCAGTCATGTAAACTCTAAGGTACTTGACTGGATATGTGCCATATGTTGGTAACATTCTCACTAGCAGTGCATTATGGGTAGAGGAATAGAACTGGCACAAACCATTGCTGCTAACAAATCTACTGTGAATCCAAAGATATTTTTGTGCACGTAAACTGGAACTTGTACAGATGAGCGACTGTCCCTTTCTATGTATGTGAATGTACACTTGATGTTTCAGTATGGTCATGCATTTACATTCTTTACATCGTATGCGGATTTTTGTGCCAATATTTGTGGATGCTTTCACATACATCAGTAACTGCTTGCGTTAAAAGGTTCCGATCGGGGATTATAAGCTGAAGGCAGATAATGTTGAATGTATAGAGATTTTTGAAAACCTTGACTTTTTTTAAAAGTCTAAGCAGTAAATAAAATCCTCTCCTCCAAATTGTTTGCCATTTACACTATGGAATTTCCAAGGAGCTTTAGTAAAGTGACCCTGCCGTTTCAGGACGAAATTTGGTTCCAGGGGTGGGGGTATATGATCTGCATTTTGATGCCCCTCCCATCTGTTCAACCAGTTTTGGGCCCTGTTTTTGGCCATCCAAGGTAGCTGCAGTAATTTTTGACCTAGCTAATCTCCTCTGCTCTCTGATTGGCCATTGCTGATCACGTGAGCAGGTATAGTGCTTTAGTAGAGTAATACTACAAATACATGGTTGGGATTAGGCAGTCTGAAGATTGTGTTGGCCAACTTGGATGCCAATGGTGGGTCCAGGAATCGGCAGATCAGAGAAGAACTACATTGGGGACAGAATTTTATCCCCAAACTGGAAGGTTGCTTTAATATACTAGCAAGTAGATATTGCTGTATTCATGAAACTGTAATTGCCCCTCTATCCCACTGAAATTGTGAAATTTCTAAATTGGGTGCCTACTAATTGGAATAGTAGTAAGATGGAGATCATAAATACTTGCACTTTTTCAAGTTTTTTATTATTGCACTTAAGAAAACTAAATTCAAAACTGGCACCTTCCGGCACTTACATATTGTGAACTGTTCAATAATTTTGTTTCCGATATGTAGCATTACATATACCCTATCTAAACTCTCTCCGGAGAAGTGTCCTGGTTGTCCATGGGCACTAGAGGAAAGCGTGAGCTGTGACTGGCTGCTTTGGACAACACAATGTCTTAGTCTGCAATACAGTTTGATGCATAAGGTCTTTACGTGACCTAAAGGCAGGTATAAATGCCGTGTATCTGATCTGTCTATTTTTCCTTGTCCTTTTTTAAATAGTCTTACAGCGTATTTAAGTAACAGTGATATTGAAATATGTGAAATTTTGATACGGTTTCTGTATTAAAGTTTATACACAGGTGTGTACTAAGCATAAAATCCATTGAATGTTCTGTTGTCTCCTTCCATGATACCTGTAATGAACCTTACATTGGTGTTTAAGTATGTTACCTGATCTATTTAACCCCGTGTCACATAAACATTCTCTGTGTGTAGTGGTTGGCATCATCAGTCCAACTTTAATCTAATTGAAAATCTATTGTTGCCTATGTTGGTAAAGCCCTGCTAATACCAGCTTCAGTATGAAGGGGTTCCAAGTATATTGCTATAAGATTTTAGTACAACGAACCTGTTGACTAATTTCCTTTTTGTTTTCTTACTTTCGTGGAAGGATATTTAGGTATAGATGTACAGATGTGACAGGATGCGTTAGCCAAATCTGTGTATACCACTTTACAATATCTGCAACTCATATCTTGGTTAATGGGATTTTCCAGGACTTCCTTCAAAATTTGCTAAGCATAGGGTGTGATGTAATCTACACATCTGCCAAGGCTAGAGATTGTCTGCAGTTATCATATGAATGGCATGTGACAGCTATAGGAGCTTCTGACATTTAATGGGGAAGTAGTGAATAGTTTTATTTCACACTATTCCCTGCCCTTAGCAACTTCTGGAGCAAGTCCCGGAAAACACCTTCAACTTTAAACCTCATTCGCACTCCGGTTTCAGCAAATAGATGTTGTTTTTTGTATAATAAAGTTATACAAATTCCCAGAATACTTCTTGTATTAATTCCCCAAGGTATTCAAAATCTCTGTGTAACTTTTTACGAAAAAGAATAACATTTTTGCTGAAACTGGTGCTGCTTTAAGGCTTTATAAGCACTTTTTGAGAGTGAACAGAATGTTTGCTAGGGGCATTGAGTGATTTGCTTTGGGACCAGCCGATTGGATATTTGCTATTTGAGTACATTGGAACGGCTATTTTTAGTTGGGTCGGGGATCTAACATATTGAAATACTGTATAGCAGTATGAAACAGTTATTTATCTGAAATCCCTAGTATTAAAGGGGTTGCACCACAATTACAAGTTATCCCCTAGCCACAGGAAGGGGAATAACTTGATGATCGGTGGAGGCCCTACCACTAAGACTCCCACCGATCCTGAGAATGGTGGTCCCTTGTCCCCTGGTTCTCATTGCTGTGAGATTCCTTTCTCACCCCCCCAATTATATTACAAAGAATGGAGTGCTGGCTGAGCATACGTGGGCAGCGCTCCATTCATTTCAGTGGAGCTGACTGCAATACCCGAGCGTTTACCGATCTCCAGCAATCCTATTGAAAGTAAATGGAGAGGCAGCGCGCTTGAGTGACCATCGCTCTATTCAATCCTCTCCTCGTGTAGTTTGCCTTTAGTGAGGAGGATGGGGAATACGGAACCCCCTGTTGAAATGAATCAATGGGGGTTTGTAGTCCCACCAATCAGAAAATTATCTGATCACTTGAATTTTGGTACCACTCCTTTAAATTATAATACACATTGGTTATATTGTGTATTGCCTGTCAAAATGTATATGCTAAAGTTCCCACAATGTAAAAGGGTTCTTAGGTGTCATTAAAATATGTATGCCCATTTGTTCTTACATTGATATCTTTCTATTTATATGCCATACGTATTAATACCTATAGCTACCCCTTCCAAATAAACTTAGTGGCTTTTGGTCATTTTGGGAAGTGAAGTCTGGCAGCCATATATAGAATACTGGGTGACACTGTGATATTGGCACATTTCAATGTAAATTAGTACCGTATATACCGGCGTATAAGACGACTTTTGAACCCCGAAAAATCTGCTCTGCAGTCGGGGGTCGTCTTATACGCCGGTAATTCAAAAAAAAAAAAAGTGTAAAAAAAAAAAATTCATTACTCACCTGCCCCGGCGTTCTGTCGCGCTCCGGCAGGATGTCGCTCGCTCCGGCAGGCTGTCGCTCGCTCCTCGTCCCGGCGCAGCATAGCTTTCTGAATGCGGGGCTTGAAATCCCCGCTTCCAGAAAGCTAATACACACGCCGGCAGCCATGACATCATTGAATGGCTGTGATTGGCTAAAGCGCACGTGGCTTCAGCCAATCACACTATTCAATGATGTCATTGAATAGTGTGATTGGCTGAAGCCACGTGCGCCTTCAGCCAATCACAGCCATTCAATGCTGTCATGGCTGCCGGCGTGTGTATTAGCTTTCTGGAAGCGGGGATTTCAAGCCCCGCATTCAGAAAGCTATGCTGCGCCGGGGACGAGGAGCGAGCGACAGCCTGCCGGAGCGAGCGACATCCTGCCGGAGCGCGACAGAACACCGGGGCAGGTGAGTAATGAATTTTTTTTTTTTTCTCCACTGAATACCGGCGTATAAGGTGACAGTTGGGGGGTCGTCTTATACGCCCCGTCGCCTTATACGCCGGTATATACGGTATATATTTGCATTGTTTTATCTTCAAAGGACACCATTTTAGGGTGCATTTTTCTGGTTAAAATTGTCCTAGAAAAGTTGCAAATGTTGGCACTAGCCTAGTTTGCACAAGAATTTGCAGCTTATTTAAATTCACGCCACTTTTAAGAGAAGAAGAAAGCATGGCTTGTTAGGAGGTGCGTGGCCCTCCTGGCCTGACTCTTTTATGTATAATTGATGCCAAAAACGGGTATAAAGTCTAGAATCTACTGTGGCTCATAACGGATGTAGATTTCTGTTTAATTGCACAGACTGCCTGTGATGCACCTAATGTATGAAAAACCATGCAACTCCATATATATATTGGCTGCTTCTTACACCTACGGGAATCCTGATGAGACCAGGATTCGAAACACTGATCTTAATACTTTGTAAATATCAATCAGATGGAGGCTGACTACATGAATAACAATAGTTAGTGGTGGGGGTAGGTATTTACTAAATTTGTGGCAAAACCTGGCATACATGCCTTGCGCCACATTGATTTGTTAGACACCTTTTGGGCCACGTTCAACAATCGTGACGTAAATTTGACAACCTATGACAAAAATACTGGCACAAACTAAGCCAAGTGGCCAAGGATGCAGCAGATTTGTCATATAGCAAAAGCCATTGTGATAAATTTGGCCCATCCGAACGCCTTGGTTAAGATTAAATCTGTCCAGCGTACAATAGGACCAGCACTGTCGTGGTCTGCATCTATAATGGAAATCGCGACACATGAACACAAAGTAAAATTTAGAAGACTCAATTTTCGCCTCAAGACTCAAAATAAATTGTTAACTTCTTACATTCAAATTCGCACAAGCTCTCCTTTTCAGCCTTTTTTTGTGCTGCTTGAGTTTTTGCAGACTTCTCTAAATTACATTTTATCAGGTGATGTAATGTTCTGTCAATATTGTGAAGAAAAAAAAAACCCGTTTCGGCGCGGGACAACCCCTTTAAGTCTTTCTAAGCTTTTAAAAGTAAGTGCTAAGGAGCTTTTTGCAGGTCTTCAGTATATGTGATTTCAAGTTAGCAGTTTACACACTTGAAAGTACTTAAAGGAAAACTGCAGGGGATGGGAAAAAAATCAATCGCGTAACGTCCTCCCGCTTCCTAGTGAGCTCATGTATATCTGCAATTTGGTTCCAGTCATCCCACACCATATGCAAGTTGGCTAACCACATCCCCTTTCTCTTGATTGGTAGTTAATCACATCCTCCATTACACAGGAAATTCTAATTGATTTTTTTTTTTTTTTTTTTTAACCCCTGTTGGCCGGTGAAGTTAGTTTTGTGGGTGAGATAGTGGAGACCAGCTTCCCTTTAATGTTGTTGAGGCACCAATGATGGGGTTTTTTTTTTGCTTTTCTCCTGAGATGCTGGTGCCCAAGCCAATAAAGCAGATGTTGCATACAACTCCAGTTAACTTGTCCTATGACGGCATTTAAAGTTGGATTTCCATCTTAGAAACGTAATGTCCTAAAATACTAGACTACACTATAAGGAAAAAAAAATGCCTGAAAAGACACATATATGTAGAAAAGAAATATCTTGGAAAACAGCTGTCTGATGGAAGCCTTCATAGGTTTTCTAGGATTAGTCTGTTTTTTTACCTCCATCAACGGTCTACCCCATTCACTTGATCTGCAGTACCAGACATTGTACATGGGAAATAGCGGTTCTGATCCTGGAGGGGAGGGGGGGGGAGAAACAGACAGACTTCATTCTGTTTTGGATAACGCCCTTTTTAAGTATACTAATTTTTTTAATGTGTTTGGTAGCCTTAATTGTGTGTTTTTAAGGGGGAATATTAGCATCTTTTGACTTCTGTGCACAGTTTTTACCACCACCAACTTTGTAAATGTTTAGTGAGTACACCCGATTGGATCGGGGCGAGTGGCAGATCTCTGATTAAGTAACTATTTCTTTCTCGTGAAAACACTACTGCTATAAACTTTCTTCCATTACACCGGGGTACTCATTCTGTTTGCATGCTCTTTATCCAATGGAACATTTCTTGTTTCGTTTTTGCCTTTTTTTCTTGTATTCACACTAGATGAAGGAAAGGGAATCTGTTTGTACTTATCTGCAGCTTTGTTCTCCAATGTGAAATGTTCTGTGCTTGCTTTATTACTAACTGGAATCTGACCATATTGTGAAGGCCTTGTAATATGGTACAGGTTTTACACAGTAAACTATGGCTTAATGTGTAATACAGATAATGTACATTTTTCTAATTTATTTCAGTTAATATAATTCAGTTTTACCGAATGTACAGAAAATACTTATTTAATTCCAGGGCTAACCTATAGGTTTAGGTTGATCAAGCCTGTGTACAATAATAAAAACTGTTTGCATGAGGGATTGTTTTATTCCACTATTGCTCTTATGTTGCCTTTACATTGCCTTCAATAAAATACTTTTTTAATTCTTGTCTTTTTCTTACATATGTCTGCATTATGTACAATGAAATACATGTGCAATTAATTAACCTCATATCAGTCTGAATAAAAAGTTAAAAACCAGGGCCTCATTATTTACAGTTTATGACCCTATAGTCCGTAACAGCTAATCACAGCGCAGCTTTGTGTTTTTTATGGTTGCTATCCGTCTGTTCATTTGTAAAATAATTTTGGTAAATTACACCCACAGTAGTTTGGAGGTATTTGAATCCTTGTTTGCCAGATACAAATGACTCCTCCATTTTGTTGCTTCAGGTCTCATTTAGATGAGTGATGTATTGGTGCGTGAAAAGATTGCGGCTTTACTTAACTGAGGAGCGCGTAAATGGGCACATTCCAGCTACCCGAATTAGCCCGTTCACACGATCCAAGGTGCGTGGAGCGTGCTTTCCGGGTCCCATAGGAGTCTATGGAAAGCACGCACCAAAAATAGGACGGGATGTGGGATAACTCATCAGGGACAATGAAGTAGTGGTGAAAGTACGTGTACATGGCAAAATCACTTCACTGAGTGGGATGGTGGTGGGAAAACCCCCTTAATCCAATAATGGTATTTTAAGAAGAGGAGTCAACTAGATAAAATATATCTACCAGATTTTAATCACAATGCAGAGATAAGAGCAGTGTCCCCACCCCCATCCCACCCCTTTTTTTCCCCCTAGCATTCTAATAGATGCTTCTGGACCTACCTTGGCTTAACTTGTCTCTGAGTTGTTTAAGTAACCTGTCCAAATTTGCTCATCTCTTGTGCAACCACCTGCCTTAGACACCAGAGGATTAAAATTCGGTGGATACATTTTATCCAGTTGATTTATCTTTTTGGATTACATTTCTGGATTGAGGGGGACTTTTCACCACCATCCCCCTCAGTGAAGTTATTTTGCCATGTACATGTACTGTTACATCGACCCTGGAAGGGCTCTGGAGCTTCAGCCTACTGTAATGGATTCTAATAAACTAAGTAAAATGTCTATTGCAAATATGTGCCTCTCTACACTACTAACACAGCTTCCGTCTCTCTCTGCTGACCAACTGCTCCCTATTCTCCCACCGTCTTCCTAACATTCCTCTAAATATGGTGCATCCATCCAGGAATGCAACTGAGATAAGACCTCAGCTCCTTGAGGAAGAGACCCATATAAGGACAATAACCAATCGGCTACAGATTCGTACTTCATAATGTATTAACTATGCCTACTGTCTATAAAACCCCATGCAACTTGATTAGAATAAAGAAGTTTCATTTAGCTGAACAGCAGGCTTCAGTGTGATTCTTCCGTGCATGCACAGGACTCAGGCCTTACACCTTTGAATCAGGAAGGGGGCAGGTATTCCTCATTAGGTATATTAGTACCAATCTATAACACTACTAGGACCAGTGCTCTCCTTGCACACGGATGTTGTAGACTGGGCCCTGCATTGCTTTTATATAACACAAAGGTCACGTCTTTGGACCCTCAAGTGGAAGGTGTATATACCCCACGGTCCCAGTGTGAGTAAATTTGTATATGAAGCATAATTCATTTATGCATGCATACCTTGTCCATATAGGCCCACCTTTTAGCACTCCTGCCTCCCCCCCCCCCCCCCATTTTTACACTGTTGTAGTATTTATTTAGGTTTGTAAAATTTTATGATGACTAGACTAATTTTTATTGTTTGTTGGAATCTTTTAAAAAATTTGCACAAAAACAATGGGTTTCAGGTTGTAAACTTATCTCAACGAGTACTTGTAAAAACTGAATTATATGTATTCTCCAAGGGATTATTTGTTCCAACAACAAGGTATAGTGCCTTTTTATGGATTAAATATCTCAATGTATTTGTTAGATGCCTTAAATGAGCAAGACTGTAGATAACTGGGTATCGAAATCAATAATTTAAGTAGTTTCAGAGACCTTTGGAGGCTTCTAAATAAAGATGATAAAATAGAAGCATGTGGCTCACTCACAGATTTATGTAAAAAGAGTGTAAGGATATCCCCTCCTCCCATGGATGCCCCAGAGATTGATGTATTTCTTCAGATGGTTAGTAATGACTTGGAGACAACGGGACATGTTTGTAAATTTAGAAACAATCTGACCAAAATGTCCTAATTATGTTAGAAAAATATAACTAATTGGTAAAACCTTCAGTCAAGGGTGGAAACAAAGTCATCCTTGATCACAAACAATCTGTAACAATGTCTCTTCATTTACTAAAGAAGAAGGATTGTTATGCTGTCCTTTGAAAAAAAATCCCACTCTGCCACCTTCAAATGCCTACTTTTTATACGTTACGGGGAAACCAATAGTGTCCGGGGTGAATCACCCAGAATATTAGCATTTATGTTGATAGGATTCTGCCTGACTTTATCCAGACCTCGCCCTTTTATTTATGTGCTACCCCTGATCTACTACGTAAAATTGATGGAATATCCATTGATGACAATGTGTTATTTGCATCCATCAATGTAACATTATACAGCATCATCCTGCATGATCTGGAGTTGGGGCGAGTTAAATATTTCTTACCGACTAAGGGCACTTTGCACAACCATCTTGTTCTTGAATTATTACATTATTCGTTGTAATAATGTCTTTCTGTTTGATACCGCCCTCTGCCACCAGCTATGGGGCACTGCATGGGAGGATGCTTTGGTCTTTGAGGAAACTGCAGAGTGGATGCAAGATGTTGTTTATTAGGGACGCTTTATTGATTACAGATTTCTTCTTTAGGATGGCACCATAGAATCCTGTGAGGCGTTAATCATAACAATATAGCCAAGCGTTTCACTAGTGAGATTTATCCTGATAAACTGACGTTTTTAGATCTCTTTATTGAACAAGATGGGCAAGAGGGTTTAATCACTAAAACTTTTCGACACCCCACCTCCTCCAATACACTTCTTAGGTGGAATAGTCATCATCCATGATCCTTGAGAAAGGGAATACCAAAGGGGCAGTACTTATGCATTTAGTGTAATTGTTCTACTGTCAATACATTCAGGGAGCAGGCCCATGCCTTGAGAAATCGATTTACCTGTAGGTGTTACCCAGGGGTGTAGCTAAAGGCTCATGGGCTCAGGTGCAAATGTTTATCTTGTCCCCCCCCCCAACCCAACTTCTCAACGCAGAGGCATAACTTAAAGCTCCTGTGCCCCACTGCAAAACCTGTAAGAGGGCCCTCAGCTACAGTATAATGCTTTATTCATAGTACTGGGCTCCCTATATGGAGAAGAGAGCCTTAAGGGCCCCCGTAAGGTTCCCAAGCCCAGGTGCAATCGCATCCCATATAGTTACGCTAGTGGCATTACCCCAATGAGGTTGTTCATTCTGCTTTTGATAATGCATTAAGGTTAGATTGGTCCACTCTATGGCCCCCTAAGAGGAAAGACAAATGTAAAACTCTTAGAATAATTGCAACTTGTGATGATAGTAATACCAAGGGCTTGTTTAGTTCTAACAAATACTGGGGGATTCTGACTATGGACCAAGATCTCAAGGAAATTATTTCCGATAGACAACAATGTGCCTTCTGTAAAGGAAGGTCGCCTAAAGGCAGATTGATACATAGCCATTATCAAACCCCTCGACCAGCAAGTAGTTGGTTAGATCTAAAACTTATGGGCATGTTTAAGAGCGGTAGGTGTACTGCATGCCCCTTTATTTTACAAACGAAATCAATTGTTAATTATGTACTAATCAGGTTTATCACAATCTAGACTTGTAGTTGTGAGACGGAGGGTGTTTATTTCTGCAGATGTCTCTACTCCCTGGACTATGTGTGAAAAAATTGTAGGCAGTTTAAAGTAGGTTTGGTGACCTCCTATCTGCCACGGGAGAAATACTTCTATTGCAAGACACATTAGCAGCATGGAGGTGACTTGAGCTCCTTAAAGTTTACTATTTTGGAAGTGAATATGTGGTCATATAGCACAATTATTTTCAGAGTTGCTATAATTGCCCCTCTTGGGACACTTACTAACCTGTTTTAATGTGTTATTTGCAGAAGACTTATAATTAAACTAACTTAATTACTATGTCATTGTTCACACCATTCTCATTTTTGCCATTGCTAAATTGAGGTGGTAGGTGGAGCTTTGTGCTATATAACTCTTGATATTTTTCTGTGACAGACTAGTACCCATCATCATGATGTCCACAACCGTGGGAGATAGTGGATATTTTTGCTCTCTGTGACACTCCATATTACGAATAACTCCTGATGTCCCAGTCAGCTACCTATATGGAAGAAACATATTGGTCTTGGTTGCGGTGTTGGTCTTAGGGTTATGTAGGGTTATAGCAGGGTTATCCTGTGTTGTGCGATCGTCCCACAGCCGGGTAGGGTGATCACAGGGCTTTCTACAGGGATAGTGTGCTATCAGTACATCGCCTCCAGTCTAAGCTGGTTGTCCCTAGAAAATCATCTATTTATGCAGTACCACTAACATCAAGGTATGAGTCAACAACCCTTGACCTTAAGACTACACACATATATATATATATTTTGTTAATTATTAATTTGTGTGTGTATATTGGTGTAAATAATGTTTTTAAATGTTTCCAAATAAAGGTTTATCATTTTAAAGGATACCCACAAGCATGGGCATTTTCTCTACCACTTGCTTCTAATGCCTGTAGATAATTTTGTTTCTCAGCTTTAGGTCTTTATGACAACTTGGATTGGGTTGCTCTGTCTGAGAGTGGGTTCGCACGCTTCAGCAGGGAAAACGTCTAGTTCAAGATTATTGCAGTAAGTTTTGTTTTTTTCCCGGGGCTAATGATCCTTAGTCGAACAGCCCCTTTTACTATTGGTTGTTGAGTAAAGTTAAGGACATGATGATCCAGTACCCTGTAGAAGGCTATGGCCTTAGCTATTAGAGTTAACCACCGCATCTGTGAAAGAGCTTGTGAGATGGTATTGTTGATTCTCCCTCTTCATCTATTTCACTCACCCTTGAGTGGTCTGAGGAACCCATGCAAAATTGCGCTGTTCCCAGAAAAAAAACTTCAATGGTTTGGAGGAGAGGTTATGTTTATATTGTGCACTGGAAAGGTAATTTAATTCGCAATTTTCCCCAATTACAAACATCGGAAAACTGATAGGCCTAGTGGATTGTGAGGATGGGATGGTCCTCTGGGCATTTGTTTGCTTGGATAGCACCATCCAAACTCATTCTCCCAGCTATCATGACAACGGACAACTACAACATTCTTATCACTATCTTTTTAGATAGTAGTTCAGGCATTAATCTGATTGATTTGCAGTTTGCTGCTAATTCAGGGTTACAGATTTTGTCTCTCCCAAATCATATTCTAGTATCCGCTATCCATTATCTCAAACACATTGTTTTTGAGTCTCTTCCTATTCACATCGGTCTAGAGATGCCTAAATATAAAACTACATAACCCTGTTATCAACTGGGATTCTGGGGGTATTTCTAAATGGGGAAGTTCTTCTAGAAAGTGTTTAGCAGTTAATATCACCGGAGTTGATGCTGACCCTTTCGGAGATCATCTTGAAGATTTCATAGATCTCTTTTCTAAAGAAAGTTCCGAGGAGTTACCACATAGGCCTTATGATTGTACTATTGGTTTCTTTCCTAGCAGTAAACCAAGAGCAGTCTGTATAATCTTTCAGGTCCGGATAGACAAGCTTTGAAAAAGTATATTTCAGATAGACAAATATGGCTCTTCCTCAAATTATCAAACTCTCCTGTAGAGGCAGGTTTCATTTTTGTAAAAAGGGTGGTGGGTTACATCCATGTTTGGACTACAGAGTATTAGATAAGATTACTGCACGTAATGCTCTCTTCCACTCATTCCTGATCTCTAGAATCAACTTGGAGGGGCACATTGTTTTTCTAAAGTGGACTTGCAAGGTGCTTAGAATCTCATTCGCATTCGTGAAGGGGATAATTGGAAATGGCGTTCAACACCTCAGAAGGACGCTATATACATTTTGTGATGCCTCCTGGGTTAACCAATGCTCCAATGGTATTTCAGTCCTTTGTTAATGATATTCTCCAAGATTTAATTGGTCATTTTGTTTTGGTCTATTTGATGATATTTATTTTCCAGAAGTGCCGTCTCACAAAATTCATGTTAGACAGGTTCCTCAACTTCTTTGAGAAAATTCCTTGTTTGCTAAGAAGAAAAATGTTTGTTTGCGGTTCAAGACATTTCTTTCTTTGGTTATATTATTACTCCTCATGGGAGCAAAATGGATCCTGTGAAAGTGCAAGCAATCCTGGACTAGGTCCAACCAGAAAATCTTAAAGCGCTACAACGCTTTCTGGGAATTACAAAATATTATAGAAAATTTATTTGTGGCTTTTCAGAGAGTGTTGAGCCTGTTACTGACCTAACCAATAAGGGGGTTAATTTATCTAGACTCCTGTATCTAAGAATGCATTTAGTTTTCTTAAAAAATATTTTTCTCTGTGCCAATTTTGTTCAACTTGATGTCTCTTAGCCCTTTATTGTGGAAATAGATGCCTGTGAGATAGGAATGGGGACAGTGCTGTTGCCGGATTCCAGTAAGCTTTCTAATTTATGTCCCTGTGTTTTTTTTCTCCAGAAACTCAGAGATTGAACAAAATAATGACATTGGCGATACAGAATTACTAACCATAAAATGGGCTGCTGAGGAGTGGAGACACTTCCTCGAGGGCACTCAACATAAAATATCGATGATCATAACAACCATGTCTTTGTAGACTCAACTAAAAATTGAATTCCAGACAAGCATGGTGGTCTCCGTTCTTTTCTCATTTCAATTTTGTTGTAACCTATTGACCTGGAAGTCCGAATGTTAAAGCAGATGCTCTCTCTTGATACTTCATTCCTCAAATTTCAGAGGAAGCACCTGCTCCTATTCCCAGATGCAGTGATGGTTTTTGATTTTTCATTAGATCTGGATTGTCAAGTGAGGGAGGCTTAAAGTCTTGCTCCCAGTAATCAAAAAGGGAAGCTGTTTGCATTGGTTCAATTATTTCTTAAATTAATCATAGAGATGCATGATTCTATTTTTGCTGGACACCCTGGTATTAATAATGCACGTAAATTGATCTCGAGGACATTCTGGTGGCCATCTATTTACCATCATGTTGAGAATTATGTGGAAGCTTGTGATGTTTGGGTTCTCAGGAAGCACCCGACCAGGAAATTACCATTACCAGTTCCTGAAAGACCTTGGACTCATTTGTTGATGAATTTCTTTAGAGACCTTCTTGTTATGAGGGAAATACAGTAATTTGTGTAGTATTCAATCATTTTAGCAAGATATGCCGTCCTGTTTCTCTACTTGGTCATCCAAATGTGAAGAGCTTAGCCAAATGATTAATTGCTAATATTATCAAATTGCATGGTTTACCAGTAAACAGAGTCTCCAATATAGGGTTCAGTTTGTTTCTAAGATTTGATGCTCTATATGTGCTCGCTTTGATATCCGGTTGTTATTCTCCTTCTCATATCAGCTGGAGACCATGGACAAACACAAAGTTAAACCAAAGTCTGGAGCAATGCCTTTGTTGTCTGTGTCTGATAACCAGAAAACTGCTCTTCCTTTGGCAGAGTTTGCATTAAATAATCGTCCTCCTGATTTAACAGGTACTTTGCCATTCTTTGGTTTCATCCTTGTTTTGGTTCCTTTTCTGCTTTAGTCTCTGACTTGCCAGAGGAGAATGTGTATAATTTTTTTTTCTCGTCTCGCTACTGTATGAAAGGAGGTCCGGAATAACATTAGGTGTTCCATTTTTTGGGTACATAATGGCTAAAGCTAAATGCATCCCCATTAAAAGTTCAGTTATGCTCTTCAATTAGCATCATGATTCGTTTGTGTACGATCAACTGTAATCATAAGTGATCAGCCTTAACCCCTTAACGACCAGCCCATAATGTTTTTACGTCCTGCCCAAGTGGGCTTTATTCTCTGAGGACGTAAAAACATGCGTCCTGCAGAGAATAAAGCCCCGTGGGCTCTGGACGTGACAGCTCCATGCTTTCGGTGCCCGCAGGTAGCCGACAGCATGGAGCTGTCATCCCGGGCTGCTGTGACTCCCCCCCCCCCTAGTGCTGGTCGCAAAAAAGTAAATAAAAGTGCCTTAAAAGTTAAAGATTCAACTGCCCTGATGGATCAGATCCATCAGGGAAGCTGAAAATACTCACCCAGGTTCCCCGATGTCTGCCACGGAGAAAGGGTCCTCCGGGACCCGGCGCGGCTCTTCTGCGCATGCGCGCCAGACGAATGACGTCGCGAAAAAGTTTTTTAAAAACTAAAAATCTGCTTAATTTCACCTCCCCTCATGGATCGGATCCATGAGGGGAGGTGAAAATACTCACCCCCAGTCCTCAGCGGCGTCCCGGTCTTCCGGGACCTGAGTCCCCTTCTGCGCATGCGCGCCCGATGATTGACATCGGGCGCATGCACAGAGGGGCTCAGGACCCGGGAAATTTAAAATCCCTCTGCTCATGGCTGCCATGTGTAGCCAGGAGCAGAGGGATGTCCCTGCAGAGATGATCACTGTTATCCAATGGCTAGCAGTGATCATTTAAAGTAAAAAAAAGTGTAAAAAAGTTTTTTTTAAAAGTTTAAAACGCTTACATTTTATCTCCCCTCACGGATCATATCCGTGAGGGAGGATGAAATTGCGGACCTTACCACAGCTTCTGCGCACGCGGCCGTCGCCAAAGCGGCAGACGCATGCGCAAAAGCCGTGGATTGCCAGGATAACTTAAAATCTCCCTGCTCTTGGCTACAAAACTTAGCCAAGAGGCTGGAGATTTCACGGGGGGCTGCGGTGAGCGGTTCCTGTTCACGTGTTCGCCGTTATCCAATGGATAATGGCAATCGCGTAAAAGTTAAAAAAAAAGTTAGTTTCATCTACCCTCACCGATGCGATCGGTGAGAGGAGATGAAACTTTTTACCGGAGGCCTCCGTATTTGCACCCCGACGCGATCTTCCTCCGTGAACTTTCCCGGATTCTGCACATGCGACCGGCGGCAAAACACCGGACACATGCGCAGGAGTCGGGGAGCCCAGGAAACTTAAAATCTCCTTTCTGGAGCAGTGACGGGTGGCCTCGTTGAGCGGTCCCAGGTCACGTGATAAAAAGGTAGCGATCTACCTTAGGTCGGTCTCACATGACGGGATGCGAATTACGGATTCCGCATGCGTCTGATCCGCGGTATTACGCAGATCAATCGCATTGGATTACACAATTCCGCTAACATTAGTGGGTTGGAACTTCGTAGTCCACTCGCAGAAAAGAGAACACAGCAGGTTTTATTTTACCGCGGATATCCACAACATAGAGCCTATTGTGCTCCATGGTCGCGGATATACCCGCTGCCCATACGCAACTACATTGTATACGAGCTGCGGGTACCCGCGTCATCGCTAAGCTGGAAATACAAACAAAAAAAAGTACTGCGCATGACCGCCTGTGTGAGTAGGCAGTTATGCGCAGTACATTACGCGGGCGTACGCAGGGTCACAGCCGGGCTCACAGATGGGATCCACCTACGGCTGCTTGAGCCCGCCGTTATTCAGACCGCTACCTGCAATACGTAATTTACAATAAGCCCCGGGAACGCTCGCCTTCATGCAGTTCAAGGAACAGCTTGTTGAGCGCCTTCTGTGTGAGACCGCCGCACTGCAGCAAGATTACAAAGCCTCACAGAGGGCCACTTTTTACACCCCATGCCCGCCTCTAAGATCACGAAATACCCCCAAGCGAGAGAGGAGGGGGGGATACCCGGTTTTCTTGCCCCATGTGCCCAACCCAACCAGCCTCCGCAATTACCCCTGTCTTCGGACATAAAACGCGGTTAATATTATAACTTTTATCTAATATTTAGGGAATGCCAAAAAATGGGGGTGGGGGGGATTATTTTTAGGAAGTCAATTTTTTTCCGTATAAGTGGGCAATTTGGCCTTGAATTTATTCAGTTGTACCCTGAAATCCAGCGGGCATTCCCTCCATTATGGGCCTAGCCATGTGTCCTGTAAGTAGTTTAGGGCCACAATGGGTATGTTTCTGAACACGGGACAAATGGGGGTATCCATTTTGAAGTGAACGTCTTCATTCCTATGTGTGCTGTCCAAAAAAACTGTTTTTAAATTGACAAAATTGCCAAAAAAATGAAAATCGTAATTTTTTCCTTCTGCTTTGCTTAGATTCAGTCAAATACCATGGGGTCAAAATACACAGTACATCCCTAGATGAATTTGTTAAGGGGTCTAGTTTTCAAAATGGGATCATTTGGGGGGGGGGGGGGTTCTTTTTCGTTTTGGCCGCTCAATGTCTCTACAAGTGGGCAAGGGGGCCTGGAATTTATTCAGTTGTACCCTGAAATCCAACGGGTGCTTCTTCCATTATAGGCCTAGCCATGTTTCCTTTAAGTAGATTAGGGCCACAATGGGCATATTTCTGAACACGGGACAAACAGGGGTACCCATTTTGGGGTGAACCTCTTCATTCCTATGTATACTGTACAAAAAAAATAGTTTTTAAATTGACAAAATTGCCAAAAAAATGAAAATCGAAATTTTTTCCTTCTGCTTGGCTTAGATTCATTCAAAAACTGTGAAGTCAAAAAAGTCATCGTACCCCTAGATAAATTCGTTAAGGGGGTCTACTTTTCAAAATGGGGTCACTTGTGGGGGTTCTCCATCATTTTGGTCACTCAATGGCTCTACAAGTGTGCAATAGGGCCTAAATCTCCTTCAAGCAAAATTTCTGTTCCGAAAGCCACCGGTTGCTCCTTTCATTTTGGGCCCCATTGTGCATACAGACGTAATACTAGGGCCACAATGGGTATGTTTCTGAGCACAGGACAAACAGGGGTATCCATTTTGGGGTGCAAGTCTTCATTCATATATGTGCTGTACAAAAAAAACAGCTTTTAAAATGACAGAATTACCCAAATAAATGAAAATCATATTTTTTTTCCTTTGGCTTGGCTTAGATTCATTCAAAAACTGTGAAGTCAAAAAAGTCATCGTATCCCTAGATAAATTCATTAAGGGGTCTACTTTTCAAAATGGGGTCACTTGTGGGGGTTCTCCATCGTTTTGGTCACTCAATGGCTCTACAAGTGTGCAATAGGCCCTAAATCTCCTTCAAGCAAAATTTCTGTTCCGAAAGCCACCGGTTGCTCCTTTCTTTTTGGGCCCCATTGTGCATACAGACGTAATACTAGGGCCACAATGGGTATGTTTCTGAGCGCGGGACAAACAGGGGTATCCATTCTGGGGTGCAAATCCTCATTTTCATGTGTACTATAGAAAAAAGTCCTGTCTTTAAAATGACATATTTGCAAAAATATGAACTTTTAGTTTTTCTCTTCTAAATTGCATTGACTCCTGAAAAAAAACTGTGGGGTTAAAATACTCATGACAACCCTCAGTGAATACATTAAGGGGTGTAGTTTTTTAAATGGGGTCACTTGTGGGGGTATCTATCATTTTGACTCCTATGAGCCTTTGGAATCTTGGCTTGATGTAGGAAAACAAAGTGTTCCTCAAAATGCTGAAAAGTAATGTTAAATGTGTACGTCTCCTAAATGGTTAAAAAAAACAAAAACGAAAGTTTTTCCAATGTGCGCCCAAAATAAAGTAAACAGATGGAAATATTTATCTTAGCAAAAATTTCTATATTATGTTTGCACATATTTGAGATATTGCAGTTGGAAATGTGAAAAAATGACGATTTTTTTCAAAATTTCCCCAATTTTGGCGCTTTTAATAAATAAACACAAATTCTATCGATCTTTTTTTTCCGCCTAAAGGAAGTACAACATGTGGCGAAAAAACAATGTCATAATCGCTTGGATATGCAAAACCTTTCTGGTGTTTTTCCATGTTAAAGTTACACATATCAGATTTGCAAAATTTGGCCTGGTCATTAAGGCGCAAACAGGCTTGGTCACTAAGGGGTTAACATAGACTAGGCTTTGATGCCTAGTGTATAGCTTCGTCTTTGTGTTCAGTGGTATCGACTGTGCTATCCAAGAGTCATGCGCTCTGTTGGGAAGTACAGGGTATTCTGTGTTGTACCAGAATATGGAATTTATATGTATGGAGTAGCTCTACCCCGAATAATACTATACTATATAATACTATAACACCAATTCCCAAAAAGTTGGGATGCAGTGTAAAATGTAAATAAATGTAAAGAAATCCCATATAAGTGTGTTTTTTTTTTTGCAATACAACAGGCCCATGCCAACCCCATACCATCAGTGATGCAGGCTTTCGAACTGTGTGCTCATAAAAATCTGGATTGTCCCTCTCCTCTTGAGTCCACAGGACACGATGTCTATGGTTCTAAAATGAATTTTAAAATTTGATTCATCTGACTACAGAACAGTTTTCTATTTTGCCTCAGTCAGTTTTAAATGAGCTTTGGCCCAGAGAAGATGCTGACGTTTCTGGTTTGTGTTAATATATGGCTTTTTCTTTGTATAATACAGCTTTAACTTGCATTGTAGATTGCATGGCGAACTACTTTCATAGACAATGATTTCTGGAAGTATTCCTGAGCCCATACAGTGAATTACAAAATCATGTTTTTAATGCAGTGACTTCTGAGGATCCGTAGACCTCGAGCATCCAGTATTGGCTGTCGGTCTTGTACCTTGTGCATATGAATTTTTTGATGATATTATATACTTTAGATGGTGGGATAGTCTAGGTCTTTGCCATTTTCGCCCTTCATGTTGTCCTATCTAACCGTGTATCAATGTCCTTTTTCAACTGCTGCTCCTTCTCCCGCCTGTGAGGGCTCATCACTGCTGATCTGTGAGGTCTCATTACAGAGTCTGCTGTGTCCCGTGTTTCTGCTGACTGCTCCACTCTAGGAGTAGGTGAGCGCCGGCCAGTTATATGAAGGAGGGAAAGCACTGTGACATGCATGTACTCCCTTTCCATGCTAACAATACTCCACCGTCCAGGACTCCAAAATGCAGGAGGTATTAAATAAATAATATTAAAGCAAAATACAGTCAGCAGGTGCAATGGCTGCCCTCCTGTGATCTGCTACCCTAGGCACTCTCCTTCCAGTGCCTAGTGGCTAATATAGGCTAGGGCTGCATATAGAAGGAGGTCTGAGGCTTGTAATTTTCTGGTAGGTGATCAGATGTGGCTTTCTATTAAAAATATTATGTTCAAACTTCCTTTTTTTAAATTGCAACCTGATTTATTGGTCCTTATAAAATCATTGAAGTAATTAATCCTTTTTCTTTTAGACTGGAGACATTCTTTTAAGATCACAGATGTTTTCAAGAAATCTTAAAAACTATTTTACTCCAGTCCACGATACTGTTCCTCCTCTACCAGTTCTTGTTGATGGCAAATTACAGTTTGAGGTACAAAAAATGTTGGGTTCTTGCCAGGTTTATAACCCTTTACAATATCTTATTCATTGGTGGGGTTATGGACCGGAAGAAAAAAATTGCATTCCTGTGGCAAATGTTAATGTGCAACTCCTAGTTAAAATGTTGTATAGAAGGAACCTTTTAAAGCCCAGTCCGAGGAGTTCAGAGGCTCCTCATCGGATGGTACTGTCGTGTACCTCTGGTTGCATATGGGGGTCTCGAATGATATCACAGCAAAAGCTTTGATGTGTCTGTCAGAGCATACGCAGTATCATCTGGTGTTGGACACAGAGGGAGAAACATCTTCTATTATGGTGCTGATAGGCTGCCTGAGCTGTCTATTGCCTTAGTCGGCCTATCAGTGTCTTTCTTAGAATATTTATGCTGGCTCCTCTTGACAGAGGATGGCAGTAATACCACTGGTCTCTCTCAGTGGTTAGGTATTTTTGCCTTTTACTTCTGCATACTTCTTTGTGCCTTCTGGTTTCAGACTTTGGACTCCAAACTATGTTTGTCTACTTCTCTTTAAGGAATCAACTATTGTCGTTGTTGGACTAGAACAGTGGTTTATTTATTTGTCTAATCTTTCCCACCCTGTGTGAAATTATTCTCGTACTCCATGTAACCCCTAGGGATGTTTAGGGAATTAAGTTAGGTTCCAGCTGAGAGGTCACCCTTTTCTGGGCAGATGCTTCGATTCATTGACAGGTCCAGCCAGGGCAGTTCTAGGGCTCCTAGGCCTTTATTTTGTTTTCATCACTGTCTGTTGTATTATCTCACTTGTCTAGCTACCCATAAACCCTCTGTGTTTTACACCTCACCAAGCCTGTTCATGTATTCTGCTTCCATTTCTGTTGGTTAGTTACCTCGGGTTGACTGGATGGATATAACAACACCTTATCAAAGTACTAACGTAGTAAAATAGTAGCATAATATATAAGGCAACGTCAAGAAGTCAGGCCCAGGAGCGAGGATACTGACCGTTCTGTTTAGTGCACCTAGATGTTATCTCAGCCAGTTCATATATCTATAAAAACAGATAAACTAGCATTTTCTTATGTGGACATATAGGCTGACTGATATGCTGTCTATTTGAATTTAGTGCAGGTAGGTGCAGGGTTTGGGGCCTACTGCTGTTCAGGGCCCACCATGGAATTCACTTGTTCCCCTGTGGGCTACCCTGAGCTTCCATCCATGGATACTTTTCTCAAACTGACCTTTCCTTAATGTCCATATTCTTTTTCAGTTCTCTCCAACATTTCACAATTCACCTCAGTGATCTCAGTTCAACTTCTGGAGTTCAACTTCACACGGGCAAGAAAAATCACACGAGGTGTGTGTGACAAGACGCACAAATTTCGAACATGAGCGATTTGCGCGACGTGTCTATCTTTGTGCAAGCTCTTGCCTTGCACTGCCCATTGTTTTCAATGGGACCAGTGGCAGCATTGCACCACGTTGCCAGGTGCACGCGATGTGATGTGAGGTCTCCCATTGAAAACAATGAGAGAAACTCCGTGATCCCCCGCCGCCACCCTCAGCTACAGTGGAGTATCGCTTCTTTCCCGAAGTGATGCAAGGAGGTTTTGTAACATCGCATCTGCAGGCAAAAAGCATGTTGGCAAGCACAAAATTAGGACGTGATTTATAGCCCATATTGTGCTCGCCCGTATAAAGTTAGCCTGAATGATAATTTCATCAATATTCACAATTGTCAAGTTTTTGAATGCAATTTTACTATTCCTCCACGAGGTGGCGCAGAGAGCCCTTTTCTGTACAACAGTTCAGTCCCATAGCCGAAGCTCTGAATCTTACACAGTAGTATATAGCAATGTAATGTAGAAGGAAGGTTGAATATGACTTTGGCAACACTTACACTGCAGAGTACGCACTGTACTTTGAAATTATTTGTAATATTTTTTTGAATCAATATCCAGCTACATTAAAGGCAGATATCAAACAAGTTTTTTCAACCACGTGAAACCTCAAAAATCAGATAAAGTCTTGTGGTATGACTGTGTGATGCTTCCTGTTCATTGTCGTGCCAGTTATTGCCACTGAGAAGGACAGAATCCTAGAACTGAGAGACATTGGTTTATCACTCCAGCAGCTCGCTACGCACGTAGGCCAGGATATCAGCACTGTTCAATATTACATGTCCTAGTGATTGGGAGAAAATGCCAAACTTGAATGACAGCAAGAAATGCACAGAGGTGAACCCCTCCCGGACGGATCAACAGATTAGAAGAATGGCGTGCAGTGATGCATTCTGTACTGCAAGTGAAATTGGACGTCACATCCCAAGCCTAACGTGTTGAACAGTGCCTACACAAACCATCAGAAGGCACTTCCATAACATTGGGCTACAAGTCCGATGTCTAGCGACAGGTGTTCTATTGTCTTCACGCAGCTGTGCTTAAAGGCTAGCATGGTCCAGAGCAAGATGGCAATGGAGGCTGAAATCGAGGTCTGGTTTCTTCGGTGATGAGTCTTACTTTTGTTTCAGATGCAATGATAGCCGCAGATTAGTCTGAAGACCACGTGGGCAATACTATGAAGAGGCCTTCACAAGGGAACGTCACAATGGTAGTACTCCTGGCATTTTGGTGTGGGATAGCATAATGTATGGTAGCTGGATCCCTCAAGACTTCATTCCATTTACACTAACAGCTCAGCATTATGTTGATTTGGTCATGGAACCAGTGGTATGGCCATTTCTCCCAAGTGTCCCAGTAGCCATTTTTCAACACAGCAACACCAGCCTGCATGTTGCTTGTGCAACTGTGAGCAGCCTAAATGTGCTACCATGGCCTGCAGCATCTGTCTCCCATCGAGCATCTCTGGGATGTCATTGGTCGGCAATTGCAAAGTGCATTCAGAACATTTCTCAGACAACCATTTAAAAACGTAATTATTGCATGCCAAGGTGCATGTATTTCTGCATGTGGCACTCATAATTGAAACTGAATAGAAGATGTTTTGAATATTATGTTTTCATTTTCTCATCTTTTTTTATCATTCATATGTCTATTGAGCCTCGTAATTTCATTACTTTTCCTTCTTGGTGTTGCAGTTTTCAGGAGTGTATATAACACTGTAATGCTATATTTAAAAAAAATCAGGGAATACTTCCCATAGTCAAATAACTGGTGATAAGTGCAGAATTCAAGTCATTTAATGGTTATATACAGTGTTATTTCTTATGTACACCTTATTCAGTTTGCAGCCAGTTTTTTTGGTGTCAGTAGTTTGTGCTTCATAGCCAAATTACACACTGCTTTACAGTGAGAACTGCAGGTACTTGACAAGCTCTAAGGCTACTTTCGCACGACAGTATACTGTCTGTTATTTTCCATCAGTATATGCAAACCAAAACTAGGAGTGGAACATAGACAGAAAAAAGATTTGCACCTCTTCTATGTTTTTCACCCACTCCAGGTTTTGTTTTACAGATACTGATAAAAAAAAAAACCCCACTGCGTAGGCTTAGGAGAATTGGTTCTCTCATTTGTAGCTTTAGATCACTCCTGCTTTCAAAGAGTAAAATTCTGTTGTATTTATTGAATTAAACCCATTTCTGACATATCTATTACATGTTAAGTGGAGGTTCAAAGGGATTGCATGGAGTGTGCTCAGGAGCAGAGCCCACTACATACATGTCGGGTGCCGGCTGTATTACACAGCTATCACTTATCTGTTGCAGCTTGGACTAGAGATAAGCGTCCGAGCGGAGGCAGGCCGTTGCGGGGGAGACCACGGGGAAAAACAAGATGGATGTGACAGGAGGCTCTGTGATTCTTCCCAGTTGGGCTAAATATGGCCTAGCTCGCTCGTGTGCAGTGGAAATGGCAGGATAACAGCAGTAATTGTTCATAAACAGTGTGTCACGTGACGCCAGTACCTTTGGGGAGTGAACTCGGGTTGTTAGTATGGAAATAACTGAGTCCACGTAACTGATGGTAAACCGAAGGTACACAGTTTACTCAACACTTCTGAACACAACTTGAATTTTACAGTTCACAGTTTACAGACCTAGTATTGACTCTAACGGTGCTCCAAGAGCACAATACAACAAACAATTCTCTTCAGCGCTCTCTCTTAAGGTTACTGAGAATGAATCCCACCAGTCTAAGTTATCTGGGGTTGTTCTCCAACAGAATTATTTAGTGGAAGTATGGAGTGACTAGCCAGGGCTGCCTGCACTTTCTCTGACTTTGCATACATGGGGACACGTTCAACTCACTGTTGTGTAGATTGTACACTGGGCTTTTCCTCCACACTGTGCTTGTTCAGGTAGTTTTAACTCCCACACTCTACTCCAGTAGTGTGCTAATTGCTGCAGCACTGCTCTACACCTCCACTCTCGACCCCCCTTCTGATGACAATTCCTGATTCCTCCTTCACTTCATGCTGCTTTCCCGTGCTTTCCCCTCTCTTCCTGCCTCGCCCTACTTACTTTCTGGGGCTTGCCTCAAATTCTCCCCCCTCTACTAATCAGGGAATTCTAGGGAAAGCATTTAATCCGGAGCAAGGTGTTGCTGGGCAGAATAGCTTTAGCTCATGAATTGGGGGAAAGACAGGGTCTCTCTCCCAAATGATACCCTCTATGTCTCTGCAGGATCTCCTAGACGGATATTCAGGACTTAGGAGTGTTTGACTACCCTATAGTACACTTTGGGTCACTACAATAACTTTGATCCCAGCCTTTTAATCCCTTAATTGACACAGTTAATGTTGACCTCGGCATCTAAGTGGTTATACAGAGGGAAGGAGCGTCCTGTGTCATCCGATTGCTCCCACTAGTGCCAAATGGTTGTCATGGTAGGCGAAGGCCTAGTGAACGCCACCAGGCCTGTCTTCCTATTACAGCATGCCTCTATACATTTTATAAATCTGGTATCTCTGTAATTGTACTGACCCACATAATGAAGTTAATGTAATTGTTACCACTCAGTGAATGCAATAAAAACAAGACCCCAAAAAACAACCGCATAAGGCCCCTTTGACATGTGTTTGAGCTTGTTAAGGCTTTCCATTTCTCCGTTCCATTTTTGCAACAGAGAAACTGAAATTAAACTGAATTTAAACAGATACTTTTTCCCAATAAAATTAAATGATACGAAAAAAACAGAAAAGTTTCAGTTTGAATCTGTTTTGCTTAACTTCCTTTTACTACAGACTGCGTTTTTCATCTTTTAAAAAAAAAAAGTCACATGGAACAGATTCAAACAAAAACATTTCTTTTTTTATTATTCATTTCATTGAGAAAAAACGCATTTGTTTAAATTCAGTTTGACTTCAGTTTCTCTCTAACAGAACAGACAAATAGAAAGTCCAAATGGAGCCTAAACACACAAGTGTTTTTTCTGTTCCACTCACTTAAAGAATTGCAAATATTATTTAATACCGTATAAGACACATTAAATGTTACCATCAAAGAATACACTCTGTCTTTCTAAATCAAGCCTGCATGACTATTTTGACAGTAAAACTAAAAGTTACAACTCTTGGAAAGTTGGAATGAAAAAACTAGGAAAAAATTAAAAATGACTGCAGCGAGAAGAGGTTACGATAAGGCGATTCTGAACATGATTTTGTATGGGATGCTTTGGGCTGCAACCATTTATTTCAGTTCTTGGAAAGAGAGAATTAAAACCATAACAAATCTTGGTTTGAGGCATTACAAAACAAAGCAAAATGATAGTTTGTTTGAAATGTTTGTATGTGTGATAAAGTTTGTTAAGGATTTGGCAGGGACCAAAAAAGATGCATGCTTTATTTATTTTATCGTACTTGCTCTGCACCATGCTTTACCTAAAATGGCAGCTTGAAATATCATTAATCTTGACCTTAAATAACAGGAGTTATAAGTGGTACTTCTGCAAAGCATAACCAAGAAATATTCATTTTATCCTTGGTCTAAAAATAAATCGCATTGCAAAATAAAATAGGAAAATAAAATGCAGCAATCGCACTAAAGCCGAGTTCACAGCAAAACTCATTATTTCCATTGTTCACCATTGTTCATTGGTCAGTATTTCCTCTGACAAGCAGAGAAGACACAGCAACCTCCGAAGCAGCCGCTCACCATACTAGTTATCCTTCTACATACCCAGTAGGGCAGGGAGGGAAACAAGACTGAGCATGTGTGACCATATACAAAACTGAGCATGTGTGACCATCTATAATTACTATGATGGACACAAAAGAGAAACAGCAGGTGGCGCTATTTTAACATTAGTCCAAGAATATCTGGGAATCTTTTTTTTATAAATAAGTATAAATACAAAAATGTTTATAATTATGGACTGGAACTAACTATAATCTTTATTTTTTGTGGGACAACCCCTTTAATATTTACAGTGAAAATTGGTACAAAGTTTGATGGTTACAGAGTCTTTTGAGGTACAGAGCTTGATCATTGTTGCAGGACATATAAGTATGTTCTTGCTGTAAAGGCAAGACTGTCCCTAACTATCCTTATTAGTGTTAGTGACAAGTATATTTGTTCTTGACTGCCCATATGAATGTGAGTGACTATATACAAGTATAATGTTTAGTGTAGGGACCAATCTGAATGATGTCCATTTGTACTGGCAGATGGGCCCACACATTTTGATCAAAATTTGTGCCTAGGAGTGTAAACCTCTCCATCCTAGGGTTCTGTCTTAGGGTTCCTTCTGAATCCTCAAAAATGAGATTCAAACGGAACCTTTGTTTGAAACCATAGGCTTTCATTGTTCAAATGAAGACCATTAAGCTCTCTGTTTGAGAATGTTTTAGTTTTTTTCCGGCATTTGTGCAGCAAAATGGTAAAGCCAACTATACTTACATATATCTTAGCATCCCAATAGTGCTTCTGCAGCTTTGTGACTGTTTGATTTTGCACTGTAATCACAGAAGTGTAATAGGGGTATACAAGGACATTTGTATTTTTTTCTATTGCTGATTAACAGTTTTTTTCTGTACTATTTAACAAAAAAAAAACCTGAATATCTTTGGAAAAAAATTCAATTATTCTCTGCCGCCATCCTCAGACAGCCATAACGTTTTTCCTTTTCTGTCGACATATTTGTGTGAGGGCTCGTTTTTTGCAGTACATCCTGCAGATTTCATTGGTACCATTTTGGAGTACACATGACTTTTTGATCACTTTTTATAACATTTTTTCTTAGAGATGGGGTTACCAAAAAGCACATTTGAGGCTCTGTATTTTTTCTGCCGACATTCACCATGTGGGATAAATAAATAATTACTTTGATAGATCAGACTGTTTTTTATTATAAATATGGGAAAAGTTTTTTTTTTAAACTTTTATTTCTTCTAACAATTAATAACGTTTTTTTTACTCATTCGTACACTTTTTTTCAGTTCTCACAGGGGACTTGAATTTGAATATGCCATTGGTTGATTGCTCATGCAGTATAATGTAATAGAGTAGTATTACATTATACCATGATCTGAAAGGTATTCTACCAAGCTATGCCACAGGCATCGCTTGATAGACCATACGCCATGGCAGTGCTGGGGGCCTTCAGAAGGCCCCTGGCTGCCATGACAACCGAATGATACCTTGTAATCACATTGCATGGAGGCCGCTCGGGCCCCCCATACTGCAATCAGGGGATTTAAATGCTGCTGTTCATGCTGATCGTGGCTATTGTCGGTGGGTATCAGCTGTAAGAATCAGCCAGCACCCACATTGCATGTAGCAGGATCAGCTCCCAATCCCCTCCATGGAAACCCCGCACAAGACGTAACTGTACGCCCTGTGTCGTTAAAGGGTTAATGAATATACTCTTATTTCTGACTGTCTCTTTGACTGTATGCCTGTCCCTGACTGTCCATATGGCAGAATCCCTGCACTCTCATTTTACCGTGGATTTCTGACATCAATTTTGACTTGACTCGCCCCATTCAATAAGGCTAATCCGCATGCAGAATTTTTAATGCAGATTCCGCATCAAGAATTGAATGGTGAAGAGATGCAGAATAGAATGCAAGTTTCAGCACTAAGAAAATCTGTGTGAAGTGGGCCTAATTGTTTGTTGAAGCAGTTTGTGTGATGAACATCAGATGTCACTTCTCCATGTAGTTTAGACTGCCGGTTAACCTATAGAAATCTTTCAGCTACATGTTTAAGTAAATGGAGGTGCGTTGGATAAAATCTGTTTCTTTTCTTAGTAATAACATTCTTTACAATACAACATTTATAAATGACACTCGTAGGGTAAAATTAAGAAAGTCATATTTAACTCATATTTGAGTCTGGCTCATCTCAATGTCCCTAATTAGTCCCTTATGGTGAAATGATTCTCCGAACTGTTCAGGGTCAGAAACAGATGTGCTCCCTTAATCACATTCTTATGGAGAAAGAAATGTTTAACCTATCCATTATATAGAGAGAATTAGATTTCTAAACCATTCTCTGCTAATAATCATTTTGTGGGGCTGGGAAGAAGTAATTATTCATCGATGGCTGAAGATACAGCACTTGTATGCAGCTCCGATGTCCCATGAGAATATATGATCAGGTAACACCAGCCTAAATCATCCACTTTAGTCTTTGGAATTTGCAGTTTTAAGCAAAACTTTTCAAGTAATAGTTTCAAAGGCACAAATATTTAGACCTTTTGCCCTGTTCACAGGGCATATCGTGTAGGGGATTTGGCACACAATCCAAACTGGATTTGGCACGGGTTCCACATTAAATCCAAAGCAAATCTGTAACAAATAACCATTCCATTCATTTGTCGGACTCTGAGCGCAATCTTCATATGGATTAGAAATTCTGAATTAGGGCCCATTTAAACACAACGATAATCGCTCAACAGGCATCTTTTGAGCAATAATCTTTGTGTCTAAATGTGCCCATCTTTCAGTTTTTTGCCAAACGATGCAATTCAGTTCTGCATGAAATCTGTTGTTCAGCAGAAGAGCTGATAAGACAAACGACACACTGTGTTCTGCCGGGGGAAAGCTGATAACAGCTGATTGCATAGTCTCAGCTGTTCTCAGCTGTGCGCCCCGCCGACAGAACAAACGAAAGTATTCAGCGAACAGTGGGTGGTCTATTTTCTGAATACAGCTCCCATTGGCTCACACACTGCTAATTGGTACTAATAGCCATTAGTACCAATTAGTAGTTCATGCAAAATGATCGCTCAAAAGCCATCTTTTGAGCAATCATCTTTGTGTCTAAATGCACCTTCATGTTTAACCTATGTGTCAGCAATGCAAATCATCAGCAGAAAGCCACGCTTGAGGAGCCTTTACAATGCTCGCTGGAAACAGCAAATTCGGGTGATAGTCATTCCACGTACAAGTGGCCCCCGACAGGGCACTGAACAACAAAATGCTCATTTGTTGGAGTCTCTTGGATTTTAGTTCACCTAAAAGCCAAGTGATTGTCTGGCCGTTTAAAGTCATTCAATCTTCGAGCAAGTGCCTGTTTACTGTGAATGGAGGCGGGCGGGCTGAAACGAACCCTGGCACACTCCTCCTCCATTCAAAGAATGACTGTTTCTCCTTGAAAAACCACAGGGACCTTTAACTGTACATATTTCTGGAAGGTTTTCATTGAACTCCACGTTGGATTTTTCTGGTACGGATTCGAGTTGTGCTTGCAGGCAGTGCACAGCATGACTCTAGAAGGTACTTGAAGGCCCAATGTCCACGGGCAGGTCGGATCCCACAGGCAGGAGCCTGCAGCAGAATCCCACCCTGCCCACAGCCGAGGACCCTGCATACTTGGGCGGGAAGTCAGCAGCGTCTGCACAGACCTCTCCACTTCCGGGTTATTTGTACTGTGGAAGGTTCGCACAGCTCGCCATCAGACATGGGCAGTACAATTTTTTTTTTAAATCTCCTGCTTTCCCACGGATCCACTGTCTGTCCTTAGTGTCAGCTGCGGATGGGCCAAAGGAAGCCATCCGTGCGAGAACCACACAAAAATGGAGCATGTTGCAATTTGTTTTCCAGACCAAAAGGTCCGCAAGACAAATCTACATGCTTAAATCAATTTGGGGACACCCAATACTTCTTTATGGGCAGCTAGATTTGCGGATATCCCGTGTGGGTGCCCCGCATGGATTTCACAAATCAAATCCGCCCGTGGACATTGGGCCATACTCTTTGAACTCTGTGGCTTGAATAGATGCAGTATAGTGTACAAGGGGGTACCCAAAAGAAACAGGAATCTTCTTCTAGTGGGCAGGATGTTACTAGTGCAGGCTTTTGTTATTAGGTGAATGTCTGTGGATCTCTCCGGAGGCAGTATGCATTCGGCTCCAGTGATTTTTTTTCAATGACTTCAGTTTTTTGTCTGCTTTGTGATGGCTGATTGATGCAAACAATGTGCAGATGTGAAATTGTGTTTCCTTTTCCACTGCTCAAAACACCCATAAAAAAAGGTCACATAGAGCACGATTGGGTAGATACAGAAGGTGAGGCAAGGATGTCATGCAGTTTTCCATCAAAAATTCCTTTACACTCAGCACAGTGTGGGCAAATAGGTGACTGGTTCTTCCATCATGACAACGCACCTGCTCACACGACACTGAGTGCACCCTGAGCTTGTACCAAAATTACAAGCGGAGGACTTACTGCTGAGACCACCACCGATCCCAAGAACGAGGGTGCCATGCCCCCTTACTGCACTGCTCGCAGTAAAGAGGAGATTGAATGTCATGCAAGGGTGCTGCAAGTCCATTCATTTTCAAGGGGACTGCTGGAGATACTTAGGTGACTGGCAAGTACTCATTTCTTTCAGCCCCATTGAAATTAATGGATTGCTGACCTCGCATGCTCGGCCAGCGCGCCATTCAATGTGACATTATTGCGGGAAGGAGAAGCATCCCCACAGTATTACAAACAGCGGGACTCGGCACCAACATTCTCAGGATCGGTGGGGAACTCAACAGTGAAACCATCACCGATCAGCAGGTTATCATCTGGATAGGGTGTAATTGTAATTCCGGTACAACACCTTTGAATTAGAACCATCACTTTTGTTGTTATTATATTGAGGTATATGATACATTAGGTTATGTGTCAGTCATTGAGTCTCACTTTAATCACTTTACATAAATACATGTGTGTGTCCAGGTTTTTTTAGGCTTACAAAAGGCTACATTTAGCTAATTTGTCACATCTGTGGAATAAAGAGGATTTTGAATTTGCAACTGCACTTTGGACGTTGTCCTCTACTTCCCTTTTTCTGTCATCTGTAGTTGGGTAACATGGGCTACTTTCACTATGCAACTTTTATTGCTTGTTTGAACATTCTCAGGTTTGTGTTTATAGACATGAATACAACACTAAAGCAAATGCACATTATGGCGCCATTCAAATCAGTTGATAAGCGCTGTCACCATTTGCCTTGCTGGTCTTGGAGTCCCAGCTCACAGATCCCCACAAGTGAACATTACTCGAAATGTTTCTATATAAGCACACAAAAGTATTTCAGAACCAGAGATAAATTGTAAGGGCTCATTCATACGGGCGTATTATGCCCTAAGGTTTTAATTCTTGACAGCCTATAGAAGCCATTCAGAGTTTTTTTTGGAGTTAGTAATTTTTTGTATTTGCTCCTGCACTCTTGACAATATATTGATCCTTAAATCGTAGCATGTATTATATGAACATCTATTCCTTTTGCAAAATCCTTAGACTGACATTTCTTTTTCTGTGAGAGTGGAAGCATGGAGGGACTACAGCTGCAAGCTTGGTCTGTTTAGTCATCTCCAGATGAATCATTCCGAGCCACAGGATATTCATGTTTTGCTTTCCCAGTGACCATTTTAACATTGTGCTTAGAAATGATCCTTCTTGTGTGGCCTTGATCTTCCTGAGTCTCTGAGAGCATTCTTCACTTCACTGTTTACAAAAACAATAAATGCATTGGTCACACATTCATGTCCAGGGGATTGCTCCATATCGGATAATAAAGCACAATGCATTCACCTTGTTGTCTTCTCATACTGAAGCTCATTGGTGTATTTTTATCTGCGGACATTCTTGTAATAAATGTGGTTACTGCAGCTGTGGCCTTCTGCATCACAACAAATAGGATTTTCCATACTTAGTCATTTTGCATTCCTTAATTACTGTAAAATCTATTAACATTTTGGAAAAACAGTCAAGAATACGGAGAACATGCAAGTATGATTAGAGCCTGTTCACACCTCGTTGGGGCCTCCATCCAGAGTCCCATTGGCATTCTTGTTTAAAATCCTGAAAACAGCACCCCCGGACAGGTAATGAAAACTGCTGAGACAGAAAGCAATAGGTTTTCCAGCATTTTGTGCCAGAAAGAATAGCACAGTCCACCATGTTATTCTTTCCAGCGCAAAATGCCAGAAACAAATGGAAACCTGTTAAAATACAGACCTATTAGTCTCCATTGCAGTAGTTTTCATTAGGGGCGTGTTACGGTATCCTACCCGATGATACGCCTGCCCGAGTAGTCTGACCCCACAGAAGAGCTACTGTAACGCAAACTGCTGAAAAAGTGAGCACTTGCATTTCTCGTTTATACAAACTCTATGCTGCTGCCCCTACAGTCAGACTCATGACCTCAATAATGCATGGTAGAAGTACCAACAAGTAAGCCACTCTGCAAAGTATAACTCTGCCATTATAAGCTGCCTATTTCATATTCCTATGCTTGCTCCTGTGTTTGTATACAGGTGGTAGTCCCACCCAATTTACAGGATGTCACAAGTGCTGCAGCCAATAACAGATTCTCAGTGATTGATCGCTGTGCTCTGTCATTGGCTGCAGTGCTTGTGACATCCTGTAAATAGGCTAGGGAATCCTGGAAACATGATGTCAGAGGTGGGACCTGGAGCAGTGCCATGGGACGCAGCGGGAGAGGTACATACTCTGATATATACCTGCTTATACTATGGTTATTTGTTGTGGTACTGATGGGGAGCTGAATTTACAGAAATTGTACAACTCGGAAAATCCCTTTAAATTCAGAGAGGCTTGCAGTGGTAAAAGATAAGACAGCTAAGAAAGCTTCTCCAATCTTTATGTGTGGGCTTCAAACACTTTATGTGGGCTTCAATCACCATATTATTTCCAGGACTTAATCTGATTTGTCTTATTCTGGAATTCACTATCTGCATCTGCCCTATGATGATGAGAAAGTTGTTGTTAGCTGTGAAACATAAAACTCAAGGGACACTTTATGGCAGTCCAATAGCAGATGTTTACCTTCTACAGAGAATTACAAAATGTTTGTCCTTGGGGGAAGATTTTTTTGCTTTAAATATACTTTATACAAATAAATAGTTCTAAAAACAAAATACATAGGAGTTGATTTACTAATCAAAATGCACCAGAATTCTGGCACACAACATTTTGTGTGTGTTTTAGATACTTTTTGTGCCTTGTTGGGGGCAAAGATTTATGGAAAAGGGAACTAAGCTTAGTGGAAAATGGGGTGGCTTAAAATGCCCCACATTGCGACAAATGTTGCTCACAAAAAACATTGGTCTAAGGTAAGTTAGTTAATAGATAGTGCAAACGTAAAGGGGTTTGTTATTAGGAAAAAAATTCCATACCACATCTTCTTTTAAGGGCTCAGTCAGACGGGCGTTTTTTCGCGCGATTTGCGGATCGCATGACGGATGCGCATCCGCAAATCGCGTGACCGGTGCGCGCAAGTCGCCCGAAAATCGCCCGAAAATCTGCTCCTAGCCGCGTTTCATTAGAAACGGGCCGGAGCTGTCCAGCGCAGTGCATTCAATGGAGACGGCAATACAGCCGTCTCCATTGAAAGCAATGCGCTGCGGGCGAGCCCGGGATGAATTGTCGGTAGGGGCTTAAATATATAAGCCCTTACCTGCAATGCATCCTAAAATGTGTAAAAATTAAAAAAAATTGTATACTCACCTTCTGCTTGCAGCCGGAGCTCCGTGCGGCCGTTCTGCAGTGGGTGTGAAGGGGGTGTGAGTCAGACCTGCCCTCTGATTGGCTCAGCGCTGAGCCAATCAGAGGCATGCCTCACTCACACCCATTCATGAATTCATGAATGGATGTGAGTCAGACCTGCCCCTGATTGGCTCAGCGCTGAGAGGCAGCAGTCACTCACCCATTCATGAATTCATGAATGGGTGTGTGAGTGTTTTCAGCCTCTGATTGGTCAGGGCTGTGACCAATCAGAGGCAGATCATTCAGCAGGCGGGGATTTTAAACCCCCGCCGGCTGAATAGTGCCGAGAAGCAGTTCAGGAGAACTGACAGCGGCCGTGGCTGGACTCCAGCTGCAGCGGAAAGGTGAGTATACAATTTTTTTTTATTTTAACACATTTTAGGATGAATTGCCGGGAAGGGCTTATATATTTAACCCCTTCCCGACAATTCACCCCGCGCACGCCGGCAGCCCATTGCTTTCAATGGAGCGGCTGTATTGCCGCTCCATTGAATTCAATGGGCAAACATCGTTCTTCTCTGCCACAGCTGTTACAGCTGTGGCAGAGAAGAATGATTTGTCTTCTATATGTTCTCAATGGGGTCGGCGCTGCTGCCGCCGGCCCCATTGAGCGCATATACAGAAGAGAACAGGAATCGCAGATCGCAGATAGGTGCGATCTGCGATTTTTTGTTCTATAATTTATCGGACGAGCGCATAAAAAGCGCTCATGTGTCCGATACCATTGCAAAGCAATGGTTTTAAAAAATCGCCGGACGCATGCGCATGCGCAAATCGCGGCTAAAAACGCCCGTCTGACTAAGGCCTAACTGATCTTTATTCTTAACCAGTCCCCTGTGTCAGCTCACCACAAGCCGTCTGGATTCTCTTCTCCTTGTTATGAAGCTAGCATACTTTGCATTCTCCTTCCGGCAGGTCAGTGAAGGTCACATCTCCGTGATGTAGCATTCACTGGCTAGGAAGGAATGCTGATCTATTGCAGAGACAGTGGGCATGCACACTCTCTGCAAAAGCTTGGTACTCCCTGCCAGACTTTGATTCAGTGATGTAGCATACATTGCTGGGCAGCAAGGAGACTGCCTGTGAATGTACTTAATGTTACAGGAAGCAGAAGAATAAGCTGGCCGGAGGTGAGGTGACCCCCCTGGACTGCAGAAGACAGGAGAAGATCAGCAAAGGGGTGATTTGGTAAGTAGACTGATGGAATAGGTTAGTATAGAATTTGTGTTTTTTATGACAGAACCCCATTAGGCTACCTTTACTCGGGGCGAAAATTGCCCAAATAAATGATCACTGGCAACGGACAATTCAGACAATAGTTGTTCCATGTACATGTGGCCAGAGGCGTAGCTAGAGGCTCATGGGCCCGGGTGCAAAAGTTTAGCTTGGGGCCCCCCTACAGACCCCTCCAACCCCCACTCCTTTTCACGGCTACTACTTCTACATCACTTTTAGCTACATTACTGTTTTTTTAAATGACCCATCAATAGATCATTAGTAATCAGGGGTTTTAGCAGAGTTTTAAAACATCCAGAACACAAGCCCAAGGCACGCTTCGCTTCCTCAGGAAAGAAAATTTTTATTTATATATATACACACACATATACATTGGAGACAGCATAATAACAATACATACAATAGAGACAACATAAGCTAACTTTATATAACATGTTAGGGCTCATGTCCACAGCCAGGTTTTCACCACCTATTATGCGTGCGTTGCACACACACACGTGGTGCGCAGTGAACGGAGTCAATGAAAGTCAATGGACTGCGTGTAGATATGCAAGAGAAATAAATCCCAGCATGCTCTCTTTCTTTGTGTATCATGCAACGTGAGCCCTGTACACTTGTATGGGCTGCATGTGATACACCGCCTATACGCAATACATTGTTTCCATACTCATTGACACTCTAAACACTCCCCATCACATGGAACACCCCTTGTTGTCGTCGCCCCCCCCCCACTCCGCATCACACGGAATGCCCCTTGTTTTTCCCCCACACACTCCCCATCACACAGAACACCTCTCGTTCCCCACCCCCCACCACACAGGATCCCCCTCATTCTCCCCCCCCCCGATCACACAGGATCCCTCTCGTTCTCTCCCCCCCATCACACAGTATCCCCCTCGTTTTCCCCCCATTACACAGGATCCCGCTCGTTCCCCCCCATGACACAGGATCACCCTCTTCTCCCCCCATCACACAGGGCCCCCCTCGTTCTCCCCCCCCCATCACACAGGGTGCCCCTCGTTCTCTCCCCCCCCATCACTCAGGGTCCCCCACGTTCTCCCCCGCCCCATCACACAGGGTCCCCTTCGTTCACCCCCCATCACACAGGGTCCCCCTCGTGCTCCCCCCATCACACAGGGTGCCCCTCGTGCTCCCCACCCCCATCACACAGGGTCCCCCTCGTTCTCCCCCACCCCATCACACAGGGTCCCGCACACTGACCGTAGTTTCAGCCCCACTTCTGTAGCCTTGAGCAATTCCAGCAACCTCATTGGTTGTTGGGGACACACCTTCCTTTCAGATGTGCCCGAGGATACATTTAGAGCTGTGCACAAGAAGCAGGTGCTGACGGGAATACCGTTACACAGATCTGCGGTGTATTCACAGAGCTGTGGAAGCACGAGAAGCAGTGAATACACCGCAGATCAGTGTAACTGTACTCCTGTCAGCACCTGCTTCTCGTGCACAGCTCTGTGTAACTGTATCCTCGGGCACATCTGAAAGGAAGGTGTGTCCCCAACAACCAATGAGGTTGCTGGAAGTATTCAAGGCTACAGAAGTGGGGCTGAAAAGAAACATATGCGCGCGGGCCGGTAGCTTCTCCTGCAGAGGGGAGGAGTCTGAGTGGAGGTCCGGAAGGGAAGCGCCGGTGTGCAGGAGAAGCTGCCGGCCGGCGCAGAGACCTTAATGAAAGTAACTGCGGTCAGTCCGTGTGAAAGAGGGCCCCCGGGGGCTCAGGGGCCGGGTCGCAACCGCGACCCCAGCACCCCCTATATGTAGGCCTATGCATGTGGCTGCCAACAGGATACTGAGTGAGAAATTGCTCACCTGTCGAAATTGCTTGGTTTTTAGCAGAGCCTATACCATCAGAGATGCAAGCTTTTGAATTGTGCACTGATAAGCTGGATGGTACCTCTCCTCTTGGACACAGCATCCAGGGTTTCCAAAAGGAATTTCAAATTTTGATTTCTCTGACTACAGAACAGTTTTTCATTTTATGGCCCAGGAGCCTTAGGGGGCCCATAAGGCCTCTCTTCTCCATACAGGGAGCCCAGTACTATGAATAAAGCATTATAGTTGGGGGCCCTGTTACAGGTTTTCCACTTACGGCTCTGCTGGTACCTGACATCAACCTCTTTAAAATTCCTGATTTTCATCAGCGAACAGCTCAGAATGTTGTTGAGTATATGTGTAATTTGATAGTCCTAATTATGAATTTGTGACATTCTTATATTCAGGCGTCAATGTCCATGTACTCTCCATGTCCTTCACAGAAGGCTGTAATAACATGTGTTCTCGTTTCTACACCCTTCCTGGAGATAAATAAAGATATAAGGACTGTGCAGCTTATCGTAGAGATAGGAGGAAAGATGGTGTAAACAGTAAATTCATGAATGGGTGAGTGCTGCCTCTTATTAGCTGAGCGCAGGGACCATTCAGAGGCAGCTCTCAGCTGTCATTCAATAGCTGAGAGCTGCCTCTGATTGGTCACAGTGCTCAGCCAATCAGAGGCAGCCCATTCAGCAGGCAGGGATTTTAAATCGCCGCCTACTGAATACTACTGAGAGCAGTACAGGGAGACGAGCCGGCTGGACATGGCTGAGCTCCGGTAGCTGTAGAGAGGGGAATATTATTATTTTTTTTATTTTTACACAGTTTTAGGATGGTTTTTAGGGAAGGGCTTATATTTTAAGCCCTTCCCCGAAAATTACTACAGCGCTTGCCAGCAGCCCATTGCTTTCAATGGAGCCGGCTTTATTGCCGGCTCCATTGAATTCAATGGGAGAACATCGCGCTCCTCTGTGACAGCTGTGGCATAGGATAGTGGGCAGCTCTCTTTTTGAGCGTCAAAACGCCCGTGTAACCGAACCCTTTTGTGCGGATAAACGCTGTTAGCAGCGTTTTTTCTGCTGTGCCGCCTGCTTAGGTCACGCAAATTGTTGGACGTATCAGTTATGCGTTTAAAAATTAGCGCGTACAAACGCCCATGTAACTGAGCCCTTACTTTGAGAGCTTCATACCTTACTGGAATAAAAGACTTAGTAATAGGAGAAAAACAATGTGGCTTTTAAATATGTAAAAAGGGGCAATAAACAATAAATATAAAGCGTTTAAACTACTAAAACTAGAGGGCAGCAAAGAAGCACTAAAAACCTATAAGGATATAATGTAAAAATCAAATAAAAGCAACAAAGACAGAGACAGAGAGAGTTATTGCTAAAGAGAGTAAAACTAACCCTAAACTGTTCAACTATATAAAGGTCCCTTTACATTGGACGAGTGTCGGGCAAATGATGCCTGACACTCGTCTCTGTATCCCCACGCTCCCATGCTCCTGCACGGGAGCTAGCACAGCTGGCTCGCACACGGAGCAGCCAGCAGGGGGGCAGGGCAGTGCAGGAAATTTCTCACCTCTTGCTCCCCCACCAGTAGCGAACAGCGCCTGTGTTATGTGAATGGAGAGGGGCGGGGGAGCAAGAGGAGAGAAATCTCCTGCACTGCCCAGCCCTCCTGCTGGCCACTCCGTGTGCGAGCCAACTGTGCTAGCTCCCATGCAGGAGCATGGGAGCGCGGGGATACAGGGGTGAGTGTTGGGCATCATTTGCCCGACACTCGTCCAATGTAAATGAGCCTTAAATCGTAAAAAGATTATTACTGAAATTGTTGGCCCTTTAATAAATAATGTAGGAGAAATTATAGAGGCTTGTGAGGAGAAAGCAAATCTATCAAATAGCTTTTTTTCTGGTGTAGTCACAGAGGAAAATGAAATGTCAGATGAGATGTAGAGTGATAATGTAAACTCTCCACCAAATGTCACCAGTCTAACCCAAGAAGAAATGCAAAGCTGTCTTAAAAAGATTAAAATAGACAAATCACTGGATCCCGATGGCTTTCACCCTTGGGTTTTATGGGAATTAAGTAATGTGACAGACAAACCATTGGTTCTTATATGTAAGTTCTCTACAGTGGCAGGGTCTGTTCCATTGGATTAGCACGTAGCCAATATTCAAAAAGGAGTTAAAAAGTGAACCTGGAAACTTTCTTCTATAGTGCATAAAATGTTTGAAGGGTTTCTAAATGATGTTATCCTGGAGTACGTCAAGGAAAATAACTGTATAAATCTGTATTAGCATGGGCTTATGAGAGACCGCTCCTGTCAAACCAACCTGATCAGCTTCTATGAGGAGGTAATTTCTCAAATGGGTTTGGGGAGAGCAATTGGATCTTGTGTATCTGGACTCTTCCAAAGTGTTTGATACTGTGCCGCATAAAAATATGGTATTTAAAATGATAATCCTTGGTCTGGGTGAGAATGTTTGTAAGTGGGTAAGTAACTGACTCTGTGATAGAAAGCAGAGAATAGTTATCAATGGTACATACTCTGATCGGATCACCGCTACTAGTGTGGTACCACAGGGGTCGGTTTTTAATCAAACTACTAACGACCACTTGTCAGTTAGTATGAATGTATGTATGTATGCGTGTGCTTCTCATGCTCCGCCCCTGGTGACATCATGGCTCCACCCTTGGTGACGTCATCACAGGTCCTGCAGCAAATATAAAACACAGAGCCTGACTGCCTGAAGAACAACAAAGCTAGGGCTCTAGGAAGGGGAGGACAAAAACAGCAAAATGAGAATACAACTAAGCCGTTATTATCTCAGACACAACTGAGCGTTAACAAGGAGAAATGCAAACTCCTACATCTGGGCAAGAAAAATAAAAAAAGCATATACAGAATGGGAGGAATTGGGCTAAGCAGCAGCACGTGTGAAAAAGACTTGGTTATACTAATAGATCATAGACTGAATATGAGTCAACAATGTGATGTAGCAGCCAAAAAGGCAAACACAATTTTTGGAATGTATTAAGAGAAGCATAGAATCTAGGTCACATGGGGTTATTATCCCCTTCTACTCTTTAGTCAGACCTCATTTGGAATACAGCTCTGGGTACCCCACTGTAAAAAAGACATAGACAAACTGGAGCAAGTTCAGAGAAGAGTTACCAAGATGGTGAGAAGCCTGCAAATCATGTCCTATGAGAAAAGGTTAAAGGATCTAGGAATGTTTAGCTTGCAAAAAAGAAGACTGAGAGGAGACTTAATAGCGGTCTACAAATATCTGAAGGGCTGTCACACTGCAGAGGGATCAGCCCTATTCTCATTTGCACAAGGAAAGACTAGAAACAATGGGATAAAACTGAAAGGGAGGAGACACAAGTTAGATATTAGAGAAAGCTTTCTGACAGTGAGGGTGATCAATGAGTGGAACAGGTTACCCCGGGAGGTGGTGAGTTCTCCTTCAATGAAAGTGTTCAAACAAAGGCTGGACAAATATCTTACTGGGATGATTTAGTGATCCTGCACTGAGCAGGGGGTTGGAGCAGATGACCATGGAGGTCCCTTCCAACTATACCATTCTATGATTCTATGACAGAAGACACTGACCTACCGCCACCACAGAGATTTGGTGGGCTAAAGAATCTGCGGTGATGTCAGTGCTGTGCGAGGAGCCATTCTGCAGTGTGGTAAAAGAGATTCAGTGGGTTGAAGAACCTGTGGTGATGTCACTGCTATGGGAGGAGCCATTGTGCAGTTTGGTGGAACGTACTGTATGTTGGATAAGCCAACAGGACCTGTGATGATATCACCGTCATGTGATCACCTGCATGGGTGAAGTCATGGATCACATGATCAGGGGCTGATCACTGAGCTGGTGATGTCTGGAAATCAGCATGGATGTACCACAGCTGTGTGTGTGTTATGTGTATGAATCGGAATGGATGTAGTAGAGCTGTGTGTGTAATGTGTGTGAATCAGGAAGGATGTAGTAGAGCTGTGTATGTAATGTGTGGGGTCAGTATGGATGTAGCAGAGCTGTGTAATGTGTGTAGTCAGGATGGATGTAGTAGAGCTGTGTGTGTAATGTGCTGCGCATTTGATGTGTGTGAATCAGGATAGATGTAGCAGAGCTGTGTGTGTGTCATGTGTGGGAATCAGGATGGATGTAGGAGAGCTGTGTGTGTAATGTGCTGTGTATGTAATGTGTGGGGTGAGGATGGATGCAGCAGAGCTGTGTGTGTAATTTGTGTGAATCAGCCTGCATGTAACAGAGCTGTGTGTGTAATGTGTGTGAATCAGCATGGATGTATAGAGCTGTGTGTGTAATGTGTGGGAATTAGCATGCATGTAGCAGAGCTGTGTATGGTGTGTGGAAATCAGCATAAATGTAGTAGAGCTGTTTGTGTCATGTGTGGGAATCAGAATGGATGTAGTAGAGCTGTGTGTCAGATGTGGGCGTCAGCATGGATGTTATACATCTGTATGTGGGCATCATAATGGATGTACCATGTAGCAGAGCTGTGTGACGCATTGCCCCAACAGAAACACTGCTGCTATAATTTCCTAATAATTACTAGTATATTTATTAATGATCTGTAGGAGACGTAGAAGGATTGTGCAGTAAAATATCAATACTTGCAGATGACGCAAAACTATGTAAAGAAATTAACACAACAGAGAACACAAAGAAGTTGCAAGAGTTGCAAGATCTGGATAAGTTGGGGGTTTGGGTAGAAAAGTGGCAAACGAGGTTTAACACTCATAGATCTAAGGTTATGCATATGCGCAGAGTAAATACATGTCACCATAACACACTAAGGCCTTAGTCACACGGGCGTTTTTTGCCGCGATTTGCGGATCGCATGACGGATGCGCATCTGCAAATTGCGTGACCGGGGCCAAAAAATCGCCCGAAAAAACTGCTCCTAGCTGCGTTTCAATAGAAACGGGCCGGAGCTGTCCAGCGCATTGAATTCAATGGAGCCGGCAATACAGCCGCCTCCATTGAAAGCAATGCGCTGCGGGCGATCTCACGATGAATTGTCGGGAAGGGCTTAAATATATAAGCCCTACCCTGCAATTCATCTAGAAATGTGTAAAAATAAAAAATATATATATACTGACCTTGTCCCGGCAGACGGAGTTCAGCGCGGCCGGCCGGCATTTCTCCTGAACTGCTCTCTGTAGTATTCAGCAGCCGGGGATTTAACCTCCCCGCCTGCTGAATGAACTGCCTCTGATTGGTCACAGCCTGACCAATCAGAGGCAGCTCTCACTCACACCCATTCATGAATTCATGAATGGGTGTGAGTGAGAGCTGCCCCTGATTGGTCCCTGCGCGGAGCCAATCAGAGGCAGCTCTCACTCACACCCATTCATGAATTCACCAATCAGAGGCAGCTCATTCAGCAAGCGGGGATTTTAAATCCCCGGCTGCTGAATACTATAGAGAGCAGTTCAGAGAACTGCTGCCGGCCGCGGCAGAACTCCGTCTCCCGGGACCGGGTGAGTATATATATATACTTTATTTTTACACATTTCTGGATGAATTGCAGGGTAGGGCTTATATATTTAAGCCCTTCCCGAAAATTCATCCCGCGATCGCCGGTAGCCCATTGCTTTCAATGGAGCCGGCTGTATTGCCGGCTCCATTGAATTCAATGGGCAAACATTGTTCTTCTCTGCCACAGCTGTTACAGAAGAAGAATGATTTGTCTAGTATATGTTCTCAATGGGGTCGGTGCTGCTGCCGCCGGCCCCATTGAGCGCATATAGAGAAGAGAACAGGAATTGCAGATCGCAGATAGGTGCGATCTGCGATTTCTGTTCTATAATTTATCGGACGAGCACATAAAAAGCGCTCATGTGTCCGATACCATTGCAAAGCAATGGTTTTATAAAATCGCGGGACGCATGCGCATGCGCAAATCGCGTGAAAAAACGCCCGTCTGACTAAGGCCTAAATAGGAAACCACTGGGTAACACTGACATGGAAAAGGACTTAGGGATTTTAGTTAACTGTAAACATAACTTGAGAAACCCATGTCAGGCAGCTGCTGCCAAGGCAAATAGGATAATGGGGTGCATCAAAAGAAGACTAGTAGCACATGAAGAGAACATTGTTCTTCCTCTTTACAAGTCACTGGTCAGACCACACAGGGAATATTGTGGACAGTTTTGGCAACGGTACTCAGGAAAGATATAGCAGAGCTTGAGCGGGTACAAAGACGGCAAGTAAAGTAATAAATGGAATGGGTGGACTACAATACCGAGAAAGGTTAGCATAATTGGGATTATTTTAGAAAAAAGACAGCTGAGGGGCTGACCTAATAACTATGTATAAATATATCAGGGGACAATACAGAGATCTCTCCCATCATCTATTTATACTCAGTAATGTGACTGTAACAAGGGGGCGTCCTCTAAGACTTGAGGAAAAAAGGTTTCTGCACCAACATAGAAGGGGGTTCTTTACTGTAAGAGCAGTGATACTATGGAACTCTCTGTCTGAGGATGTAGTGATGGCGAATTTGATAAAAGAGTACAAGAGGAGCCTGGATGCTTTTCTTGAGTGTTACAGTATTATGTGTTATAACCCTTAATAACTTTAGAAGGGGCGGTGATCCAGGGATTATTTTGATAGCCAGATTGGAGTCAGGAAGGATTTTTTTTCCTTAAATGGGAAAAATTGGCTTCTACCTCATTGGGGTTTCTTGCCTTCCTCTGGATCAACATTAAGGGTGAAATAGGCTGAACTGAATGGACATATGTTTTTTTGGCCTAACATACTATGCTACCTGGTCAAATTCAAAATCTAAAAACCAACAAATTGAATTGGTGCAAATAGAACTAAATAACTGGTACTAGAGAAAGTAAGATTGCAGTCGCATGCACTGTAGTATGTTCAGAATGGTGAAAACAAGAACATGTACTCGATTGAGCTATAAAAAAAGATCATCAATCAAAAGAGGCAATGAAATTTTGCTTTTACAAACTACAAGTTACAATCTGCTACAAGTTGCACAACTTGAGTCTCAGACAGTCAAGAGGTTTTTTTCCAGACAACATTGACGTGTAAAGATAAGAAATCCATGCCAAGTCCCTTGTTTATAATTGTAAACAAAAAGCAGTTTTTTGGTTACAGTCTTCAGACCAAACTATGTCTCCAGCCTTACAGAGGCAGTATTTCTTCAGAACTAGTTCAGCAATAAAATGTAATGAAAACCAGCTTTTCTTATACTCTTACAGGAATTAGTTGTGTAAAAAAGCAAGTGCTACATGATATTTAATACTCGTGTGAGATATGGATATTAATCAACTAAATTGGGGCCTTAACAGGGTTCTCCAGGATTTTTTAAAATAATCAAGGGAAGAGATAACTATATATATATATATATATATATATATATATATATATATATATATATATATATAATTGTGAAAAAGCACTACTCACCTCTATAATGTCCCACAACGTCAGCACAGTTTCTCTGTTCCGGAAGCTTCTGCAGCGGCTATATGTCATTTATCGTTCACGGGAATGCTTCAGCTAGTCACTGCACTCATTGGTTATGTGTGCATGAAATGCCTGTGAATGCTGAAGCCAGTGGTTGTTAACATTCATGTGAACAACAAACATGTTGTAAGAGTTTCCGGGACTGAAGTGGCGGCCCTGGAGTTGTGGGGTTGGTTCTCTTTAATTTTGTACAATTTTCTACTTCCCGGATGATTTAAGAAATTCTTGGAAAACCGCATTAAGTTGCAAAGTGTGCCAGAAGCAAGATTAACAAAATAGTCCCAAATATCATATTGGCCCGATACTGCTTTGTGGTTCTGCACCCAACAATTGCTAAAGAATGTTAAAGCGGTTGAACAGTTACTTTTTAAAAATGCAATGGCTGGTTCAGTTGTAGGAAGATAAGAAGTAGAGCAGTACTTGCCCGTTCCCGACCCCAGTGATCTAGCGCTGCAGCCCATCTGTTCTCCCGGTCACTGTTGACAGCAAAAACTGGTGACCACTGATGCCCATTCTCTTGGCATCAGCGCTCACATCTTGGGCACCATGATGCCAGGCGTTCCGCACAGTAATGCTGCAGCCTCTGATTGGTAAGCACTGGTCACCTGACTGTCAACAGAGACTGGGAGAACAGTAGGACTGGATCACTGGGGTAAATACTGCTTCATTTGTTATTTTATCACAGCTGCACCTGCCATTAATTTTTCAAAACGTAACTGGACAACCCCTTAAAATATCACCTCTAAGAGTTGCCGAAAACTGAGGCTGCCCGATATTTGCATAAATCCCCGCAAAAAACAATTTACATGCTCTAGATATGTCTGAATAACCTCTACCAATCTCTGCCACCAAATACCAGGGAGGAGCATTGCACCAAAAGCGACCTTATCCTCATAGGAATCTTTTACAACTTCATTAAACAAAGGATGGAAAGCCTTTAAAGTTTCATGTGATTGTAGAAACTAGGTAAAGCTAATGAGCTACAGGTATGTAAAATATAGGAACCGAGGTTCTACAATTACGTAAGGGTACATGTATAATTTGGACTTAACATAATTAATGGATTTACCTCTCGTGTGCCCTCACTTACAACAGAGCAAACAGAATCCAGCATTTCCATATATATATTTTTTTTTTTTCTGTAATTCAGGAGTACTTGGGCTATAAGCTAATAGGGGAGAGCATAAGGTTGTATAATACAAGTAAAAAGTACTATAGGTCAAATGTAATATTGTAGTAAAGTCTTGTCTCAGCTCATTGATGAGGGGAGATAAAAAGGCAAGGTACAAAGGTTTTGCTGACTAATAAATTGGATAGATTTAATGTGACTACGGGAAACAATTTTGTGCAATAATTACTTTGGGAAGACGAATCTCCATAAATAAGACGGTTTCTATTACAGTTATTCTAATGTTTTCCTCGTTATTCATGGAAGGCTCGTTTTTCTTTGCTGTCTGAGATTAGAACATCATCTCTTTTATTATCTTTTGTTCTAATATTATTAAGTGGCTCTGTCATTGCTATGTGGTCTGTGGAATGCAATTTTATTTCAACAAAGCATAGGAGGACATTTTCAAGTGGCCACATATGGATATGTCAGAATGATTAATAAACTGAGCTTTTTTCTAATTCCAAAGTTAATGTATTGATAAAATTGGGAAATGAGTAGCTCTAAGAGTTTACACTGTGGGAAATGGTTTGCGGGGTAACAGTTTTCACTGTAGAGAAGTGTACACTTAGGCTTCCTGTCCACGGGCGTTGCGGAGCTGCCACTTGGGAGCAGGAGCCGTCAGACAGATCTCCGCCAGTCAGCCTATCTGACAGATAGGCTGACCGCGGAGGTCCGCGGAGAATCGCGCCAAATCGCAGCATGCTGCAATTTGACGGTCGCGAGCGGAAAACCGCAATGATTCTCCGCTCATGGACAGGGGGAAAGCGCTCTCCATAGCAACGGTATGGAGAGCTTTCACTGCGTTCCCCACGGCCGGATTGTCGCCGCGGGGAACGCAATTCAAACTCGCTCGTGGACAGGCAGCCTAAGGGTACATGCTGATAAAGTTGTGCCAGATATTCTCGGGTGCAACTCAATCAGACTACACATGGTCTGTATGCTGTCCCATGTGCTGGACACTGTACATTGACATGTACTTTTCATCTGAGCAAAAAAAAAAAACCATGTAAATACACCCATTCAAATGAATAGGTGCTATTTATGTCCAATTTTAAGACATCTATCTCTAAAGTAACCACGATTTCATAAGATTTTCCGTGTGAACACCAGATAAACACCAGTACCAAATTAACTCGGGCGAAGCCAGGTATATCAGCTAGTATAGTATATGAAACACTGGTGGTGAGACATCATGCATGCTCAGTCGCACTAAAGCAGGCTGCTGAGGATTCGGCATTCCCTGCTAGGCAGTGAACACTACATCACTAGTGATGTAGCGTACATTGCCCTGCAGGAAGCAGAATGCTGGCAGTGTACGCTTCGTCACAGGAAGAAGAGGATCTGGATGGCTGGAGGTGATGTGACCTGGGGGACTGGAGGAGACAGGAGAAGATCGTTGAGGTGAAGATCTGGTAAAGAGACTGCCGGGGGAGGAATAGGTAAGTATTGATTTTTTTTTTTGTTAAATGACAGAACCCCTTGAAGCCTCTGTGGCGTAAATGAACATCATATACTGGCTCACCTTAAGCCTCTATGATAGATGCTGTATTTGTTTCCCGTTCACATGATCGCTGTTATCCAATGGATAACAGTGATCATGTAAAGAAAAAAAAAGTTTAAAAAGATCATATCCGTGAGAGAGGATGAAATTACATACCTAAGGCCCCAGATTTATCCACAGACCTTCACCTGGCTTTTGCACACGTGTCCATTGCCAAAATTGTGGACGCATGCGCAAAAGACGTGGATTGCCCAGGTAATTTAAAAAAAAATCCTTGCTCCTGGCTACGAAAGTAGCTGAGAGCCTAGAGACTTCATGGGGTGCCGCAGTACGCAGTCCCTGGTTACACGACCGCCGATATCCAATGGATAACGTCGATGACGTACAAGTAAAAAAAATTTGAAAATTTCACCTCCCGTCATGGATCTGATTCATGAGGGGAGGTGAAATTACTTACCTAAGGCCTCTGGTGATGTCCCCCAATGTGAATTCTATCCGCAAACCTTTCCCCAACTTTGGCATATGCGCCCGTTGGCAAAATGACAAACGCAAGAGCAGAAGCTGGGGAGGGCCCGAGAAATTTAAAATCTCCTTGCTCCTGGTTTCTAAAGGTAGCCGAGAGTATGGAGCAGTGACTGAAGTCTGCGGTGAGCGGTCCCCGGTCACATGATCGCCATTATCCGTATAGCTGTTTTTTATTTAAGTTTACTTGAATTACTTCCCGACTTAATTTATAAAGATTTCAATCAGGGAGAGGTGCCCAATGTTATGGTCACACTAGCCCACTGCATAGGAGATAACTTGAAATTCTGGTACAACCCCTTTAAAGTATTAACAGTAAAAAGTATATACATTCAGTCATATTAGGAAAATACACACATATAATACACTAGCTGATATACCCGGCTTCGCCTGAGTTAATTTGGTACTGGTGTTTATCTGGTGTTCACACGGAAAAGCTTATGAAGTCGTGGTTACTTTAGAGATACTGAGGAAAAAAAATATGTTCACCATTTTGCATAGTTCTCTGCGTTACCCAGGAAATACCACGTGGAGGTAACCATGCAACGTTTCCTTTATATAAAATGACATCAGGAAGTGAGAGAATTAGATTCCGTACGTAAAATTTGGACACTAATTCTTTTGCGCTTAGAATTGAATAATTGAGTTGGGACCCATTAGCTTTTCCTATTTATGACATAATCAATGCTCGTGCCAAATTTCCCGTTTCTATGACACCAGAAAGTGAAAAAATTACATTCCGCACGTAAAATTTTGACGCCAATTCTTTTGCGCTAGAATTGAATAATCGAGTTGGGACCCATTAGCTTTTCCTATTTATGACATAATCAATGCTCGTGCCAAATTTTACGTTTCTATGACACCGGAAAGTGAAAAAATTACATTCGGTATGTAAAATTTGGACGCTTATTCTTTTGCGCATAGAATTGAATAATGGAGTTGGGACCCATTAGCTTTTCCTATTTATGACATAATCAATGCTCGTGCCAAATTTCCCGTTTCTATGACACCGGAAAGTGAAAAAATTACATTCCGTACGTAAAATTTCGATGCCAATTCTTTTGCGCATAGAATTGAATAATGGAGTTGGGACCCATTAGCTTTTCCTATTTATGACATAATTAATGCTCGTGCCAAATTTCACATTTCTATGACACAGGAAAGTGAAAAAATTACATTCCGCACGTAAAATTTCGACGACAATTCTTTTGCGCTAGAATTTAATAATGGAGTTGGGACCCATTAGCTTTTCCTATGTATGACATAATCAATGCTTGTGCCAAATTTCCCGTTTCTATGACACCGGAAAGTGAAAAAATTACATTCCGTACGTAAAATTTGGACGCCAATTCTTTTGCGCTAGAATTGAATAATCGAGTTGGAACCCATTAGCTTTTCCTATTTATGACATAATCAATGCTCGTGCCAAATTTCACGTTTCTATGACACCGGAAAGGGAAAAAATTACATTCCGCACGTAAAATTTGGACGCTAATTCTTTTGCGCATAAAATTGAATAATCGAGTTGGGACCCATTTGCTTTTCCTATTTATGACATAATCAATGCTCGTGCCAAATTTCCCGTTTCTATGACACCGGAAAGTGAAAAAATTACCTTCCGCACGTAAAATTTCGACGCCAATTCTTTTGCGCTAGAATTAAATAATCGAGTTGGGACCTATTAGCTTTTCCTATTTATGACATAATCAATGCTCGTGCCAAATTTCCTGTTTCTATGACACCGAAAAGGGAAGAAATTACATTCCGTACGTAAAATTTGGACGCTAATTCTTTTGCGCATAGAATTGAATAATGGAGTTGGGACCCATTCGCTTTTACTATTTATGACATAATCAATGCTGGTGCCAAATTTGCTGTTTCTATGACACCGGAAAGGGAAGAAATTACATTCCGTACGTAAAATTTGGACGCTAATTCTTTTGCGCTTAGAATTGAATAATCGAGTTGGGACCCATTAGCTTTTCCTATTTATGACATAATCAATGCTCATGCCAAATTTCCCGTTTCTATGACACCGGAAAGTGAGAAAATTACATTCCGCACGTAAAATTTCGACGCCAATTCTTTTGCGCTAAAATTGAATAATCGAGTTGGGACCCATTAGCTTTTCCTATTTATGACATAATCAATGCTCGTGCCAAATTTCCCGTTTCTATGACACCGGAAAGTGAAAAAATTACATTCCGTACGTAAAATTTCGATGCCAATTCTTTTGCGCTAGAATTGAATAATCGAGTTGGGACCCATTAGCTTTTCCTATTTATGACATAATCAATGCTCGTGCCAAATTTCCCGTTTCTATGACACCGGAAAGTGAAAAAATTACATTCCGTACGTAAAATTTCGATGCCAATTCTTTTGCGCTAGAATTGAATAATCGAGTTGGGACCCATTAGCTTTTCCTATTTATGACATAATCAATGTTCGTGCCAAATTTTACGTTTCTATGACACAGGAAAGTGAAAAAATTACATTCCGCACATAAAATTTGGACGCTAATTCTTTTGCGCATAAAATTGAATAATCGACTTGGGACCCATTTGCTTTTCCTATTTATGACATAATCAATGTTCGTGCCAAATTTGCTGTTTCTATGACACCGGAAAGGGAAGAAATTACATTCCACACGTAAAATTTGGACGCTAATTCTTTTGCGCTTAGAATTGAATAATGGAGTTGGGACCCATTAGCGTTTCCTATTTATGACATAATCAATGCTCGGGCCAAATTTCCCGTTTCTATGACACCGGTAAGTGAGAAAATTAGATTCCGTACGTAAAATTTGGACGCTAATTCTTTTGCGCATAGAATTGAATAATCGAGTTGGGACCCATTAGCTTTTCCTTTTTAAGACATAATCAATGCCCGTGCCAAATTTTAAGTTTCTAAGGCATTGGGAAGTGACAGATTTAGATTATGTACTTTAAATTTCGACGCCAACTCTTTTGCGCTAGAATTGAATAATCGAGTTGGGACCCAATAGCTTTTCCTATTTTGGAGATAATCTATGCTCGTGCCAAAATTCATGTTTCTACGATATCGGGAAGTTGGAGAACTTTTGGTGAGTCAGTCAGTCAGTGAGTCAGTCAGTGAGTCAGTGAGGGCTTTCAGCTTTATATATAATACATTTGCATTCTTACTGTACACATCAGTGTTAGAGGCTCCGCTCAGCACTAGTTTGTCAAGTAAAATTTGGAAACCTGACTGACCTCATAATGGTCAATCGGGTGCATTTGGCGCCGTTCGGTTTCATCATGTGACATTTCCTTTCGGCCTTTTTCTGCTCTCATAATGGTGCAGGGAAATGAAAACCACACTGCTAGTTTGAACTACCTCTATGATTGAACTAGTGAAAGACCAAATGGTGACATATGAATACACAAGTTATAATAGGCCTCATGAAAACTCTTAGATATGCTATATGTCCAGGGAGAAAGTCTGTACCTTCTCATAAGAAATCTTTTTAAAATTAACTTTGTCATTCTGTGGACATAATTCTATATTATAGATATTTGCTGCATGAGAAATGTTAACAGATTGTACAGTTCATCCACGTTGAGTACATCCACACATGTCTAACATTACGTATTAGAAGCAAGATTGGATTGGATTCAGTTTAGAGCTACAATACAGAAACCATATAAAGTTCCTTGCACTTTAGATGAGGTTATATGGTATCACTAATAATAATAATGGCAATTAGGCATTAGACTATTTAATTTTCCTGAGCAGAAATATGCAAATATGGCGTAAGCAGCGAAATATATCTGAAAGCTTAAAGGGGTTGTCCCGCGAAAGCAAGTGGGGTTATACACTTCTGTATGGCCATATTAATGCACTTTGTAATATACATCGTGCATTAAATATGAGCCATACAGAAGTTATTCACTTACCTGTTCCGTTGCTAGCGTCCCCGTCTCCATGGTGCCGTCTAATTTCAGCGTCTAATCGCCCGATTAGACGCGCTTGCGCAGTCCGGTCTTCTCCCTGGTGAATGGGGCCGCTCGTGCCGGAGAGCTGGTCCTCGTAGCTCCGCCCCGTCACGTGTGCCGATTCCAGCCAATCAGGAGGCTGGAATCGGCAATGGACCGCACAGAGCCCATGGTGCACCATGGGAGAAGACCCGCGGTGCATCGTGGGTGAAGATCCCGGCGGCCATCTTAGTAAGGTAAGTAAGAAGTCGCCGCAGCGCGGGGATTCGGGTAAGTACTAAACGGTTTTTTTTTTTAACACATGCATCGGGTTTGTCTCGCGCCGAACGGGGGGCCTATTGAATAAAAAAAAAAAACGTTTCGGCGCGGGACAACCCCTTTAATCATTTTATTATAAAGTGGTTATTTTAAGATATTGTATATTAATCTGCACAATAAGGCCACTGTAAATATTATATTAGGGAAATGCATTTTAGCAATTCTACAATTATATATTTTCTTGTTTATGAAGCATGGACATATTCTACAGTGCCTTACAACTAGGGGAGTAACAAACAAATACAACAAATAATTAAAGCAATAACCCTAATAGGTATCTATGACATGTAATGTTTCATTTATGAGCAGTAGAGAACAAGAAAAATGGCCAGTGCTCAGAAAAATATTAGCCAAACCAGCAGGAAAATATTGAAAAATTACAAGCGCAGCTCCCATTCATTTCAATGAGAGCTACACCTGCAATTACAAGCATCGGCCACTACATAGGGACCAGAGCAGCAGCTTCTGCTCCAACCCCAATGTAACCCAGCATTGACAGCTGGCACTGCCTGAAAAACCCCATTAACAAAAAAAAGCAATGCCAACTAAATAAGTTGCAATCCCTTGCAGGCATGATATGTGAGAGTATAAGGCCACATAGTACAACTTGTACATTGTCCCTGTTTGAAGCAGCATAACCCCACTGCTAGCTACACAAGGTCTGCAAATAATTCATAGTGGCCGGACAGGTGACTTTGAACGACATCTGAGGCCACAAACAGGAGCTGGAATATTCCCCACATCAAAGAGTTGCTTGTCTGTCTGCTTTGCTGCTATATATCTATATATATATAAAATTGAATGTATGTCTGTCTGTCTGTCTGTCTGTCTGTCTGTCTGTCTGTTTGTCCTTTATGCGCTACTACACCATTCATCCGATCGCCATGAAACTTTGGGAAGTTGTTGAGTACACTCCTGGGAAGATTATAGGCATAGTACAAATATTCTATGATAAATGGCGTGTGTGCGAGCGTCGTCAACGGTTACGACCCCCCCACGTAGATCGTTCGATTTCCATCACTGCCACTAATTCTCTCACTTCCCGATGTTGTAGAAACATGAAATTTGGCAGGAGCACTGATTATGTCATAAATAGGAAAAGCTAATGGGTCCCAACTCAATTATTCAATTCCAAGCGCCAAAGAATTAGCGTCCAAATTTTACGTACGGAATCTAATTTTCTCGCTTCCCAATGTCATAGAAACTTGAAATTTGGCACGAGCATTGATTATGTCATAAATTGGAAACGCTAATGGGTCCCAACTCGATTATTCAATTCCATGCACCAAAGAATTAGCGTCCAAATTTTACGTACGGAATCTAATTTTCTCACATAGAAACTTGAAATTTGGCACGGCCATTGATTATGTCATAAATAGGAAACGCTAATGGGTCCCAACTCGATTATTCAATTCTATGCGCAAAAGAATTAGCATCCAAATTTTACGTACGGAATCTAATTTTCTCGCTTCCCAATGTCATAGAAACTTGAAATTTGGCATGAGCATTGATTATGTCATAAATAGGAAAAGCTAATAGGTCCCAACTCGATTATTCAATTCTAAGCGCCAAAGAATTAGCGTCCAAATTTTACGTACGGAATCTAATTTTCTCGCTTCCCAATGTCATAGAAACTTGAACTTTGGCACGAGCATTGATTATGTCAGAAATAGGAAAAGCTAATGGGTCCCAACTCGATTATTCAATTCTATGCGCCAAAGAATTAGCGTCCAAATTTTACGTACGGAATGTCATTTTCTCACATAGAAACTTGAAATTTGGCACGGGCATTGAATATGTCATAAATAGGAAAAGCTAATGGGTCCCAAGTCGATTATTCAATTCTAAGCACAAAACAATTAGCGTCCAAATTTTACGTACGGAATCTAATTCTCTCACTTCCTGATATATATAAATGAATGTATGTCTGTCTGTCTGTCCTTTATGCATTACTACACCATTCATCCAATCACCATGAGACTTTGGGAAGTTGTTGAGTACACTCCTGGGAAGATTATAGGCATAGTACAACTATCCAACGATAGGTGGCGCACGTACGAGCATCGTCGACAGTTATGCCCCCCAGACAAAGATCGTTTGATTTCCATCTCAAGCACGAAAGCAAAAGGCATTACGAGCAACGGGATGCGTGTTCAACCACAAAATGATGCATCCGCCGAACGTTTCGCAAGACAATTGCTGGATATTGAGAATGCTGAGGTAAAATGAAAGCTGTGCTGTGATTGGTTGCTATATATTATACCACTGAGGTAAAATGAAAGCTGTGCTGTGATTGGTTGCTATTTCTTATACTGCTGAGGTAACATGAAAGCTGTGCTGTGATTGGTAGCTACTTCTTATACTACTGAGGTTGCATGAAAGCTGTGCTGCGATTCGTTGTTATATATTATACCACTGAGGTAACATGAAAGATGCGCTGTGATTGGTTGCTATATATAATACCGCAGAGGTAACATGAAAGCTGCGCTGTGATTGGTTGCTATTTTTTATATTGCTGAGGCAGAATAAAAGTTGCGCTGTGATTGGTTGTTATTTCTCTTACTGCTGAGGTAACATGAAAGCTGCGCTGTGATTGGTTGTTATTTTTTATACTGCTAAGGTAACATGAAAGCTGCGCTGTGATTGGTTGTTATCTAGATATATAAAAACGAATGAATGTATGTCTGTCTTCGCAGCAACGAGCGACGGGTAAGCTAGTATATATATATATATTGACAGCAGCATAAATATACCCTCTCCTAATGTACTAACCATGTGTTATATAGGCATATAAACATGATGCAGCTTCTTTCTCTGTTCTCTTCAACAGAACCAAAAAGAAGTTCTCTGCTGGTATACAAGCTTTCACACCCAGCCGCAGTATATCCTCTATGGAATATGTGTTCCTATTAAAGGGATTGTCCCGCGCCGAAACGTTTTTTTTCTTTTTTTGCATAGGCCCCCCGTTCAGTGCAGGACAAACCCAAGGGATGTGTTGAAATTACAAAAAAAATTTTTACTTACCCGTATCCCCTCTCTGCAACTTCTTCCTTCTTTTCCTCCAAGATGGCCGCCGGGATCTTCACCCACGATGCACTGCGGGTCTTCTCCCATGGTGCACCGTGGGCTCTGTGCGGTCCATTGCCGATTCCAGCCTCCTGATTGGCTGGAATCGGCACACGTGACGGGGCAGAGCTACGCGATGCCGCGTAGAAGGGGGCAGAGCCAGAACGCCGCTCGTGCCCGGACCGACCAGAAGGGAGAAGACCCTTCTGCGCAAGCGCGTCTAATCGGTCGATTAGACGCTTAAATTAGACGGAGCCATGGAGACGGGGGCGCCAGCAATGGAGTGGGTAAGTGAATAACTTCTGTATGGCTCATATTTAATGCACGATGTACATTACAAAGTGCATTAATATGGCCATACAGAAGTGCTTAACCCCACTTGCTTTCGCAAGACAACCCCTTTAACAACAGACCACGTGTTATATATAGGCATATAAACCTGATGCAGCTTCTTTCTCTGCTCTCTCCAATAGAATAGCATTTAAGTTCTCTGTTGGTATATAAGCTTTCACACCCAGCAGCAATATGTCCTCTTTAGAATATCTGTCCCTATTACAACAGACCACATTTTATTTAGGTATATAAACATGATGCAGCTTCTCTGTCCTCTGCTCGCCTGTGAAATGGTCGTTGGTTTTACTGTGCCTATGTTATATATGGCTAGGTCATGTGATGCAGGCATCCAATGACACTGCTAACCAAATGCAAGCCTTAGCTACTGATTGGCTGTGAAAATTAGGACGATTTTGTCACCAAGCCAATCAAGATGAGCATCACTAGACCAAATCATGTTTAGATCAACCTGACACCTTACAGGAGTATGCATCTGCTGCTAGCGTCTAAAGTCTTGTGGAGTCCATGCCTCAATGTATGCAGAGTTTTGGTGGCTCAAGGGGGATCGAGACAAATTTATATCACTGTGTATCAAAGTGTACAATATCCAACATCCTCTGTGTCTACTAGGTTGCAATGTGATGACATTACCGATCACTGAGCTCTCTTATTGGCTGCAGCTCCTCTACTTCTGGTTAACAGGGTGGGACTGCAACTCTCGACAGAGACTGGAGTAGGACACTTAGAGCCATCGCGGGTCACAGCGGGAGAGAGGAGTATATCACCATTTGTGATTTTAATGCACGGGGAAGGGATTGTCCAGAGTTCCTACAACTCAAACAACCCCTTTAATACACAGAGTGATGGTATGTTACTACCACCATGAGGTAGATTCATTTGAAGCAAACATATTTCCTCTTTGTATCATCAGAATTTTTGTCTTAAATGTAGATAGCAGTATAGTTATAGCTGATGAAATAATTTAACTTTGATCCAAATGATTGCTACTGTCTTCCTCAATATCTCTGCCATCCATGAGATATTTGGTTTGGATACCTTAGAGATTTTTTCCATTTGCGATAAGAATTAGGACTGTCAGTTTGAGATGCTATTTACAATTGAATAACACATGTAAAATACATTTCAGTGGATTATGGATTAAAATCATGTCTGGTTTGATACATCCCATTAGTCATGAAAATTAGGTTACATTTTAAAATGCCAGGAAAACTTTGTAATAAGGTTGAATTCACATTACCTAAAACTAGGCACAAAACATGCATACTTATTGCACCCTCCAACATAAACATGGGGTGCAACATGTAATGCTGAATATGGTCCTGGGTAATTCCTCAGTGCAATGTACTGACTTGACGTAACAGGCAGATGCTTCTGCTCGGTGACAGATATACCATCAATGATCTCATGGGTATTGCCAGATGCTGGAGATGCCAGGAACAAGTAGGCTTATATCTATATATATAAAGCTGAAAGCCCTCACTCACTCACTCACTCACTCGCCAAAAGTTCTCCAACTTCCCGATGTCGTAGAAACATGAAATTTGGCGCAAGCATAGATTATCTCCAAAATAGGAAAAGAAATTGGGTCCCAACTCGATTATTCAATTCTAGCGCAAAAGAATTGGCATTGAAATTTAACGTACATAATCTAAATCACTCACTTCCCAATGTCATAGAAACGGGAAATTTGGCACAAGCATTGATTATGTCATAAATAGGAAAAGTTAATAGGTCCCAACTCGATTGTTCAATTCTATGCGCAAAAGAATTAGCGTCCAAATTTTACGTACGGAATCTAATTTTCTCACTTTCCGGTGTCATAGAAACAGGAAATTTGGCACGAGCATTGATTATGTCATAAATAGTAAAAGCTAATGGGTCCCAACTCGATTATTCAATTATATGCGCAAAAGAATTAGCGTCCAAATTTTACCTACGGAATCCAATTTTCTCACTTTCTGGTGTCATAGAAACGGGAAATTTGGCACGAGCATTGATTATGTCATAAATAGTAAAAGCTAATGGGTCCCAACTCGATTATTCAATTATATGCGCAAAAGAATTAGCGTCCAAATTTTACCTACGGAATCCAATTTTCTCACTTTCCGGTGTCATAGAAACGGGAAATTTGGCACGAGCATTGATTATGTCATAAATAGGAAAAGCTAATGGGTCCCAACTCGATTATTCAATTCTATGCACAAAAGATTTAGCGTCCAAATTTTACGTGCGGAATGTAATTTTCTCACTTTCCGGTGTCATAGAAACGGGAAATTTGGCACGAGCATTGATTATGTCATAAATAGGAAAATCTAATGGGTCCCAACTCCATTATTCAATTCTATGCGCAAAAGAATTAGCGTCCAAATTTTACGTACATAATCCAAATCTCTCACTTCCCAATGTCATAGAAACATGAAATTTGGCACAAGCATTGATTGTGTCATAAATATGAAAAGTTAATAGGTCCCAACTCGATTATTCAATTCTAAGCGCAAAAGAATTACTGTCCAAATTTTATGTACGTAATCTAGTTCTCTCACTTCCTGATGTCATTTTATATGAAGGAAACGTCGCATGGTTACCTCCACGTGGTGTTTCCTGGGTAAAGCAGAGAACTATGCAAAATGGTGAACATATGTTTTTCCTCAGTATCTCTAAAGTAACCACGACTTCATAAGATTTTCCGTGTGAACACCAGATAAACACCAGTAACAAATTAACTCGGGCGAAGCCGGGTATATCAGCTAGTCTACATATATAGTACAATTGCCCCAAGATCAAACAACTTGGTCAGATGTAGGAAATGAAATGGAAATTATACTAAAGAAAAAAGTTCAGCTCTCTCCAGATCTAATCATCCTTAAAAGACCCAACGATTTCGTCAACTCTCTCAGAGATAAGTTGGCCTCTTTCCTAATAGCATTAGCAAAGGCTTTGATTCCTCTCTTTGTGGAACTTTATGGAAGGAGAATGTAAATCAGATCTTCGGTTTCGAAGAACTAATGAGCTGCTCCAATCAGTCACATACATTATGTCTTAAAATATGGTCTTCATGGCAACACTACTGAGTCCAAACCTCTTAAACAATATATCTAGAATTTCCACACTGTGTCATTTTGCTTGTTATTTAACATAGGTAGGGTGAAACAGGTTGGATATGGCATATAACATGATGTGCTAAAAATATGTATTAAGTGCTATACTGTTACAGAAAGCAGATGTCTTCTTCTGCTCTTACCCCCAACCCCCACCCCATTCCATTCCTACCACTCTCTCCCCTCCCTTTTTCACTAAGCACTACATTTTCGTTTTCTTCTTTACGCAATATCCAGAGTTAATATATAAACGTCAAGAGTAGAGATGAGCGAGCACCAAAATGCTCGGGTGCTCGTTACTCGGGACGAAAATTTTGCGATGCTCGAGGGTTCGTTTCGAATAACGAACCCCATTGAAGTCAATGGGCGACCCGAGCATTTTTGTATATCGCCGATGCTCGCTAAGGTTTGCATTTGTGAAAATCTGGGCAATTCAAGAAAGTGATGGGAACGACACAGAAACGGATAGGGCAGGCAAGGGGCTACATGTTGGGCTGTATCTCAAGTTCACAGGTCCCACTATTAAGCCACAATAGCGGCAAGAGTGGCCCCCCCCCCCCAACAATTTATACTTCTGAAAAGCCCTCATTAGCAATGCATACTAGAGATGAGCGAACGTACTCGGATAGGCACTACTCGTCCGAGTAATGTGCCTTATCCGAGTACCGCTCTACTCGTGCTGAAAGATTCGGGGCGCTCCGCTGCTGACAGGTGAGTTGCGGCGGGAAGCGGGGCAGAGCGGGCGGGAGAGAAGGAGAGAAAGATCTCCCCTCCGTTCCTCCCCGCTCTCCCCTGCAGCTCCCCGCTCCGCAGCGCGTCCCGAATCTTTCAGCATGAGCGGGGAGGTACTCGGATAAGGCACATTACTCGGACGAGTAGTGCCTATCCGAGTACGTTCGCTCATCTCTAATGCATACCTTAGCTAAGCACCACACTACCTCCAACAAAGCACAATCACTGCCTGCATGACACTCTGCTGCCAGTTCTCCTGGGTAACATGCTGCCCAACCCCACCCCCCGCACGACCCAGTGTCCACAGCACACACCAAAGTGTCCCTGCGCAGCCTTCAGCTGCCCTCATGCCACACCACCCTCATGTCTATTTATAAGTGCGTCTGCCATGAGGAGGAACCGCAGGCACACACTGCAGAGGGTTGGCACGGCTAGGCAGCGACCCTCTTTAAAAGGGGCGGGGCGATAGCCCACAATGCTGTACAGAAGCAATGAGAAATCCAATCCTGTGCCACCTCCATCAGAAGCTGCACACGTGGGCATAGCAATGGGGAACCTATGTGCCACACACTATTCATTCTGTCAAGGTGTCTGCATGCCCCAGTCAGACCGCGGTTTTTTATAAATAGTCACAGGCAGGTACAACTCCGCAATGGGAATTCTGTGTGCACCCACAGCATGGGTGGCTCCCTGGAACCCACCGGCGGTACATAAATATATCCCATTGCAGTGCCCAGCACAGCTGATGTAATGTCATGTTAAATGCAGGTGGGCTTCGGCCCACACTGCATGCCCCAGTCAGACTGGGGTTCTTTAGAAGTAGACACATGCAGTTACAACTCCCTGTGGACCCACAGCATGGGTGGCTCCCTGAAACCCACCGGCGGTACATAAATATATCCCATTGCATTGCCCATCACAGCTGAGGTAAAGTCTTGTTAAATGCAGGTGGGCTTCGGCCCACACTGCATGCCCCAGTCAGACTGGGGTTCTTTAGAAGTGGACACATGCAGTTACAACTCCGTGTGGACCGACAGCATGCGTGGGTGCCAGGAAGCCACCGGCGGTACAAAAATATATCCCATTGCATTGCCCATCACAGCGGAGGTAATGTCATGTTAAATGCAGGTGGGCTTCGGCCCACACTGCATGCCCCAGTCTGACCGGGGTTTTTAATACATAGACACTGGCAGGTACAAATCCCTAATGTGAAGTCCCTGTGGACACACAGCATGGGTGGGTGCCAGGAAGCCACCGGCGGTACAAAAATATATCCCATTGCAGTGCCCTGGACAGCAGAGCTAACGTCTGATTAAATACAGGTGGGCTTTGGCCCAAACTGCATGCCCCAGTCAGGCTCGAGTTTTTTATAAGTATACACAGGCACGTACATTTCCCTAATGGGAAGTCCATGTGGACTGACAGCATGGGTGGGTCCCAGGAAGCCACCGGCGATACATAAATATATCCCATTGCAGTGCCCAGCACAGCTGATGTAACGTCAGCTTTAATGCAGGTGGGCAAAAAATTAATTGGATTACACTGTAGGTGAGGGCCCAAAAAAATTGGTGTACCAACAGTACTAATGTACCTCAGAAAAATTGCCCATGCCCAACCAAGAGGGCAGGTGAAACCCATTAATCGCTTTGGTTAATGTGGCTTAATTTGTAACTAGGCCTGGAGGCAGCCCAGTTAAAATAAAAATTGGTTCAGGTGCAAGTTTCAACGCTTTAATGAGCATTGAAACGTATAAAAATTGTTTACAAAAATTATATGACTGAGCCTTGTGGACCTAAGAAAAATTGCCCGTTCGGCGTGATTACGTGAGGTTTCAGGAGGAGGAGCAGGAGGAGGAGGATGAATAGAAAACACAGATTGATGAAGCTAAAAGGTCCCCGTTTTTGATGGTGATAGAGAACGATGCTTCCATCCGCGGGTGCAGCCTACGTATTGTTTAGGTATCACTGCTGTCCGCTGGTGGAGAAGAGAAGTCTGGGGAAATCCAGGCTTTGTTCATCTTGATGAGTGTAAGCCTGTCGGCACTGTCGGTTGACAGGCGGGTACGCTTATCCGTGATGATTCCCCCAGCCGCACTAAACACCCTCTCTGACAAGATGCTAGCCGCAGGACAAGCAAGCACCTCCAGGGCATACAGCGCGAGTTCAGGCCACGTGTCCAGCTTCGACACCCAGTAGTTGTAGGGGGCAGAGGCGTCACGGAGGACGGTCATGCAATCGGCTACGTACTCCCTCACCATCCTTTTACAGTGCTCCCGCCGACTCAGCCTTGACTGGGGAGCGGTGACACAGTCTTGCTGGGGAGCCAGAAAGCTGTCAAGGGCCTTAGAGAGTGTTCCTCTGCCTGGGCTGTACATGCTGCCTGATCTCCGCGCCTCCCCTGCTACCTGGCCCTCGGAACTGCGCCTTCGGCCACTAGCGCTGTCGGATGGGAATTTTACCATCAGTTTGTCCGCCAGGGTCCTGTGGTATAGCATCCCTCTTGAACCCCTTTCCTCTTCGGGTATGAGAGTGGAAAGGTTCTCCTTATACCGTGGGTCGAGCAGTGTGTACACCCAGTAATCCGTAGTGGCCAGAATGCGTATAACGCGAGGGTCACGAGAAAGGCATCCTAACATGAAGTCAGCCATGTGTGCCAGGGTACCTGTACGCAACACATGGCTGTCCTCACTAGGAAGATCACTTTCAGGATCCTCCTCCTCCTCCTCAGGCCATACACGCTGAAAGGATGACAGGCAAGCAGCATGGGTACCCTCAGCAGTGGGCCAAGCTGTCTCTTCCCCCTCCTCCTCATCCTCCTCATGCTCCCCCTCCTCCTCATCCTCCTCTTCCTTAACGCGCTGAGATATAGACAGGAGGGTGCTCTGACTATCCAGCGACATACTGTCTTCCCCCGTCTCCGTTTCCGAGCGCAAAGCGTCTGCCTTTATGCTTTGCAGGGAACTTCTCAAGAGGCATGGCAGAGGAATGGTGATGCTAATGATTGCAGCATCGCCGCTCACCATCTGGGTAGACTCCTCAAAGTTTCCAAGGACCTGGCAGATGTCTGCCAACCAGGCCCACTCTTCTGTAAAGAATTGAGGAGGCTGACTCCCACTGCGCCGCCCATGTTGGAGTTGGTATTCCACTATAGCTCTATGCTGCTCATAGAGCCTGGCCAACATGTGGAGCGTAGAGTTCCACCGTGTGGGCACGTTGCACAGCAGTCGGTGCACTGACAGATTAACCCGATGTTGCAGGGTGCGCAGGGTGGCAGCAACCGTGTGGGACTTGCGGAAATGTGCACAGAGTTGGCGCACCTTTCCGAGCAGGTCTGACAAGCGTGGGTAGCCTTTCAGAAAGCGCTGAACCACCAAATTAAAGACGTGGGCCAGGCATGGCACGTGCGTGAGGCTGCCGAGCTGCAGAGCCGCCACCAGGTTACGGCCGTTGTCACACACGACCATGCCCGGTTGGAGGCTCAGCGGTGCAAGCCAGCGGTCGGTCTGCTCTGTCAGACCCTGCAGCAGTTTGTGGGCCGTGTGCCTCTTCTCTCCTAAGCTGAGTAGTTTCAGCACGGCCTGCTGACGCTTGCCCACCGCTGTGCTGCAGTGCCGCGTGACACCGACTGCTGGCGACGTGCTGCTGCTGACACATCTTGATTGCGAGACAGAGGTTGCGTAGGAGGAGAAGGGTGGTTTAGTGGAGGAAGCATACACCGCCGCAGATACCACCACCGAGCTGGGGCCCACAATTCTGGGGGTGGGTAGGACATGAGCGGTCCCAGGCTCTGACTCTGTCCCAGCCTCCACTAAATTCACCCAATGTGCCGTCAGGGAGATATAGTGGCCCTGCCCGCCTGTGTTTGTCCACGTGTCAGTTGTTAAGTGGACCTTGGCAGTAACCGCGTTGGTGAGGGCGCGTACAATGTTGCGGGAGACGTGGTCGTGCAGGGCTGGGACGGCACATCAGGAAAAGTAGTGGCGACTGGGAACTGAGTAGCGCGGGGCCGCCGCCGCCATCATACCTTTGAAAGCCTCCGTTTACACAACCCTATACGGTAGCATCTCCAGGCTGATAAATTTGGCTATGTGCACGTTTAACGCTTGAGCATGCGGGTGCGGGGCGGCATACTTGCGCTTGCGCTCCAACACTTGCGCTAGCGACGGCTGGATGGTGTGCTGAGAGACATTGGTGGATGGGGCCGAGGACAGCGGAGGTGAGGGTGTGGGTGCAGGCCAGGAGACGGTAGTGCCTGTGTCCTGAGAGGGGGGATGGATCTCAGTGGCAGGTTGGGGCACAGGGGGAGAGGCAGCGGTGCAAACCGGAGGCGGTGAACGGCCTTCGTCCCACCTTGTGGGGTGCTTGGCCATCATATGTCTGCGCATGCTGGTGGTGGTGGCTCCCCGGCTGATCTTGGCGCGACAAAGGTTGCACACCACTGTTCGTCGGTCGTCTGCACTCTCAGTGAAAAACTGCCAGACCTTTGAGCACCTCGGCCTCTGCAGGGTGGCATGGCGCAAGGGGGCGCTTTGGGAAAGAGTTGGTGGATTATTCGGTCTGGCCCTGCCTCTACCCCTGGCCACCGCACTGCCTCTTCCAACCTGCCCTGCTGCTGCACTTGCCTCCCCCTCTGAAGACCTGTCCTCAGTAGGCGTAGCAAACCAGGTGGGGTCAGTCACCTCATCGTCCTGCTGCTCTTCCTCAGAATCCTCTGTGCGCTCCTCCCTCGGACTTACTCCAATTACTACTACCTGAGTGATAGACAACTGTGTCTCATCGTCATCGTCCTCCTCACCCACTGAAAGTTCTTGAGACAGTTGCCGGAAGTCCCCAGCCTCATCCCCCGGACCCCGGGAACTTTCCAAAGGTTGGGCATCGGTCACGACAAACTCCTCAAGTGGGAGAGGATTCGGAACCATTGCTGCCCATTCTGGGCAGGGGCCCAAGAACAGTTCCTGGGAGTCTGCCTGCTTCTCAGAATGTGTCATTGTAATGGAGTGAGGAGGCTGGGAGGAAGGAGGAGCAGCAGCCAGAGGATTCAGAGTTGCAGCAGTGGACGGCGCAGAACTCCGGGTGGTCGATAGATTGCTGGATGCACTTTCTGCCATCCACGACAGGACCTGCTCACACTGCTCATTTTCTAATAAAGGTCTACTGCGTGGACCCATTAATTGTGAGATGAGTGTGGGGACGCCAGAAACGTGCCTCTCTCCTAATCCCGCAGCAGTCAGCTGCGATACACCTGGATCAGGAGCTCGGCCTGTGCCCACACCCTGACTTGGGCCTCCGCGTCCTCGCCCGCGTCCACGTCCTCTAGGCCTACCCCTACCCCTCAGCATGGTGTATTACCAGTAGTGCAGAAACAGAACGCTGTAATTAAATGTGCCGCTTATTGGCCTGTGGTGGGAGGCTGACTTCGCTTACGGAACGCACAGCAGAGCAGGAAAGAATTTGGCGCAAGCCTGCTGTAATACTTAGCTGGCTGCGTATTAATTAGGACTACTACCCCCAGCAGAGACGCAGTACACTCAGGACGGTCACAGGCAGCCCAAATAAAATGTTTTTTCCCAAATTTTTTTGGAAAAGCCCACTGCCTATATAGACAGTTTACGTCTTTCACCTTTTTCACTGTCCCTGCCTCAGCACTACTGGCCCTATACTATGTAAAATTACTGCAGACTGTTTCCCTCTGGACAGGACGACAGCGGTGATGTAACGGGCAACGCAGAGCCAGGAAAGAATTTTGCGCAAGCCTGCTGTGACACTTAGCTGGCTGCGTATTAATTAGGACTACTACCCCCAGCAGAGACGCAGTACACTCAGGACGGTCACAGGCAGCCCAAATAGAATGTTTTTTCCCAAATTTTTTTGGAAAAGCCCACTGCCTATATAGACAGTATACGTCTTTCACCTTTTTCACTGTCCCTGCCTCAGCACTACTGGCCCTATACTATGTAAAATTACTGCAGACTGTTTCCCTCTGGACAGGATGACAGCGGTGATGTAACGGGCAACGCAGAGCCAGGAAAGAATTTTGCGCAAGCCTGCTGTAACACTTAGCTGGCTGCGTATTAATTAGGACTACTACCCCCAGCAGAGACGCAGTACACTCAGGACGGTCACAGGCAGCCCAAATAGAATGTTTTTTCCCAAATTTTTTGGGAAAAGCCCACTGCCTATATAGACAGTATATGTCTTTCACCTTTTTCACTGTCCCTGCCTCAGCACTACTGGCCCTATACTATGTAAAATTACTGCAGACTGAGGACGCAATGCTCTGCACGGCCGATATACAAAAAAAAAAAAAATGTGCAACACTGCAAAAAGCAGCCTCAACAGTACTGCACACGGTCAAATGTGGCCCTAAGAAGGACTGTTGGGGTTCTTAAAGCCTAAAATAACTCCTAACACTCTCCCTATAGCAACTCCAGCAAGACAGCACTTTCCCTGACCTATGTCAGAATGCATCTGTGGCGAGCCGCGGGAGGGGCCGATTTATATACTCGGGTGACACCTGATCTCACCAGCCACTCACTGCAGGGGGGTGGTATAGGGCTTGAACGTCGCAGGGGGAAGCTGTAATGCCTTCCCTGTCTTTCTATTGGCCAGAAAAGCGCGCTAACGTCTCAGAGATGAAAGTGAAAGTAACTCGAACATCGCGTGGTGCTCGCCTCTAGTAACGAGCATCTCGAACACGCTAATACTCGAACGAGTATCAAGCTCGGACGAGTACGTTCGCTCATCTCTAGTCAAGAGCTCATGTTTATACATTTGAGTTTAGCTCAACTGTATCTTTACAGGGCCAAGGAGAAATATGAATCCTAATCATATAATTTTTTATGATTGTTTAAATACAATTTTAGTTGGAAATGTTTGAAAAATTCAAAATGTTTGTAACTCTGATGAAAATTGAATGAAAATGTGATTGAAAATTCAATTGTGAAAATCTAAAAAAAAAGTGATTTAACAAAAAAAAAATAGCTGATAGCCACTTGGTATGGAGCAGATCCTCTATACCCTTCATGACTACATGACTTATATTTGCGTTATGCATTCAGGAAGGGGTAAATTGAGTTATTTAGTTTAGGTCCTGGAATACCAATTTAGTATAGGTCCTTCCGTACCTATTTAAAATAGGCTAATAAAACTGAATTTCAAGTATAACTAGTTAATATTTTGATATTGTATAAAAGGTAATATAAAATAAAACATATGTATGATAATCTTGTAGTTTACCTTGCTTTGTGCCCTTCTTTGAATCACTACACAAAGTTAACATTCTGCCTTCATAATATCTGTTGTAGTAAATATTGATGTGTTACATTTAGAGATGAGCGAGCACCAAATTGCTCAGGTGCTCATTACTCGAGCAGAGCTTTTTCGAGTAACGAACCCCATTGAAGTCCATGGGGACCCGAGCATATTTCAATGGAGCCGCGCCTCCGGCTCATGGAAAGGCTTTACATATAAGCCCTTCCCGGAAAAACAAGGATTTTAGTGTAAAAATAAAAACTTATTTATCTGCCGCTGCCGTGTCCCCCGCGGGGAGGAAGAACACATCTGCCGCATGTGGCAGATGTTTCCTTCATCCCCGCTAGTAAAAAGAATTCCCTGCTGCTACATCTGCCACATCTGTGACAGATGCAGCAGAGGAATTCTTTAATTTCCTACCGCAGCTGTCACACATGACAGCTGCAGTAGAGGATTCTGCTGCCGACTCCCTGTAATTGGATTTCAGGGAAGGGCTTTAAATATAAGCCCTTCTATGAAAATCCAGTAAAAGTAGTGTAAAAAACAAAAAAATACATACTCCCCTCCCTTCAGCTGCCAGGGCTCAGCTGCGTCTTCTCCTCGCTGTCCCCGGCTCTGTAGTGCTGATCTACCATTCATTCATTCATTTTGTTTTTCACACTACTTTTACTGGATTTTCAGGGTAGAGTTAATATTAGAGATGAGCGAACACCAAAATGCTCGGGTGCTCGTTACTCGGGACGAAATTATCGCGATGCTCGAGGGTTCGTTTCGAGTAACGAACCCCATTGAAGTCAATGGGCGACTCGAGCATTTTTGTATATCGCCGATGCTCGCTAAGGTTTCCATTTGTGAAAATCGGGGCAATTCAAGAAAGTGATGGGAACGACACAGCAACGGATAGGGCAGGCGAGGGGCTACATGTTGGACTGTATCTCAAGTTCCCAGGTCCCACTATTAAGCCACCATAGCGGCAAGAGTGGGCCCCCCCCCCAACAACTTTTACTTCTGAAAAGCCCTCATTAGCAATGCATACCTTAGCTAAGCACCACACTACCTCCAACAAAGCACAATCACTGCCTGCATGACACTCCGCTGCCACTTCTCCTGGGTTACATGCTGCCCCCCCCCCGCACGACGCAGTGTCCACAGCGCACACCAAAGTGTCCCTGCGTAGCCTTCAGCTGCACTCATGCCACACCACCCTCATGTCTATTTATAAGTGCGTCTGCCAGAGGAACCGCAGGCACACACTGCAGAGGGTTGGCACGGCTAGGCAGCGACTCTCTTTAAAAGGGGCAGGGCGATAGCCCACAATGCTGTACAGAAGCAATGAGAAATATAATCCTGTGCCACCGCCATCAGGAGCTGCACACGTGGGCATAGCAATGGGGAACCTATGTGCCACACACTATTCATTCTGTCAAGGTGTCTGCATGCCCCAGTCAGACCGCGGTTTTTTATAAATAGTCACAGGCAGGTACAACTCCGCAATGGGAATTCCGTGTGCACCCACAGCATGGGTGGCTCCCTGGAACCCACCGGCTGTACATTAATGTATCCCATTGCATTGCCCATCACAGCTGAGGTAACGTCGTGCTTAATGCAGGTGGGCTTGGGCCCACACTGCATGCCCCAGTCAGACTGGGGTTCTTTAGAAGTGGACACATGCAGTTACAACTCCGTGTGGACCGACAGCATGGGTGGGTGCCAGGAAGCCACCGGCGGTACATAAATATATCCCATTGCATTGCCCATCACAGCTGAGGTAATGTCATGTTTAATGCAAGTGGGCTTCGGCCCACACTGCATGCCCCAGTCAGACTGGGGCTCTTTAGAAGTGGACACATGTAGTTACAACTCCGTGTAGACCCACGGCATGGGTCGCTCCCTGGAACCCACTGGCGGTACATAAATATATCCCATTGCAGTGCCCAACACAGCTGATGTAACGTCAGCTGTAATGCAGGTGGGCAAAAAATTAATTGGATTACACTGTAGGCAAGGGCCCCCCAAAATTGGTGTACCAACAGTACTAATGTACCTCAGAAAAATTGCCCATGCCCAACCAAGAGGGCAGGTGAAACCCATTAATCGCTTTGGTTAATGTGGCTTAATTGGTAACTAGGCCAGGAGGCAGCCCAGTTAAAATAAAAATTGGTTCAGGTGCAAGTTTCAACGCTTTAATGAGCATTGAAACGTATAAAAATTGTTTAGAAAAATTATATGACTGAGCCTTGTGGGCCTAAGAAAAATTGCCCGTTCGGCGTGATTATGTGAGGTTTCAGGAGGAGGAGCAGGAGGAGGAGGAATACTATACACAGATTGATGAAGCAAAAAGGTCCCCGTTTTTGATGGTGATAGAGAACGATGCTTCCATCACCGGGTGCAGCCTACGTATTGCTTAGGTATCGCTGCTGTCCGCTGGTGAAGAAGAGAAGTCTGGGGAAATCCAGGCTTTGTTCAACTTGATGAGTGTAAGCCTGTCGGCACTGACGGTTGACAGGCGGGTACGCTTATCTGTGATGATTCCCCCAGCCGCACTAAACACCCTCTCTGACAAGACGCTAGCCGCAGGACAAGCAAGCACCTCCAGGGCATACAGCGTGAGTTCAGGCCACGTGTCCAGCTTCGACACCCAGTAGTTGTAGGGGGCAGAGGCATCACCGAGGACGGTCGTGCGATCGGCTACGTACTCCCTCACCATCCTTTTACAGTGCTCCTGCCAACTCAGCCTTGACTGGGGAGTGGTGACACAGTCTTGCTGGGGAGCCATAAAGCTGGCAAAGGCCTTGAAGAATGTTCCCCTGCCTGCGCTGTACATGCTGCCTGATCTCTGCGCCTCCCCTGCTACCTGGCCCTTGGAACTGCGCCTTCTGCCAGTAGCGCTGTCGGATGGGAAGTTTACCATCAGTTTGTCCACCAGCGCTCTGTAGTATAGCATCATTCTCGAAACCCTTTCCTCTTCGGGTATGAGAGTGGAAAGCTTCTCCTTATACCGTGGGTCGAGCAGTGTGTACACCCAGTAATCCGTAGTGGCCAGAATGTGTGTAACGCGAGGGTCACGAGAAAGGCATCCTAACATGAAGTCAGCCATGTGTGCCAGGGTACCTGTATGCAACACATGGCTGTCCTCACTAGGAAGATCACTTTCAGGATCCTCCTCCTCCTCCTCAGGCCATACACGCTGAAAGGATGACAGGCAAGCAGCATGTGTACTCTCAGCAGTGGGCCAAGCTGTCTCTTCCCCCTCCTCCTCATGCTCCTCCCCCTCGTCCTCCTCCTCAAAGCACTGAGATATAGACATGAGGGTGCTCTGACTATCCAGCGACATACTGTCTTCCCATGCCTCCGTTTCCGAGTGCAAAGCGTCTGCCTTTATGCTTTGCAGGGAACTTCTCAAGAGGCATAGCAGAGGAATGGTGACGCTAATGATTGCAGCATCCCCGCTCACCATCTGGGTAGACTCCTCAAAGTTTCCAAGGACCTGGCAGATGTCTGACAACCAGGCCCACTCTTCTGTAAAGAATGGAGGATGCTGACTCCCACTGCGCCGCCGATGTTGGAGTTGGTATTCCACTATAGCTCTACGCTGCTCATAGAGCCTGGCCAACATGTGGAGCGTAGAGTTCCACCGTGTGGGCACGTCGCACAGCAGTCGGTGCACTGACAGATTAAACCGATGTTGCAGGGTCCGCAGGGTGGCAGCGTCCGTCTTGGAGTTGCGGAAATGTGCGCTGACCCGGCGCACCTTTCCGAGCAGGTATGACAAGTGTGGGTAGCTTTTCAGAAAGCACTGAACCACCAAATTAAAGACATGGGCCAGGCATGGCACGTGCGTGAGGCTGCCGAGCTGCCGAGCCGCCACCAGGTTACGGCCGTTGTCACACACGACCATGCCCGGTTGGAGGCTCAGCGGCGCAAGCCAGCGGTCGGTCTGCTCTGTCAGACCCTGCAGCAGTTCGTGGGCCGTGTGCCTCTTCTCTCCTAAGCTGAGTAGTTTCAGCACGGCCTGCTGACGCTTGCCCACCACTGTGCTGCCACGCCACGCGACACCGACTGCTGGCGACGTGCTGCTGCTGCTGACACATCTTGATTGCGAGACAGAGGTTGCGTTGGAGGAGGAGGAGGAGGGTGGTTTAGTGGAGGAAGCATACACCGCCGCAGATACCAGCACCGAGCTGGGGCCCGCAATTCTGGGGGTGGGTAGGACGTGAGCGGTCCCAGGCTCTGACTCGGTCCCAGCCTCCACTAAATTCATCCAATGTGCCGTCAGGGAGATATAGTGGCCCTGCCCGCCTGTGCTTGTCCACGTGTCCGTTGTTAAGTGGACCTTGGCAGTAACCGCGTTGGTGAGGGCGCGTACAATGTTGCGGGAGACGAGGTCGTGCAGGGCTGGGACGGCACATCGGGAAAAGTAGTGGCAACTGGGAACCGAGTAGCGCGGGGCCGCCGCCGCCATCAAGCTTTTGAAAGTCTCCGTTTCCACAAGCCTATACGGTAGTATCTCCAGGCTGATCAATTTGGCAATGTGCACGTTTAACGCTTGAGCGTGCGGGTTCGTGGCGGCGTACTTGCGCTTGCGCTCAAACAGTGGCGCTAGCGACGTCTGGACGCTGCGCTGAGAGACATTGCTGGATGGGGCCGCGGACAGCGGAGGTGAGGGTGTGGGTGCAGGCCAGGAGACGGTAGTGCCTGTGTCCTCAGAGGGGGGTTGGATCTCAGTGGCAGGTTGGGGCACAGGGGGAGAGGCAGTGGTGCAAACCGGAGGCAGTGAACGGCCTTCGTCCCACCTTGTGGGGTGCTTGGCCATCATATGCCTGCGCATGCTGGTGGTGGCGGCTCCCCAGCTGATCTTGGCGTGACAAAGGTTGCACACCACTGTTCGTCGGTCGTCAGGCGTCTCTGTGAAAAACTGCCACACCGTAGAGCACCTTGACCTCTGCAGGGTGGCATGGCGCGAGGGGGCGCTTTGGGAAACAGTTGGTGGATTATTCGGTCTGGCCCTGTCTCTACCCCTGGCCACCGCACTGGCTCGGCCTGTGCCCACACCCTGACTTAGGCCTCCGCGTCCTCTCCCGCGTCCACGTCCTCTAGGCCTACCCCTACCCCTCAGCATGGTGTATTACCAGTAGTGCAGAAACAGAACGCTGTAATTAAATGTGCCGCTTATTGGCCTGTGGTTGGAGGCTGACTTCGCTTACCGAACGCACAGCAGAGCCAGGAAATAATTTGGCGCAAGCCTGCTGTAACACTTAGCTGGCTGCGTAGGAATTAGGAGGACAACTACACCCAGCACAGACCCAGTACACTGAGGACAGTCACAGGCAGCCCAAATAGATTTTTTTTCCCAAATGTTTTTGGAAAGGCCCAATGCCTATATTCAATAAATATATGTCTTCTGTCCCTGCCTCACCACTACTGGCCCTGGGGTATGTAAAATAACTGCAGACTGTTGCACTGTGGACAGGAATACAGTGGTGATGTAACAGCCAACACAGAGCCAGGAAATAATTTTGCGCAAGCCTGCTGTAACACTTAGCTGGCTGCGTATGAATTAGGAGGACAACTACACCCAGCACAGACCCAGTACACTGAGGACAGTCACAGGCAGCCCAAATAGATTTTTTTTCCCAAATGTTTTTGGAAAGGCCCACTGCCTATATTCAATAAATATATGTCTTCTGTCCCTGCCTCACCACTACTGGCCCTGGAGTATGTAAAATAACTGCAGACTGTTGCACTGTGGACTGGAATACAGCGGTGATGTAACAGCCAACACAGAGCCAGGAAATAATTTTGCGCAAGCCTGCTGTAACACTTAGCTGGCTGCGTATGAATTAGGAGGACAACTACACCCAGCACAGACCCAGTACACTGAGGACAGTCACAGGCAGCCCAAATAGATTTTTTTTCCCAAATGTTTTTGGAAAGGCCCACTGCCTATATTCAATAAATATATGTCTTCTGTCCCTGCCTCACCACCACTACTGGCCCTGGACTATGTATAATTATTGCAGGGCGCAATGCTCTGCACGGCTGATATACAAAAAAAAAAAAAAAGTGCAACACTGCAAAAAGCAGCCTCCAAACTACTGCACACGGTTAGATGTGGCCCTAAGAAGGACCGTTGGGGTTCTTGAAGCCTAAAATACTCCTAACACTCTCCCTATAGCAGCTCCGGCACCAACAGCACTTTCTCTCCTCTATGTCAGAATAAATCTGTGGCGAGTCGCGGGAGGGGCCGATTTATATACTCGGGTGACACCTGATCTCGTCAGCCACTCACTGCAGGGGGGTGGTATAGGGCTTGAACTTCGCAGGGGGAAGTTGTAATGCCTTCCCTGTCTTTCTATTGGCCAGAAAAGCGCGCTAACGTCTCAGAGATGAAAGTGAAAGTAACTCGAACATCGCGTGGTACTCGTCACGAGTAACGAGCATCTCGAACACACTAATACTCGAACGAGTATCAAGCTCGGACGAGTACGTTCGCTCATCTCTAGTTAATATTTAAAGTCCTCCCCTGAAATCCATTGACAGGGGTGCCGGCAGCAGGATCCTGCTGCAGTAGGGAATTGAAGAATTCCTCTGCTGCATTTGTCACAAATGTGGCAGATGTAGCAGCAGGGAATTCTTCTACTAGTGGGGATGAAGGAAACATCTGCCGCATGCGGCTGATGTGTTCTTCCTCCCCACGGGGGATACGGCAGCGGCGGATAGGTAAGTTGTTTTTTTTTGTTGTTGTTTTTTTTACACTAAAATCCTTGTTTTTCAGGAAAGGGCTTATATTTAAAGCCCTTCAATGAAAAACAATGCAAGGGTGTCGGCAGACCATTGTTTTCAATGGAGCCGCCGGCAGCAGCTGCGGCTCTATTACAGACAATGGAGAGGGTGAAATTTTCTTGAGCACCCGAGCACCGCAGTGGTGCCCATTCGAATAATGAGTACTTTTGAGTATACCATTGCTCAAACGAACATCAAGCTCGGACGAACATGCTCGCTCATCTCTAGTTGCATTAACTACAAAGTGCATTCTGTAGTAGCATATTTATCACATATACAACCCCAATTCCAAAAAAGTTGTGACGATGTGAAAAAAATAAATAAATGTAATGAAAAAAAAGAATGCAGTGATTTGGAAATCTCATATAATCATATTTTATTCACAATAGAACATAAAACACATATATCAGAAGATCCAAGTGAGACTTTTTCCCATTTCATAAAAAAAAATGTAGTGACTTGGAAATTAATGGCAGCAACACATCTCTAAAAAGTTGGGACATGGATAACAAAGGGCTGGAAAAGTAAGTGGTATTATTGAAAAAAATCAGAGGGTCAATTTTCTACCAAGTCACAAGACTGTGTATAAAAATAGCTTGTTAGAGAGGCAGAGTCTCTCAGAAACAAAGATGGTCAGAGGTTCACCAACCTGAAAAACTGTCTAAAAATTTCAGAAAAATGTAAAATTGTGAAGGCTTTGAATATCCCACCATCTACAGCATATATCATCATTAAAAAGATTCAGAGAATTTGGACAGAAAACCATGTGCGAAACGGACAAGGCCTTCGGTTAATACTGGATGCTCAAGACCTGCGGGCCCTCAGGCATCACTGCATTAAAATAGGACAAGCAGGAACACATGGTAACAGCACTTTTTATCAGAAAAATACATAACTCTAATGTATATACTAGCTACATTAGCAAATGCAAAACTCTTAGTATATAGTTTGATCAAAGTATATTGGCCCATCCACCAATGTCCAGGTGACCATGCTTTCGGATGGGTACTAACTCTAATACCAGGTGGTTTAATTGTAACCTGGGAAAGATGGGTTCCTACCTTTTAGCATACATTTCTCTTGGGCCTAAGCCTACAAATAAAACAAAGGAAAGTAGGATAAAATTTATATGGACCAATTAAGGAGTTAGGAGCATGTTACAATCAAACCACCTGGTACTAGTGTTAGGACCCATCCAAAAGCATGGTCACCTGGACTTAACAGCCAATGGGCGGTCCTATCATACACAGATAGTGGTCAATCACTGATAGGACCGCCCATTGGATGGTTCCGCTATGGTTCCCCCCATATTTTACCTTGGATCCTGAAAAGTATGTGTAACAAGTTTCTTTAAAATTCATTAAGGCAAGTAGGAGCCTATGAAAAACAAACAAAAAAGAAAATCACTTTTATGCAATATTTATTAATAATAATAATAATAATAATTATTATTATTATTACTACTACCATTTTCTGTATTTCGCTTTTTTTTCAATAACATGTCCTTAAGAAGAGAGATTTTTTTTTCATGTTCTTCTCTGTTATTGAAGCTGCTAGAGGGCAATCAGGGCTGGGTTGAGTTTAGCCTTGTCATGGGACCAGTCTCACGACAATCATGTAATCTCTAAGGCCATCGAAGGAAAATATGTAAAACCTAATTTATACTAATGTTCCTTAAAGTGATTTGAGCAATATTCCATCAATGTGTTTCCAAGTTTCACTAAGGCAATGTTAGAGGTTTGGGGCAAAATGCCAGCAACATCTTGTCGGTTACATAATGCAGGAGGAATATGTGTTGCTGAACATGGCCAATTGCCCATAGTTGTACTCTAGATTTGTGCTTGAACTTCCATGCTACCTGTTCCAACATTGCCAAATTAGGATATTTAAAAAAAAGAAAAGGCTAAGCACCCTTAGCTCTGAGCCATATCCCCCACAGGCACATCATCATAGTAACAGAGAACTATCCAACTTGTGTGATCCAACAAACAAAGCACATACATTGGCCGTGCGCCCGCGCAGTAGATTAACTGTGGATTAGTTGGAGATTTTTGGTGAAGAATCTATCAGCAGAATCTGCAACTACAGTACAAGACATTATATCTGAATGGAGTTTAACAAAACCGCATGCAGTTATGCAACGGACGAATCATGCGGAAAATGTGCAGCAAAATTCACAGATAATACACGTAGCTTTTCCTATGGATTTTAGACTATTAGACATAAGATAACATCTCTTATGAGGCAGGTGTATAAGCCATGCGCTCACATGTAGTCACCACCATGAGGGCATTTTTTGTGACATTTTATATGCATTTTTCCTGGCATTTCTGAAGTTATTTAGAGAAGCCTGTGCAGAAAAAAATCAGGTAAAAAGCCATACTGTATTTTAGAAAAATTCTACTGACCTCAAAGACACTATAAAATGCCAAAAATGAACACGCGGTGTATGCAAACGTTACAATATTTTACTAGAAACTTTAAACTAATCTAAAACTAATTTGTCTTCAATATATTTGAGCAAACAAAAGTGAAAAACACTCTTCTTTTGCTTGTATGAATAATGTGGCAACTGGGTCTTATCGTTCTACTTCTCAAAGGGCTGTGTCGCTAAACAATCAGACGCTGTCCAATCTTCGTGGACACAGTATCAGACTGTGTGGGGACACATCCTCTTAACAAGGGAACGAAAACACCTACCCGGTTTCTCCGAAAATATTACCTACCCCAAAAATAAGCTCTACCCTGATTTTTCAGGATTTTCAGGGAGGCTTGAAATATAAGCCATACCCTGAAAATAAGCCCTAGCTGCATTACATAAAAAAGCAATACATTACCTAGCAGCCTTAGTCCACGTCCCTCCCACTGCTCCAACAGGCCACCCACACCCACAGAAGATCACTTCCTGGTTACGTAATTCATAAATCCTGGCTTCAGGAAATGATGGCTCTGATTGGTTTTCGAGCATTGCTCAGCCAATCAATGCAGCACTCGATGAACCAATGCAGTGGCTGTGATTGGTTCATCCAGCACTGCATTGATTGGTTTTCGAGCGCTGCTCAGCCAATCACAGCCATCGCGTTGTGGAAGTGACATTTATGAATTAGTGCCACAGTTCAGCCAATTCATAAATCCTGCCTCCACAGTGTAATGGCTGTGATTGGTTTTTGAGCGCTGCTCAGCCAATCAGGGCAGTGCTGGATGAACCAATCACAGCCATTGCATTCGTTCATCAGGCACTGCATTGATTGGCTGAGCAGCGCTCCAGAACTAATCAGAGCAATCGCATCCTGGAGTCGAGATTTATGAATCCAGTAACCAGGAAGCAATCTTTTGTCTGCGGCCGAGGATGGCAGGAAGCCTGTTGGAGTTCCAGAGAGCAGCGGGATGGATGTGGACCGAGCCTGCTACGTAAGTATAATAAGACATCCCCTTAAAATAAGACCTAGTGACTCTTTTAGGAAAAAAACTAACCCTTCGCAACCCAATTTGGATTCAGAGTTTCCTAAGGGGCTTTCTCTTTCTGCCATTATACAATGGCGCCATCTGCTGGTTAAAGCCAGTACTGTGGTATGGGACATGCTGGAGAGCCCCCCCCCCCCCCAGACAACAGAGAGGCCAGTAATATACAGTATGAATACCCTGACGGACGTCTTCCGACATCAGAGCTGTACAGCCTTCAATCAGAATGTCTTCAGACGTTAGACAGTGGATTGGAAAGGGTTAATATGAGACAGGGTCTCATTTTCTGGGGAAGCATGGTAGTAGTCAATTAGGCTAGATGGAGACTTTATAGCTTTCAGGATTTAACATAGTGTGTAAGGCTGAAAATTGCTGATATTCCTATATACTGACCTCTGGCTTATTTACTGATTTCTGCTTGTACTAATCTTCACTGTTACACCACCTGGACTCTGACCCTTGACTCCAGATCATTATGATAGCTCTACTTGGTCGTGTGGCAGTTACAGTCTACAAGATTGCAAGAAACTCAAAGTATTGCAATTGTGGTGCTATATTAAAAAGTAATTAATTTCACTACAAAAAGTCTCTCAGTAGCCCGAGGCCTTATTCATACATATTCAGAGCCTATAAGGGCTCTCCTCTCTATATAGGGAGCCTAGTACTATGAATAAAGCATTACAGTTGGGGGCCCTGTTACAGGTTTTGCATTGGGGCCCAGGAGCTTCAAGTTATGCCTCCGCATTAAGGGGTTAAGAGAAGTTGGGGGCCCCAAAATAAACTTTTGCACCCGGACCCATGAGCCTTTAGCTACGCCCCAGTCCAGAAGGTATAGCAGAGGAATAGCACAACACGTAGTTCAAAGAAAAGAATACTCCAGAACTGCTTATTTCATGAGGAATGAAAGTATTTGCAGTACTAAAACAAACAAGTCAGGAGAGCTCCCACTTCCTCTATAAATCCAGTGATTCAAGGTATTGTCTTATCTGATTGCAGATGATCCTAATTCGACCCAGACCGCTATGACAACTATTTACACTGAGCGAGAAGTCGCTCACTAGTTGCTTCATTTCAGTGAGCTGAAACAAAGTTCCTCGCAATTAATAAGCAATTTTTTGTTTAGTACTCTGTTGGGTCCCACCTTTACACAGGACTATTATCTATGAAAATTGAGCAATTTTTTGGCAGATAGTTGGGCTGTGTAGAAGAGCTTAAACTCACTGATGAAACTGTAAGGTTGTTAGAGTTGGTGGCCTCTCTGAGTCTCACCACTCCAGCCAATAAAAGCTGTTTCACTTAGCGATGGCCCCATTGCCTTTTTACGTCCTAGTTAAGTGGGCTTTAATCCTAGAGTAAAAACATGCATCCTCTTTGGATTAAAGCCGTCTTGGATGAGGATGTGACAGCTCCATGCTGTCGGTGCCTGCAGGTAGCAGGCACCCGGCCTCCCCGGCAATTCGATCGGATAGCGCTGATCGCAATAAAGTGAAGAAAAAGTTTTAAAAAGTTAAAGATTCAGCTGCCTTAATGGATCAGATCCATCAGGGCAGCTGAGCATACTCACCCGCCTTGACCGTGGTGTCCCGCGGTGAAGGGGTTCTCTGGGACCTGGCGCCGCTCTTCTGAGTGCCAGACGTATAACGTTACTCGCAAGCCCCTGCAAATTTGAAATCTCCTGGCTCCCGGCTCCTGAAGGTAGCCGGGAACCAGGAGATGTCACCGCGGACAGAGGTGACCGGTCCCCAGGCCTGTGATCACGAAAAAGTTTCAAAAAGTTGAAAAAAAAAGTTCGTTTCACCTCCCCTCATAATTCAGATCCATGAGTGGAGGTGAAAATACTCACCACGGGTCCTCCGCAATGTCCTGGTGCTCCGGGACCTGAAGTCCCCTTCTGCGCATGCGCGCCCGACGTCAATCATTGGACACGTGCACAGGGGATCTGAGGCCCCGGGAATTTAAAATCCCTCTGCTCATGGCTACCATGTGTACAATGGATAACAGTGATCATTTAAAATAAAAAAAAAGGTGTAAAAAAGTTTTTTAAAAAAAGTTTGAAAAAGTAAAAAAAGTTTAAAAAGCCTACGTTTCATCTCCCCTCACGGATCATATCCACGGACCTTACCTTAGCTTCTGCGCACGTGGCCGTTGCCAGAACGTACATTGCCAAGGTAATTTAAAATCTCCCTGTTCTTGGCTACAAAACTTATCCGAGAGCCGGGAGATGTCACAGGGGACCACGGTGAGTCGTTCCTGGTCACGCGTTCACCGTTATCCAATGGATAATGGCGATCACGTAAAAGTGATTGGTGAGAGGAGATTAAACTTTTTACTGGAGGCCTCTGTATTTGAATCCCGACGCGTTCCTACTTCGTGGACCTTTCCGAATTCTGCGCATGCGACCGCCGGCAAAATGCAGGACACATGCACAGGAGGCGGGGAGCCCAAGAAATTTAAGATCAGCTTGCTCCCGGCGACCAATGGTCGCCGAGAGCCTGGAGCAGTGAGTGGTCCCCAGTCACATGAAAAAAAGGTAGCGATCTACCTTAGGCCAATCTCACATGATCAGATAGGAATTACGGATCCCACATGCGTCTAATCCGCGGTAATATGCAGATCAATCGCATTGGATTACACAATTCCGCTAGCGGGTTGTAATTACGTAATCCACTCGCAGAAAACAGTACACAGCATATTCTATTTTACCGTCGTGCTCCATGGTCACGAATATACCTGCAGCCCATACGCATCTACATTGTGTACTGCCTGCTGGTACCCGTATCATCGCTAAGCGACAGCGCAGGAAATGCAAACAAAAAAAAGGTGTACTGCGCATGACCGCCTGTGTGAGTAGGCAGTTATGCGCAGTACATTACACGTCCGTATGCAGCACCACTGCCAGTTCACAGCTGGGATCTGCTGCGGGCCTTTGCAAGCGGATTCCACTTACGGCCATGTGAGCCTGGCGTTATTCCGACCGCTACCTGTAATACGTAATTTACAAGAAGCCCCGGGAACGCTCGTCTTCCTGCAGTTCCAGGAGCACCTTGTTGAACGTCTTCTGTGTGAGACCGCCGCACCTCAGCAAGCTTACAGAGACTCACAGAACACCACTTTTTACACCCCATACCCGCCACTGAGGTCAAGAAATACCCCCCAAAAAGGATCAGAGGAGGGGGGATACCAGATTTTATTGCCCCATGTACCCATCCAAACCAGGCCCCCGTAATTACCCCTTTCTTCGGACATACCAAACAGTTTACATTATTACTTTTATCTAAGATTTGGGAAAGGCCAAAAAAGGCGCAGAGTGTGTGTGTGGGGTGGGGGGTTATTTTTAAGGAGTCAATTTTTTTTTCCCCATGAGCAATGGGGCCTGGAATTTATTCAGTTGTGCCCTGCAATCCAACGGGTGTTCGCTCCTTTATAGGCCTAGCCATGTGTCCTATAAGTAGATTAGGGCCACAATGGGTATGTTTCTGAATAAGGCACAAACAGGGGTATCCATTTTGGGGTGAAAGTCTTCATTCATATGTGTGTTGTACAAAAAAACTGTTTTTAAATTGACATAATTGCCAAAAAAATGAAAATCGTAATTTTTTCCTACGGCTTTGCTTAGATTTATTACAAAATTGTAGGGTAAAAATTCTCAGTAGATCCCTATATGAATTCGTTAAGGGGTCTAGTTTTCAAAATTGGATCATTTGTGGGGGTTGTCTATGGTTTTGGCCGCTCAAGGGCTCTACAAGTGGGAAATGGGGCCTAAATCACCTTTATGCAAAATTTCTGTTCTGAAAGCCACTGGCTGCTCCTTTCATTTTGGGCTCCGTTGTGCATCCAGACATAAGATTAGGACCACAATGGGTATGTCTCTGAACACGAGAGAAACAGGGGTATCCATTTTGGGGTGCAAGTCTTCATTCATGTGTGTACTGTAGAAAAAAAAGCAGTTTTTAAAATGACAGAATTGCCAAAAAAAAGAAACTTATAATTCTTTCCTTCTGCTTTGCTTAAATTCATTCAAAAACTGTGGGGTCAAAATGGGCAGTACACCCCTAGATGAATTCGTTAAGGGGTCTAGTTTTTAAAATGGGGTCATTTGTGGGGGTTTTCTATGGTTTTGGCTGCTCAAGAGCTCTAAAAGTATGGGGCCTAAAAGGCCTTCAAGCAAAATTTCTGTTCTGAAAGACACTAACTACTCCTTTCATTTTGGGCGCCGTTGTGCTTGTGCATCCAGACATAAGATTAGGGCCACAATGGGTATGTATCTGAACACAGGACAAATAGGGCTATCCATTTTGAGGTTTCAATCATTTTCATGTGCACTATAGAAAAAAAATATGTCTTAAAAAAATATATATATTTGCAAAAATATGAAATTATATTTTTAATAAATAAACACAAATTCTATTGGTCTATTTTTTCCACCTAAATGAAGTACAACATGTGGCGAAAAAATGATGTCAGAATCACTTGGATATGCAGAGCCTTTACGGAGTTATAATATGTTAAGTGACACATGTCAGATTTCAAAAATTTGGCTCCGTCACTAAGACGCAAACAGGTTTCGTCACTAAGGAGTTAAAGGGGCTGCTCAGGACCTCGCCCAGTGGTCTTTAGCCCTTATAGTCTTTACAGAGTTCTTTTGAAACAATTCCTTTAAACATTAATGCATGGTTTGCATGTATGACTCGTTGATGATTTCATACAAATCAAGCTAATCCAACATGAGAATTCATTATTTCTCCTAGAAGCAAACAATGGAGGGCAACCAGGCTGTCCTTTCATATATTCAGTTGTCAGTAGGGTGAGCCAATATATTTTCATCAAACATATTTCTAATTAATAGTACCAAGATTTATATATAATAGCTGAAAAATATTTTGTGTGTAGTATAGTAATAGCTTTTAAGGTAGCAGAGAGCCAAGATAACTCATATTATCAACCTGAAATATCTATTAGCCTTACATAACTGCATAGTATCTAAAATATAAGAGCAGCTTAGCTACAAACTACAAAATAAGCTGCAGTGATGTTGATATTTTGCAATGGGTGATCCTATTTCATGGGTTGCTGTAAAAGTCTATACTTTCACACAAAGTTTCTAGCCATTTCCTGGCACAGAGATATCTATAAGGGTAATGGCCCATATTGTAAACCAGCAGACATGTAATTAGTATACAAAACCAGAAAATACAACTTCAGCACATAGCGAAACACTAGCAGAGCATGGGAAAACAGGACCTATGGTTCACATTAATGCATCACATTGTACACAGGCATTTATGGATCCACTTTCATTTGCCAAAAATCTGTCCTAAAAGACTGATTGTATGTACTCGTACATGAGAAAATTATTCTGGACTCAGAAATCTCTTTCTGTGATAATTTCTCATAACTTCATTTTTCTATAGGCTATATGCCTATGATACTTGACTTAGGGCCCATACAGACAGCTATATTTTTAGGCACTGCATCCGTGTGTTTCACAGGAAGTACATAGATCCAGAATTGTCTATGAGGCAGTTCATAAGGACAATTTTCAGGTAGACCAATGCCTGTTTTCATGGATGAGAATAGTACATGCAATGTGTGGGGTCTGTGAACAGGAGACAGCAGACAGGCAAGTATATGTGTGCTTTCCATCAGATTTTCACTGGTACAATATAGACACAGTGGTGTGAACGTGGCCTAAGGCTTCCTTTACACACATTTTTGTTGCATCTTTTTGTGGCTAGTTGAAAATATAATGAATTTCATATGTTTTTGTAAAACATTTTGGGTAGCTATTTTATACAGGCATCTTCAAATTCTATAGAGAAACATGTGGGGAAAAAACTCGAAAAAAATGTCAAGATTATGCTGTGTTTTGAAAAAAATCTATGAATCCAAAAAAATGGACCATACGTGAAAAAAAGTCCCCCCCCCCACACACACACACTTTTTGTGGTGGTGTTTTATATTTGCATATGGACGTACAGCTAGTTTCTGGCTGCAGTATTTTTTGAGAAAGGAATGCAGATAAAGATGCCAAGAAAAACACCACTAAAAAGGTTTTATCTTTCCTAAGTGCTCTAAAATAGTGTAAGTGGCGGTGAGATGTCCTGAATCTTATTTTACTTTCTAGCACTCCGATGGAGACATCTGGGTTTGGCAGATGCCCGGAGTACACTACATATCAGAATGTCCATTGGATGCTATAGAAATTGGAGGAAATCGGATAATGGTTTGGGGTTGTTTTATAAATTTAGTTTTGGCCTCTTATTTCTGTTAAGAGTAATAATACTAAAGCATAGAAAGTTATTTCAGGTAGGTATATGCTTCCATCATTGAGGCAACATTCTTGGGAACGCCCTTTCCTGTTCCAACATGACCGCGCCTCTGTTTACCAAAGCGAAGTCCCTAAAGACATGGTGTGACGGTGTGGAAGAGTTCGAGTGTCTTGCACAGAGTTCTGACCTAAGCCCCATCGAAAACGTTTGAGATGAATACGCATTATGAGCCAGACCTTGTTAACATCGGTGTCTGATTTCACAAATGCCCTTTCGACTGAATGGGCACAAATTCTCACAGACAGACTCCAAAATCTTTAAATAAGAGTGGAGGCTATTATAGTCATAAAAGGAGACCCAACTCCATATTAGCATACATGGTTTTAGAATGGGATATCCAAGAAGCTCAAATAGGTATGATGTTTGGATGCTCACATGCTTTTGGTCATATGGTATAAGTGGATGTTCATCAGTCTTTTGCACTTCTACCATATAACCTGGAGGGTTGTCTGTATGCCGCTGTAGTTTAACCTACGTATAGAGATAAGTATATTCCTTTAACAGTAATATGATGTAAGAGCCACAACATAAGGCCGGTTTCACATGGCGGAGAATCTCGCACGAGACGTGTGTGTTGTGAGATGCACAAATCTTGCACGAATATGAAACCCATTCTTTGAATGGGGCCATACAAATCAGCAATGTTTTCCTGTATGTGCTATCTTTGGATGTGCTCTTCCATCACATCGCCCATAGTTTGCAATGGGGCCGGCAGCAGGTGCAAGCAATGCGCAATGCAAGGTTTCCCATTGAAAATAGTAGTTTAAAAAAAATATTCATTAAACCATGCCCAATGGTGTTTGAATGAACCCTAAATCTAATATGTCTAAATCCTAGTGTCTAATTCCTAGAATCCAAAAAGTTCATCCTTTATAGAGTGTAGCGGTATTTTCCAAGACATGTGTTTATAAAATTAGCGTGTGCTATAAACGTTGGAGTGGGTGGTAATTCAAGTATGCACAGAAGCAGAAGCCCATTATACCGCCTACCACCATATTTCATTCACTAAACACACTGAAAAGTTATTAGGTATTACTATTCCATAGTATACAGAAAGCTATAGTTACCACTTACAATGTATCTCAGCTACTAGATCAGATTATCAGACATGAATTACATATGAAGAACTGGTGGGTAAATGGTTTTGGAAGGATAGAATGGCTTATCTCATACCCCGAACCCCCCTGAAAGATGTGAGAAAGATACTGCAAGATAATAAACATTCATAGAAAGCTCCTTCTCCGGTAAATAACTTTGCAGCGTTTCACTGGCAGCCAGTAACAGGTAAAATCATCACTTCACATGGATCCAGCTGTCTTTTACTACTAGAAGGTTTTATTGCTGTAGTGTCAGGCACTGAATGTTCCAAATCTCATTTTTTAAAAGGGACCTGTCAGCTCCCCTGACTTATATATTCTAATAAATTCTCCATAAAATAACAATTCTTGAGCAGATTTTTGTAGAACTCTGCATTGTGCCATTCCTCTGTTATTCCTCCTAGAAATGTATGAATGAATTAACTGGGTGCTACCATTTCCCTTGTCAAAGGGGTGTTTACCTACACAGTCTGATACTGAGCACTGCTTGGACAGTGCTGGACCCCAAATTGGTAAAACCCAAATGTCACTTTATACATAGGAGGAATGAAAGGAGAATGACAAAACACAGAGTTCCAAGAAAAACACTCCAAAATTGTTATTTCTTGGGGAATACAGTTATTTACTACAGATATGAAAGGAGAGAAAGAAAAATCTTTACACAAAAAATGTTCATCTGTTAAAGGGGTATAACGTTATCCCCTGTCTACACAATAGAGGACAACTTTATGATTGGTGGAGGTCTGACTGTTAGGACTACAGGGGTCCCAAAGCTCTCTACATGAATGGAGGAGAGGTCGCGCATGTGCACCACCCATCTACTGATTTCAATAGGAGTGCCAGGAATTGCCAAGTACAAGTGCTTGTCTATGTCCAGCGCTGTTGAAATGCATGTGATGGAATGGTGGTGTGTATCTGTGATCTGTGTTCCATTACATAGAATTTTTAAGTTCTTTTTCTGTTTCTTTTCCTTCTCTTCCTCCTCTGAAGAAGAAAGAACAAGAGTGATGGTTCCATAGTGGTTAGGACTATTGCCTTGCAGTGCTGGAGGTCTTGGTTCAAAACTGTTGCCGGATAGAGACTGAAAGGAGAGTTTCCCCCTATAAGCCATCCATGTATCCCTGATTATGGTCAGTTTTAGCAGCAGGTGGGTCTATTGGAGGACTGTCTGTAGCACCTCATGGGTGGTTAATCATAAATAAAGTAAAGGGATAGTTCAATTGTTCTTTCTGGCCGTTGACACAACAGTGGTTTCTAGACACCGTGGCCAAAGCAAAGAGGCATCTAGTAGCAGGGCCCCACTTCATGAATGGTACTATTGCATTTTATCACTGTTATGGGTCTAGAATTATTGCATGGACACTTCACATCACTGCTGTTTAAAATAAAACCAATGACAACAAATTTGGAGGCAAATATACGAATACTAATGAAATACTGATGACATATGGTTGTAATGTCAGATGTAACGTGTTTGTATTATGGATCTACAGTATATTGCAAGCCATTACAATATGCTTGTCTGAAACTGGTCTGTTTAAAGGAAACCTGGTCAGTACTATAAACTAAGTTACAGTTTTTTACTGTAAGAGCAGGGCTTGGACACCTTTCTTGAGCATTACAATATTACATGTTATAGTCACTGATTACTTCAGAAGGGTCGGTGATCCAGGAATTATTCCGATTGCCAAATTGGAGCCAGGAAAGAATTTTTAACTTGTGGAAAATTGGCTTCTACCTCATTGTTTTTTTTCCTTCCTCTGGATCAACATTGAGAGAAATAGGCTGAACTGGATGGATATATGTCATTTTTCAGCCTAACATACTATGTTACTATGATCATAGGAAATACTACTTATTATATATGCAAACCTTATAATACAATATACCTACATAAAGCCCTTTAATTAAAAAATTACACAGACACAGAGTTGGTGCAATAACTAAGTGGCCATGGCCTACTTTATTAAGCTTAAAACATCAAATTTAACTTGAATCATAAACTTTGTTAACCATAATAAAGAGTCAAACCATAGGCTCCGACTGCCATAGCTTATAAAAAATTGGCCATACCATCAATCAAATGACTTTACCCCAAACTACTTGGTGACTTAAAGGGGTTCTGACATGAATAATTTTTTTATGCTTTAGCAGCCATTGTTCCCTGGTCTGCCTAATGGACCCAGGGAACCCATGGGTTAATGGCTGCTAAAGCATAAAAATCTTATACTTACCTTGTCTCCTGTTGTTGTTGACATCGGGGGGTCATCTCCCGGCAGCATATTAGCACTTTCTGCTTAGGTTAAGCAGCCTGACTAGAGCCACCTGATTGGTGCACGCTGTGCAGTCACGTGGTGCCGAAGAGCCAATCAGGTGGCTCTAATCAGCAGCGCTGCTTAACCTAAGCAGAAAGTGCTAGTATGGCTCCCGGCAGGCAGTCTTCTTCCTCCAGCAGCCGCGCCGCTCCGGGATCGCGCGCATTCGCAGTGGAGAGGTGCCCTCTGACAGGAGTCAGGACGGGCTGCGTCTCCACTGCGCATGCGCAGCACTCCGGAGTTCAGCCGGACGGACGGGCCGCCCACAGCAAGCACTGCTTGTGACGTGCTTGCTGTGGCGGTCCGTCCGTTGACCTCGGAAGTGCCTGACTGACGGACCAGAGCAGGAAGCGGTCTTTTTGACCGCTCCTGCTCTGCTTTAAAGGCACAGAAGAAGATGCCGGCTGGAGGGGACATGCCTGGCGATCGGGCCAGGCCAGGCAAGGTGAGTACAATTTTTTTTTTTTCATGTCAGAACCCCTTTAAGGAGGTGAACAAAGCCCCACCAACTGCTAATTCCACCATCGCTTGTAAATCCAGGTTGAAAATGTCCAACCCAATCTCCGATAAATGGACAATGTTATCATGGTAAAGGTGACCTCACCACCCTCCAAATCCCTGCGTCTGTCAGAAGAACCCCAAATAACAGGCATGGATTTACTCATGAGGCGATTCACCTTTTTACGTATCCTATCCAAATATTTGAATTTGCAAAGAGCAAAGCATACCCACCGAGGTAAAACCTCAGAGAAAACCAGAGAAGATTCAGGAAATAACTTTCTCAGCCTGAAAAAGCTCTGCTTCATGTAAAAAAAACAGATCCATCATCTCCCAGAAAAGCAGAAAGAGGGACATAAATTCACTACTATCATAAGGTGAAAACCCATACCTATTACAAAATTTAACCCAACAAAACCAAGCCGCGATGTAATTCTTCCAAGTAGACACTGACAACAAATGCTGCCACAGGTTTACCCATCATGACTAAATCAATTCCCAGAGATGCTTCAGGCATGCCGCCTCTTCCTAGTCAGTCCATGGCACCAAGACTCAAAACTTATCCAGCTCAAAACAGGAAAGAGAATCAGCGATTCCATTACACACACCAGGAATGTGAACCGCCTTGATCCAGATATTTTAATACAAACACAGCAAAAAGAGGTGACACAGAAGCTTAACTACTATAGCAGATTTGGATGCTAAACAATTAATAGAATACATAAAATCCTCTTGTTAGCAAAAGACTAACTCCATAAAATAAAAGACAATACAATAGGAAATATCTCCAAAAGAACCAAATCAGATACAACATCACTTCCCACCCACAAATCATGCCACTGATCACAACACCAATGACCGTACCAAAATGCTCCAAAACCAACACTACTGGCCGTATCTGTGTAGAGCTGTAAATCAACTGATAACACAAAATCCTCCTGCAACAGAGACTACTGTTATACCCACATAACAATTCACACTTCACGGACCTCAGGACAAAAGGAAGAATGAAACGAAAGGTTACAAATGCCCACAATAACGCCAGCCAATCTCCAACAAAAACCCCTTCCCATGGGCATAACTCTGGAAGCAAATACTAACAGACCCCCAAGAATGACTGTACATTAGAGATGAGCGAGCACCAAAATGCTCGGGTGCTCCTTACTCGAGACAAATTTTTCGCGATGCTCGAGGGTTCGTTTCGAGTAACGAACCCCATTGAAGTCAATGGGCGACTCGAGCATTTTTGTATATCGCTGATACTCGCTAAGGTTTTCATTTGTGAAAATCGGGGCAATTCAAGAAAGTGATGGGAACGACACAGAAACGGATAGGGCAGGCGAGGGGCTACATGTTGGGCTGCATCTCAAGTTCACAGGTCCCACTATTAAGCCACAATAGCGGCAAGAGTGGGCGCCCCCCTCCCAACAATTTTTACTTCTGCAAAGCCCTCATTAGCAATGCATACCTTAGCTAAGCACCACACTACCTCCAACAAAGCACAATCACTGCCTGCATGACAATTCCCCCCCCCCCACGACCCAGTGTCCACAGCGCACACCAAACTGTCCCTGCCCAGCCTTCAGCTGCCCTCATGCCACGCCACGCCACCCTCATGTCTATTTATAAGTGCGTCTGCCACAGGAAAAGCAGGCACACACTGCAGAGGGTTGGCACGGCTAGGCAGCGACGCTCTTTAAAAGGGGCGGGGCAATAGCCCACAATGCCCACAATGCTGTACAGAAGCAATGAGAAATCCAATCCTGTGCCACCTCCATCTGGAGCTGCACACGTGGGCATAGCAATGGGGAACCTATGTGCCACACACTATTCATTCTGTCAAGGTGTCTGCACGCCCCAGTCAGACCGCGTTTTTTTATAAATAGTCACAGGCAGGTACAACTCCGCAATGGGAATTCCGTGTGCACCCACAGCATGGGTGGCTCCCTGGAACCCACCCGCTGTACATAAATGCATCCCATTGCAGTGCCCATCACAGCTGAGGTAGTAATGTCGTGCTTAATGCAGGTGGGCTTCGGCCCACACTGCATGCCCCAGTCAGACTGGGGTTCTTTAGAAGTGGAAACAGATGCATTTACAACTCCCTGTGGACCGACAGCATGGGTGGGTGCCAGGAAGCCACCGGCGGTACATAAAAATATCCCATTGCATTGCCCAACACAGCGGATGTAACGTCAGCTGTAATGCAGGTGGGCTAAAAATTCATTTGATTACACTGTAGGCGAGGGCCCACAAAAATTGCTGTATCAACAGTACTAATGTACATCAGAAAAATTGGCCATGGCCAACCAAGAGGGCAGGTGAAACCCATTAATCGCTTTGGTTAATGTGGCTTAATTGGTAACTAGGCCAGGAGGCAGCCCAGTTAAAATAAAAATTGGTTGAGGTGAAAGTTTCCATGCTTTAATGAGCATTGAAACGTATAAAAATTGTTTAGAAAAATTATATGACTGAGCCTTGTGGGCCTAAGAAAAATTGCCCGTTCGGCGTGATTATGTGAGGTTTCAGGAGGAGGAGCAGGAGGAGGAGGAGGAATATTATACACAGATTGATGAAGCAAAAAGGTCCCCGTTTTTGATGGGGATACAGAACGATGCTTCCATCCGCGGGTGCAGCCTATGTATTGCTTAGGTATCGCTGCTGTCCGCTGGTGGAGAAGAGAAGTCTGGGGAAATCCAGGCTTTGTTCATCTTGATGAGTGTTAGCCTGTCGGCACTGTCGGTTGACAGGCGGGTACGCTTATCTGTGATGATTCCCCCAGCTGCACTAAACACCCTCTCTGACAAGACGCTAGCCGCAGGACAAGCAAGCACCTCCAGGGCATACAGCGCGAGTTCAGGCCACGTGTCCAGCTTCGACACCCAGTAGTTGTAGGGGGCAGAGGCGTCACGGAGGACGGTCGTGCGATCGGCTACGTACTCCCTCACCATCCTTTTAGAGTGCTCCCGCCGACTCAGCCGTGACTGGGGAGCGGTGACACAGTCTTGCTGGGGAGCCATAAAGCTGTCAAGGGCCTTAAAGAGTGTTGGCCTGCCTGTGCTGTACATCCTGCCTGATCTCCGCGCCTCCCCTGCTACCTGGCCCTCGGAACTGCGCCTTCGGCCACTACCGCTGTCATATGGGAATTTTACCATCAGTTTGTCCGCCAGGGTCCTGTGGTATAGCAACACTCTCGAACCCCTTTCCTCTTCGGGTATGAGAGTGGAAAGGTTCTCCTTATACCGTGGGTCGAGCAGTGTGTACACCCAGTAATCTGTAGTGGCCAGAATGCGTGTAACGCGAGGGTCACGAGAAAGGCATCCTAACATGAAGTCAGCCATGTGTGCCAGGGTACCTGTACGCAACACATGGCTGTCCTCACTAGGAAGATCACTTTCAGGATCCTCCTCCTCCTCCTCCTCAGGCCATACACGCTGAAAGGATGACAGGCCAGCAGCATGTCTACCCTCACCAGTGGGCCAAGCTGTGTCTTCCCCCTCCTCCTCATCTTCCTCCTCCTCCTCCTCCTCACCACGCTGAGATATAGACAGGAGGGTGCTCTGACTATCCAGCGACATACTGTCTTCCCCCGGCTCTGTTTCCGAGTGCAAAGCGTCTGCCTTTATGCTTTGCAGGGAACTTCTCAAGAGGCATAGCAGAGGAATGGTGACGCTAATGATTGCAGCATCGCCACTCACCACCTGGGTAGACTCCTCAAAGTTTCCAAGGACCTGGCAGATGTCTGCCAACCAGGCCCACTCTTCTGAAAATAATTGAGGAGGCTGACTCCCACTGTGCCGCCCATGTTGGAGTTGGTATTCCACTATAGCTCTACGCTGCTCATAGAGCCTGGCCAACATGTGGAGCGTAGAGTTCCACCGTGTGGGCACGTCGCACAGCAGTCGGTGCACTGGCAGATTAAACCGATGTTGCAGGGTGCGCAGGGTGGCAGCGTCCGTGTGGGACTTGCGGAAATGTGCGCAGAGCCGGCGCACCTTTCTGAGCAGGTCTGACAAGCGAGGGTAGCTTTTCAGAAAGCGCTGAACCACCAAATTAAAGACGTGGGCCAGGCATGGCACGTGCGTGAGGCTGCCGAGCTGCAGAGCCGCCACCAGGTTACGGCTGTTGTCACACACGACCATGCCCGGTTGGAGGCTCAGCGGCGCAAGCCAGCGGTCGGTCTGCTCTGTCAGACCCTGCAGCATTTCGTGGGCCGTGTGCCTCTTATCTCCTAAGCTGAGTAGTTTCAGCATGGCCTGCTGACGCTTGCCCACCACTGTGCTGCCACGCCGCGCGACACCAACTGCTGGCGACGTGCTGCTGCTGACACATCTTGATTGCGAGACAGAGGTTGCGGAGGAGGAGGAGGAGGGTGGTTTAGTGGAGGAAGCATACACCGCCGCAGATACCACCACCGAGCTGTGGCCCGCAATTCTGGGGGTGGGTAGGACGTGAGCGGTCCCAGGCTCTGACTCTGTCCCAGCCTCCACTAAATTCACCCAATGTGCCGTCAGGGAGATATAGTGGCCCTGCCCGCCTGTGCTTGTCCACGTGTCCGTTGTTAAGTGGACCTTGTCAGTAACCGCGTTGGTGAGGGCGCGTACAATGTTGCGGGAGACGTGGTCGTGCAGGGCTGGGACGGCACATCGGGAAAAGTAGTGGCGACTGGGAACTGAGTAGCGCGGGGCCGCCGCCGCCATCATACTTTTGAAGGACTCCGTTTCCACAACCCTATGCGGCAGCATCTCCAGGCTGATAAATTTTGCTATGTGCACGTTTAACGCTTGAGCGTGCGGGTGCGTGGCGGCGTACTTGCGCTTGCGCTCAAACACTTGCGCTAGCGACGGCTGGACGGTGCGCTGAGAGACATTGGTGGATGGGGCCGAGGACAGCGGAGATGAGGGTGTGGGTGCAGGCCAGGAGACGGTAGTGCCTGTGTCCTCAGAGAGGGGTTGGATCTCAGTGGCAGGTTGGGGCACAGGGGGAGAGGGAGCGGTGCAAACCGGAGGCGGTGAACGGCCTTCGTCCCACCTTGTGGGGTGCTTGGCCATCATATGTCTGCGCATGCTGGTGGTGGTGAGGCTGCTGGTGGTGGCTCCCCGGCTGATCTTGGCGCGACAAAGGTTGCACACCACTGTTCGTCAGTCGTCTGCACTCTCAGTGAAAAACTGCCAGACCTTTGAGCACCTCGGCCTCTGCAGGGTGGCATGGCGCGAGGGGGCGCTTTGGGAAACAGTTGGTGGATTATTCAGTCTGGCCCTGCCTCTACCCCTGGCCACCGCACTGCCTCTTGCAACCTGCCCTGCTGCTGCCCTTGCCTCCCCCTCTGAAGACCTGTCCTCAGTAGGCGTAGCAAACCAGGTGGGGTCAGTCACCTCATCGTCCTGCTGCTCTTCCTCAGAATCCTCGGTGCGCTCCTCCCTCGGACTTAATGCCCTTACTACTACCTCACTGATAGACAACTGTGTCTCATCGTCATCGGCCTCCTCACCCACTGAAAGGTCTTGAGACAGTTGCCGGAAGTCCCCAGCCTCATCCCCCGGACCCCGGGAACTTTGCAATGGTTGGGCATCAGTCACGATAAACTCCTCTGGTGGGAGAGGAACCATTGCTGCCCAATCTGAGCAGGGGCCCGAGAATAGTTCCTGGGAGTCTGCCCGCTCCTCAGAATGTCTCATTTTCATGGAGTGAGGAGGCTGGGAGAAAGGAGGAGCAGCAGCCAGAGGATTCTGAGTTGCAGCAGTGGACGGCGCAGAACTCTGGGTGGACGATAGGTTGCTGGAAGCACTTTCTGCCATCCACGACAGGACCTGCTCACACTGCTCATTTTCTAATAAGGGTCTACCGCGTGGACCCATTAAATGTGCTATGAATGTGGGGACGCCAGAAACGTGCCTCTCTCCTAATCCCGCAGCAGTCGGCTGCGATACACCTGGATCAGGAGCTCGGCCTGTGCCCACACCCGGACTAGGGCCTCCGCGTCCTCGGCCGCGCCCACGTCCTCTAGGCCTACCCCTACCCCTCAGCATGCTGTATTACCAGGAATGCAGAAACACAACACTGTAATTTAATGTGCCGCTTATTGGCCTGTGGTTGTAGGCTGAGTTCGCTTACGGAACGCCAGGAAATAATTTTGCGCAAGCCTGCTGTAACACTTAGCTGGCTGCGTATTTATTTGGAGAACTACTACCCCCAGCAGACACAGACCCAGAACACTGAGCAGAGTGACAGGCAGGCCAAATAGTTTTTTTTCAAATATTTTTTTCAAAAGGACCACTGCGTATATTCAATCTATATATGTCTTCTGGCCCTGCCTACACAATTCTGTCCCTGATGTGTGTGTCACGGAACTGCAGTGTTGCACTGTTATTAAGTGCAACAGAGCGGTGATTTCAGAGCCAGGAAATAATTTTGCGCAAGCCTGCTGTAACACTTAGCTGGCTGCGTATTTATTTGGAGAACTACAACCCGCAGCAGACACAGACCCAGAACACTGAGCAGAGTGACAGGCAGGCCAAATAGTTTTTTTTCAAATATTTTTTTCTAAAGGACCACTGCGTATATTCAATCGATAATATATGTCTTCTGGCCCTGCCTACACAATTCAATCCCTGTAGTATTACTGCAGGGCGCAATGCTCTGCACGGCCGATATACCAAAAAAAAATAAAAGCAGCCTCCACACTACTGCACACTGTTAGATGTGGCCCTAAGAAGGACCGTTGGGGTTCTTGAAGCCTACACTAACTCCTAACACTCTCCCTGCCTAACCACCACTTCTGTCCCTGTAGTATTACTGCAGGGCGCAATGCTCTGCACGGCCGATATAGCAAAAAAAAAAAAAAGTGCAACACTGCTAAAAGCAGCCTCCACACTACTGCACACTGTTAGATGTGGCCCTAAGAAGGACCGTTGGGGTTCTTGAAGCCTACACTAACTCCTAACGCTCTCCCTACAGCAGCTCCAACACTATAGCACTGTCCCTCAGCTATCTCACAACGCATCTTAGGCGAGCCGCGGGAGGGGCCGATTTTAATACTCGGGTGACACCTGATCTCGCCAGCCACTCACAGCAGGGGGTGGTATAGGGCTTGAACGACGCAGGGGGAAGTTGTAATGCCTTCCCTGTCTTTCAATTGGCCAGAAAAGCGCGATAACGTCTCAGAGATGAAAGTGAAAGTAACTCGAACATCGCGTGGTACTCGTTACGAGTAACGAGCATCTCGAACACGCTAATACTCGAACGAGTATCAAGCTCGGACGAGTACGTTCGCTCATCTCTACTGTACATCCTTAACCGAAACTGAAATAGCAAAGAATGAGATTGCAAGTGTAGTGGCCCAGAGTTAACAGGGCCGCTCCATAAGTATGAATGCATTTGTCTTGCGCCTATGTGTTGTCAGTGTCTTCTATGTTGCATGAATTTGATGTGTATTGCACCTCTGCAGCACTAAAAGGGTTACTGTCTGGATTGTGTCTGGAAAATGTATCTTGTTGTGTGTCATGTGACCATGTCATATATGTGATTGCAAGGTGGAATGCAAGGGAGAGTAGAGTCTAAGAGAGATTCTAGTAGTCTACGTAAGTCAGTCTAGCAGAAGTCTGGAGGGCTGAGAGATGTCTAGTGAGTGGGAGAACTTGTGCTTTGCGTTACGAGGCACCCCAGGATGGAAGAGGCTGAGCAATTGCCTTGTGTGTGCCCTGGGCCCAATTCACCCAGGCCTTCCTGCTATTAACTTGGAGGACTGAGAGAGTGGGAGGAACCACTATGCAGCGCTGAGTGCCCTTAAATGTGAGTGTTGACTGGCAGAGAGCGAGAGAAGGAGAGTGGCCAGGAACAGAACCCTGCAAATAACTTGGACTGTGGACTCGTCTGTTAACCTGTGAATCCTTCCTGTCACACCACTAACTTGCTAGCACCAGTGTCCTGATGGCTTGTGTAAACTGTTTGGACTGGTAATCGTTGGTACAAGTAAACGAGCTTAACCGATCATTCCCGGTTCTGCTCTAAAATGTTATTCCTGTGTGTGGACTCTTTATTAGCAATATCTGGATGCACCGCAGAGCATGGAACTCAATATATTCAATGAATTGCTGTGATTAGTTCATCGAGCGCTGGCTCTGATTGGTTCAGGTGGCACTCCTGAACCAATCAGAGTAATCGCTTGATGGAGGCCAGGTATTCAAGCCATGTCATTAACAAAGGATGCTCTGTCGGCATTGAGGACTGTACGGAAGCCTGCCAGACCGCCACAGCCCAATGGGAGGGACCTGAACGGCGCCTGCTAGGTGAGTATTGTTTTTTTTTTCATGTAGCTAGGGCTTATTTTGTGGGGAAGGGCTTATATTTTAAGCTCTCCCCAGAAATCAGGGTAGGGCTTATTATCGGGATAGGTCTCATTTTGGGGGGAAACACGGTATTAACTCAGAGGTCCGGAAATCACTAAGCTAAAACCTATGCAGGCAAAGCACACAGAAAAGCACCAGGGGCCCTTACATTAAGCAGTTAATGGGGCTCCAAGTTTGCAGGCTCCTACTGACATGTCTGTATGAAGTTTGTTAAAACCTGAGCATCATTTCTAGAGTCTGCACTACACCACTTCTCATTTTCTGTGCAGGGTCTGTTTTATGACTACACACCCTAAACTACCACCCACCCTGTTTACACATCTGTGCAACAAGTTATGCAACTGGCATATACAGTACTTCTCTTTTGCAAACAGAGACATTGTATGACAATGTTAATATATCAAGTTCTTTTGTTAGACCAAATTTATTTTACAGTCTGTTATAAAAATGGTGTCAGACACTGTAAACGAGAGAAAGTCGTGCAAAGTCCACTTTGGAGTCATGTGAAAGAATGTATTAGGGAACTGCCTAAAAGAAATTTCCTAATGTAAGGTCATAATCACAATCACACACTGATTTCTACTGATTCTGATACGAACATTTAGACTTTACATTCAAGGCCTGTTGTCAGGTTATGCTATTACTTTCTGATCTGTGGGGTCAGGACTCTTAGAAGTCAATGGAAGCCATCAATACCCGCAGCCCTTTTCTAGGAGACGGGGTGACCAAAAAAGCATAATTCTGATGTGTATATTTTTTTTCTACTGATGATGTTCACCATATGGATAAATAATGCATTACTTTGATGGATTTGTCTACGGAATCAGCGATACCAAATATGTTCTTTTTTTACTATGATTTTTTTATTATAAATATGGGAAAATATATTTTTTTTAAATTTTATTACTTTTTTTTTAATTACTAAAACTTTTTTCGTAATCACTTATACATCCTTTTTAGTCCCCATTAGGCACTTGATCTTGCAATCGTTTGATCGTTCCTGCAGTATGATGTAATAATATAGGATTACCTTATAGCACGATCTGACAGAAAGTCTATCAAGCCACACCATAGGCAATCTGCAATGGCACCTGGGCAGCGCAGAAGGCCCCTGGCTGCCATGGCAGCTGAACAGCACCCCGCAATCTCGTATGGGGGATGTTGCCTCCAGGACCACTGAACTCCGATCATGGCATTTAAATGCTGCTGTCCAAATTGACAAATTGACAGCGGCATTTAAAGGGTTATCAGCCACGATCAGCATGAACGCTGTTTGCGACTGTTGCGGGCAGGTATTGGCTGTAAGTAACAGCCAACATCCGCATTCTGTAGAGCAGCATCGACCACCAATCCCCCTCCATACAAACTCCGAATCTCCATGATGTAAACTGTACGCCATGGAGCATTAAGGGGTTAATAGAGAACAGCCTTCGCTAGCAGGAGAGACACAGTCCTTATATTACAAATGCAGACTAATAGGAGCAGGGTTCTCAGTGCAAGCTCCATCAGTCCTGTAAATTGGTCCTGTGTCGGTAACAGGGGCGTAACTATAGAGGATGCAGGGGATGCGGTTCCACCCGGGCCCAGGTGCCTTAGGGGGCCCATAAGGCCTCTCTTCTCCACATAGGTAACCCAGTACTATGAGTAAAGCGTTATATTTGGGGGCCTGTTACAAGTTTTGCATTGGGGCCAGGGAGCTTCAAGTTACGCCTCTTGTCGGTGATCTCACGCTCCCAACTCTTGAAGACCTGATACCTCTAGCTCCAGTAGCAGTCTTGATTGAGTTACCTATTGCTGTTGTAGACACTATATTCAGTCACATGCCACTCCTGGACCTGTCTGTGGTACCACTCTTCCACGGTTAGTCTAGGCACTACTACGGGATCATTATACCCAACCAACTTTTTTAAGGGGAAGGTGCATATAGGAAGGGTGATATTATCCAACAATGGCTCTGGCATCATCTAATCCTACTAGGGTTGCTGTATCACAACTACTTCTCATTGCTCTCATACACTGACTACTTGGTGGTAAATCTAACTCTCTATTATAAGTTACGCCACAGGTCCACCTGAGCTGACCACAGAGAGGTTCCTCACCAGTTATGGTGTCTATGGCCGTTATTCCTCAGTGCTAAATGGGACAGGGCATGGTCAAACTATCAATGCTGAGAACCACCGCACCCTGCAATGTAGCATTTAGCCCTGTCACATAAAAGGCATTGCACAGGCTCAATACACATAATAACTCCTGAGGACCACCTGCAATAGAAAAGACATATAAAACAAATATAGTATAACATGGTCATAAAATCAGATAAACTGTCCCAAATTTCCACGAGGGACATCTCCACCCTTGACATGCCCACCAGCTCAAGGAAAACTGATATTAGAAATGCAGTCTGACAGCTTAGTTTGAAAAGTCACCTGAAACTACATATATGCTCCATATGCTCCAACACATATTTGTTTCTGGGGTACCTTTTCCAAAATATAGTACACTTGGGTGAAAAAATGCTAAGAAAACATTGGCAGCCAATGCTTAGTAATAAAGGATGTGAGAATGCCAAATCACATTTCCTGGCTGCCGCCTTTTTAACTTATAAACAGAATTGAAGGAAAAAAGAAAACAGATTAAAAAGCCATGTTCTTCATGCTAAATCAAATCTTGTTGCAATTTTTTTTTCTTGCCCAGGGAATAGCTAAAATTGCACACAAGTAGATAAAAACTATTACACAAAGTGCAAACTTGTCCCCATATGACTGTCACTAAAACACGCAAAATCTTTGAAAAAAAGCAATAACGGAAATCGCTGCCAAGTCCCATCTGCACCATTCTACAGCAGAAGTTTCTATTCATATTCTTAGTTCACCCCCTGCTTTGAAGTTTTCTTACATTTTCCCCACCTTGAAGCCTAAAGATTTATTATATGTAGCTGAGTAAGGACACAGAATTCTCATCTTACATGTGCATTGCATTATGCCCATATGACATTTGTAGGTTTTCTTACCTTAACACAGCAATGTACGGCAAAAATGCAAGACTGTGACACATATCCTATCTACATACTGTGCTTCAATCACATTAAACTCATTGGAGGGAACTTTCAAAATTTGTGTTAAAGAGGTGTTAAAGGGAATTTATTATTGATGATCTGCATTCAGGATAGGTCATCAGTGGGGGTCCACTGCTCGGGATCCCCGCTGATCAGCTGTTCGCTGGGTCCTCCATCATCGCGGACAGAGATGAACACAGACAGCTCTGTTTACAGTGCAGTGGCCAAGGTTCCTATTGCAGGCACAGTTCCTACTAAATTCAATGGGAGCTGCACCTGCATTACCAAACTGAGCAACTGCACTGCAGACAGAACTTTCTGCTTCTGACTCTATCTGCAATGACAGATGGATAATATCAGCTGATTACCAGGGATCATGGTGGCAGACCCATACTGATCAAACAATTTGTGCTTATGCGACAGTCAATGTGTAAATCATTTTACCTAAAACATCATTTTTTGAATCAACACACTTTTTAAAGAGAGATTTGTGAAACACATTAGTTATTCTCATAAAACTAGGAATCTCCAAACAAAACTATACAGGATCAATTTTTCAATGATTTTGAAAGAGCCGATAAATCATGAGCCTAATTTGAAGGACTGTCTGAGTTTTATGTTCTTAGTTGATAACCACACCAAGTCTCCCACCAAGAAATTAGTTCCCTCAGAATGCCTATTAGCCGCTACCCGCTTGAAATTTTGAACCGTCCTCTCAAGGTACCTCTGAATAACCTCCCACACCGCCTCAATATTAGAGGAAAACTAATTTTCCTCTGATACTTCTGACAACTTCTTGGAGAAGGGACCAAATATGGATGAAACCCATAATTATAAAAGAAAGATGATGTCCCCGTAGATTCCAACAATCTATTGTTGAGTGAAAAGGTACTGTTCCAGACTCTGGTTACATCTCTCAGTTTGTCTATTAGTCTCTGGGTGATATGCCGAGGAAAAAGAGAACTGAATTCCCAACTGAGAGCAAACAAAACACCAGAACCTGGAAAAAAAATGTACCCCACAATTGGAGACGATATTTGCTGGCAACCCATGCAATCTCACAATATGAGTAATACACAATCTGGACAAGGTTTTAGCATTGGGAAGACTGGGAAGAGTCACAAAATGACACATCTTGCTAAAACAATCTATCACAATCCAGATACAGTATTACCTTCAGAAATCAGCAAATCTGTAATAAAGTCCATAGACAAATGAGTCCAAGGTCTCACTGGTATCGGCAAAGGCATCAACCTCCCAGCAGGGGCATGACGAGGCGATTTTGTTTCGGCATAAACCTCACAAGAAGAGACAAAACTGAAAACATCTTGTCGTAATGACGGCCACCAAAAAGTTCTTTTGAGTAATTTTCGGATATTATTAATCCCTGGACGACCAGCTAATATAGAACTATGTACTTCAGACAGAACCTGCAGCCTTAAATAAACAGGGATAAAAAGCTTTCCCATTGGAAGGCTCGCTGGGGCTAAATCATGTGCCCTAAAAACCTGTTCCTCCAAATCTAGTGAAACTGCTGACACTACAACCCCCTCAGAAAGAATGGCACAGTGGGTTCATCTGAAACCACCAGAACAAAGCTCCTGGAAAGCGCAGGGGCCTTAACATTTTTACTGCCAGGATGATATGTAACCATAAAGCCGAGGCACAAAAAAGACAGTGACCACCGCGCTTTTCTTGTGTTGTCTTTTAGCTAACTCTAAGTAAATCAGGTCCTTGTGGTCCGTAAAAACTGTCACCTTATGCCAAGGCTCCTCGAGAAGATGACGCCACTCCTCTAAAGACCACTTAATTGCCAATATCTCTGTGTCACCAATATCATAATTTTGCTCAGCGGTAGAAAATTTGTGTGAGAAAAATGCAAAAGGACAAAGATCTTGTAATGTACTAGTTCCCTGAGACAGCACTGCCCCAACCCCAACTTCTGAGGCATCAACCTCCACCACAAAAGCTCTGGAGGAATCTGGTTGCACCAGAACTGAAGCCGTCGCAAAACATCTCTTCAAAATCTGAAAAGATTGTAATGCACTTGGGGACCATTTAGAAGGGAATCAACCCTTCTTTGTCATATCTGTCAAATGTTTGACCCCTAATAAATTTCCAAAAATAATTGGCGAACCACAGAAACCTCTGAAGCGCCTTCACGGTCTCTGGTAGCATCCAATCGTGTACCGCCCACACCTCCTCTGGATCCATCTTGAACCCTCTTGGGGAAATAATGTGTCCCAGAAATGTGATCTCTTGTATGGAAAAAACACACTTTTCCTTTCTTCCAAACAAATTATATCATGCAAAGCTTGGAGGACCTGATGAACATGACAAATACGTGAATCAAAATCCGACAAAAAATGCAGGAGCATTTGTTAAACCAAACAGCATCACCAAGTTCTCGAAATGTCCTTCAGGGGTGTTAAATGCAGTTTTCCATTCGTCCCCCTCCTTAATCCGAATCAAGTTATATGCTCCATGTAATTCCAAGTTTGAAAAACAGTTGGCGCCATTCAACTGTGAAAACAGATTGGGAATGAGCGACAATGGGTATGGATTATGCATGGTGATTTTGTTTAGCTCTCTGAAATTAATGCAGGGCCGCAAACCCCCATCCTTTTCCTTGACAAAGAAAAACCAAGTGGGCAGTGGGGAATTTGAGGGACGTATGTGCCCCTTTTTCAAACTGTCCCGGATATCAACTTTCATATACTGTCTCTCCGGTGTAGTTAGATTGTACATATGACATTTTGGAAGTTTACACTCAGAAACAAGTTCAATAGCGCAATCCCCCTCCCTGTGAGGCGGTAACTTATCTCCCCCCACCCCCTCCCCGGAGCAAAAACATCAGCGAAACTAGCAATATATTCTGGTAATTCCTCAATTTGCACTGAAGACACCCTTACAGAGATACAAATGGAATTACAGTATGGACTCCATTTAGAGATGTCTCCCAATCTACCACAGGATTATACAAATGCAACCACAGTAGGCCTAAGACTATCTGTGTTGGAAGGGATTCCATGACATATAGAGTGCTGATCTTGGTATGGAATAATCTGATCTTCAAACATATATCCGGAACACAAAATTTCAAGCACTTCTGTGATAATGGATAGGCATCAATGGCGGACACAGGAATGGATGGATCCAGAGGTTTTACCTCCAACTGCAAGCATTTGACCGTCTCATGATGAATTAGGTTAACACCAGCTCCACAATCAAGAAAAATTGACAGACTATCAGCCTGACAGCAATCCCAAAACCGCCACAACAGCCCTTTAGTCGTTCAAGACCCTCAGCGACTCTAAAGGTGAGCTCCCTCCATGTTTTTCAATAAGAAGCAGTGCAAAACCAAAAAACATGGAGGGAGCTCTCCTTTAGACTCCCCGAGGGTCGTGAACAACTAAGTGGCAACAACAATCAGTATGGCTTTTAATGCAAGGGAGCCCTTGGTGCCAGGGTCAGTGTGGTTCACCTGTAAGGTGCAGGGCAATCCAGTGGACTAATATATGGTGTTATTACTAGGCTGTAAGCCTGCATGGTGCACTACACGTACTATGTGGCCTGACGCCCAGTATATGCTACATCTGTGTACAAGTATAGTGCTAAGCAGCCGCCCCCCTCAGTATAAGGAAGGTGTGTGCGTGGTTGTTCATCAGTACTTTGCACCTGTGCAATGCTCCTCCGTGTAGCAATAATAGTTGCCGAGAACAATTATCTAAATATCACTAAAACTATTCCTTGTGATGATTGCTCCTATGACTTATCAGCTCAGATTGTGGCTCCAATGATCATACAGGGGAACTGAGCATGTGCTTATGTCAGCAGAAAAGTTAAAGTTTGTTTGTTTTATTTACTTTTTCCCTGTGACTAACAAAAATCCTGGAGTAGGAGATGATGGGAAATTGGAAACAAGTATGATGGGCCCTTAATTGCTAATTCAGAGAGTCTAGAGCAGAGCCAACTATAAACGAGACTCGGGGTGGCATGTTCCTTCTTAGTAGTAGGATAAAAAGGACATCAGTCCTGCACTATCATCTATTCCTTCTACTGTTCAAGTTGGTAAAGCAGAAGTTCCTGAATTTATCAGATTTCCTAACACTATTATTTACGGATCTGATTGGAATATGTTTAGAATATCTGTCAGCTGAGACGCAGAGCTGCGCTGGGCAGGGGGGACCCTAGTGGGCTGCTATTTCCTTTCCAATCTGGCCTGACCCCAAACAGTTTAGAGGGAGGTTTTCTGTTAGAGAGACTCAGAGAGGGGTGTTAACAAGGCTAGCAGATCACTGGAAGAGACTCAGCCTGCATTATCCTATACACCTCTGCTTAATGCTATTGGGATTAGTCCTCTGCCTGGATTCTAATGGGATAAAGGGACTTTGGATTTTACAGAACACATGATGGCATACCCAGGGAAGTCCCGTCTGAAGAGATCTTTTAGTGAACACATCAAGGATTCCACTAACAAAGCTTGGGATGTGTTCTGGAAGAGTGCGAGAGAAAGAAGGTTATCAGGTTAGACTCAATGAAGGGACATGAATGTAATGCATGCCTTTGTCCGTCCCCAGAAGTGGTGACATGTAATGTAATGTAACATAGCTGTTTGAGATCTTACTTCTTGCTGCTGATGCTTTGGATTGACCTTTTGTAAATTGATGAAATATACAGTATGTTACGTAATAAGACTGGATACACAATGAAATACTACTGCTGCTTCTGATCTGACTGGTCCAGATCTTTAGATACCGTCATTTTCCATCAGAACAGCCTGTTGAGAAAATGTCACATAAAAAGAGTAACTTTGTGAAAAGTTTGCAGTGTCACATGTGTGACTTCTCTAACTGCAGCAGTCCCTCTTCAATATTTTGAGTTCTAATTGTGCATGCAATCCATTGCTGGGTGCAGGGAACTGGCAAAATTATAAATATGCTGCAATATGGCGGCTACCTAATTGCATTTTTTGCTTTTGAAGGTAGTAAACTGTCAGAACTGTTGGTATTTGATTATGGAAATGGTACAATTGGGACTTAAAAAAAAATTACATACTTAAAATTGTGGAATCTCGGTGTCCGCCACTAGAAGCCCTGAATAAATCGGTGGTATATGCAGTTCATTGTGTACATGACCACTCAGCCAATCATAAGCTGAAGCCTACGATTGGCTGAGGGGTGACCTGCACAATGTATGGTATGTGACCATGACGATCACCAGGGTTGCAGCACTGAACAGGGAAGTAGGTGAGTATACCATTTTGTTATTTTTGTACAGCATTTTAAGTCTGGAAAACAGTTTTGAAAATCCTAGTAAATCCCTTAAAGGGACTTTTCACATGGGACGGGATTGTCCGCAGGACGCAGCGCATATGCAGATTATGTCAATTAGTGCAGTTTTTGTTGCAAAATGTGTTCCATGGAACGTCTTGTGAAATTTCGTGCATTTTATTCTACAGACTTTAATTCTTTAATTTTGGAATTGGAAATCTGCAACAACAATTCCGCCAGACGTCCTTAAATCTGCAGCAGAAAGCTTTTCCACTGCGGAATTTAATCTTGGGATTTTGAAGTAAAGATGTGTTTATTTAGGTGCAGAATTTAAGCCCCATAGGGATTAGGGATCCTTCACATGAGCGATATGATTGTCGGCCGCAACGGAGTTGGTCGCGGCTGCATCTCCCGTTCAGACGCCCATTCAGATGGGCCAGGTGCAGTGTATATACGCTGCAGCCCTGAATACCGTTGGGCAGGGTAAGAGAGTATAGCTCTGCTAATCTCCCTCCCACTCCCCGCCCGTTGCCGGCTGCCGGCAAAGGGAGTGGATGGGACGGGGCGGGAGCGAGTATGTCAAAGTCCCACACCCATTTCTGTGTCATAATGTTATTACTATGGGGCTCGAATTCCCCACCTGTTAAAATCCGCGAGTCTTTACTGCAAAACTGCAAGAATCAATTCCACAGCAGAAAAGGTTTTTGCTGCAGAATTAATGGCATCTTGTGAAATTGTTGTTATTGATTTCTATTATACAAGAGATGTACTTTCAAAATCAAAGTCTTTGGAAGGAAATGCAAGATTTTCCGCAACTTTCTGCAGAACACATTCAATGGTTAAAAATGTAACAAAATACACAATTATTGACAAAATCTGCATCTGCACCGCATCCAACAGACAATTCCATTCCATGTGAAAGGTCCATGGTTCACAGTAAGGCGGGTTACTGGTGATTTGCAAAGTACTTCCCAATGCCTGATGTATTGCAGTTCTACCTATTACAGGGACTCTCAGAGATACCCTCATAATTGCAGGCACAGCTCTCATTGAAATCAATAAGAGCTGCACTTGTAATTGCAGGCTGGGGTCTCACTGTTTTCAATGACAGCTGCACCTGCAATTACAAGTGCCAGCCACAACACAGGGGTCGAAGCAGCAGCTTCCACTACGATCCCGGTGTAACCGGAGCACTAACAACTAGCACTACGCGGACATTTTGGTATAATTTATGCCAGTTTGTGGCTTAAATTATACAGAAATCGGTTGGTCTAGAATGGCCACGCCCTCTCCTGACAAGCCCCACACATGTTTCAGAAAAGTGGTGGGGCTAGCGCAGGAGGAAGAAAGGTTGCACAAATTTTTTGACTTTTCTGTCAGAATTGCAGCATAGATCCCTTAATAAATGTCCCTCCATATGTTCTATCTGAGTACCCTTCCAAGTCTGCCAAGAAAACATGACAATGTGACGTCACCCTAGGAGTCAGTTATGACTCGGTGCTTGCACCAAGGGACTGTACCTTACATTACTCTTCCATTTAAATGGATGAAAGCTCTGAGAGGAGGATTATGCAAGTTTGCATTCCTAGCTCCAAAGGTGCACATGGATGGTCATGTAAATGGGATGCTAATAGAGATGAGCAAGCATACTTGCTAAGGACAATTGCTCGATCAAGCATTGTTCTTAGCGAGTATTTCCCCGCTCGGAAGAAAAGGTTCGGCTGCCGGCGCGGGTGACAGGTGAGTTGTGGCCATGAGCAGGGTGGAGCCGGGGGGGAGAGAGGGAGAGAGAGATCTCCCCTCCGTTCCTCCCCGCTCTCCCCCGCTGCTCCTCGCCCGCCGCCGGCAGCCGAATCTTTGCTCCCGAGCGGGCAGGTACTCGCTAAGGGCAATGCTCGATCAAGCAATTGCCCTTAGCGAGTATGCTCGCTCATCTCTAGATGCTAATCCACATAAGCACAGTAAGCACAGAGCTGTGATAATGGAAGTAAGGTCTCTCTTATGTGGGCAGATTTTGGGCAGTATTTTGCAGAAGTATTTGAAAATCATATCTTAGGCCACTCACACATTTTTACTTAAAGCAGACAATGAACTTGAGTTACATTTACTTGCACAGTTGATGACAATTGAAATATAAAAACACTTACCTTAGATTTGAGAATTTAGAATTTGTTCTCTCCTAGTCCTTGTCCACGTGAAGCATTCACTATAGCTTTACTTAGCTGGCATGGACTGGAAAGAGTTAACCTATTACCTGCTTGCTTCTTTGCTGTAACTCCTTGTTTCTGTTTCTTTTCACTAATACTTCCTCTTCTTCTCCCTTTCTCTCTCCTCTGCTGACTCTCCAGAATAACTTGGCTTGCTACTCACACCTTTTAGATGTTCTCCTACCCACCCCACTGACTTTTGAGTAAAGATGTTCTCTTGGTTCCTCCTCGGTCTCTATCTCCAGCTCCCTTGGACCAGACTCTCTCAAGGCCTGGACTAGACTCACTAATTCCCCTCCCACACTCTACCTTTTATACCTTCATTCTCACTTAATCCTGAGCTAGTAAAAAGCTAACTAACCAATCCCTGTACTAGCTACGGGTGATTGGCAGGTGTCAGAGCAGGTTAGAGTGTATTCTACAAAGTCATGCCTGAGTAGGTTGCATTAACACACAAATGTAACATATTATTGACCACTTAAAGACATACACACACAATTAACATAAAAGGCAGTAACAGTGCTGTGGGACCCAAACTCTGGGGTACTACAATGCAAAATACTGACTACTCAAATAGAGTAAACGGTAGGGAAGATAGAGTAGGGAGGTATATGTGAATGCTGTGAGCCTACCTTGGGTGACAAAAGCTTTATCACCATGATGAATCGACTACTTCTTTCCCTTAAAAAAGTTCTTGTGTTTCTTTTGAAATACCTGCGTTAGCAAATTTTCATAATTTCCCATACAATAACAGTTTTGGGGCATGTATTCTTAGAAATCTGCATTGTAGCTCTGTCATTCCTCCTGGGATTGTATGACCAAGGGCTGGTTGTACCAACCATGCTAACGATCCAGGTTCCGTTTAACTGCGATCAGCTATTAATATTGGTTTAAGAAAAAAGTCTTGCACCAACACTTTTTGATCTAAGATTTGCAAAACCAAGTTAACTTGATCTGTGATCAAAGGTTAAACCCAGATGAAATGTATTGCACAAGGTGATTGGTGACTGTAGTCAGAAGAACTTCCCAGCATTCATAGCAATAGTAAAAACATGCAGCAAATGTGTGTGTTATTTCACAACCCACCTCAAGCTAGAAGCCTAGACCGACATCTTGAATTTCGGCTGCTAAACGAAGCTAGTTTGAGCCACAAGAGTCGGGGGGATCAAATTCAACCTAGATTAGAACCAAAATCATGGGGTAAACCACGTTGGTGCAACATTTTTCTACTTGATCTTAGATCAATTCTTGTTGATCTCATATCAAAACTTTGGTGTAACGGCACTAAATTGTCAAAGTCTAAAACTATTAAATCTGTGTCCAATCTGGCAGTTTAACAATGTCAGCTTCGTGCTGTTCTTTCTCTATCTATTTATTTGATGCTTGGAGAACCAGTAACTCAATAAAAGCAGCACTTCTTTCTCTTTAGATGTGGAAGTAAAGAAGTTATACCAGTCACATCATGTCACTGTGAAACAGCGTAGGAGGGTTTTTTACCCCTTAAGGACCAAAGCGTTTTTGTACAAAAGGACCAGACACTTTTTAAGGATTTTAGCCATGTGGTGGTTTTACAGCCCCCTTTTTTTTCTTCAGCTACCAAAATTATTTAGCTCATTTTTTTAACATCTATGTCCCCCATGACATCATAGAAGACCTCTGGGGGGTCATTTTTTTTATTTAACCCTTTCTTCACACTTTAGCTTGGGCATCCATATGAGCCCCAGTTAGGGCTCAGTCAGACCAGCAAAAGATAGGACATTCGTACCTCTCATGTGCAGCACGGACCTAACCGGCGTGCATAAAGAATCCCTGCTCTCATCACTGAACACTGTGACAGTACAGTAATGAGGGGAGACCCTGCGGAGGTTAAAGAATCCACTGCCACACCTTTCACTAGCTGTGACAGAGAATTACAATGCTAACACGTTGCTTTCAATGGGACCAGCACTGAAGCTGGCCCCTTGAAAGCAATGAGCTACAAACAACCCTCGCAGTGATTTTCAGGGAAGGGCTTGAAATATAAGCCCTTCCCTGAAAATAAGCCCAAGCTGACAGAAAAAATAAAAAATAATAATACATCACCTAGCGCTCCGGCGTGGCTTTTTTCTGCAGCTCCCCGGCATTTCTTCTTCTGTATTCTGGTAGCCAGGGATTTAAAATTCCCCGCGTCCAGAAAGCACTGCCTCTAATTGCCTGAGCACTGTGACCAGTCAGAGGCCACGCTCAGCCATTGAATGACAGCTGAGCACGGCCTCTGATTGCTATCCTGTATGGTGGGACACACCCATCTTTGGCTGACTTCTTTGGTATCGTTCACATGTGCAGGCTATGTTTGTTTGCAGTCGATCCTGCCCACTCTGGGCTGGGTTGAGTGGGTGGCTGCACATTAGTCGACATTGAACAATTTTCTCCTCCAAATTATAATCTGGCTGACTGCATTCTATTAGGGTTTACGGCAATTACGCCTGCCCTATAGCGAGTGTACCTGTGGCGACTGTACCTATCTTATGGTGATTGTGCCTGCCCTATGGCGATTGCGCCTGTGGCGACTGTGTCTGCTCTGCGGCAATTGTGCCTGCTCTGCAGCCTATCAGGTATTGCATTTTTTGGCTTTTTCAGTGAATGTCTTTGTTTTTTCTCTCACCTCTGTGATTTTAGTACAAACATTGCATTACTTTCTTGTATTGATCCTGAATGATAGTATTTATTACACTGATCTCCTATAATGCAGTGGAGGAGTTATGTTTCCTAATTCAGATTAACGTACGGTCCCTGGATGCAAATCAGCAGAACAACCTCTGTGAAGACATTCACTTGGCAAGGAACGCTGGAAGACTTTGAGCTCTTAAAACTGTAAAATTGTGAAGATAAATAATGCACTGTATTTAGAAAGTTACACAACTTTAAGGGCGGTTTAACATATTGCGCTTTTTGGTACCAAAGCCAGAAGTAGATCCAGCAGGCAGGAAAACTATAAAGAATCTTTCACATGGAACACAATAATGTTGCAGGATGCAGCAAAATCTGCAGCTGTGGCATTCCACAGCAACATGTACAAATTCTAACTGCAGATTTTGATACAGAATTGCAGGCTGGTTTTAAGTCATTTTCAATTCTGCATTAAAATCCACAGATAGCCTGTGGATTTTGGTGCAAAATTTACAGCAGCGTTCTATGATTGAACAGAAGAACAAAAATATCAATGGAAATGTGAATAGAGCCTTATAGTCATTCCTTTATATTTCTCATTCCTTTTGAATCCACTTCTGGAATTTACTTTAAAAAACGCAAGAAACTACTACAACAACTGTGGTGTATTTCCAAAAACCCTTGTTTGTGAAACCTCCCTTAGGCCCCGTTCACATTACAGATTGTGTTAAGGATTTGAAATGGAATCTGCACCAAATCAATGGCAAGGAAGCATTCAGTGCATTCTAATGGACCGGATTATGGTGTGTTATTTTCTATTGTGGCAGGGCGATACGCAGAATGGCCTGTAGGGTGCATTCCCACGAACGTATATCAGCTCGGTTTTTACGCCGAGCCAATATACGTCGTCCTCATGTGCAGGGGGGGAGGATGGAAGAGCCAGGAGCAGGAACTGAGCTCCCGCCCCCTCTCTGCCTCCTCTCCGCCCCTCTGCACTATTTGCAATGGGGAGAGGCGGAACGGGGCGGGGCTAATTCTCAGAACTTAGCCAAGCCCCGCCCCTTTCATTGCAAATAGTGCAGAGGGGCGGAGAGGGGGTGGAGAGGAGGCAGAGAGGGAGCGGGAGCTCAGTTCCTGCTCCTTGCTCTTCCATCCTCCCCCCCCCCCTGCACATGAGGATGACGTATATCGGTTCGGCGTGAAAACCGAGCCGATATACGTTCGTCTGAATGCAGCCGTAGGGAGCTGTAAATAGGCCTTCTATTTACTAGAAGGTGTGCTAATCAGCAAGGAGAACTGTACGGGTGTGTCTAGAGGAGCTAAAATCCCCAGACACATTCAGTCCATATGTGAAAGCCAGGGAGCAGCTGCTGAAAGCCAAAGGCATGCCAGGCTCTGAGAGAGAGCTGGAGCTACTACCTGAGAGGGAGGCTAAGAGAAGGCTAAAAGCTTGGTGTCTGTGGGAGACCAAGCTTTGGTATGGTCACAAGTCTGATGAGGAAGGACGCCCCCAGGCTGACACACGGTTGGGTACGTGAAGTGGCGCTAGGTCACTGTGTTGTAGTGAGTGAGGAAACTACTGTTTAGTTAGCGCCTTGACGGGCAAGTGTTTGTTATGTTTATAGCACAAAGTATATGTGCTACCAGGGGCTGCTGTGTTTCCACTTCATTTTCGTGTTACTGCTGAGTGTTCAAGAAAATAAAGTTATTCAGATTTCACTGTGGATTTATGCACAGAATCCGTGGCTAAATTATGCCATGTGAATGGGATAATTGGAGGTCTGTCTCAAAACAGCTGTCTTTGATAACATACTGCCACTGCAGGCTGATGAGTTAAATTTATTGGTGCATACTATATCTTAGTCTTTGGTTAATTCTGTAAAGTTGTCCACTCTTGTAAGCTACATGCCAACTGTATACTACATTGAAAGTATTGTGTTGTACCTAACAGTGTAACATTTGAATGCAAAAAAGTTGAAGCAGGTGGTTACTATTCTAAGCTTTCAAAGGAAAAGCAAGCCAAACTAATATCAGGCTGTAGAGTTGCTGCAGCATCAGAGAATATTACTTGACTCCGACCCCTCAGATTAGCTATCAAGTAGTTTTCATTATTGTTATTGTCCTTTCTTTGATTTCGAAATGACTCAAAAAGAAGAAGTTTACAGTCCAAAACCAGTCTACAGTTTTTTCAAAGATCTTTTTCAGTTCCTTACTAGATTTAGCTGACTACAATTCTTATAGTTACAAGAAAAAATAAGTGAACCCTTTGAAACTACCTGGATATCTGCATTGCTTACTAAAAAAATGTTTGATCTAAGTCACAATTATAGCCAAACACAAGCTAACTAATCTAGTAACACAAACCGTTTTACCGTTCTTGCCTTTTAATGAGCACAATGAGTAAACATTCATAGTGCAGGGAGAAAGAGTAGAAATTCATCAATATTTCTTGGATGCCTTGTCTGCATAGCCCTCATCAGATCATCTAATAGCATTTTGTTAGGGTCAGACCTCTTACTTTGCGATTCTAAAATACAAATCTTCTTTTTTGAGCATTCCTTAGTTCATTTTCTTGTGTGCTTTGGGTCAAGTTTCACTTTTGTCTCATCTGTCCATAGAACATTTTTCCGGAAGCATTGTGGAACATCAAGGTGGTTTTTCTTGGACAGCAGCAGTTTTGTGCTGTCCTTTCATGAACTGTAAAGATAAGCAGCAGGACTAGGGTATACCTGGCTAAATAGACAATCACCAAAAAAATTGCCAAAGGCAAGAAAATAGCCTGATGGTCATACCCTCCCAAACACAGAATGATAAAAACGTATACTTTATTAACATATGCGCTCAAAAACCACAAGGGCACTATAAAAAGGGTTGTTTTTTTTCTCTTCTCCCTCAATCACTGAGTATGTGCAGTACCTGGCACATAGGCAAAGGGGACTACATACACCCTGCCTTGCATCTTATGTGCTGGCGACCACACTCTATCTGACACACATTGTTACTATATTCTATTGGTTAGACTATTTCCTCTGAGCTGCCACTCATTACGGAACCCGTTCACAGGTAACGATTAATGCTTACTTTTGGTTGTTCGAACAAATTTTGAGTGATAATCGTTGCATGTAAAATAGCCTTTAGTCAAGATCTAGTTCAGTCACCTATTTATTTATTTTAAAGTGTCATCGTTTTTTGAGTGCATATATGTTAATAAAGTATACATTTTTATCACGCTGTGTTTTGGAGGGTATAACCATTAGGCTATTTTCTTGCCTTTGGCAATTTTGGGGGTAATTCCTTCCATGAACATCATTCTTGTTCAGTGCTTTCTCATAGTCAACACATGAACAGAGGTTTTGCAGTTTGTAGAGTCTTCTGTAGATATTTTGCTGTTACCTTTCGGTTCTTTCTCACTTCTGTTGTGCTCTTGGAATGATCTTAGCAAAACGCCAACTCCTAGGGAGAGTAGTAAGAGCCCTCCACTTTCTTCATTTTGTAATTTGTTTAACCATTGATGTACACCGAAGTCTTTAGCAATATTTTTGTAGCCTTTTCAAGTTTCATGCATCTCTATAACACATGAGGTTTGCTGAAAATTGTTTGATTCAAGGCATGACTCGCACTAACCAATCTTTCTTGAGAACAGATTTGTCAGTAACTAGGCTTTGTGTGCCTTTATTTAAGGGACAGTGCACCTGTGAAACTCACACTTCCAATCTTATCTCTTTGGTTGAAACACCTTTTGCCAATCAGCTGTTGGAGAGATCATTAATACAAAAGTTCACTTACTTTTTCTCCCTATACTCTGGATGATCACTCAATATGCTCAATAAAAGACAAGAACAGTACAAATGTGTGTGTGTTATTAGTTTAGTTAGAGTGTGTTTTCCTGTAACTGTGATTTAGATAACAATCAAACCAGCATTTATTTGTAATTAATGCAGAAATCCAGGTTTATAAAGATTTCATGTATTTTTTTTTTTAGACTACATATAGAAGGACCTAATGCTAACTATTTATCATTCAGAAAAAGCCTTATTGGATAATATCTTAGGCCCAATGCCCACTTGCACTCACGGATTCCACTGCTGAATCCCGCAGTGGAATCCAGCCGTGCCCGCAGATATGGAGAGGGAAATACATTTTGTTACCTGTCCAGATCCAGTGCAGGTCTCCTCCATGCCAGCTGGATCTTTATTCTTCAGCACGGTGGATGCATCCGTATGCGCCGCTGACGTGCCGGACGCATGCGCAGTGCAATTTTTTTTTTTTTTAAACTCCTGCTTTGCCGTGGATCCGTGGCACGTCCACAGTGACAGCTACATTGGCTTCAATGGAAACTGTCCCGCAGAAAAATGGAGTATGCTGTGATTTCTTCCCGCATGTGTGATCCGCACATCAAGGAAAAAAAATCACATCTGCATGTTTAAAGTTCTTTTGTGGATGCTAATACATCCTTATGGGCGGCTTGATTTGTGGATCTCCCTCGCTGGTTCCACAAATCAGATCCGCCCGTGGACATTGGGCCTTACACTATCATATCATTAGCTTATATAGTAAAGAATAAACTACCTATCTGCAGAGACAAATGTAACTTCAGTTTCCAGGACCCCTTATGCTGTGACAATAAAATCCCTGTTTATCCTTTGATGACCACACGCACTGTTTGCCATAGCAAGCACTTCTCTCAAGAGACCCAGTTTTCTCTTCCCCTCTGGTCATGCTATAATAGTGTAATGAGTCCAAGAAGTCTTTAGGTTTCTCATGGAAATGATAAACACAAGTCTTTAATGGAAAACATCTCTCCAAAACTCTCTGTTATATTTCTTGGTTCAGGAAAGGATTTCAAAATAATGTCTTTGAAAGTCTGTTGTGAAACAACTACCTCTTGGGCAATGGTTAATCCAGATTTATGGGGGGAATCATTTAATAGTTTTTATGCAAATTAAAGAAAATTAGGAAAAAAATCAATATTTGATACAGCAAGATATTGGAAGCATTCTGCATCCAAAAAACAGTCAAAGTATGTACCATTGGCGCTTCACCTCACCTCCTCTGTAGGCTTCCTGCTGCCAGCAATCCCCGACTTCTGGTTCCCAGCGGCCTGTAGTGGCCTCAACTGACCAGCATCACCTGACTAGCGGCGCCATACCTGACCAGGCTGCAGGCAACTGGAAGCCAGGGAGCGCTTACAGCGGTAAGGCTAGGGAGGAGGGGAGGGGAGTGCTGCATAGTATGAAATCAGCTGCAGGTAAGCAGCTGATTTCCAGTCAGAGTTTGCACCAATGGTCCAGATTTTGACAGTTTTTTTAGATGCTGAATTTGCTGCTGAAATTTCTGCTGCGGATACTCCGCAGCCTTTCTGCCATGTGTAAATGTGCCCTAAGGCCTAATGTCCACAAACGGATCTGATTTTGCGGAATCTGCACTGGTGACCCATGCGGAAGAACTGCAAATCAAGCCGCCCATAGAGATACATGGGCGTCTGCAAGTTAAATAAAGCATGTATTTATTAGTAGTAAAGCAAGTACTGTATTTAAATCTACATCTGTATTTGCTCCTCTAAATGTGTTAAAATAACAAAAAGAGCTGTACTTACCCTTCCTTCACCAAAGGCATCCAGCACTGTAGTCCTGTTGTAGTCCTGGTGGATTTGTTGTTGCTGATGATGTCATTGGAAGTCATCTGAGCCAATCAGAGGCCACAGCATCACCATTCTGAACTCCTCGCATCATGGCGCCCAGGAAGTGAGCGCTGATGCATGGAGAATAGGTAGGGATGCTAAGGCCTCTGATTGGCTCCAGCGGTCAAGTGACTTCCGATAACATCATCAGCAACAATAAACAGCAGGGCGGTGATGGGACTACAGCACTGGATCGTGGTGGCAGACGAGTGGTAAAAACTTTTCTTTTTATTAGTTTAACACAGTTGGAGCTAGAGGGGCGATGTTGTTTGGTAACCAGACTTTTACATCACATGAATAGATTTAGTACAGTTTATATTTCAACCACATCACCTTTGTTTTCACTGTTTGAAAATTAACTAATTGATATGTCCACATATGTTGAAGTACTATACATTGTATATGGGGTGTCCTTACTTTTTCATAACTGTAGATGCTTTCTTTATGTTTTTTCCATGTTTGCTCCAGGCCCCCTTAGAAGATGAAGTACCACAGAATGTTGTGATTTTTAGTAGTGCAACAAAGTTTTGTAGTTGCACATGAGTTTTGAGTTTGGCCCTCTGGAAGTAATGCTGATAATGATTGCTTCTAAAGACAAGTTTTAAGCATCTGTCTTGAATATTGCAGCAGCTCAGTCATATTACATTGCTAGATAACAAACTTCTACAGCCTATTTGTTCACTATCTACTGCCAAAAATGCAGAGAATTAAGTCTATGCTCCTTTCCCTTTGATATGATGTGTTAGAAATAACATAGAGGAACTAACAAATATGTGAAACAAATAACTGAGTCAGACAAAATAATTGGAGCTGTAAACACAGACTCAAGGATCCCTATAGGATGGCACACCGTATACTATAAAGTCATAGCCCTGCCGTGTGCCACTGTATTGTGCCTTCACATAGTCATGTGTTCTCTTCCAGAAGCAATGCTTCTAATATCTCAAGCTATGTAATCAGATGGCACATAACACTCCATAAGAAGCTGTGATTACCAAGTGCTGTGCAGATATCAGAACCTACAGAGTTTTTAATGGGTTGCTCACTTCTGAGCTACTGATGACCCATCGTCAAGATAAGTCATCGATAGTTTATTGCAAAAGGTCCACCACTCCAGACCGCTGGTGGTCAGCTGTTCGCAGCAGCCTGGTTTGGTACTGCAAGTATTATTCTGATTTAATTCAAACGGAACAGTGCCTGCAATACCAATCAGGGTCGCTGCCATTGTCTGCGTCCGGCAGCGGTCCATCAATCAACTACTGATAAAATATCCTGAAGATAGATCATCAATGGTTCAGAAGTGACCGTGCCTTTAATATGGTTGTGGGCTTTGTGCCAACAGCCAGTATCCTTAGCTTTTTTTTATCATAAAAGCAAGTATACATATTATGGTGTAAAATGACATGTTTGGATCACTATATCTTACTTAGACTGGTTGCACATTTCGGTGTGTTTGCACCTGAGCCAGCGGTCTGTGTGCTTTCCGTACATTGATACATAGTAGTATGCCCTATTTCTTATCTGTGAAACAGACAGGAATAGGACATGCGAAGAACTGCACAGCCTCATTGGCTATAATGGCAGAGGCGTAATTTGAAGCTTCTGAGCCCAAATGTAAAACCTGTAACGGGGCCCTCTAATTGTAATACTTTATTCATGGTACTGGGCTCCCTGTGGGGAGAACAGAGGCATTATGGGCCCCCCTAAGTCTCCTGGTCCCGGATGCAACTGCATCCTCTGCATACCCTATAGTTATGCCCCTGTATACTGACACCATGCAGAGGCGTAACTTTAAGCTTCTGGGCCCCAATGCAAAATCTGTAACAGGGCCCCCAATTTTAATACTTTGCTCATAGTACTGGGCTCCCTATATGGATAAGAGAGGCCTTATCGGCCCCCTAAAGTTCCTGGGCGTGGGTGCAACCGCATCCCCTGTATCCCCTATAGTTATGCCCCTGGCGCCATGAGCTGCCTGCTAATTTACAAGGACAGCACATTGCCCCAAATATGCACCTGCAGATTTTGACCCTGAATTGGAATTGACTTAAAACCTGCCTGCAATTCTGCATCAAAATCCATAGTTAGACCTGTGGAAATTGGTGTGGAATTCTGCAGCTGTAGATTTGGCTGCTTCTCTCAGAGACTTTTCACATGGGACAGAATTACACAGCAGGTTTTAAGCTTTTTTTTTTAAATTCTGCATCAAAATCTGCATTTTAGCCGTGAAATGTGGAAATATTCTGCCCTTGTCAAAGGGTGCTTAAAGTCCAAACTGCGTTCCCTGCCGCGTGAGAATCGCATCACCTTTCCAGCAGTCAAATGGTTACTGCCTGGGGTTACAACTAGAGATGAGCGAGCATACTCGTCCGAGCTTGATACTCGTTCAAGTATTAGGGTGTTCGAGATGCTCGTTACTCGAGACGAGCACCACGCGGTGTTCGAGTCACTTTCATTTTCTTCCCTGAGAAATTTGCGCGCTTTTCTGGCCAAAAGAAAGACAGGGAAGGCATTACAACTTCCCCCTGCAACGTTCAAGCCCTATACCACCCCCCTGCAGTGAGTGGCTAGCGAGATCAGGTGTCACCCAAGTATTAAAATCTGCCCGCCCGCGGCTCGCCACAGATGCATTCTGACAGAGATCAGGGACAGTGCTGCTGGTTCCGGAGCTGCTATAGGGAGAGCGTTAGGAGTTATTTTAGGCTTCAAGAACCCCAACGGTCCTTCTTAGGCCATAGTCAGAAATCGCAGATCGCACCTATCTGCGATCTGCGATTCCTGTTCTCTTCTCTATATGCGCTGAATGGGGCCGGCGGCAGCAGCGCCGACCCCATTGAGAACATATAGAAGACAAATCATTCTTCTCTGCCACAGCTGTAACAGCTGTGGCAGAGAAGAACGATGTTTGCCCATTGAATTCAATGGAGCCGGCAATACAGCAGGTTCCACTGAAAGCAATGGGCTGCCGGCGTGCGCGGGATGAATTGTAGGGAAGGGCTTAAATATAGAAGCCCTTCCCTGCAATTCATCCAGAAATGTGTTAAAATAAAAAAAATATATATACTTACCTTGTCCCGGCAGACGGGGTTCAGGCTGAGCCAATCAGGTGGCAGGTCTGACTCACACCCCCTTCACACCCACTGTAGGCCGTGCTGAACTCCGTCTGCCGGGACAAGGTAAGTATATATATATTTTTTATTTTTACACATTTCTGGATGAATTGCAGGGAATGGCTTCTATATTTAAGCCCTTCCCGACAATTCATCCCGCGCACGCCGGCAGCCCATTGCTTTCAGTGGAACCGGCTATAAGCATGTAACCCAGGAGAAGTGGCAGTGGAGTGTCATGCAGGCAGTGATTGTGCTTTGTTGGAGGTAGTGTGGTGGTTAGCTAAGGTATGCATTGCTAATGAGGGTTTTTCAGAAGTAAAAATTGTTGGGGGGGGGGGGCCCACTCTTGCCGCTATTGTGGCTTAATAGTGGGACCTGGGAACTTGAGATGCAGCCCAACATGTAGCCCCTCGCCTGCCCTATCCATTTCTGTGTCGTTCCCATCACTTTCTTGAATTGCCCAGATTTTCACAAATGAAAACCTTAGCGAGCATCGGCGATATACAAAAATGCTCGGGTCGCCCATTGACTTCAATGGGGTTCGTTACTCGAATTTACGCGATAATTTCGTCCCGAGTAACGAGCACCCGAGCATTTTGGTGCTCGCTCATCTCTAGTTACAACCGAACACATTTCATCACGAGATCAGAATGGCTATGCAAATTTATATATATGTATATATATATTCCAAGACATTACCGCAATAAATAAGGGGAAATGTCTGTTTGGCCGTGGTTCCCTCTTTTAAAATCAGCTATGTGCCAGGTGCTGGGTGATGTAACCCCTTTAAGTTTTAATTTCCCTTCATCAAGCTACTCTTTCTTTTTTTTTAGCTTTTTACTGCCAATAAAACTAAAAGAAGTCAGTGAAAAAAGACTTTAAAAAATATCTCTGTGTGTCACAGTAAAAAAAACGCAGCAAAAATAATTTTGGAAGCTTAAGAAAAAAAAATAGAGCAGTAAAACCGTCATATGGGTAAAATCCCTAGTGTCTGGTCCTTTAGGGCCAAAATACTGTAGTCTTAAGGGGTTAAGTAAAAGAAGAAACCATCTTCCGCCTTTATATTTTTTACCAATCCATCTCTGCCCATTAAATAATTTAAATGATTGTCCATCTGACAGCTGCCATGCTATACTTTAGGGACCGAGGGTGATGGGGTGTATCTGAACCCCCCCACCATGATGACTTGTTTTGCTCCTGAGCAATAAAATAAGTTAAAAGACCAGTAAGACTGTTGGGCATTATTATTGACAAACCCAAAGAACAAAACGGGACAGCAGGCGCAGAATAGTGATGGCGGTAAGTAGATGTAGCAAGCTTTTCCCCTCAGAGTCCTCCTATTATTCAATTTTGTAGTGTTCCATTTGGAAAATCTTTCATTTTCCAAGTATAAACCCTGTTGCATTGTATTATCTATTCTTGTATTGCCAACAAGCCGTCCGCTCACAAGGAGTATCAGCGTGTTTGTTGGATCACGGAGGAATTAGTAGGGCCAGCTCTGGCTAATGATTGTCTGCTATTTATTTTCTTCAGTGCTGGCAGCTTTTTAGCTCTACCCCATGAGAAAACAGCTATTACTAGTGACCTCAGCTTAGCTGTAATGGGCCTCCTATCAAAATTGGCTCGCAAAAAGGGAATTGTGTTGCCCATAACAGCCAATCAGAATTCATCTTTAATTTCCAAAATAATATTAGGAGAATAAAAGCTGGTTTACAGCCCTAGAAACAAAGGTCATGTCTTCTGTGCAAATCCATCTCATGCTGAGTCCCTTTCCCATGCTTTACACTGCAGACCAACTTACTTAGTAGCATCAATGAACACTGGCAGAGTCATCAGTTTCTCCTCCAGATTTCAATGGGCTTAGAGTGTACATTATTGGACTTAGAAGTAGTCGTCCATTTTAGTCTTTTGTAGAAATAGTAACATCTGAGGTCAGTAGTGTTATTGTCAAGCAGCACTCTCTTGTCTTGCATCACTTTGCCCACAGGTTCAGGTCCGACAGGGAAGTTTGTATGTACTTCCCATATTTGCATGCATTTCCTCTGAGTTTTCTTCTTTCCTCCCACACATCAAACACATGCTCAGGTTCATCATAGAAATGGTTGTAGGAATTTGTAAGCGAGCCAGAAGTACGTGGGAGAACTGTTGTGAGGCTCATTAGGGAGACGGATGCTTATGTAGGTGGATAAGTAACACTAAAGTACTCAATGGAAATTCCAGATAAAAGGATTGACTAGAATTAGAAAAACATGGCTGCCTTCTTCCATAAATAATGCCACACCTGTGCAGGGGTTATGCAATTGCATCTTGGCTCTAGAGCTATGCTGTAATATTAGAGGCAACCCATGGACAAAAGTTGCGCTGCTACCGGAAGAAAAGACAGCTGTATTGTTTTTTTCGCGTGCCCCTTTAATCTTCCCTAAGTAATACAGATAATAGACAATAAGGCCTGTGCCATACGGGGGCATTTGTGCATATATTTGTGCACGAAAATATTGCACACACAATACGCAGAAAATAGAACCCATTGATTTCAATGGGTTCGCTCACAAGTACATATTTGGTGCACACAATTGCGTTGGGCAAAAAAGACATCAGAATGCTGTATTCTCCCAACGCATTTGCACAGGGAATAGATAAAAGTATATATATATAGTATATATAAAGTATAAACTAGTTCGGCCATTGCAGGGCTTATTCAGATGACCGTAGACACAACTACGCTTGGCGGCACAGAGCGTAGTTGCACCTTCTCCTTTGCCGGCTTTTCGGACTCCGCACCGGAGCACATAAGTTTGAAGATAGCTGCGGGAAGACAGGTGCCGCCTGATCTTTCCAGCATGAAAGATGCCTCACATCCGCAGGTAAAACGCACGTTGACAACCGCGATATCGGGCCGTGTTTCTCAGCACGATATCACGCCTGCTTGTGTAAATGTAGCCGTATAGGTGTGTTTTTGCTGTCAAAATGCTGCAGAAGACATTGCTGCCTTCACATGATGAAGCCGTGTTTGTGCTGCTGGTTTGCAGGGGAATTCACATTAGATCTGCAGCAGACAAGTGTGCCATTCATTTGAATGGAGAGCCACACACATAGGGCAGTTTCAGACGGCCGTATGCACAATTACGCTCACCGGTACGGAAAGTAGTTGCGCCTGAACAAGTTTGCTTTCTAACCTCGCCAGCCGTTCAAACTCCACGCCATAGCATAAGAGTTTGAAAAGAATAACAGGAAGATAGGTCCTGCCCGATCTTTCCTGCACGTCGTTAATACTAGGGCAAGTCCTTGCTTTTCTTGCCCATACAATTAATGGGTGAGAATCCCGAAAGTGAAAACGAAACCATTGAAATTTAGTGATTTCATTTTGTCCTGTTATAAGGCCATGAAAAACACGTTCGTTTAAATAAGCCCATATGGCGTGTGGATTTTTTCCATGTGGGCTGAAATTTCACATTTCGGATTTTAACACCAGTTTTCTGACATTAAGAAGTTGCAAGTTTTTGCAAAGTCATGCTTGCACAAAGATCTGTGAGTTCTTAGCTTTTTTGCAGTTTTCTAAAACAGGCCTCCCCACTTGCCAGATTTACTGAAGTGAAAGAAGTCTGGACGAACTAGGACTTTGGTGTGACCTGTGCATGGATGACGGGAGAAGAAAAGCCAATGGTACAGGTGTTCATTTAGGATATAGTTTACAGAACGTGACGGATTCCTTTTAATAATCGGGCACACTGATTACAGTGATATGTCTGCTATATGTATCTATGCAGTAGGTTTGGAAAAACTTGCATTTTAGAGGACTACAGGAAGTAGTCCCTAATATTCCTGAGCTGCAGGCTAGCCATGCCCAACCTTCCCTCCAGTAACTAGATGATAGGGATCTGCTTATTATTGTGTGTAGAGAGACAGCTGTCAATTATTGGAGGGCAGGGTGGAGCTCATGAATATCCAGGACTAATTCTGTGTCTGGCTGCTCTAATAGAATGTTAGTTTCTCCCAAAATATGGCTCAGATCCACACAGCAGATGTATCACTGCAATCAATGTGACGGTCACTACCTTGTGCTGCTCTCAGAGAAGGGCGCAAAAAGATGGTGACAGAGTCTCTTTAAGAACCAGTAAGTTTTTTAATAATATATATTTTAAAAGAAAGCACACCTATACCGTCGGCTTCTATTCTCCTGTGAGCCATCACCTACCCACAGGTTACTCCAGAGCCCTGGTTCTCTGCTGAATGTATTGGTCATGTCTTACCTATACACCATCCTAGTTTTCGGGTTACTCTGCCTGTGTCTTCCTTTCTATGTCAGGATTATTGTAATTTACACCAGAAACTGGCATAAATTATGGTAGAAATCTACACAAGCACAGACTAGCAAAATGTGTCAAATGTATTCAGAAGTGTGTCCATCTTAATACATTTTACCACATCGCTCTGGGTGTTTTTTACTTAGACCGGCATATAAAACTCCAGTCTTAGGGCTCATTCACACAAGCATAGCGATTTTCAGTTGCGCTGTGTCACGGTCACAATGCAACCAAAAATCGTGTGAGCTGGCACACAAATCTGCCATGTGTGCGCCCATTCAGACCATCTGGGTCCGGTGCATATACACTGAGCCCAATTGCCGCCATGCGAGGGTGACAGTCTGGCTCTGCCTCCCCCTTTCCGCCCCCTCGCCGACTCTCGGAAAGAGAAGGGGGTGGGACAGAGAATGGCTCAAGGCTATCTCCACTGGTACCCTGCCGGCGTCCCATGTGTGCTCGGAACTCTGCTGTCATACTTCCCTTAGTAACCTTCTTACCTTGCAGCTTCGGTGCTGTGAGTTCCCTTTCCCCCTCCATTGCATTCCCCTGCTGTGAATATCCCCACCTGGCAACCCTTGAAAGCAGCACCGCTATGGCCTCCTAGCTTTGTTCTCAAACCACCCCCGGCGACCTTCTCCCCTGCCAGTGTCAGCGCTGTCATTTCCCCCCGCCCTCCGCTGCTTTTCCCCGCTGTCACTGCTCCGTCGTAGTCGGTCACCCACTGTCAGTCTCCTCGCCAGCCTCACATAATGGTTGCAATATGTGACGGCAGTGAGGAGACTCACAACGCTGGAGCCAGGAAGGAGACAAGGGACAGCAGTGGAGGGGTGAGTCAGAAATGGAACCAGAAAGGGGATAAGGGACAGCAGCGGAGGGGTGAGTGACACCAGGTGGGAGGGGAGATAAGCCTGCCAATCAAATTGTGGGTGTTGGTTGTGGGCGTGCAGCTTGTCTCCACCCATTTATCTGGTGGAGACAAGATACAACAGCACCCCTTGAATGAATGGCTGGGGGTGCTCGGGATTACAGAAACAGCCAAGCAGACTTTCCTAGGCTGTTTGCATACAGGCTTAAGCACATGGGCATGTTTATGTTTATGCGGCTTCGATAACGGGATGAAACAAAACCATTGATTTCAATGGTTTTGTTTTCATTATCGGGATTCTCGCGCATTAATACTATGTGGAGAAAAGATAGTACTTGCCCAAACTTTCTCGCACATTGTTTTCTAACATGCGAGAAAGATGGGGTACGACCTACCTTCCTGCTTTTCTTTTTTCAAATTTGCTCGCACTAGTGCAGAGCTTGAAAACTAAAAAAAAAACCTGGTTCATACGCTAATATGCTTCGTATTGTATTAACGCATGTGCTCATGTGTTTTTACCATGCCCTCAGCAAGCAGCGCTGTTCCAGCGGCTCGCTGTACTACGTTGTTCCTGTAATTCCCAATCACTTTTGCAATTACGTACATTTTATCTAGAAGGTGTCATTTTTAAACGGCTCCCTAACAGAACAGATTTTGGTACAAAATAAAAATCCCCCATTTGTAGCAGGTTTACTATTTCTCTATTGACTTCCAATAGAAGCAGAATCCAAGATTGGCAACAGCACGCAAAATAAATTTACTATCAGAGGTATATATACCTATAATCTAACCACATTAAATAATGCAAGGTTCTTAGTATGTAATTTGATCAAACTACATTGGCCCATCCACCAACGTCCAGGTGACCAAGCTCTCAGATGGGTCCTAACACTAATACCAGGTGGTTTATCTCAACCTGGGAAAGCTGAGTTCCTACCTCTCAGAATGCTCCTCTCTTGGGACTAAGCCTACAAATAAAACCAGGGAGGGTAGGATACCTTATAGATGTTTCAATAGGAGGGACAGGAGGTGAATGGGCGGCAGGTGTGCACGACCCAGTGAAGGCAGCCAAAACTTCACAATATATGTACAGAAAGGGAAAAAGGGGGTCAGCACTAACCATGGGAAATATATCCCAATAGAAATGTATAGGTGCACGTTAAACTATTGACTTCCAACTAACATCTGGTCATCGCATTTTTTGCCAAAATGAAAATAAAAGAAGAAAACACGGCAAAAACGCTAGTAAAAATGGCACTAAAAGCTGTGGCACTTTTCCTAAAAACGCTCTGTGTGAAGCCATCCTTATGATGCAAGGGACTAAAGGAAGAGTATTAGGAACTTGGCAGCAGATCAGATGCCATTCATCCCGATGGAGCAGCGCACGTCATGTCAGCTCTCTTCCCAGCACATGCCTAATAGTACATGATAATAGAATTCAGCGTTCCAGGGGTCATCCACTCATCACTTGTTAATGTCTTACAGAGTCGGGCGTTTACCATTTTGCATGTTTAATTATCTTTACAAATAAACAGAAATTCGGCCTGGAAATCTGTTCTGAATGAAAGGAAGTTTAAGCAATTTGTTTTTACTATTTGAGGGTTGTGTCATGAAACATATGCTTGCTAACAGCAAACAGCTCGGCAACACAGAACATTTTCTGGAAATGTGGTTGTACTTTGGGAAATGCAGTTTATAAAATGATGTGACGTCCAAAGTTATAAACTTTCCCACGACTGAGAAATCAAATAAACGTAATAAAAGCATTAGTATAAAAGCGCCGCTAGCAAGTCTCAACAAGGTGATTATATATCATGGGTCGCGCTCTAAATTTACGGTAACACTGGGAATTATAATGCATGCAGTTATTATGTGAACCGGATTTTCACAGCTACAAGTAGGTGGATGCGCATGTGGCATAAACATCCGGCGCAAACAAATCCACACCGAAATCCGCGGATTTTGCTTAGAATTTGATAATCATGGCCGCATAACAGGATGAAACCAAACCATTGAGAAAAGATAGGACTTGCCGTTCTTTTATTCAGACTCGCACACTACTGCGCGGAGTTTAAACAGCCCGAGAAGAAAAAAGAACGCAACTATGCTCCATAGTTGCGCACACCGCCATGTGTTTTTGCCCTTATACGGATTGCAACTGTATGTCATCAGTGTTTCACCATTGTTTAAGCTGTATTTGCTGTTGTTAGTTTTATTTTCTATAGGGCGAAAACTTATTTGTAACTTATGTGCCCAATAGAAAATAATACCAATAAAAGCAAAAATGGAGGCAAAAACCAACATAAATAGGTATTTAAACGAAAAAAACAGTTGTGTTAATAAATACATAGATTTATTTTTGCTCTTTATTATGATCCGCAAAACACAGACTACAGCGTGATTCACACGGACGTATATCAGACGGGTTTACATGCCCGGGTGATATAGGCTGCCCCTCTGATGCATTAGCTTACAATGACTCAGTGAACATGGGCATATTTCTGCAGGGTAAAAGCACCCAGCTGGCCAAGATAGGGCATTTCAGACGAGTGCTTTAACTCCGCCAGCGGCTGCATAGACTCCTATGGGAGCCTATGACAGCTGCGAAGAAGGGAAGTAGGACGGAGTTTAGCAGCGTGACTCATAAACTCCCACCCCCAGATAGGCATGTGATACAATTTGCTGCACACATTCTATGGATTTCACCCTCTGTAAGGGTGTTTTCACACGAACTGGAATATCCTGCAATACATGGGATGGAATATTCTGCTGTCAAAATCTGCACCAAAATCCACAAGTCTAAATACAGATCCTGACACGGAGTTATCGGCAAAATTCTGCCATTTTGAATTCTACATGCCTTTACCCCAAATTTTCTGCTCCATGTGAAGTAGATTTTTGGGATCTCCTCCATATGTCTTGTACTGTAAATTTCCACAGCAAAATCCACTGTGTAAATTCTACAGCGTGTCCAGCATGTGCGAAGCTGGTCTTCAAAGCAAATAAAATGGACTAGTCTGAGGATATGAGCGACTTTGACAGGGGCCAAATTTTGATGGCTAGACAACTGGATCAGAGCATCTTCAAAATTGCAGATCATCTGGGAGTGGTCATTGTATGCAGTTGATAGTATCTAATAAAAGTGGTCCAAGGAAAGACAACAGTTGAACCACTGACAAGGTCATGGATATGTTTGGTAAGCAAAGGTTGGTCCGTCTGGTCTGATCCCACAGAAAAGCCTTTGCGCGACAATTTGCTAAAAATGTTACTCTTGCCTATAATAAAATGTCAGAACACACAATGCATGGCAACTTGCTGTGTATGGGGCTGTGTGGCCAGAGACTGAGTGCCCATGCTGACTCCTGTCCAAAAGTTCCTAGAATGGGCACATGAGCATTTGAACTGGACCGTAAAGCAATAGAATATGGTGGCCTGATCTTAATGAATCATATTTTTTTATGCCATGTGGATGGTTGGGTACATTTACTTCAATAACCTAGGGGAGAGGTGTCACCTCACCAGGATGTACTATGGAGAGAAGACAAGCTGGCAGAAGCAGCATGTGCTCGGGGCACAGTTCTGCTGGGAAACCTTGGATCCTGGCATTCATATGAATGTTACTTTGGCACGTATTATCTACCAAGCAATTGTGCAGACCAAGTACACAACTTCATAGCAACAGTTTTCCCTAATGATAGTGGTTTCTGTCAGCAGGATAATGCACCCTTCCACAATGCAAAAAATCTTCACAAATGGTTTGAGGAACATGAAAAAGTTTAGGGTGATGACTTGGCCTCCAGATTACCCACTTCCCAATCCTATTGAGCATCTATGGATTGTGCTAGAATAGCAAGTGCAATCCATGTAGGCCCTATCCCAAAGGACTTAAAGGATGTGCAACTAACATCTTGGTGCCAGATACCACAAAAAACATTCAAGAGTCTTGCGGAGTCAATGGCTTGATGGGTCAGAGTTGTTTTGTCAGCACAAGAATAACACTATACAATATTAAACAGGTGGTTTTAGTGTTGTGGTCGATCTCTGTATATCTCTTAAAATGCCTAAAAGTTATTTCATATGCAGTTAATCCTAATTGTATGAAAAACATTGAGCAGATGGTTTTCAGCTCTGACAACATTCTCCTGACCGGTGTGTTGAGTACTAGCGCAGTCAGGCTCTACTCATCTGGATTGTGTCCACTTGCAAACTAATTTTCTCCTGTTTCCACCTCTTTCGTTCTGTATTATATGAAAACCTACTGAACTCTTCCGATACCTCCTCAGTGTTTATCATATCTCACAATCCTATGAACGGCGTCTGGACCATTTGTTTTATAATCTGCCGCAAGAATGTTAGTCTTATTATCTTGTAATATGCACTAGATGTCATTAACGATGGATTGATGTTGGAAGGTGACTACTTCTGACAACTCTGATCAACTCTTTTTTAGAACCAAGGTTTCAATTGTTACCTATAACTTTTTTATACCTAAATGTTCAGCTAAGGCTTATTGCTACATGGACACTGGTAGCCCTGTTGTAAATTGTGTGCAGCATTGAGCTCATCTATTGTGCCATATCAGTTGGGCAAGGATCCAAAGCTTCATTTTTTTCCTCCCACATGCAGAATCATCAAGTAACTTACTGTTTCATCCCATGGTCTTCTTATTGTTACTGTGTTGTATCCTAGATTGTAAGGGTGGCCAGTTTCCTGTTTTACATTACCCACATAAATGGTTATGAGCCTTGATCACAGAATCATGTTTGAACCATCAAACAATCTAAGAGTGTATTCACACATGCCGGTTGTCATAATTTCCACAAAATCACAGCAAAAAATGCTAAGGATTTTGCAAAATCATTCCAGAAAAAAGTGCACTCTTGCTGTTTGTTAAACTACTGCATTTTTGTCGCGAAAGCTCCGCAATATCTGAATACAACATTATACACCCAGATCCCCAAAATTAATTGAGACTCAGACCACTAAGCACTCTGCTGGTGGTGGTTTTTCATGCTCTCACCTCTGTACTATGCTACCTTCTACACCACTGTGCAAACATCACAGGCAATGACATAAGGTATTTACCAACAAGATCTCTGCAGCCAATGGGAGGCTGGCAGGGATGTCATCAGTGCCTTCTACATAGGTCAGTAATTGCAACTATCGGGTGTATCTACATCCCCCTCAGAACACCAACCAGAGCTCCATGTTTCTTCGAGACTCATTTAGTTTAAAGCGCACATGAGTCTTCAACAGGCTTTCTAAAATATACCAGGTTCTTCTTACTCTCTCATTTGCTGCTGTTTGCACCCTGTTTCATGTCTGTAAGTTCTGATTTTCAGGTTGTCTTCCCCATTTTTCTACTGTTCTGCTGTTTGCAATCCGCTTTCATGCAGGGGGCATGTAGCACACATAGCATTCTGCCAGTAATTGACTGTCCTGCACTTCCTTGCTCTGGCTTCTCATGCTGCATGCACAGTCCATGGTCCAATCAGCTGGGGGGCAGTATCTAAATGCGTGCCTCTGCTCTTCCAGGACCATTCAGGCATTCTGGCGAAACGGTGAGAAAACTCAATATAATGTGTGTATACACACACACACAGAGGAGAAGTAGAGATTTTGGAGATTGTTATCACACTGTCTAAAGATCTGTCAGCCTGCAACATCTGAGTACACGAGAGCGCCCCTGTGGAAATAACACCTCCTTTCTTTGCTAAGAAAACACCCTGTGTTCTTGTTACTATAGAAGCTCTGAACCTAACAACAGAGAGTGGATTGCAGAGAAGTTGTAAGGGAAAGGATCATTCCTTTAATGATCTCTTAAACTTTAGAAAGCAGATTACCACTACAGATAAAGTAGTGGCACCCACTGGTGGTCCTTAACTATTCAACATGTGGCGCCTCACTTCTCATGCATTTGGCTTTTCTCTTGTGGACCTGTTTGCATACACCTTTTGGAGCTGTATACTGTCTCTGCAGTAAATTCTATCACCTTCTAGCCCCAAACTTAAAGTCTTCTCTTACAATCAGAGATTACATCTGCTGCATCTCAGGCACCTTTGAATTTGTAGATCTAGTTACTAGACAGGTGATATCATCAGAAGCTGCCTCTGGGTATATATCCAGCATATCCAGTACTAGACTTTATACACTCTTTTCCTTGTATTTCTCCCTGCCACGTGTGATAGTAATAGTTTGATGATGGACACGTCTGTTTTAGTAAATAATTGTATTCCGTATAATGCCTTTTCAGCCGGCGGTGTGGGTGCACTCTCTAATAAAGATGAATGGGAGCACCAGCTAAAAAGAGTCATGCGCTAGTGTGCATGACAACTTCGAGGGGACACAGTGCTGGAACGTAGTGCTGGTGATGATGGGTTCCTCTTAGGCACATGGTACACAATAGGAATCCCCCAGAATGTCACTTAGGCCTCATTCACATCGGCGCTTGCACGAAATTATAACTTACTTGTTTTGTTCTGTTATGGGTATAGAACAAAGAAATTAACGGCGGTACCTGTCATAATACTGGACACCAGTAGCACGCGATTGAGTCTACTGATGATAATGGGGTCCCTTGGGTTCTATTATGGTGTTCTGCATGCTGTGCATATGTCCAGTATTTACAGAATGCATTTGTTAGAATCTGTGACTGATTAAGTGGGTTATCTTAAAGACAATTATCAACCACTTCACGAGTCAAAGTTTTGTCTTTCAACAGTTCATATATAAAAAAAGACTTAGATTTAGGCCGGGCTCACACGACCATATATTGTGGCATGCGACAAGAGGCACATGCACGACACCCCGGCAAATACGCAATGGCATTACATACTTGCTGGGGGCTGCCTATCGCCATCTATTCTCTTGGTGTGTATGCATGCATAATACGTACCAAGATAGAAGATGCTGCAATTTTTTTTGCATGCATATTTTGCGCAATTCGTATGAGTGGCAACATGACGGCCTATGGCAGATTGGTTTAGTGTATTTTGTGTGCAAAACCCACGTGAGATATACGCTGTACTGGCAGGATCGTGTGAGCCCGGTCTTAAAGTAGACCTACCATTTAAATAAGCAACCACATCAATATTCATAAATCTACACATAATTCACTATTAAAGCCTCACAATGTCTCCATCACAATATTGCATCTGAAAGAGTGGAATATCTTGACATCAGAATCTCTCAGCAGTCCAGCCTCTTGCTTTGATCAAGCATCTAAGGGCCTTTTTTAATTTCCAGTACCTGTCTTGTAGGACACTACATAGGTGTGAAGTAGTTGGAAGGATTACATTTAAGGCATAAATCTCCACAACTGTCCTCTTCTACAGATGCAAGGAATTCACTTAAAGGGGCAAGCCTGCATCACTATTTTTCCAAACATCCCAATTGTTCACCTAATTTCCTATTGTTATGGAGAAAATCCCCATTAAATTTGCAAATAGTCTTCATTTTAAATATCCTACTACATTGTATCTACAGCTTCTATGCAGACTCATGCATCTCCATGATAACAGACTACCAAACTTGTGTAGTCTGATCCTGTAGTCATATTGCAATAAATATGTCCTCTACTTCTTGCTAACCTAGTGAATGCCCGTGAAGACGACACGACAAATCATTTGATCTTATGAAGGTTTTGGTATGACTGTGGAATGTGTAGAAGCCTTCTACAGCTGTGCACACATTGCATCCACAAGCAATGCACAGATGTTATGGTTAAAGGGGTTGTCCAGGTCCTAAAGGGGTTGTTTGAGTTATGAAAGGAAATCTCACTGGGTCCCCCATGCTATAAAATAACAAAATAGTTGATCACCTCTCCCTGTTCCCCATTCGTCCCCCGCCACCGACTTTGGTTCCCCTGCTGATGTCATCTTTACAGGCTGAAGTCAGACTGAACCATCTACAAACAAGTTGCTGCATCCAATGACAGCGCATAGCAATTATCGCTGAGCGCTGTCATTAGCTATGGGACATAACAGGTTGACTACAGCCTGTAAAGAACACAGTAGAAACAAAGCCATCAGCTGTTTTATTTTACACCCTGTGGCGCAGAGTGTTAAGGCAGCAGGATTGCAGTCCTAAGCTGTTGCTCATAACCTGCAGGTTGCAAGTTCAATCCCTGCATGGTTCAGGTAGCTGGCTCAATGTTGACTCAGCCTTCCATTCTTCCGAGGTCGGTAAACTGAGTACCCAGCTTGCTGGGGGGTAATAAATAAATTACCTGAAAGCGCTGTGGAATAGGTTGGCGCTATACAATCAACAAGATTTGTTCATTTATAGAGAACCCCTAAGGCTGCCCTTCCAGAACTCAGACATCCCCTTGAACTATTGATGACCTATTCTCAGAATGGGTCATCAATAGTTGATTGGTCGGGATCCGTCACTCAGGACCCTAACGATCAGCTGTTATTCAAGGAGCTGTCAGTGCAGACAGAGAGAGAAGCAGATAGCTCCATACACAGTGCAGCAGCCTGGGTTGGTAATGCAGGCACAACTTCCATTAAATTCCACTTTGTGGGGGAACAGGACCTGATAGTTAGTTTACCTACTTCCTGATCAGCAGTTTTACTTTCTGGCACAGGCCACCAGGACATTTATAGTCTCTGTGCAATCAGGAAATGGTTAATTTTTCAACATTAAAAACTAAATATTTAACACATTGTTATTCTGTATATTATACCAGTGTTTCCTATCCATGTAAAAAGGGTTACATTGATATAAATATATACAGGAGCCAATCAGATCTCTTTATAAACATTCCAGCCTCTCCAAGATGTATATATGGGTGAGAAGTCATGCACTGAGGACCCTAAACCTTGGCTTGTACTTTGATGTTTTGAGTGATAGTACCATTACTTTGTACTTGTGTAACATGAGAAGTGCAAGCTTAAAGCTGAATGTACTGTCATTTAACATAATGTTTTTGGTGTAGTTCTGGAACAATATAAATGACCCAACATGTTGTACGGCATAAATCAACGCTTCATTGCTTCCTTTTCTCAGGACAAAACATGTGGCTCTTGAATACTAAAATTCCCTCCTGTGGAAGTCGTATTGCTACAAATACTTGAGGTCAAACCTTCACAAGAAGCAAATAATACCAGTTAAAGGAATGCTTTTGATGTGTACACCATGATTGTTTTCTTTACCACTGCTTTAGGGTTGGAAAAAAGGACATGGAAAGTTTAGTACCTCTACAAAAACAGTTATTGTAAAAGCAGAAGCTACATTTAGTTTTATCGAAGAGCCATAAAATAAGAAAATTGATAAAATGTTCCATTGGAGTCATACACATCAACTGTAATTACAGGCTAACTAGCTAGAGTTTAATATTATGTTTATTCATGAATTAAAAGGAATCTGTCAGCTACTTTGAGCCCTATAAGCTACGCTTATGGCTGACCCCCTAAATTCAGGATTGTAAGTTCTATACCTACCTTCTCTGCCCCCCTCAAGCCCCACCCCCCGCCGGTTTCAGTACTCAAACAAGCAGTGCAATAAGTAGTCCTCCCATGCTAAACTTAGAATGGGAGGATTATTTAGCACACCCCTCAATACTCTGACACTGGGGAAACAGCGTGGAAGGTGAGTATATAAGTTACATTCCCAGACTCATACCAAGGATGCCAGCCAGGCATAAGTGCTCCATAATATACAGGAATACAACCCCTACTAGCAAAGCAGTGGATTGTCCTGCATCACCACAGTGTGCCACACTGCCAGGGCATCCCAGGCTTCCCCAGCATCTATAGCGCACTGCATGCAAAAAAAAACACTGACAAATGCGAGTGTTAGTTTGCATTTTGGCCAAAACACGTAAGCTGGCGTCTTTTTATGTGAGTTATGCATGTGATGTTTGAGGCCAGTGATTGGTTGAGCAGGATCAGAAGCATGTGGACTGAAGCAGTGGTACTGTACGAGGGGAGGCCATCAGAGAGTTGAGTTCCTTTTTTTTTTCTCTATTTCACACTGTTATCCGCTATTTGGAATGTTATATTTTATGAAAAGGGGTTTTCCAACATTAAAAAAAATTACAATTTGTTATATCAAGTAGTTTTAATTTTTCACTGGCCCTACAGATATATGTTAAAAAAAAAATCTTTAAAGTATTCTTTCTCAGGTAAAGGGATTCAACATATTGTTTCATAAGTATTGTTCCAACTCAGTATAGGTCAACAATATCAGATCGGTTGGATCCACCCAATCAACTGTTTAAAGGCTACGGTGCTCAGGTGGGTGCTGTGACTGCTTCAGTAGGTGCCAGGAACAGTGCTGGACATTATAGACTGGCTGTGCCCGATATATTCTCTTGAATAGGACTGAGGTGTTCTTAGGCCATCCATGTGACCGATGAATGTGATATCATTGGCCTGAGAAGAAGCCGCAGTGCTCACATGTGAGCTTCTTCAAACAGCTGCAGAACCTCATCAATCTGCTATTGATGACCCACTTGAGGATAGGTCATGAATTTTTCTAGTCCTGGAAAACCCCTTTAAACTTGTCCTTTGACTTAGCACAAAGGGTTATTGTTGCAGGATGCAATTATGAAGTGGAGCTGTGGTGACATCAAGATGTTAGCCCCAGTCCACATGACCACATGACTTCAGTGCATGAACCCTGTTAATCAGCATTGGGTGTCAATGAGTGCCTTCTTCTTGTCACTGCAGAAGGTCCCTGAGTTGGCATTTGTCAGAAATTCCTCAGTGGGCTCATCACAAATCTCCTACATCTCCGGTGTTTCGCCTGGCCATCCAGTCAGCCATTATGGAAGTGTATTCATTCTAGTCCTGCCTGAGGTGTTTGGTTAGGTAGTGGACTCCTGTCAGCAAAGTACCTGTGGGTATATATTCTGTGAGGGGCTTATTGTTGTTGTTAGCCGTTTAGCGTTTCACAACCCTTGGCTACCCGAGGCCTCATGTCCACTGGTTAAATAGAATTATCAAATCCGCGCCAGTGTCCCGCACGCATGATCCGCACCCATAGGGATGCATTGGACACCTGCAGGTAAGTAAATACCTGCAGATGTCAATTTTCCCTGCCGCGTGGATCGCACGTGCAGGAAAACACACGCAGCATGCTCCATTTTAGCGCGGGTCTCCCGCGGGGACGGCTCCCGCAGGCTTCCATAGAAGCCTATGGAAGCCGTCCGGATCCGCGGTACACCCGCACCTGAATTTCTGCTCTCCGGCGCGGGAGCGCGAGAGAGCAGGAGTTAAAAAAAAAAAAAGAAGTGCACGGTGCATGCACGTGGCACGCTGCCAGCGTGCCGAGCACATCCGCCGGGCAGAGGGAATTAAGATCCGGCCGCGACGGACGGGAACCCGCAGCGTCCAGACAGGTAAGTTAAATTCAATTTTCAGGCCTCATGTCCCCGGGAAAGGAGGGACCCGCTGCAGGATTCTGCATTGAGAATCCGCACGGGCCTAAATTTCCTAGTAGACATGAGGCCTAAAGGCGAGCTCCCTCCATGTTTTTCGGTTTTGCAATGCTTCTTTCAGTTGTGTGATATCCATGCAGTATCAGCTCTGACAGTATCAGCCATCAAGTCCTTTGGCAGCCGGGTCTTCTTTTGCCACAGATCTGTCCAAGCATTATAGATTTTTCTAGCGACTCTGCTGGCATTACATGGCCAAAATATGTGAGCCTGAGCCCGGCTATCCTGCCGTCCAGTGATATATCAGGTTTTATATGATTCTGGACTTCTCTGTTTGTTACTCTTGCTGTCCAGGGGATACGCAGCAGCTTTCGCCAGTGGGGCTTATTATCTTCTACCAAATATAGTGTTATGTAAAAAAAAAAAACACAACGCTAGAATTGCGCTTTTTTTGGTTACCCCGTCTCCAAGAAAAAAATGTTTTGAAAATGATTAAAAAGTCAGGTTTGCTCGAAACTGGTACCAATAGAAGCTACAGGATTCCCCACAAAAACTAAGCCCACACACAACTATGTCAACAGGAAAATAAAAAAGTTATGACTATCAGAAGATGGCAGCAGAAAATAATATAATGTTATTCCAAAGATATTTTATTTTTTAAGAGTAGTACAGCAAAAAAAAACTATATGTATTTCATATCATTGTAAGCATACTGACCCAAAGAATAAAGTTATCATGTCCTTTTTTTCACAGTATGTACAACATAAAAACAAGACACCCCCCTCCCCACCCTACAAGATGGCAGAATTTATTTTTTTCCAATTCACGCTACTTAGAAAATTGTAAGAAAAAATTTAGTACATGATTATATGGTATCATCGAAAAATACAACTCATCCGGTAAAAAACAAGCCCTCACAAGCCACGCTGATGGATAAATAAAACAGTAATGATTTGTGAAAAGTGGAGAGCACTAACTGAAAATAAAAAAAGGCTGCGTCCCTAAGGGGTTAAAGAATCCTGCTTTCTTCCAAAGATATTGCAGCACAGACGTCCTGTGGCCCACAATGCATGGCTGTGCATATAATGTGAGAATCAAGGCAATGTATGAGATCGGTGCACATGGCTCTGAAATTCAATATGGAAGCAGAGTTAGCTCCGATTCCCTGTAATAGATGCCATACAATATGGAAGCCTGGGAGGGTGAATAGATTTGACACCGCATGCATACATTACCAAAAGACTGTCCTATGCTATGATATCATAGCAGGATGTATTAGTTTATTATCTGTATAGTGAATAATCACTCATGTTGGTCATACATTGTACAGACAGAACACGTACCATATGTTCCATCATCTCTGGGCAGACATCTGAACAATAGTTGACGGGATCCTGCTGTGGCTGGAGGGCACTTCAGAAAATGATAGACATAAGCATGTGTGTACAATCAAAGAGAAGAGTAGAACATTTCCCCTCAGGTAGCGCACATTAGGTACAGTTGTTTGAAAAAATATTTATTCCCCTTGGCAGGAGTTTATGATATTTAAACAGAGTTTAACACTAGACAAAATAGCAGGTATAGAAGAATGACTGAAGTTGCTTCAATTCACTTAAAGGGAACCCCGTTACCCTCGAAAAGCACCATAAACTAAGTTATGGTGCTGCTCTGGAAGGTGACAGGGAGTCACTTTGGGATTTATTTTTTATATCCCCCCACCCCCCTCCTTTCTCACGGTGTTCCCTTGTGAAGTTCGCACGCAGCCTGAAAATCTGACTCTTTTCAGTCTATGGGAGTGTGTGCACATGGCGGCCTGAAAAGGATTGACGATAAGTAATTGATCCCTCGGAGTTCGCCCATTCAGACCAAGAGGAATGTCATGCCCGAATCTGCAGGGTGAATGGAGCTGCAGTGCTTATGTGTGACCACTGCTCCACACATTCATATGAGTCTGATGGAGATAGCCAAGTGCTGTGATCAACTATCTTGATAGACAATGAGTGGAGCGGTGGTCACACATGCACACCCCTTCTCCATTCACTCTGGATGTGTAGTTCTTTTGATTGACCTCTGGGGATCAAACCACTGGGATTCCCCAGGGGGGAATCATTTATCACCTGTGCTGTGGATAGCTGATACATGATTTTGCTCAGCTAACCCCTTTTAAGATGTTGATTCATGAAGACAACCCTTGAACATATGTCCAGCTCGGAACCCCACTCTATGAGCCATAATGGAAATCAGTTCCCGCTCTTGCAGTTTTCCAGCCACCGCAGGAAAATGTCTGGTTTGCTGCAACCTCCTCCAGCAAAGTCAGCTGTTTGCTTGGCATGCTGTGAGCAGGATCAGAGGCCATCAGATGATCACACTGTGGAGTAGTGGGTGCATTCTAAAAGCGTACCCTTCTAAAGCATACCTCCAGCGAAAATAAAAACTTTGCAGTGCTGTTAGGCCCTCATGGGAAGCATTTTAATGGAACTTTTCCCTTCAAAGCTTAGATATTTATACTGCAGCATTCTCCTTCTTCCATAGTCAATAACGGGAAGTTGGTACAAATGTATCTTGTCTCCACCGTAAAAAGGGGTGGAGATGTGCCAAGAGACAGTGAAGGCTTGTTAACGCCCCCAAACCTCCTCATTGGCTGACGAGGGGTTGGAGGTTTTTGTAGCACGGAGCTTCCTGTGGTTGTCAGCTGCTCATGATTTATGCTGACTAAGTGCTCAGCCGACATGGCTAATAGCACGGGCAAGGGGTAGATGAAGGAGGCTGCCGGGAAACAACATCGGCATGTGTGAGAGAAGACATGGAGTGGAGATGAAGCAGTATGCCACTGTAAGCGCCGGACGTGCTTCACTAGTTTCAAAAGCCGACGTTCCTGCTCTGCCACTTAAGACACAGCCGGTGGCAGCGTCAGCCTCTGTCACTCTCAGGGACTGCATTAACACAGACGTCATAGGCTGCTTAGGGAAGGGGGAAACCTGCTGTGCTGCGAACTGTGTGCAGGCATGTCGCCGCTCCCTCACTGTCCTTCGCCACTCTGTGGTTCCAGCTGCTGTCCACTGTCACTGTCCTTCTACCTGTCAGTTGTTGTTAACAGAGACTACTCTGAGACTAGCGATTTAAGGATTCCCTTTGGGAAAGTTCATACTTTGCTCATCCTTGCTAGGGTTGTCTAGTTGTAACCCACTGATGGCCTATCCTTATGATAGGTCATCAATAGTAGATTGGTGATGGTCCATTCTCAGGGACCCCTGATAATCAGCTATTCTCTGGGCCAGTGCACTTTTACACTGAGCTGCTTTCGGCAAGAAGCAGATAGCTCCATTACCACTGCAGTGGCCAGGCTTGGTATTACAAGCCAAGTTCCCATTGAAATCAATCCCTGCAATACCAAGCTTGGTATAAACCAGAAATAGTTTAAAATTTATTGACTCAGCCTTCCATCCTTCCGAGGTCGGTAAAATTAGTACTCACCTTGCTGGGGGGTAATAAATAAAAATTATCTGAAAGCACTGCGGAATGAGTTGGCTATACAAATAACACTATTTTCATTATATATATATATATATATATATATATATATATATAGTTAATATTTTCATTTTTTGACTTATATTTTTGTAATACATGTTTAGACTCCCAGTGAAGTAATTCCCTCAGTATACCAAGGAATAGCATACTTATATAGTAAGTTGACTAGATGGCTAAATACTTTGCTTGTTTATACTTCTTTGCTGAGAAGATGGCTGTGCAGCGCTAAGCATCTCTGTAATTTTCATCTGGCTAATGTCTGAAGTGTTCGCTGCAGGGCTAGGAGTCCACATTTTCTATGCTTGCTGTAAAACATCTGACTACGGACATAAATCTAAAATGTATGCACTCATTTATTTCCACAACAGAAGTAATATCATGGACTAAGTCATATGTTAAAGTTGGACATTATCCTGCCAAGTTGCAAACCCCATCTGAATTGTGTATATGAAGAAGTGGTTTAGCTAAAGCATACTTGTTGTCTACTGCCTCCGATTTTGGAAGAAGCATGAGCTTGTTAATTTACAAGGACTGTTTACTTTCATAGTTAGTGAACCTGTTTTCACATTTCACAGCAGCATAGCACAGTTCTGTGCATGAGCCATACAAGGCAGGGATCAGATGCCCTGCAAGATCAGGAACATTTTTTTGGGAAAGGCTTTGATTGCCTAATTGATACACATCTATATAACAGTGGGTATAATAAGTCTACACACCCCTGTTAAAATGCCATGTTTTTGTAATGTTTGGGAAAAAAACTGAAATCTTTTAGGGTGCAAAAAAAATGTAGTTGCATAAATATGCACTCCCTGAAACTAATACTTTGTTGGTGCACCCTTTGACTTTATTCAGTCTTTTGGTTAGGTGTCTATCAACGTGGCACATCCTGACTTGGCAAACTTTGCCTACTCTGGCTGGCAGAAGTGCTCCAAATCTGTCAAATTACGAGAACATCTTGTGTGTATCGCCCTATTTTGGTGAACCCACAGATCTTCCATGGGATTCAGGTTTGGGCCCTGACTTGGCCATTCCAAATCTGTGTTCTTTCTGGGAAGCCATTCTTCACTTGATTTGGAAGTCTGCTTTGGGTTGTTGTTCTGATTGGCGAAATTAGTCTTCATCTTCATCTTTCTAGCAGAGGCCTGATGGTTTTGTGCCAAAATGGACTGATATTTGGAACTATTCATAATTCCCTCCACCTTGACTAAAGCCCCAGTTCCAGCAGCAGAAAAACAGCTGCAAAGCTGCCTCCACAATGTTTCACTGTGGGTATGGGGTTCTTCTGGTGATGTACGATGATGGCTTTGTGCCAAACATACCTTTTAGAATTATGGCCAAAAAGTCCAGCCTTGGTCTCCTTCATCCATAACTAGAGATGAGCGAACACCAAAATGTTCGGGTGTTCGTTATTCGGAACGAACTTCCCGCGATGCTCGAGGGTTCGTTTCGAACAACGAACCCCATTGAAGTCAATGGGCGACCAGAGCATTTTTGTATTTCGCCGATGCTCGCTAAGGTTTTCATGTGTGAAAATCTGGGCAATTCAGGAAAGTGATGGGAATGACACAGTGACGGATAGGGCAGGCGAGGGGCTACATGGTGGGCTGCATCTCAAGTTCACAGGTCCCACTATTAAGCCACAATAGCGGCAAGAGTGCCCCCCCCCCCCCACTGTCAGCATAAAGATCGTCCTCCTCTGGCACAGCTGTAACAGCTGTAGCAGAGAAGAACGATGTTTGCCCATTGAATTCAATGGAGCGGCAATACAGCATGTTCCACTGAATGCAATGGGCTGCCGGCGATCGCAGGATGAATGGTCGGAAAGGGGTTAAATATATAACCCCTTTCCTGCAATTCATCCAGAAATGTGTTACACTAAAAATATATACCGGCGTATAAGGCGACCGGGCGTATAAGACGACCCCCCAACTGTCACCTTATACGCCGGTAATACAGTGGAGCAAAGAATAAAAAGCATTACTTACGTTTTTAGATGATCTGCGGCGCTCCTGCAGGCTGTCACTCCCTCCTAATCCACGGCAGACAAGCTTTCTCTATGAAAGGCTTTAAATCCCTGCCTCCAGAAAGACACGTGCCTTCAGCCAATCACAGCCAATGACAATGATGTCATTGAATGGCTGTGATTGGCTGTGTTTCTGGAGGCGGGGATTTCAAGCCTTGAAATCCCCGCCTCCAGAAACACAGCCAATCACAGCCATTCAATGACATCATTGTCATTGGCTGTGATTGGCTGAAGGCACGTGTGCTTCTGGAGGCAGGGATTTAAAGTCTTTCGTGGAGAAAGCAATACTCTGCCGTGGACCAGGAGGGAGTGACAGCCTGCAGGAGCGCCGCAGATCATCTAAAAACGTAAGTAATGATTTTTATTCTTTGCTCCACTGTATTACTGGCGTATAAGGTGACAGTTGGGGGGTCGTCTTATACGCCCCGTCGCCTTATACGCCGGTATATATTTTTAGTGTAACACATTTCTGGATGAATTGCAGGAAAGGGGTTATATATTTAACCCCTTTCCGACCATTCATCCTGCGATCGCCGGCAGCCCATTGCATTCAGTGGAACATGCTGTATTGCCGCTCCATTGAATTCAATGGGCAAACATCGTTCTTCTCTGCTACAGCTGTTACAGCTGTGCCAGAGAAGAAGGATTTGTCTTCTATATGTTCTCAATGGGGTCAGCGCTGCTGCCGCTGGCCCCATTGAGCGCATATAGAATGCATCCATAGCGAACCGCGGGAGGGGCAGACTTTCATATCAGGCGGACACCTTATCTCCCCAGCCACTCACAGCAGGGGGGTGGTATAGGGCTTAAACGTTGCAGGGGGAAGTTGTAATGCCTTCCCTGTCTTTATATTGGCCAAAAAAAAGCGCTAACGTCTCAGGGAAGAAAGTTTAAGTAACCCGGACACCGCATGGTGTTCGTTACGGATAACGAACATACCGAACACCCTAATATTCGCACGAATATCAAGCTCGGAAGAACACGTTCGCTCATCTCTATCCATAACACATTCTCCCACAGATTTAATGTAGGTTTTGACAAAACATAGCCAGGCTTGAAAGTTTTTTTTTTTTTTTTAAAGTCTTCTGTCTTACCTCCCTACCCCACAGCCCAGACATATGTAGAATACGGGAGATGGTTATCACATGCAATGCACAACTAGTACTTGCCAGAAACGCCTGCAGCTCCTTTAATGTTGCTGTAGGCCTCTGTGAACATCCCGGGCCAATTTTCTTCTGGCCTTTTCATCAGTTTTTGAGGGACGTCCAGTTCTTGGTAATTTCACTGTTGTGCCAAATTTAATCCTCTTCATGATGGCCGTCTTCACTGTGTTCCATGTTATATGTAATGCCTTTAAAATGTTTTGGTCCCCGTCTCCTGACTGATACCCTTCAACGATCAGATTTGTTTCATTTGCTGTAAGCTCTTTACAGACCATGGCTTTTTCTGAAAAAGCAACTAAGAAACTGTCAGGAAAAGCCTGACTCAGAACCACTGTAAATAATGGCAGCCGAGTACTGACTACTATTAAACAGAAGTTTAAATGTGATTGCCTAGTTCTGAACACAACCCCATCCCCAAATATAAGAGGGTGTTCACACTTATGCAACCACATTATTGTAGTTTTGATATTTTTAATTTTCTGCCCTAAATGATTTGTTTGTTTTCCAATGGAGTTTTACAGATAACGGGTCACAATGGAGGAAATAAATTAATATAACAAAAACATGGCATTTTAACAGGGGTGTGTAGACTGTATTTCAACAGCCGGTAAAAGCTGACTGGTCAGGGTTAATGGAAAGCTGAATGGAGAAAAGTACAGAGATATTCTTAATGAAAACCTGATCCAGAGTGCAAGGGACCTCAGACTAGAGAGAGAAGGTTCACCTTCCAACAAGACAATGGTGAACACACAGCCAAGACAACACAGGAGGGGCTTAGAGACAACTCTGTGAATGTCCTTGCATGGCCCAGCCAGAGCTCTGACGTGAACCCAATCAAACAGCTCTGGAGAAAACTGAAAATGGCTATCCGTAGACAGAGAGGATCTGCAGAGAACAATGGCAGAAAATCCCCAAATCCAGGTGTACAAATCTTGTAGCATTATACGCAAAAAGACTGGAGGCTGTAATCGCTGCCAAAGGTGCTTCAACTAAGTACTGAGTATAGGGTGTGAATACTTATGTCATACCAGGCATTAGTTGACATTTTGTACAAAACGTGAAAGCTAGCAGGCCACTTCACGGCTTCTGGTTGAACTGCTAGTCCCTACACTAACCAGGAGTCCAGCAAAACCGGACAGAGTTCACACAGAACGCTGCAACAGGATAGGACACAGATAGCAGGTCACACAGCAAGCTAACACAAAACTGACAGAATATAAAAGAACAAACGGTCATGAACCAGCAAGACACAGATCACACAACAAACTTCAACAGACAAGGATTCATGACTGTTCACCCCGAACACCAGACAGAGACTCACCAGGAGCTGGGTTTATATGTGAGCACAAACTCAGGAGATTGGCTAGCAGGAAATACCACACCCAGCCAGCTCAATCAATTAACCCTGTGAGGTCTGTGCTGCTAGGAAGTTTAGAACTACAGATCCCAGCAGCACACGTAACATATTGTATCTTGATGCCACCAGGAAGTACTGGTGGAGACAAGATTGACAGGGGGTGACGCCCCCTGTACCTGATTGGCTGCATAGCTGGCTCGGCTGCAGGTCCTGGCAGCCCACTAAAGTAATCCTGCAGCTCGATTCGTTTCCATCAACTGCGGCCACTCCAGGTGTGCGTTGCCCCAGTTGAAATGGGCTGCACCTCCATTCCTTCCCATTAACGGCCCCAGCAGCAGGCGTGCATTGCCCCAGCTGAAATGGCCTTTCCCGCCAGCGACCCAGAAAGCGGCACCCTCCTCTGTGTTTAAGTGCAGAGCAGGGTCGGCATGAGGGAGGGCACACTGCCGTGAAGCGGCTTTGCCAACGGCGCACCACAAGGCGTCCCCCCCGGGAGGACACAGCGCCGGCAGGACAGTGACTCACAGATGATGGCTGCATACTATAGGGGTTACATGCATCCCCCCGCAGAGTGCATGAGCAACAGTGAAGGGGGACTGTGATTGATAGGCAGCGGCTGCATACAGCAGGGAGGCCACAGCACTGGGGCCGGGGGACAGGCAGGTAGCTGCTTTAGCTGCAGTGGAGCAGAGCTCCAGCTAACACACAGGGGGGTCAGCGCTTCAGGCAGAAATCGAGTGTAGCACCTTCTAGGACCTTGAGCTATTGAGCCACTCAGGAGCTAGGGGTGTGACAGGGATGTTTCTCCATGGAAGCCCTGTCAAACCCCTAGCTTCCGGTGGCATCAAGATACAATAATACCATTTATTCCTATATTCCTAGGAAGAATAAGAGGAACAGTACAATGCCGAGTTCTAAGAAATCATAGGCCAGAATTATTTTAATTAAGAATACTAATAATTTCGTAAAGCAGACGAGTCAGAAGAGTTCATGAGTCCTCTTTATGTAAAGTTTCTATAACAGAATATAAGGACATATGGGCTGTCAAACAATTTCTGCCAACAGGTAATGTAATGTTATTCACACTCATACATTTATATTCTGCTTTTCCCTTGGAGTTTTTAGACATAGAAGGAATCTCCTGGCAGAGCAAACACATTCCCTGCAAAACTCTGCTGCCACTAGGAGGTTCCAGCTGTATACATGTGTATATATAGCTTCTATTGAGCTCATTAGTGAGCTCCCCCTAGTGGCAGTTGTAACTGAAATTCTATGCCTATTTAAAGGGAGGCACTCTGCTGGCAGGGAGATTCTATCTGTAAGGGAGCACTCTCTTGGTGGTATTGATAATGGTGGGGCAGCCAGTGGCTATTGCTTATATAGGAGCACTCTGCTAGCATTGTTTATGCTGGATACTCTGCTGCACTACATAAGGGAGGACTATGTTGGCAGTATTGATAATGGTGTCAGCTGGTACGGTTTCTAAAAGAGCACTCTGCTGGCAATATTTATAAGGGGAGCAGACTGCCAGCACTATTTATGAGGAGTACTCTTCTGTCCCTTTTTATATGCTGGCACGCTGCTTAGTGTGAATATAGGGTTACTCTAACAGTCACTTTAGATGTGATTATGTGGAGTTGTACTTATGGGAGGCTTTACATAGGAAAAACAAATAACTGTGTCCATAAGGTTCAATTATTAGACAGATGCTATGAAGCTTACACTATTACATTGAATGGGATACTGTAAACTAACGTATTTATTTAATGGATACCATATTAACCTATAGGTCACGGATGTCACTGTATGGTGTCCATCACAGGCATCCATTAAATAGATACATCATAAGATTTTCAATAGCTTTCCAGGATGGCTCAGTTAAAGCATACCTAACTTTTCAGAATAAGCTTCTATGTGAGCTCATAACATTATTTATGGCCGTTATGTGACTAGATTTTGGTACTTTCACCAGTTTTCTCCTCTGCAGGCTCTATCTCTAATTCTCAGTTTTCCCTAAACTAATTGGTTGAAACTAGCTGCTATGATATTTCTTCTTTAAACCACACACAGAGAAGGTGAAATTAAGCTCTACTATAACAATCTTATATAAAGAAGTAACAGCAGTATGGAAGACCTTATACAGCGGTACTGAGTAGTGTAGATGTGTAGGTATAAAGTTTGGCGCATGGCTTTCGTTGGCTGACGCGGCCCTGGATTAACCAATCAGAGCATAAACTTGCTGGAGGCGGGGTATTCAAGCCCCACTTCCAGGAAGAAATGCTCTGTCGGCCATGGAGGAGGATACGGCAGCCTGCAGCAGTGCCGCAGACCATCACGAGGACCCGAATGCCAGTGGTAGGTGAGGATTGATGTTTGTTTTTTTTCAATGTAGTGTAGTTGGTTTCCCTACTGAAATGAATTGAAACGCCATTAATCCGGAACACATTACTGGCGTTTTAATTTATTTCAATGGGGAAAAGTGATTTAACATACGAGTATTTTGGGGTAAGAGCTTTGTCACGGAATGGATTACACTCGTATCCAAAGGGACTACTGTATATGGTTCTTTCTTTTAACTTGTATATTTCGCCTACATTTTATTGGATTATGGGCTAAAGCCCACGGACGGATTTCTACTGCATTTCCTATGGCATAAATCTGCAGCTATTAGGTCCTATTGAATTCCGCCATGGATTTCTACAGTGAGAAATAAGTTGCGGCATGTTAAATTTGCGGCAGATTTAAGCTGTGGGAGGTCTCCATTAATATAGCATATTAATAGATACAAACTGCAAAAGAAGACTGCCCTCGTTGATTGTGACTTTGTAAGACTCCTCTGTATGAGCTACAGTGGGTCCAGGAAAATACCCATCACTCTGCGCTCAATACCCCATAATGACAAAGTGAAAGCAGAATGGTAGAAATCTGTAAATTGTTTTACTCATGTATCGATTAATGGGGTTGTACCAAGATAACAAGGTATTCCCTATCCATAGTATAGGCGATAACATGCTGATCAGTGGGAGTCTCACTGCTGAGACTTCCACTAATCTGGAGAATGGGGCTCCTATGTGCCCCGTTCTCCTCATTGCAGGGTTACGGAACCCCTCACAGTGAGGAGGAGACTGAATGTGGCGCTGGTCGTGCATTCACTTTCAATGGGACTGTGGAGACAGGCGAGTGGCAAGCTGTTGGGTATTTCCATCAGCCCCATTGAAATGAATAGCGTTGATCATGCATGCTCGGCCAGCTTTCCCTTTATTCTGACGTCACCGCGGGGAAGAAGCGACCCCTGTTCTTGAGATTTGTGTGTTCTCCACGGTGAGACTCCCACCAATCAGTAAGTTATCCCCTATTCTGTGGATACGGCATAACTTGTAATCTTGGTACAACCCCTTTCAGTTATTTTGTTGTAAATCTTGTCCCATAATGGAACATAACTTATTCATTTGTCTCTCTCCATCTGGACTCTAACTATTGAACTCTCTAAAAGCTGTGCTGTTTGGAAGGAGATATATTGTTTGCTGGTATATACTTCTTCTGTCATGTTTTTCACTTTGTCCAAGATGACACGCCGTGTGTATTATTTCTCTAAAAGACGTTTTGTAGAACTAAATATGTTTTGTGCATACCAAACGCACACATATCTGGCCATTGCAGAGCCGACTTTTGTCTCTAGATGGTGCACTGACTTCATCTACCACAACAATGTGAATCCCTTCCAGGGATACAGAACTTTTCCAGTTAACAAATCTCACAGTCCTTTTTATTTTCTTAGTGTGAATATACATAAGCATATAGACTGAGCCTTTAAAAAAGCATGAGCTCTAGAGATGAGCGAACGTACTCGGTAAGGGCGATTTCGCAATCGAGCACCGCGAATTTCGAGTACTTCACTACTCGGGTGAAAAGTACTCGGGTGCGCTGTGGGGCGGGGGGTTGCAGAGGGGAGCGGGGGGTAGCAGCGGGGAACAGGGGGGAGCCCTCTCTCTCTCCCTCTCCCCCCACTCCCCGCTGCAACCCCCCGCTCACCCACAGCGCACCCGAGTACTTTTCACCTGAGTAGTGAAGTACTCGAAAATCGCGGTGCTCGATTGCGAAATCACCCTTACCGAGTACGTTCGCTCATCTCTAATGAGCTCATTTTTCCGCAAATACAAAAAATGCCGTCAAGTGCTTAAAGGGGTTGTTCAAAAAAAAAAAGTAAACAGCTGACCATGACTATGAGTCAAAATAACAAAGTAAACTGTAATTGCATCTCTTCTTCCCTAGGAAAAGTGTGTGGCAGCTCCCACAACAATTCCAGTCTCTGCTGACTGCAGAAGTCAGGTGACCACTGCAGCCAATCAGAAGTCATAACATCACTTTTCTGAACTCTTGGCATCATGGTATCATGTGAGTGCTGAGGCTGGCAGAACAGGTATTGGCATAGGCATAGTGTCAGGGGTCGCCGTGGTGACCCGGCCCTTGCGCTCAGGGGGCCCCTCCGCCGCCCTCCGCCATCCATATATGCACTTTCAGTGCATTAATGGTTGACCGCTCTGTCTGCCGCACGGCACAGATTACGTGGCAGTCAGAGCGGCCAACCCCAGAGGAAGCGGGAAAGAGCAGGGGGGAGGAGGAGAAAGGCAGTCACATGGGCTGGCAGGGACTGATCATGTGCTGCCCCTCCCTCCTGCTGAACGGAAGCTGCTGTGTCTCCCTACTGCTACCACATGGAGGAGAAGTGGTCTGGCCCCGGGGTATGTGTATATCTGCATGTGTGTGTGTGTATATGAGTGTGTGTATCTGTCTGTGTCTATCTATCTATCTCATATCTATCTATCTATCTATCTATGTCATTTCTATCTATCTATCTCATATCTATCTATCTCATATCTATCACATATCTATCTATCGCATATCTATCTATCGCATATCTATCTATCGCATATCTATCGCATATTTATCTATCTATCACATATCTATCTATCTATCGCATGTCTATCTATCGCATATCATTTCTATCTATCTATCTCATATCTATCTATCTATCTATCTATCTCATATCTATCTATCTCGTATCTATCTATCTATCTATCTTATATCTATCTATCTATCTATCTATCTCATATCTATCTCATATCTATCTCATATCTATCTATCTCATATCTATCTATCTCATATCTATCTATCTATCTATCTCATATCTATCTATCTACCTCACATCTATCTATCTATCTCATATCTATCTATCTATCTATCTATCTATTAAAAACATGAACACACCCCAAGGCCACTCTCACACATGTTTAGAAAACACAGCTTGTAATCGTGGCATTTTTACCGGAATTTCCAGCAGCGATTTTGAACACATGGTGCAGAGTTTGACAGCGCTTTTTAATGCACCCCATCATTGCGATAGGTGAGGAGGTGTGTTAAAAACCACGAAAACACAAAAATAGAACAGACGGCTCTTGAAAATTGCGTTAATAGCCGTAAAAAGCGATGTGTGTGAGAGTGGCCTGCAGGGCTACAAATTTTAATGTAGTGCAGGAAATGCGTCATGTTTGGAAAGATTACACCAAGGGGCAGATCAAGTATGCAGCACGAGTTAGGTATGGATACGGGGGAGTGTGGGGTAGAGGCCCAGGGGGGCCCCGAGCTGAATTTTTGCACCTGAGCCTTTAGGTATGCCCCTGGGTATTGGCACTTATGATGTTGGCAAAGACCGGGATCACAGCAGGAGCCAGTACTCTACATGTTAAGAGTGTTCTCTTGGCGAAGTTCCCGACATACTAACTAAGCTTATCTATAAGGTTCAGTTAGCCTAGCGGACGCTAAAAGAATGTCTTTTCATCTTCTATAATGCCAGCATATATCATTATAATGGAATAAAAGGTATTGTTACAGGATGACAGGAGTCGTATGCAAAGTATATTTCTACCAGACTCCAATCATTCTGTGCAGCAGGGAGCAGGCTCACCTGCTAATTAATTAATGGCCGGCTCAAGAGGAAACGTGCAGTCTCTCTCTATAAACCTGGAGAATCAGACACCCAAAGTTGTTGAAGTTGTTATGCCCTGAAAACTTTTGTGAGTACAGAACTTGTGTTGCCTATGTATTTTGGCTTGGAGAGAGTAGCCCACCAGTTAGGGCCAATTTATGTACAGTTAGAGTCAGACAGGCAGATTCTTATTTTGTGTTACTATCAGAAGTGGCTGATATCTGTAAAGCTGCACTTTAAGTTAAAGAACTTTCCTTTGAGTTTGAAGACCCAACTCCAAGCTGCTTGAATTGAAGGTAATCCCGGGTAATCCCTAGCTAATTCCCTCACAGTGTAGTAGACTATCATAATACATACACAATGGTATCCAGTAAAATATATACCACATGGTATAGGTTTTTCAACATGGGAGCCTATGGATGGTGGATGCCACTCTATGCTATCCAGACCAAAAGAACATGATAATGTCAGCATATCCTTGTTTCAATTTTATCCTTTATCCCATATTATATAAAAGTTGTGCTGTTGATGCCTCTCTTAAGGGGAGTTTTTCTGGAACTCCACTATTAATGACCTACCGCCAGCATAGTTAATCAACATCTGATAAATGGGGGTCTCCTGCTCAGGACCCTGCCACTCAGGGTTTAAAGAGACTGCAGTACTTGGTTGAGCGCCACTGCCTCTTCTCAGCCAGTGATATCATGTTCATTTGTCACATGGCCTGAAAGAGCTCAGTGCCATTCAAAACATGATGCATATTGATTCAGGTGTATAGTTTGGACTTGTGTTGCGCAGCCAACAAGTAGAGTGGTTGTAAGTCATAGAAAGGCAAAAAGATACTGTTTACTATCATATAAAACATATCAAATATTTTTGGCTTTAGCTCCATGAAACATGCGCTCTGTGCCAACGCAGATAAATATTACATTCTTGTATACACTATTAAAGCAACTATCAAAATAAAATAAGCAATTAAAATATTTCTTTATCTCGTGCTGCACCCAAATTTAGTAATATTTGCTTATCGACCTAGAGATGACTACCATTGGCTGAAGCAGGGATTATTGGACTCTGATGTAATCCCATAGCAACAGTAAATATTTTATGAAGTTAAATATATTATTTATGAAGCATGAAGTATTGCATGTGTAGAATACCAAATCACACATTTGTGTCTTTTCCCTGTTTGATTTAGACTTCAGAGCTTCAAGTGATCTTCTATTTGATCTGAAAAGAGTCAGAAGTGTTGCCAAAGTTTAGCTTCTTGCAAAATTGTTTTAGGTCTGTAAAAAATACTCAAATATCAAATGACAACCGGCCATCTATATTTTACATTTTTTGCTATTACATATCTTCTTAGCAATAAATATACTGTGTTCTGTCTTTATTGCTGAACATCACTTTGATTTCCTGCAGAGAAACTCTTGCCACTAGGGTCCAAATGTCCTTATTAGTTCCATGGAGTGGGCAGCACACACAGCAGTGACACATATGACTCATACCAAAAAAGCTCAAGTTATGCCTAGACTAAGGATCCCTTGTCATGGGCAGATAAACTGCTTGGAACAAGCGCCGATCAACAAGTCGATCAGCGCTTGTTACTTCCATTTTCATGTAGCAATGATGGCAAGGAGTTTGTATGAACACTACATTATTGTCAGTAGCACATCCCCTGTTTACATGAGCAGATGCGTTGCCAAAAATCGCATTTTTTTAACCTATAACTGTCTATTTATTACACCCATTCTAAGGAACACACAACTTTTTCTATCACCCAAAACTTTAATCCCCTTGGGGAACTGCCATGAACTTTTTTGAAATGAAGTAAAATGCTATTCGTTTCCAATCCAACATGAATATTTTACATGTTTTCTTCCACTCTAACCTTCAGTTTATGAAGAAAGCGTTCCACTTACTGGAAGCCACAAGGGCACTCCAGCATGTAGATGACACCCTACATCTCACACGATGTGTTAACCCTAAAACTCCACAGAAAAAGTAGAAGTAACAAAGTTAGTCATCTTAAAAGGCAAGTTTTTTCCGTATGTTCTTCCCACCTTTACAAAAACCACACTGTGGAAAGAGGTCTTTGCACAATAGGGGATTTTAGTAGAAATGAAACTAGATGCTAATCTGTCTTTCAAATTAGGAGCTCGACGAAAAACAAAAAGTAGCATTTTGGGAAAAACCTTCCCCAACATAGGATCACCTCGTAAAATGTCCCTCTTCTCTTCAGTTTGTACTTTCTTCTCCTTTCTTCTCTTCCTAATTCCTCTAGCTTCAATTTCTCATATTGTTTCTACAAACTTTCCCTTAATAAACAAATTCTATTGAAGGAGATTTTCTCATTCTTACTACAATTATGCTTAATTTTGCTCATTTGATTTTTTTGGAATGTTATTAATCCAAGGTTGGTGATTGCAGCTATTCCTTTCTATATAAACACTATAATCAGTAGGCTTGAAAAACTTTTCAAGTTTATTCCCCTCAGCAAAAATCGTAAAATTTAAAAAAAATGAACACTGTGCTGAATATAAGTATAATTTATAGTCTACTCACTATCATTCAGAATTGTCATCCAATCCTTCAGGAAATTTTTATCCCATCTCCACACAAACAGGCAGTTTTCTATGTATGTTTTTCATGGCCTCCTTCACCCCAAGGGACAAACTTATCCTTGATATATGAGTCTTCCCAATGTGCCATAAAAACATTGGCACAACTGGGGACATATTTTACCCCCATTACAGTCCCAATTTAATGTAAAAAATATGAATTGTCATACCAAAAATAATTATGAGAAAAATTAAGTAACTCCGTAAGGAATTCCTACTGTATAATTGGCAGCCTCTCATCAGATTCTAGAAAATGTCTAATGGACTCAATCCCTTTTATCCTGGGAAATAATTACGTAGAAAGAACTGACATCTGCAGTAACAATAAAACATTCTGAATAATATTGCCCATGTTGCAATTTCTCAATAACGTGACCAGAATCATGCAAATATGATGGTATATCTTGAACATATTTCTGGAGACAAAAATCAATATATTCCCCCATTCTGGATGTCAAAGACAAAATGCCCAATATTACATGGGATGACCAAGTGGTTTTACAACATTTTTATGAACCTTTGGTAAATAATATATCACAGGTTTTTTTGCATGTTCTATCCTCATATATTCATATTCCTTGTAGTCAATATCATCTTCTCAAAACCCATCAAAATAATAGTCAATAGTCTTTGTTATATCTCCCAGTGGGATCCTCCTGCAAGCTAACATAGATAAGGAGGTCATCTAGAATCTTTTTCATTTCTTGATGGTAGTCAGAGCAATTTAGCTTCCCGAACATATAAACTAAAATCCAGAATATCCATTTCTCCATATCATCAGAGAACTTTTATTCCTGCATCATACTTTCCAGCGACCTAAATATCACATCCAGAATGAAAGCACTGGATTTATGAAGAACATACAAAATTTGGGTTAACATTATAATTTGAATTAGTTAAATTTTGCACTGAGCAAGATTGGAAAGCACCGCCAAGTAGATTGCGTAACTAGAAGAAACATGTCCTGTCTTAGTTGGATTGAAGCAACATCATATATCCAATCCATCCAACGTCCGTTAAAATTTAGTCAGCTATGTCCCACCAGAGACCAAGATGCCTGCATTTGTGTTAGATTATCTGTCAAGCGCTGTCTCTATGACTTTATTATAGCCGCCTAACCTAAACAGACTGCAGGGAAACCGATTATCCACAAACCTCTGAAGGTAAGTAATAGGGAAATAAGGGTCAAAGGCAGCAAGGAAACAAAAAGAAACACTCTATGGACTTGTGTTTCTTTAAATGGCAGAATTTAGCCAGTTTTAGGACTCCTATGAATTCACGAATCAGATCTTTGTAAATAATATGCTGTATAAGAAACAACGTGCTGCATTCTATTTTCACCACTCAGTCTGCTTTTAACTTAAAAGACGGATACCCTCTTCTTCTGAGTTGCAGCAGCAGAGTCTGAGTATATACTGTATTTATTTTTTAATCCGAATGTGATAGGTCCATGCTCATAGAACATTGCAAAGTAAAGTCTCTGTCCATAAATGACAAACACTTTTCAAGTATTGTGTGCGCTTTCCCACCCGGCGGGGTAGGGGGATGAATTGAACTTTCAATGTGAAGGTAGTTGAGTCACGCAATGGAACTTTGAAAATTGTTTTGTAATAGTCTCCTAATCTGCGCCAATTCCTTCTTTTCCAAGGGTCATTGCCCTGTCAGCTAAAGTTCTTTGTTGGTCTTCTGCTGGTCAGGAAAACACATCAAGTAGTGTTTCCTCCACCCTTTCCTGCCTATACACTATTTTAAGTGCGAACATGCATCATGATTACAATTTCCATTTTAAACTATGATTTGACAGCCATGTGTTAAACTCGCAACCTTGAGATGGAAAAGAAGTAACACACTGATGCTCGTTCTCATTAGCACTAATAATAACCCAGTACTGAGAAAAAAAATCTGTTTCCAAATGTGCTTCTATTTCTCCTTTTAATGACTGCTAAAGTAATGGCAAAGTACACTTTTTGGTATTTCCTTTCAATGAGAATCATTTCAAAGTTAGTCAAAGGATCACTTGAGCAATCAGACAATGCTACAGCGGGTTTCCTTCTGAAATTAGCTTCCAGTGGCAGCGTTGCCAAGATGTGCCCAGTGAGAATTCAATGATCAGGCTTATAAATTGCAGAGGCATCAAGTTGGAGCCACTGTGTCTGTAAATAGGCGGTTACAGCTGCAAGAAAAAGTAGGTGAGCCGTTTGGAATTACCTGGCATTTTGCATTGATTATTAACAAATATAGTGTAGTACAATCTAAAGACCCATTTACATAGGCTGATGGTCAGGTCAGAACATTTGTAGAAAACATTCGTTTGCCTGTTCAGTGTCCAGATCCTGAGGCCGCAAAACAGCCCCAAACCACGATGCACCCTCCACCATGCTTCACAGTTGGGGTAAGATTTTAGTGTTTGAAGTCTTCTCTTCCCTCCACAGCACTGTGCATTTGTGCTAAAAAAATTCAATTTTTGTCTCCTTTGTCTGTAAAATATTTTCCAAAAACCATTATGGAACATCCAAATGGTCTCAGTCAAATGAAACAGCTGTGGCAGAGGAGTTCATGCTATCCCATTGCTTTCACTGGGGCCGGCGCTGCTGCTGCCCTATTAAAAGCAATGAGATGAAGGCAACCTCCGCAGCAATGAATTTTGGTGCGGTGGAGGGAGGCTTGAAATATAAGGCCTACCCCGAAAATCATCCCTAGCTGTAGAAAAAAAAAGTAAACTCACCTAGAAGTGCTGTTTGGCTCTTCTCCCTGGTCCCCAGCAGTCTTCTTGTGTCTGTCTGGTGGCCAGGGATTGAAAAATCCCTGCCTCTTGAAAGTGCTGGGTCTGATTGGCTAAGCGCTGTGTCCAATCAGAGGCAGCGCTCAGCCGTTCATTGAATGACAGACGAGCGCTGCCTGTGATTGGTCACAGTGCTCAGCCATTCATTGAATTCAATGAATCACAAAATGGTGGTCAGCAGCACAATCCTTTCCTCTCACCTAGATAAGACAGGGAACCTGCACGCCTGCTTTCAGTCAGGATCCAATTCAGACCGTCAATGCATATTCCAAGAAAGAAATAGTGGAGGCAGCAGTTGATACAAAAAGTAGAGAGATTTTTATTCCTCCCACATCTGTGTGGGAGGAATAAAAATCTCTCTACTTTTTGCATCAACTGCTGCCTCCACTATTTCTTTCTTGAATTCAATGAATGGCTGGCACTGCCTCTGAATGGCTGAGCGCTGCCTCTGATTGGTGACTTGGCTCAGCCAATCAGAGCCAGCGCTTTCAGGATGCAGGGATTTTTCAATCCCCAGTCATTGAATTCAATTTTAAAAAAATGTAATTCCTCTAATGTCTAATAAAGGTATTGTTTTCAAAGGGCTACACTTTTGTAAAACAAAGTCATGGGTTTATGTTATCTAACTCCTCACATTCAGTTGTGTTCACTGGTAGAAACCATACCTGACCAGACAAAGTCTTCTGCAAGGGCCTGTAGCACTGCGAAACAACCATTCAAATAAATAACTTCCCATGTAATACAAGTAAGGGCCAGGGACTCGTTTCACGATGAACACATTCTCCAATAGGGCAAATAGACAGGGCTTGTGTAATCTGTATCACCCCTTGTTTAACGAAGGGCATCTCGACAATAAGCTGATCGCTGAGTATCTAGCAGCAGAAACTCCTGCAATCAGCTGTTATTGCTGGGAGATGCTGTCGGATTCTTCAGGTGAAAAGTGTCTATGGTTGCCATAAATCTTAAATCTGTCCGCTCTGATTTTACCTTTATGACATCTGGCATTTGGACCGGGTTGTTGTAATAAAGATGACCCTTAGGGTGGCCTGTAGAGATATGGGAAAAAATAATGTGGCAGCTATACATTAAGACACCTTCCCAATTAGTTACATCTGCTAATAGTAATGTTAGGGTAAAGTTTTAACTTTACATTCCAACTGCAAAATGGAGCTCAAAGCTTATGTGTATTATGAGAAATGGCGCTTACGTTCAAGATTTCCAATTACATAAGCTACAGCATTAATATCAACAATTTGCTTTTACAAAAGAACCGCTATACTTTAAAACATTAAGTACTGACAATCGTATTTGTCCCGACAATCTACACATTTGTGCTGTTTCTACAAAAATACCTCCAATGAAGGAGGACATTACTACTGATCATAGCTGAACCATCATTTTCCTAGGCATAACCTAGCCTTATATCTAGGTAACATTTGAATATGTTATAAATGTCGCTGTCAATTCATTTTGTTATTTCAGTCGGTGATTGTGTGTCATGAATGACACTCATTTCATGAGATTCAACCCTTTTCTTGGGTCTGAAAAAACATAGCTAGCTACTGCAGCAAAATCTTCTATCTTTACTTGGTACACATGGCATTTGCTGAACAATCTGTACCTTCTAAAAACTCTTTTGTATATATCCAAGTTATTTATGCTAGTTGTATTATTTAAGGCCCTGATGGTAGGACGCTGTGCTCGCGAATATAAATAATGTTTCCTGTGTTCTGACCCCTCTGTTTATTTACATATGACATACCATACAACAGTCATTTTCTAACCCATAGTTACATTTTTATTTTCAGGAAGCTTCTTAAAAATGATCCGAGAATAAAACATACACGACACATTCTGTATAAACAAGAAAGTTCTAAACCTAGCAATTAACTTTCAAAAAGGGTGTTACCTGGAAGATAAAAATAAAGAGTGCACATAGAAGCGGTTAGTTATGGAAATTTATGGTCTTCCAAAGTGGGAATCAAAAGGAAACCAGTGGAATGTTGTGTCTATTATTTAACTAGTAATTTCCTCTAAGTGTTTGTTAAATGCACTTCTGCTCCCTGGAGAGTGGCAGTGTTTAATGGGAACAGTGAGAAGTGGAATTATCCAAGATGATTCATAATTCTTATTCAATGTTGTAGACTGTGATCTAAGCCAGTAACCTTGTATCCAAGGTCTCCTTTAAAAAATAAATATTTTATTTTTTTTTCTTGTGGAATCATCAAGAAAATATATCTCACATTAATAATGGGGGTATAGAGGTCTTTTCTTATCCTAATAGAAATTTAAAGGGGATATATAATTAAAAAATGTTTTGAATTAATTAAAACCAAATAGAGAAACAGGCTCGGCAGTGGCTACCACCCCCAAACCGAAGCTACAGATTGGGTGAGTGGAAAGCCTGTAAAGGGGTTGCTATTACTACTGGAGCCACTATGGGGGTCATATTACAACTAGGCCACTATAGGGGTCACTATTACTACTGGGAAAATAAATTAATTGTAAAAAACCTTTCTTGCGCTTCTCAGGATTTGGCACAGAATTGCAATTTTTACGGGTATTACTGTCACTCCAAGACACTTACTTCGGAGGAGGGGGATATGAAGTCCACAGCACCCCCTCCTGTTTTAAATACCGCCGAAGATTTACCCCGATCAGAGTAGAGTGTAAGGTAGATTCTCCTTTATTCCGGTAATCATAAACAGTGTAGGGCAACGCGTTTCGGTGCTACATGCACCTTCTTAATATCCCCCTCCTTCGAAGTAAGTATCTTGAAGTGACATTAATACCCATAAAAATTGCAATTCTGTGCAAAATCCTATGAGCACAAGAAATGTTTTTTTACAATTAATTTATTTTCTCATTTTACATATGGGGGGTATCCTCTTTGGGAGGACCCCTACAACCCTTGCAGCTCTCCCGTGATCCAGTGGATGCCATAGGGCATAGGAATAGCACAGAAGGAATATCCTCATAATAAAGGTGAGGCAGCCGGTACCTTAGAGTGCTGTGCTGTCCACACCAGGTGAGAACATATTAAGAATAGAGATGAGCGAACTTACTCGTTTAGGGCATTTTTGCACTCGAGCACCGCTTTTTCCGAGTGACTGACTACTCGGACGAAAAGAATCGGGGGGCGGCGTGGTGGAGCGTGAGGTAGCAGGGGGGAACAGGGGGGCAGGGGGGAGCTCTCTCTCTCCCCCCCCCCCCCCACTCCCCTCTGCAACCCCCCGCTCACCCCCGGCGCCCCCCGAATCTTTTCGCCCGAATAGTCAGTTACTTGGAAAAAGCGGTGCTCGAGTGCAAAAATGCCCTAAACGAGTAAGTTCGCTCATCTCTAATTAAGAACTTGCTTTATCTTTGCCGCTCTCCTTTTTTTTCTGAAGACTATTACTACTGAGGCTACTATGGGAGTCACTGTTACCACTACGGCCTCTATGGGTGTCACTATTTGGAGTCATTCACAAAGGTGCGAGCACATTTCAGTGGTGCAAATACGCTGCGCATTTGCGCAATCGAAAATCACGCCCATGTTTTTTGGCTGTGTGGCATGTTTAATTTGCACAAATGCACTGCTTATTCGCACACACAAAAGAGAACACAGACAAGCCAATTGAAGTGTTGCGCAAATACGCAGGTTTATCGCATATCCACTCCCATATATTTGCACCCGCCCATTCACTTCAATGGCCTATTATAGAGAATATAATAGAGAACATGAGAACAGTTGAAAGTATAAAATGTCACACATGTAGGTCATGGCGATCGATCATGGGAGCCTACTATTGGCAAACAGTGGGGCTCCTGCTATAATAACCAGGGTCAGAAATAACATTCAGTGCTGATTGTGGCATCTAAAGGATTTAAAGAGGAAACATTTACTCCATCGCCCTCCATGATGCGGGATGCTGATGATTGGTATAGTAGCTAAGGCGTAATAATGACTCACAGGTCTGCCATCTTGATGCACCTGTTATGCCCATTTGGGAAGACAGGCATTATACATTGCAACACAAAAGTATTGCGGCATATTATAAAAGTCCATCAAACAATTGCATGGTCAAGTCTCGTAGTGGTACTCAAAAAACATTTAAAAGAGTTTAATAAAATGTTAGAAAATATGCACAAAAAACATTTCCTGCCTTACTAAAAAAAAAATATAAACAGTAAAAAATAGCACATAATTGGTCATCGCCACATCCATAACAGCCAGAACTATAATGCCGTTTTCATGTTATTTAACCCATGTAGTGAGCAAAATAAAATAAAAAAATCCTTACATCCCCATCGACAGAAAAATGTTATGGGTCGTTGAATGTGACAACATGGTTTTTAAGGGTTTTTATTGTACAAAGGTAGTCAAACAAAAATATAAATTTTGTAAGTAAAGTTAACATGTCATTCAGACATCGCAGTAAACAGTGCAAGAAAGAAGATTGTAGAACAGCTGTTGGGTTTTTTTTCTCTCCAAGAAAGAGTTGATAAAACTTAATTAATATATTATATATATACCAAAATGGCGCTCACCCTTCAAAAATTCAAAGGTGAACATACCTCCTTTTATTATTTTACAGCTGTGCCTGCATGCAAGAAAAAAAGAAATACTGACAGACAACCTCTGTATTTGCTCAAGGCCGAATTTTTAACAGCCACTCCAATGAAACTGCAGCCATAGGGTTAAAGTGAGGTACCCAGCAATTAAATGTTCATCTATCCTGTGGATATCACCCAGTGTACATGGTATTGAGTTATATTTCAAATCTTTCCACAGCAGATGGCTGGTAGTCTAAACCAGAGGCGTGGCTAAAGGCTCATGGGCCCAGGTGCAAAAGTTTATCTTGGAGCCCCCTAACTTCTCTTAACCCCTTAATGCAGAGGCATAACTTGCAGCTCCTGGGCCCCAATGCCAAACTTGTAACCGGGCCCCCAACTATAATACTTTATTCATAGTACTGGGCTCCCTATATGGAGAAGAGAGGCCTTATGGGCCCCCTAGGGCTCCTGGGCCTGGGTGCAAACGCATCCCCTGCATGCCTATAGTTACTCCAGTGATCCAAAGGGTTTCTACCACTTTATTTTTGGAATCAGAGGTTTGACTGTCACTGAACTTGCAGTTACAGCATATGGTAACAATAAGCCATGACAGTATGCGATGAAAATACACCTTTAATTCTAGTCTTGCATGTAAAACAAGTGCAAATACAACATGGTTAATATGATTCTACTGTCTTTGGGAATTTATTTTATTAATATTGCTGATTAGGCTTATCTTTATATATAAAAATAAATTTCTGTTGCTCTTCTGTTGTACGGCCCAACGACTGGACCATCAGCACCCAATTCACCATATACGTATATCAAGAGCTTCAGAAGGTTTTACACTGGGTTTCGGCTCTAGGATCTACTGTTCTTGACATACTCACAAAAAATTGGAGTACAAATGCAAATAGTAAAAGCTGTTGTGCAGTTACTGGACAACCCCGCTTCAGTAGGACCCCCTGCATTAAAATAATACAGGGAACTATATGTACCCCTCTATGGCTGGATTCAGCGCTGCAGCCTTGCTGTGGTCCTGGTGATTGTTCTGCCAGATGATTTAACATGAAATTAGATGACCGCTATAGCCAATAAAAGGCTGCAGCATCATGATCCTGAACTTCTGGCTTCATGGCGCTCAGGATGTGAGTGGTTGCAGTGGTCGTCAGTTTTCCTGTGCCATCATCTGTCACAGCAGTCAGTGGGGCCAGAGCGGGACTGCAGCACTGGATCCTCGTGACCACATAGGGGTAGGTATTGTTCAATTTATTATTTTAATACAGGGGTCCTATAAAAGCGGGGTTTTCCAGTAACTGGACAACGCATTTAATGAAAAACTCTTCACGTCGCTACTGGCGAGATGCCAAGTTTCTGCACATAACAGCCCAGCCATTTTTCTTTACACACCGTGAACGGACTTTATTTTATTATATTTATTATGTTGGCTTTAGATTAGTAGCAAACAAAGTTTTTAACAATACACAAACAAATTCAAAGAACCTACATGAAATAGACACGCGCGAAGACAGAGCTTTCTACTATTACAAATATAAAACAGAAAACATTGTGTATTCTACTGTACTGGGTGCTATGATGTTATTCTATATTCATTTCCTATTATAGGTTACTTGGATTACAATTTAAGGAAACTGCATTGTCTCTCATGTACATAACGTGTAGCATCTTGCAATGTTGGCCCAAAGTGCTGTGTGCTATCCCCTAAATAGCATTTTGGCATCTGGTGAGGATGGAACATTAGGTAGTATAAAGCACGGATTGTACGCCGCGTGAGTACTGCTAATTACACATTCCATGTGGGATGGTAAAGATTAAGGAAATGTTGACACTTTATAATTTATTTCATCACCTGAATAATAATGACGAGGGTTTGAAATATTTAATAAATAGCCAAAAGGGAAAACTTATAGGAAAGTACGATGTACTTATGTGTAATAAATCTGGTCCCGCTGTGGTGGAAGTACTAAATGTCCTTCTGTTTTGCTCTACTATTTTTCAATAGTTACTTTAAGGTGGCCTGTAAACTATACGGGTTGTCCATTTTAAAGGATTAGGCAGATTTTTAATAACCAGTGACCTTTTTGAGGTGTCGCCAAACTTTTTTTACAACTTTTTTACAATATTCTGCATTATCTGCCTTAAAATTAAGCGCTGTAAAAAACAGTTTCTTAATGTAATTTTTCATCATTCGGCAGAAGTACATACGTTTGCTTGTGGATGAGTGAGACTACCACCCAGTGGTCTAGCACTCCCTCGTATACATGACTGGTCTGATAGTTCATCAAATGGCTCACTGCTTGCCCTGCAACAACCATACCAACACACTCCCCCTTGTTCTCTGTATAAATTTGAAGCAATTGTTTGACTGCTGTCTTACCATAAAAAATAAAATATAGTGCGAGCGCGGGATGAATTTTCGGGAAGGGCTTAAAAATATAAGCCCTTCCCTGAAATTCATCCAGAAATGTGTAAAAAGTAAAAAAAATATATACTCACCTTGTCCCAGCAGACGGAGTTCAGCCGCGGCCGGCCGGCAGTTCTCCTGAACTGCTGTGAGTAGTATTCAGCAGCCGGGGATTTAAAATCCCCACCTGCTGAATGAGCTGCCTCTGATTGGTCACAGCCTCACCAATCAGAGGCAGCTCTCACTCACCCATTCATGAATTTATGAATGGGTGAGTGAGTGCTGCCTCTGATTGGCTCAGCGCAGGGACCAATCAGGGGCAGCTCTCAGCTGTCATGCAGCTGAGAGCTGCCCCTGATTGGTCCCTGCGCTGAGCTCTGAGTGAGAGCTGCCTCTGATTGGTGAAGCTGTGACCAATCAGAGGCAGCTCATTCAGCAGGCGGGGATTTTAAATCCCCACCTGCTGAATACTACAGAAAGCAGTTCAGGAGAACTGCCGGCCAGACGCGGCTGAACTCCGGCTGCAGTGGAAAGGTGAGTATACATTTTTTTTTATTTTTACACATTTTTGGATGATTTTCAGGTAAGGGCTTATATTTTTAAGCCCTTCCTGAAAATTCATCCCACGCTCGCCGGCAGCCCATTGCTTTCAATGGAGCCGGCTGTATTGCCGGCTCCATTGAATTCAATGGGCTAACATCATTCTTCTCTGCCAGACACGGAGAACGATCTTTATGCTGACAGTGCGGGGGGGGGGGGGGGGCTCACTCTTGCCACTATTGTGGCTTAATAGTGAGACCTCGGAGCCCGAAATGCAGCCCTGCATGTTGCTCCCCGCCTGCCCTATCCATTTCTGTGTTTTTTACATGACTTTGGTGATTTGCTAAGATTTTCACAAATGAAAACCTTAGCGGAGCACCAGTCATATACAAAAATGCTCGAGTCGCCCATTGACTTCAATGGGGTTCGTTACTCGAAACGAACTCTCGAGCATCACTGAAAGTTCGACTCGAGTAACGAGCACTCGAGCATTTTGGTGCTCGCTCATCTCTACAAGTGACATCTTCCTTCAGTTCTGCTACACTACTTAGCTCAATGCCCTTTCAGTATTTTGAAGAGAACATATTGGCAAATACCCTGGAAAGCTTTTCCTCCAGAATGATACTCCTCTCCCTTACTAGCCATTAAAATTGAGACCGAATCCTGCAATATTCAAATTGATGGGGACTAATAATTTTGTAGTGTCTTCTACAGATTGGGGCAGATTAACTACCATGATTGGGCCTAGAACATGTCCTAAAATGCATGAAAATGTGACACAATTCTCACATATAATGATGCATCCAGTTTTAGATCTAGTTAGAAAGAAAATACACAAAAAAGAATAATTCATGGGGACTTACTCGAAAAGGGGGCATGGCTTACTGAGAAAGGGTGCATAACTTAAATGTGACTATGTGCTCCAAACTTGTGGCACAAACGTTTGGTGCAATGTGAGACACTGTAAACTTAAGACTAGGGAGTCTAAAAATGTGCCAAATTTATCACAGTGGTTCATGCTGGATGATATATTTGGCACCTCTTAAAGGGGTCATATCAAAACTGCAAATTACTTCCTATCCACAGTATAGGGGATTACTTGCTGATCGGTGGGGGTCTCAGATACATACTATATGAAACAAGGGAAAAGAAATTTGCACACTACAAAAAAGTCCAAATTCATATACACAGTGAACGATCATTTTCTTCATTTATGTACTATATGATGAAGCTACTTTGATATAAGATATATGAAGAGAGTAATCATAAGGGTTCTCTGAATGAAGCAAAATACTCTGAATTCTAAACATTTCCCATGCCCTGTTTTAACCAGGATTAACCAGACAGCTAAAATGTAAATGACAAGAATACAATTTGGTAAGAGACAAATATATAATTGTTTTACTACAGACTTGATAGAAAAACATCCAATTAAAGAAGCTTGAAGTGTTATCACTCAACAACCAGATCCGTGTCCAGCCGGTGGCTCTATAAAGGCGTACCTGGATATTTGAGAAGACCCTCCGGTCTTCTCACAGAAAGTAAATTAAAAAATTCTATCGTACTACCCGCTTGCTCTTTTATCTCCTCGCACAGCAGGAGCGCAGGAACTTTTTAGAATTTATTTCCTGCATCCCTCGTATTTTTAGTAGCTGACCAGAGTGTCTTTCAACTTTGACTTGCCACTTTCTTAAATATTAACTTTATTTGAACCTAAATTGCTGTCCTTCTTATCTTAAGAAAAGGAAGCTCCCAAAGTTCTAAATAAATCCCAGGAAGTTCATGAGTTGATGCTTTACGTGTAACGTATACAGTTTACAAATGTTCGGAGACCAGTACAGGGGAAAGAGTACACGGTCTCTGGCTACTGAAACACCCATTATGCTGCTCCGTTCCTTTAGAGAAAGCCACAACTCACAGCAACTGCAATCTATGGCTTCATGTCCACGGCCGTACCAGTAAAACACTGTGGGTGTCCCCACAGCATTTTACGGGTGTTCGTAAATATCGGGGTTTGCCAGCCGAGACCACATATGGGCAGCGGGTGTACTGCACATGCCCGCGTATCTCATGCACACGGTCATGCACAGTGTAACTATGTCTTTTCTTTATAAAATTCCCCCATCTGTTTCACAGTGGGGTTGCGTATGAAATTGCCGCCAATATGTAATGTACGGCTTATGGACATTGTGTGGTACGCCGAGTAATAGAGCATGCTGTGATCTATTTCTCGTGCGTATCTACACTCAATGTCTACAAGCACATGTGCATGGATCAATGAAAGCCCATTGACTTGACTCCATTCACCAGGTATCACGCAGCTGTGCATCGCATGCGTAATATGCGGTGAAAAAAAGCCTGTGGATATGAGCCCTAAGTCTGCAAAAAGATCAATTAAATGGGTTAACTGAGATAATTTTTTTTTTCAAAAACATGTTCCCCATGCAACAGTCTAACAAACAGTAATTTACTCACCTCTTCCGGCTCCCCATTGTGTTCTGCACTGCCGCTGTCAGGTTTCTTTCATGATATCATGTTTACAGGCTGCAGCAGCCTGTTCACAGGACACCATAGGCTGCTGCAGTCTGAATGCATCCGTTTTGTATATGTAAATAAGTAAAGGTAGACACATGATTAACTTTTACTTGAAAGGCAACTTACTCACCATTGTCAGCTTCCTAATAGCATTGCTCTACCTCGCTCCTGCATGTGTAGCTCACGCCTTTCGGAAGTCTGTCATGAAGCTTTGTAGGTTTAGATAACAGACTGTTTATAGACAGAAAACTTTAGCTAAGGATAATGAGTTGCTGGAAAAAATAGCACATTCATTGGCAAATTGTAGGTTATCACTCTATTTCCCTCTCCATAATTGTGTATGTGACCTCCTTGGGTTGTGAGGAAATATGAAAAGAATAATTGATAAGTGATTTATGTGTTTTTTCCTACTCAGATCACATTATAAAGGGATAATGTTAAGTTCAAGAGCAGTTTCATTCGAAGTAAAAACATAATTCTGGATCCAAATTTAGACTTTGTACCTATTTAAAGGTACCAAACACGGAACCTTTTTTTGAGGAATGAAAGGGTTGGGCTTCATTTCATTCCAAAAGTCCTCCATTAAAGGAGATGTCTCGAGGAAGCAGTGAATTTTTTTTTTTGCCCAGTCCCCCTAATTAAGCAAACATTACTAATTACCCCTGTAAATGACATTTCTAGCTGGTTTGTACTTACCGTTCCAGCGTTTCAGCAACTTATAAAAGTTTCCCCAAGATGGCAGCCGGCTCTTTTCCCTTCGCTCGCTGCAGCCCGACGTGCGCGCTCCCGAGACGCTACCAGCTGTGTCTCCATGGCAACCAGACGCCCCGCAGCCGCCGACCGGACCCCTGGAGTGAACACGGCCGACCAGTCACCCACCGCCAGGCAGAAGGTAACCGGCGCAGCGCGCCCCCCCCCCCCATCACAGCGGCAGCCCCCCCGGCCCAGCGACAGCCCCCCCCGGCCCAGCGACAGCCCCCCCATCGCAGCGACAGCCCCCCCGGCACAGCGACGACAGCCCCCCGGCACAGCGACGACAGCCCCCCCCCCCCGGCGCAGCGACGACAGCCCCCCCCCCGGCGCAGCGGCAGCCCCCCCCGGCCCATCACTTACCAGGACGGCAGGACAGCTGGGCGGCAGGACAGCTGGGCGGCTTCTCCGGACAGCGGGGCGGCTCTGCACCTTCCTCTAACAGAGGATGGTACAGAATGGCCGCTCCAGCGCGCTCCCGAGCAGTGACAGCTCATCTGCGCATGCGCAGAAGAGCTGTAGCGGGGAGCACACTGAAGCGGCTCGTGCTGAAAGGAGAAGACCGGACTGCGCAAGCGCGTCTAAAAAAGCAAGCTGCCAGCGAATTTAGACGGAACCATGGAGACGAGGACGCTAGCAACGGAGCAGGTAAGTGAAATAACTTCTGTATGGCTCATATTTAATGCACGATGTATATTACAAAGTGCATTAATATGGCCATACGGAAGTGTATAACCCCATTTGATTTTGCGAGACAACCCCTTTAAGCAATAGATGCCAAATAAGTAAAGCAGTAGGCAGTTAACTAGTCTGAAAGTGAACATCAAAGATAACCACTCAGCTTTGCAGTGCGCCTTTCCTCCGTTTTTTTCATGGTAATGAATGAAAAAATTCACAGCTATGTGTTATTTCCCTGTCTGCACAGCCATTCCCCTAAGACTCCTTTTACACGGAGTGATTTAGTGTTCGCACGATTGAACAATTACAGCATTCGCTCATTCTCTCATGCAGCCTGTTTATACAGGCAGATAAATAGTTTGTTCATTCACTCGTATAATGTTCATTCATTCCCATTCACTCTGCCAGTGAATGTGAATAACTAAATGATCACTGTTTACACGCAACGACATGAACGACGAACAAGAAGTAAATTGATTCTCATTTGTCGTTCAATTATTGGCTAGGTTTACACTGAACGATTATCATTCATCTAGACACAAGCCTACGATTTTCTTTGGATGATAATCGTGTTTTTTGTATAAGGACCCTCACAAGGGTCCTCTTGAATACATTTAGTAGACCATCTAAATGAACCTCGGCCCAGGGGTGTGCTACCTGCATCTTATGATGCTATTCTTTGTGCCCCATCTACCTACCATATGGACACAGAAATGCTTCACTGCTCACATATTCAGTTACGTGTAAAAGTTGTACGCAGGTGTGAAAAAAATCCTGCAAAGTAAGAATGCTTTCAAAAATAGAAGGGTTAGTATAACTACCCTGTGTCTTGTTGCTGTGCTCAGTCTTGCCATTGTTTATATCCTGTGACATGATACTGTCTTCCACAACCTCACCTTTGCAGCAGAGTTTGGCTGTTCCTCACCCAGTTTTAAGCCTCCTAAAAGGCTGTTTATTAGAGATGAGCGAGCACCAAAATGCTCGGGTGCTTGTTACTCGAGTCGAACTTTCAGTGATGCTTGAGAGTTCGTTTCGAGTAACGAACCCCATTGAAGTCAATGGGCGACTTGAGCATTTTTGTATATGACTGGTGCTCCGCTAAGGTTTTCATTTGTGAAAATCTTAGCAAATCACCAAAGTCATGTAAAAAACACAGAAATGGATAGGGCAGGCGAGGAGCAACATGCAGGGCTGCATTTCGGGCTCCGAGGTCTCACTATTAAGCCACAATAGTGGCAAGAGTGAGACACCCCCCCCCCCCCGCACTGTCAGCATAACGGTCGTTCTCCTCTGCCACAGCTGTGGCAGAGAAGAACGATGTTAGCCCATTGAATTCAATGGAGCCGGCAATACAGCCGGCTCCATTGGAAGCAATGGGCTGCCGGCGAGTGCGGGATTAATTTTCGGGAAGGGCTTAAAAATATAAGCCCTTACCTGAAAAAGAGAGATTTTAGTGTAAAAAAGAATAAAAATGCAGGCATTCTCTTCAATGGAGCCGCTGCTGCTGCCGGCGACTCCATTGAAGACAATGGTCCGCTGGCACACCTGAATTCTTTTTCAGGGAAGGGCTTTACATATAAGCCATTCCCTGAAAATGAATTAAAAGTGATTTAAAAAACAAAAAAAATAGATACTCACCTCCCTTCAGCTGCCGGGGCACAGCCGAGTGTTCTCCTGCTGTCCCCTGCACTGTGGTGCTGAACTGCTGTCATTCAGCTGAGAGCTGCTCTGAGCCAATCAGAGGCAACACTCACTCACCCATTCATGAATTCATGAATGGGTGTGAGTGAGATCTGCCTCTGATTGGCTCAGCGCTGAGCCAATCAGGGGGCAGGTCTGACTCACACCCCCTTCACACCCACTGCAGGCCAGCCGCGCTGAACTCCATCTGCCGGGACAAGGTGAGTATATATATATTTTTTATTTTTACACATTTCTGGATGAATTGCAGGGAAGGGCTTATATATTTAAACCCTTCCCGACAATTCATCCCGCGATCGCCAGCAGCCCATTGCTTTCATTGGAGATGGCTGTATTGCCGGCTCCATTGAATTCAATGGGCTAACATCGTTCTGCCCGGACAAGGTGAGTATATTTATTTTTTATTTTTACACATTTCTGGATGAATTGTAGGGAAGGGCTTATATATTTAAGCCCTTCCCGACAATTCATCCCGCGATCGCCGGCAGCCCATTGCTTTCAATGGAGCCGGCTGTATTGCTGGCTCCATTGAATTCAATGGGCTGACATCGTTCTGCCGGGACAAGGTGAGTATATTTATTTTTTATCTTTACACATTTCTGGATGAATTGTAGGGAAGGGCTTATATATTTAAGCCCTTCCCGACAATTCATCCCGCGATCGCCGGCAGCCCATTGCTTTCAATGGAGCCGGCTGTATTGCCGGCTCCATTGAATTCAATGGGCTAACATCGTTCTGCCGGGACAAGGTGAGTATATTTATTTTTTATTTTTACACATTTCTGGATGAATTGTAGGGAAGGGCTTATATATTTAAGCCCTTCCCGACAATTCATCCCGCGATCGCCGGCAGCCCATTGCTTTCAATGGAGCCGGCTGTATTGCCGGCTCCATTGAATTCAATGGGCTGACATCGTTCTGCCGGGACAAGGTGAGTATATTTATTTTTTATTTTTACACATTTCTGGATGAATTGTAGGGAAGGGCTTATATATTTAAGCCCTTCCCGACAATTCATCCTGCGATCGCCGGCAGCCCATTGCTTTCAATGGAGCCGGCTGTATTGCTGGCTCCATTGAATTCAATGGTCAGTGCTCGTTTAATCGAGACGAGTACCGCGTGGTGCTCGTCTCGAGTAACGAGCATCTCGAGCACCCTAATACTCGAACGAGCATCAAGCTCGGACGAGTATGCTCGCTCATCTCTACTGTTTATGTTAATGACTGTATTTCAACCTCCATATGAAAATTATAACCATTATCACCTGTTTCATATAACTGGTTAGTCATACACCTGACTATAATCCTACAAAATCTCAAGTGTACCTAGAAGAGTTTATGATCTATTGAAGACAAAAGGTGATCACACTAGATATTTGATTTATATTTCTCTCGTTCATATACTGATCTACATTGGAGAAAGCCTTTTCATGCCGTTTCAGAGGGAAGGCACTTAATAGGTGGTAGTTAAGAAAGTAGAACCTGCAATACAGCCGGCTCCATTGAAAGCAATGGGCTGCCGGCGAGTGCGGGATTAATTTTCGGGAAGGGCTTAAAAATATAAGCCCTTACCTGAAAAAGAGAGATTTTAGTGTAAAAAAGAATAAAAATGCAGGCATTCTCTTCAATGGAGCCGCTGCTGCTGCCGGCGACTCCATTGAAGACAATGGTCCGCTGGCACACCTGAATTCTTTTTCAGGGAAGGGCTTTACATATAAGCCATTCCCTGAAAATGAATTAAAAGTGATTTAAAAAACAAAAAAAATAGATACTCACCTCCCTTCAGCTTCCGGGGCACAGCCGAGTGTTCTCCTGCTGTCCCCTGCACTGTGGTGCTGAACTGCTGTCATTCAGCTGAGAGCTGCTCTGAGCCAATCAGAGGCAACACTCACTCACCCATTCATGAATTCATGAATGGGTGTGAGTGAGATCTGCCTCTGATTGGCTCAGCGCTGAGCCAATCAGGGGGCAGGTCTGACTCACACCCCCTTCACACCCACTGCAGGCCAGCCGCGCTGAACTCCATCTGCCGGGACAAGGTGAGTATATATATATATTTTATTTTTACACATTTCTGGATGAATTGTAGGGAAGGGCTTATATATTTAAGCCCTTCCCGACAATTCATCCCGCGATCGCCGGCAGCCCAGTGCTTTCAATGGAGCCGGCTGTATTGCCGGCTTCATTGAATTCAATGGGCTGACATCGTTCTGCCGGGACAAGGTGAGTATATTTATTTTTTATTTTTACACATTTCTGGATGAATTGTAGGGAAGGGCTTATATATTTAAGCCCTTCCCGACAATTCATCCCACGATCGCCGGCAGCCCATTGCTTTCAATGGAGCCGGCTGTATTGCCGGCTCCATTGAATTCAATGGGCTAACATCGTTCTGCCGGGACAAGGTGAGTATATTTATTTTTTATTTTTACACATTTCTGGATGAATTGTAGGGAAGGGCTTATATATTTAAGCCCTTCCCGACAATTCATCCCGCGATCGCCGGCAGCCCATTGCTTTCAATGGAGCCGGCTGTATTGCTGGCTCCATTGAATTCAATGGTCAGTGCTCGTTTAATCGAGACGAGTACCGCGTGGTGCTCGTCTCGAGTAACGAGCATCTCGAGCACCCTAATACTCGAACGAGCATCAAGCTCGGACGAGTATGCTCGCTCATCTCTACTGTTTATGTTAATGACTGTATTTCAACCTCCATATGAAAATTATGACCATTATCACCTGTTTCATATAACTGGTTAGTCATACATCTGACTATAATCCTACAAAATCTCAAGTGTACCTAGAAGAGTTTATGATCTATTGAAGACAAAAGGTGATCACACTAGATATTTGATTTATATTTCTCTCGTTCATATACTGATCTACATTGGAGAAAGCCTTTTCATGCCGTTTCAGAGGGAAGGCACTTAATAGGTGGTAGTTAAGAAAGTAGAACCTGCACCTGTCACACATCTACGGCATATACTCCACTTTTCAAAAGTGCCTAGAAAAAAATTATCACAATCCAGAGGCGTTACTTGAAGCTCCTGGCCCCCAACTATAATGCTTTATTCATAGTACTGGGCTCCCTATATGGAGAAGAGAGGCTTTATGGGTCCCCCAAGGCTCCTGGGCCTGGGTGCAACTGCATCCCCTGCATCCTCCATAGTTACGCCCCTGTCACAATCTCACTCCAGTAGCTGTGTGGGGTACAAAGTGACTACATACTCCAGATGATGTGATTAAATTATCAACATCCTGCAACATTTTGTTTGTTAATTTGTCACATTTTAAACTGAAAAAGGTAAAAAAAAGGATGCTAGACAAGTGTGATCACAAATTCCCCTGATGATAAATTCAACCCATTCTGTCCACCATTAGATCTCACAACGCGGTTCTCACTTAATCTGCCTAAATGAGCAGCTGTACAGCAGGAGGTGTATCTGTTCCTGACTAAACAGATTGTTCACCAGAAGGCTGGAATAAGTGATGACTCAAGTAGTAATTGATAAATTCTACAATATAAAGTAATCGAGTCTTCAGCAGTTCCCAATTTTCCCGAACATCCAATGTTTTTTTCATTGTATTTTTGGGTTTCCCTGAATTGCACCATCAGGGAAATATAAATGTAAATTTAGAAACCTACATTACATTGAAAACATCATCTCAAGTGCTGCAGAATATGACTTCCTTTCTGGTCTTATGTGGCGCCAGATCAAGGTACTCCCACAGAGACTCCACAGTCATATCCCAGCAGTCACTCATTCATCACATTGCAAGTTTTAACATTAATTGCAGTTTTACAATTAAGTACTGGAATACTGAGTGGACAAAATGTGTTCAAATCATTACGTGATTTTGAAATTTTTATACAGTATATTAGGACAAGTTAGAGGAAATTAGCACACAGGGTTCTCCTGGAAGAAGAATTTAGGTCCCATGCAGTTAAAACTGGCCTTAATGAGCCTTATGTCTTTATATATGGCAAAGTAGTGCAAAGATAAAGACTAGTGTCCAGCACATATAGTGTCACTATTAAGCTCGCAGCCTACCACCCAGTACCTCAAAATAAATACAGTTTATACCATTCTCATTGGGAGTGATTCCCACAGGCCTGGCACAGCCTGTCCTTCCACAACAAGGGGCACGGTGGGAAAAGCTGATCATCTTCTCATTAAGCTCCTACCCATGGCTCTTAATGAGTGTTACTGGCCAGTTTAAAGCATGGATCAATAATGTGGGAGCCTACCTTCTCTACCACATCTTGAACAACCAGGCCTTATTCTGGGGTTCAAATTCAACCCACATCTCAGAGAAATGCCTTTTTATCTAAGCTACATACCCTGCTTACAAGAAATACATCATTTTAGGGATGAAATGTGATACTCTTGGCTTATTTCAAAGTTTAACTCCGTATCTCCTTTCCAAAGTTAAATGGTCACCCACTTTGAGACAACTTTTGTTAACACTGAGGCTAATGTGATAACCAGGAAAAGTGCAAATCACTTTACTTGCCTAAAATGTTGGAGTTTTTTTCTGGAAAATCACTCTAAATTACAGACCAGTAAGGGGATTCCCTTATGACTTATTGTCTATTGCCTGCTGTCAAGTGAAGGCCATCACCAGTAACAGAGATACAGTGATGGATTACAGGAAGTGGAGGTAGAAGAGGAGAGGGGGAGGAGTCTGCTGCAGAGGGAGAGATAAGCAGAGAGACTCACCTAGATGTGGCTACTGCTAATAGTACATGATTTGCAGCTACTGACATCACATCTACACTGCTCAGGATTGTTGTATACTATCCTCCATGTTGCTGTTATTTTGTGGGTGCTGTAAAGAGTAGGAGATTGGAATCCGCTGTTTTTCCCATGTGTTGTGTATAGAAGATATCATATCAGCTAGTCTCCATATACTAGCTCAGATAAAACTGAAAATGTGAACTAGAGCCTGCTGAGGGGAAAACTGGTGATAAATGCCACATACAAATCACATAGTGGCTAGAAATAGTGCTGTTCCTCAGGTCTACACACATGGTAGCTTATTCTGAAAAGTAATCTTAAAGTGCGGGTACATTTTAAGGTTCTAGTATAAGGCTATATTTCAAAGGGGTTGTTCCAAAAAGACAATCCCCACTCATATGCCTTTTAGGGCATATGAATGTTACAGAGCAGGTTTCCCCACTTCAGACCATCCTCTATGAACCACAGTGTTCTGGTGGACTTTGAGCCATAGTTGGTATTCATCTGAATGGCTGCCATGTAATTTCACATGGGAAAATAAATGTTCATCTTCAGCTTCTCCTGGCAAAATCACCTGTTTGCTGGGGGAGCCCGCAGCAGGGGCATTCAAGTGTTTGTCCCGGGGACCACATTCTGAAAGCTGTTTTAGAGATCCAATTTAGGTGTCTTGCATGCAGTCCTATGATGGCTCCATACTACCTCCAAGTAGTGTTGAACTGTAATACAGACCCTTACAAGTCTATGCAGTCAGGTTGTATCTCAGTATGTGTCCAATTTCCTATGGAAGCATACAATTTTCTTTTCTGTTGGAGTCATACAGAATATGGCGCCTCCAAAACATAGCATCATGGCGTGCTCAACATGGTGCTATATGGTGGAGGGGTTCTTTCTTAGAAGTATTACTATAACATTATAGTAGGTTATGTATCTAATCTATACAAAGTGAATTCAAATATTATAAAGGGCCAGCTATGTTTATTGCTTTGTGACACACTGCCAGGTACTATTTCACATAATTTCATTGACCCTCATGCATAAAAAGTTCTTCCTATTTTTCCAGGACAGGGTTGAGTTGATTCCTACTGGTAACACCAACAGTGGTGGCCGAGTTTTTCTTTGTAGGAGACCCACTAAATCTTGTTGTTTTCCGTACATCCTTGATGAAGTTATTCACTTCATGTCACTAAATGATCTCATGTGGGATACATGGGAAAGAATTTCTGTTGTTTACATTGACCTTTATATGTCAATATAACCACACGTGGGAAAATCCTACTATCTAGATGTAGATGAACCATGTGCTTCTTTTTCCTACATTTACTGCTCATTTTCTTGTTGACTGAATCTTTTCTAGGATTGTATTATAAAATACTCCCCACTTGATCTATGCTACGATACTGGAAGGATATGAACCATTTGTATTTGGGGTAAAGTTACAAAACCTTGCTTAGTGGTCAACAGGAATTTTCTGCAATGCAATGTCATAGTCAAGAAAGGAATTACAACCGCAACACTTCTCAGAAATATGTTTAGGGCAAATATACTAAAAGTAATGCTTGTCTGCATATCTGAAGACAGATGGTGTACTCAGAATTCTTGGTATTTTGGGTACATCTCAATCTCTCCAAGACCACAGTTTCACTGTGTATTACTGTTCCCATTTAAGATTTACTGAAGTAGAATTATAACAAAGGTAACTAGAGATGAGCGAGCACACTTGGTAAGGTCAGTTACTCAGGCGAGCCTCGCTCATCTCGAGTAACTGCCTTCTCCTCCGAGCGTGCTCGGGGGGGTGGGGGGTGGGGGGGCGTCGGGGGGCGTCGGGGAAGAGAGGAGGGGAACGGGGGGGGGGGAGTGAGAGAGATCTTTCTCTCCCCCCAGCTACACCCCGCCGCCCCCCCCCGAGCACGCTCGGAGGAGAAGGCAGTTACTCGAGATGAGCGAGGCTCGCTCAAGTAACTGACCTTACCATGCGTGCTCGCTTATCTCTAAAGGTAACCAGAGTAGATTAGATTTTTTTCTGTATGCCATCAACAGTATGGATTAGTATTTGTTTCTGCAATATACGAGGAAAAATCCTCTATAGGAGGTATCTACTAAGTCTAGAGTGAAGAAGGTTTCACCATCATTATGGAGGAGGATTCTTTACTGTTAGAGCAGTGAGACTATAGAATTCTCTGCCAGGTTATGGGTATCATGATCCAGGAAAATAATCTAATCTCCCTCAATCTAATCAGATATTTAACAATGGAGAAAGTACTGATTACAATTCAGATATAAATATGTTAGTGTGCAGTTTTCCTGCTTTTGGAGGAAAACTACAGAGATGATGTAACTCAGACATCTCCAACACATATAGATGAAGGAGCTGCCCTAAAGACTTGAGTCCTATGGAGATAGAAAACCTAGGGTTGTAGTGACCTCTAGTCATCAGTTTGAAAAGCCACACACATGCTTGGATCCATGGAGAGGAACTGTTCAGGGAGAATGCAGGATTATGCTGCATTCTCAGTTTGTTATACTGAGTTATACGTAAGTGAGGCTGGCCTCAGTAAATTCACTGGGTCTGCACACCACTGGGAAACAAATAGAAGGTCTACTGCATATAGGGACAAAGACAATCATGGTTATTGGGTTACAGCAGTGCTTCTAAACTCCAGTCCTCAGGGATCCCCTGTTTTCAGAATCTCCTATAGTAAGAACACCTGTGGCAATCCCTGAGGCACTGACAATAATTAAAACACCTGTGCAATACTGCGGAAATTCTGAAAACATGACCTGTTGGGGGTCCCTGAAGACTGGAGTTGAGAAACACTGAGTTACAGCATTATTGATACTGTTTTATGGGTATTGATATTATTTCATACTACGCATAAAGTTGTATTGCTTCTTATTGTGCAAAAAGTATAATTAGCTCCAAGATTTAGGTTGCCATATATTGCATTAAGTTGATCTATGGTAAAGGTTACATCGCTTCGGCGCCCGTGTTACTGCGCGGAGAAGACAACGGCATTTCAGGATGGACGTCTCTCTGCAACGCCGGAAGAAAGAACACATGACCGGAATGGAGCCAGTCACATGTTCTTTCTTCCAGCACTGCAGAGATTCGTCCACATCTGCAGTGCGTCCATCTTTTAGTGCAGGAACACGGGCGCCAATGCAGCTGTGTGACTAAGCCCTTATTATGATTCCCAGTTACATTCACAAGTTTGCAGGCTACAGAGCTCAAATCTCCTATCCCTCTTTGCTTGCTCAATGTTTGCACCACAGTGGGGACTTTTTATACCTATATAGTTATATGACATAGGACACACCAATTCTACCTGAATACAGTGCCTCAAAGGAGAAATTTTAGCTCAACTAAGCTATTAGAGGGTTGTCTGTCCCAATAAAAACAAGCAAAACTGTAAATGCAGATGTGGATTATAAGGTCACATTCAGAAGATGCTTATTTATAACAGGTTTTTGGTGTGGATTACACATGAAAGCATGGAGCAAACTATATCACAACACATTTTAATATTGTTTGTTTTAAACAGCATCCACATGTAGCAGACAAAAAAGTCAGTACTGAATTCCAGGCATGCAGCAAATTTGCAGCTTTACAAGATTTCTGTTCTTTTTACAGAATTGCTGAGGATTTTCACAGTACTGTTGTATCTTGTCTCCACCAGAAGAATGGGTGGAGACAAGATGCACACCCACAAGCAACATCCCCAACTAGATTGGCTGGGCAGGAGATTGGGTGGACCTCATCTTCCCTGACGACTCCTGTCAATCACCCCTCCGCTGCTCGGCATTGCCCCCTTCCCAGCTTATGCGCTGTGAGTCCCCTTGCTGCCGTCACATATGCCTGGCATAATGCAAGGGTGGCGAGGAGACTGACAGCGGCTGAGCAAATGCGGTGGGGCACGAAGGGCTGAAGGCAGAGCAGCGGGGCCACTGACACCTAAGGCCATGGAAGTGTCAAAGTGCCACAGATTTTGGAGTGCTGATGGGAGGCTTGCAGGGACAGTCTGCATGGGGGAGGCGCTGCCCCGGAGCTGGTAGGTGACAGCTTCCAGGAGGGGGCATGAGGTCACAGTGTTGGAAATGCAACCGTGTGGGGGGTGGGGAACGACAATTACAGTGCCGGAGGCAGGAGGGGAGATGACAGAGCTGAAGCCAACAAGCTACAAATGGTAGAGCATCCACAGCAGTCACAGGGAGGTGCTGTTGTATCTACCGGCGCAGATGAAATTCTTAGTGGTGATCTTGCATGCCAGAGAGGCGTGTACAGCTGTCACACTGACCCTTCTCTACTTGTGTACCTAGCCAACCCATGTCTCCACCCCTAGTTCCGGTGGAGACAAGATACAACACTACCGATTTCACTGCAGATTTCACTCTTTGCAATGCAAAAGGTGAAATCCATTGCAAAATGCATACCAGAATCCCCACCAGAGAATTGCGCCTTATCTAAATGCACACTTATATAGACTATAACTCAATATAAAGAAACGGCCCATTTACACGAATTTGAGTGATAATCGTTCAGTGTAAATGTGAAAAATTCGCTCCCCATTCCTTCACGGTAGTTTATCGCCTGATTGCGGACTTCTCATTACGTGTAAATGCTTCCCACTCAACTCTTTATATAGAAGGTGAAGAACTGAGGGGAAAGCCAGCAAGAAGCCTGCGATCCAGTGATAAGTCTCTCAGTGTAAACGCTCTGCACGAGCGCTGACGACCTTAGTGGTGACATCAGCGCTCGTGCAGTCGTTTCAATGAAAAAGGGCCATAAGTCTGTCAGGTCTTTTTAGCAATATAAATCCTATAAACTGTAATATGTGGCAATGTATAATGAATAATACGATACCTTTATTTTCCGCGTCAGAAGCTCTCATCTGGAGAAATAACCTTCTAAGAATTTCCTGCACTGTATACTAATTAATGGTGGACCGCCTGATGGGCGTTCTCCTCATGTTGCGGTCTGGGCTCTCTCTCCCTCCTAAAAACACCCTCTTCACTGCTGATTGACGTCTACAGCAGTGACCACTAAAGACATGATACGTTCCATCTTCAGTGTGTGCCTGAGCTGCACTTCGGATGGCGCATGCACGTGACCTCATTCCAGACGAGCAAAAGTCACAGCACATGCGCTCGATCCCTCAGTGTTGCTCAGGCACGCTATAGTGGCACATATGATGTCTCCGATAGCCATTGCCTGAGGTGTCAATCAGCAATAAAAATGCAAGAGGGGGATAAAGGGGATGCTTTTAGGAGGGAGAGAGAGAGTCTAGACTGCAGTGCAGGGTGAACAGCATACAACACCATTGCTTTGCATTTAATTCAATGGCAGTATAAAACAAACAGAGAGAATATGGATGTTACATGTGTATTCACTGTGTGCTTCATGAATGTTGCTAGGAGTGCGCACTCTTTTTTTTTTTATTATGCGTGTCAAAATTCACAGTAAATATGAATGCAACTCGCATAAAAAAATGCATATGCATGTAAAAAGCACATACACATGCAGTAAATATTGTGCGTTTTTCATGGATTAAAAACACATACATCTCTGTGAACGAGCCTAAGGGCTTATTCACATGAGCGTATATCAGAAGGAGTTTTCACGGACGGCTGATATACGCTACCATCTGATACATTGGATTCCAATGCATCAGATCACACAGGCATATTCCTGCAGTGTAAAAGCGCCAAGCTGGGTGCTTTATGCTGGGCAGGAAGCCCTCTCCCTGGCCTGACTACAGCCGCTGCCATTGACTCCTATGGGAGTCAATGACAGCGGGTGGAGAAGGGAGGTGGGAGGAAGTTTAGCAGCTTAACTGCTAAACTCCCTCCCCGTTCACTTCTCCTTTCCGCCTCTTGCCGCTGTTTGTAATGGGAGGGGGTGGGGTAGAGCTGACAAGGGGCGGGGAGGAGTGGGGTATTCGCTCCACCCCCATCCCGCCCACTCTCATTGCAAACAGCTGGAGGGTAGGAGAGAGGAGGTGAGCCGGCAAGGGGAAGGGGGAAACAGCTTAGCATGGCTAAGCTGTCTACCCCAGTCCCACGGCATATACGCCGAGCCCGTGCATCACATGGTAGCGTAAATCGGCCGGCCATGAAAACGCCGGTTGATATACACTTGTGTGAATAATCCCTAAGACTGATTACTGTGCATCACTGTGGGCCTTTTTCTGTATTTGAGATACAGAAGTTGCAGCTGCACCCAGGTCCAATTGATAATAATGTATTTTTGCAGTCTTTTGCCTCTACTAAAATCATTACAGATTCTTGATTTCACTTTTTAATCCAAAGCCAGAAGGGGATCTGTAAGGAAAAAGAATAAACGAAAGACTGATATTTCCCTTTTTTGTATCCACTCTTGTGTTTGTGTAAAAAAAACAGCAACAAAAATTGCCACAAAAACCCTGCGTGTGTGATTCCAGTCTAATGTCATAGTGAGAAACTAATGATACAGTGTATTCTTCTTTTTAAACTTTGGTGTCAGTTTTTTTAGTATAGCCACATTCACGTATTCTACATACATGACATCTGCAAAGTCGCTTTTGTATATAGAATCCCAATGTTGTTTCTGCACTACCATGACACATTTGTAATTTCTGTGGCTTTTTTATAGTCTTCTGTATGGCTACACAGCTTAACTGCAAACAGTGTGGAGGCTCAAGTTACTTACGACTATTCAGAACATAAATCAAGGCTTCCTACTTTCCCAAGTGCAGATTAAGTGCTGTCACATCACAACAAAAAGGAGGTTGAAATTATATTTTAAGGGCTATCAAAAGTTAACATTTTAAGTTTGGTGTTCTGTAGTTTACTGTCATTCTATTTTCTCACTGGATTGTACAGATCAACCTTTTATGCCTCTTATGTCACCCTGTTTCCTCATAGTTCGTAAACTGTTGCAAGCCGGGCCCTCACTCCTACTGTTCAAACTGTTTATGGGTTTAACATTGTATGTAGTGTGTGTTCCCTCTAACTTGTAAAGTGCTGGTGAATATGTTGGCTAGGGTGGCCCTTAGCTATCGGTAATTTTCCTAAAGTTAAACTTTTGCTACTCCCACCCCTTAATCTTGTTCCAATCAACAAAAAATGGGATGTGCACAACTTCAGCTCAATCGGACAACAGCTAGACGACCCTCAAACGCCTTGAAGTTGGTACATACAGTAGTATACGCATTACGCAATGATTCATTCTGTTCAAAAGCCGTATACTCTTCCCTCTCTCGACCATTTTCTTTTTTCTTCTTAGAGAAGACACACCCAGGCAACCCCAGCAATTAAGTTACTATTATTGCCAGTCTATCAACCTTTTCACCACCTGTGAGTGCTGGGAGCGGGTTCCCATCCCGGTGCAACATTGATTCTGGCCAGTTGTTTAGGTTAAATTTGTGCTGAATTGCTGTGTGTCTCACTTCTCTAAATTGTTTTCTAAGGCATTGAGAAGAAGTGCGATTTATTACCAGGTTTTGAGTATCATACCCGAAAGCTTCTGCTGCAGCCATTAATATGGAAACCCCATTTCTGTGAGTGATCTGCACTATTGCTGAGGTTGTTGCTGTTGCTGATATTTGCTGAACCACCATCACTACTTTGCCGGCTTGATGTTGAAACATCAGTTCTGTTGAACCTAATAGCTCAATGTACACGCTGCGAAATTCCACAGCATGAAATTACTCGCGTCATGTCCTATTTGCCGCTGCAATACGCGCGGACAGCTTCCATTGTAGTCAATGGAAGCTGCCCGTTACGCTATACTTCCGCTGTAGCACAGCGGAAGTATAGCGTGAATACGCAACCTGCCTGCCGGCCGCATCATACGAGCCCTAAATTAATAAAACTTGCATTCATTTCCATTACTAGTGCCTGTAATTATAAATAAAATAACCCCCCAAAAAATTGAATGTCACAATGTCCAATGACACACATTTTAGGGACAATTTTCAGGGAAGGGCTTGTATTTATAACCCTTCCCCGAAAATTACTGCAGGACTTGCCGGCAGCCGATTGCTTTCAATGGAGCTGACTCTAGCGCCGGCTCCATTGAATTCAAAGGGATAGCATTGCGGTCCTCTCCTACAGCTGTGACAGCTGTGGCAGAGGATTTCTTCATCTCCGCAGGGAGTCCCCTTGTCACTGGACACTGTGACAATGCGATCTTCACTGTATGTTCTAAATGGGGTCAGCACTGCTGCCGCCGGCCCCATTGACCGCAAGGTGAAACCCCTGGATATGACAGCATGCAAGATTTGCACATCCAAAAAATGCGGAATGCCACAGGTATTTGCGTTTTCAAATCTGCTTCCCTATATTTACCGCTGCTTGTTTTTGTGCCATTGGAAAGCATTGGTTCTAATAGATGCAGGTTGCAAACGCAATTTAACTTGCACAGCCCTCATATAGCTGCATTAATAAAGGAGTTACAATTTTTTAAAAGCGGGGAGGAAAAAACAAAAATGTGAAAAAAACAGAAAAGTGTGGTCACTAAGGGGTTAAGTGTTTTCTTAATTTTTTTTTAACAACATTTTTTGAGCTGTGAAGCCAAACAATGCTTTGCTCCTTTGGGTCATCTGGGTGTTGTACCTGACCATGGAAAACACAGAAATTGCAGTTGTAATGTAAGGAGCATGTTCCCAGATTTCACTTCAACTCTTGACTGAAGAATGCAGCATATCTTCATACTGTTTGCACAACAGCGGTCACGTTTTATTTGAATAATCTTTATACAGTTAAAATGCATTTCAGTTGCTGTAAACACTTATAACCAATGGAGCCCATAGATGGATTTTCAGAAATTCTTGGCATTCAGTTGAGATGACTGTGTTGCAATTTTGAACTCTGGCTTACATTTTAATGGTAGATTTTAAGTATTATTAAAAATTACACAAGAGGCAGTTAATACGTCTGAAAAATAAATCCAAGTAGTGTTGACGAAACATGGAGAATTTAGAAACTGTTCCAAAGTTTAAAGGGTAACTAAGGGTAGTTCCCATGGATAGATACTGTGTATTAATGAAACACAATAATAATATCAAACAAAGTCACAAGTTTCTGGCTAAGATGATTAATTGGAACCTCTGCAAGAACTACCATCTGCCCACAACGAAGAGTTGGTGGGACCATAAGCCAAAAAAATGGCTCAAAATGAAGCAGTAAAAAATTGTGGGATTTATATGTACGAACAGATTAAGTCTTGGCCCATAACATGCCCAATTTGATCATCATTAAAAAGAAAAGGGTGTGGCTCGTCAACATTGCTCTACCTGCTGGTGGCAGGGTTGATGAAAATGATCAAATATGAAGATTTAACGGTTGAAATACAGTGCCTCTTGCACAAAGCGGCAGTGGTAGTTCCAGTGGTAATCAGCACACTGGGTGTTGTGCCTAAAAACCTAGACTGTCCCTTGAAACAACTCAATATTGTCAAAATTAACTTTTTTTAGTTCCAAAGGCCACACTGCTTGGTTCTGCACACATTTTATGCCAATACATAATGCCATCCTAGGTTCCTAGGTGCGCTATGAAGACAAACTACCAAGCTGTGATCTTGTGCTTATGCTATACTGCTTTTTGTTTATAAAAAATACTTATAGAGTGCCAACATTAGGGTGGCCTTTACTTTTCAACTTTCAAAAAGTTTAGCTCCCACCCTCTTATCTCGTTCCAATCAACAAAAACACGATCTGTGAAAAATTTTAGCTCAATCAGACAACTGCGAGGCGACCCTCATCAACCATGAAGTTTTGAAACGTTTGCCCGGAAATTCATTTTTGTAATGCTATAGCATTATACCATACTGCATTCTGACAGGCAGTCTATCAAGCTACCCCACAGGAATGACTTGATAGGCATTCTGCCATGACAGACCTGGGGCCTTTCAGAAGGACCCCCGACTGCCATAACACCCGCACGGCTTTCCCAATCTCATCGCAGAGGGGATGTACGGGAACACTGAACATTGTTCGGGGGAATTGAATTCCGCTACCAGATTCGACAGCGGCATTTAAAGCGTTAACAGCCCCGATCGGCCGTGTGGCTTGTCGGGGCTGTTGTGCACGGGTGTGCTCCCACTGTTCTTTCTCAGACAAAAGCAGCAGATATTGGCCATGATGCTAGCTTGATGCCCTTCTATGGCCCTGTCCAGCTCTCTTTATGTAACAGCCCATGTTCTGGTACCTGCTCCATGCTTTAGAGACTATGTTGGGAGACACAGCAAACCTTCTGGTGACAGCACTTATGGATGTGCCACCCTGGAGGAGTAGGACAATAGCAAAATACAAAACTAGAAAAGAATGGGCCAGGAAGGATAAGGAGAGTAATTGTCTGCGGCCACCAACTACAAAACTATTTCCTTTTTGGGGGTTGACTTACTGTTGACTCTTCAGTGCACCTGTTGTCACTTTCATTTGAACCAAAGCTGGTGAAATTGATTCACAATTGCCTTGGGGTCACTATGAGGCTGTGATTGATCGCTGAGATCAGTCATTGGCTGCAGCAGCCTGTAATGCCCCCATACACAGGCTACTGCAGCCTGCAAACATTACGTCAACAAGTAGAGTCAAAGCCGTCGGTGGGGGACTTGTGGGGGATGGGGTGTTAGGCAAGTATATGTTTTATATTGTTTTTGACACATGAGAGCCATTTTCACATAAGTTTTATCTCGGTCAACCCTTTTAATATAATTTGTACATCATTTTCTCACAGTTTTCAAGCTCTCAACTTTCTGTGTGGTCAGTTTTGCTGTAATGACCTATTCTTTGGCTTGTCTTTTGCCTCATATGGCCCTTATTAATAGATACTGAATAGACTGTGTATAATAATTCTGCCTCTTTTTGAGACTTTATACAGTTTCTAAATATTCTGTATTGACCAAACAACTCTTTCCGTAGACCATTAGCCCAATAGTATGAAGCAAATGGAATGAGAAGCATATCAGTCGTATAAAGTTATTTTTATCAACTTGGGACTAGGTTTAACACGCTCACAGTGATTTGTCCAGAGTTCACACAAAACTGATATGGTTATTGTCACTATCCAACATAATGCTGACCAGACAAAGAAAAAACTGAGAACATTCCAAGATTCTCAAGAGTGTCTAATATGAAATCAACAAAATGTGAATCAAAGGCTAACCTTCATTTCTTGTTTAGCTCAAATCTTGTGTGTATGAAATTTACCCCGTTTTATATGTGCGCTGTAGAAACCTGCTTGGGGCACTCTGTCCCCACAATTGTAGCAGACATTTTTTGTTACTACCGATTGGCTGCAGGATCTTCTTCCTGGTAGACTAATTTTTACATCAATAATAATCCATACCATACTAATAGTTTATGAGAAAATAAGTAGACCTACACATGTCCCAGTTATTGTTGAGACAGGGCAAATAGTGAGGTAGACTTCACATCATTGCTGATGCCGTTGAGCCATTAAATTCAAGTAGTCTAAAGCACTATGCTGGGTGATGGGCTTGTTTCTACCAAGCCTGGAATCCAATCAAGTTCCCCTGCTGCCTAGTTAAACTAGTCCCTCCCTAGGAAAGACGATGGTCATAGTCTTAGGACATGCCTGGTTCTTGTACTTTACACTGTCCTCTGTTATCTACTGGCTCACTTTGTTCCTCTAGCCTTGGTCATCAGTTGTCAACTACGCTTCTAATACATCCTGCTGGGATTGCCATTTCTGGTGTGGGCGTTCTGCTGTGCGGTGGAGTGGATGGTGCTATGACAAACCGTAATTAATGACATACACCAACACAGGGTTACACAATCTCCCTAATAAGTTATGGCAATTGTGAAGGAAATACCAGAAGGGCACAACAAGTGTTTGGAGAATTGTATCTGAATCTTCCAAGAATATGACAGATGTTTATCTACTGACTTATCTGAAAAGTCAACCTGACAGGAGAAGTTGTTCTGTATTGCGCCGTAAACCTAAAAAGACGGCAACGGCAATGACATGGCTATGCAGTTGCAAAGGCTACAGTTTTAACTCTCTTCAATCAAAATCCCACGTCCGGCGTTTGGGCAGAGCAAGATATTCAGGTTTTCCACATTCCAAATTGAATCATATTGTGAAGAGAAACAATCTTTATCCATATAAAAAAAAACACCACAGTAGCAACTTTATCCTGGAGTTGCACTATTTATTCTGACTAGCTGTTATGGAAGGGAGAACAGCATCCAGATTTCACAACCTTCATCATATGAATGGATGAGTCGAAATTCAACCGTGATGGGCTATTCAAGATGCATAATCAACATGTTTGGGCAAGACGGAACCCATGGGCCGCTAGGGCATGCTGCAACCAGTGACAGTTCAGCATTAATGTCTAGCTAGAGATGTTTGGCCAACAGCTAATCGATCTGGTCCTTTATGAGGATAATCACACTGGAGAACAATATCTGCACCTCATTCAGTAACACGTTGAAAATTTTATTGTGTTATATACCATAATTTCCAGCGTATAAAATTACTTTTTAACCCCTGAAAATCTTCTCAAAAGTCGGGGGTCGTCTTATAGGGCGCCGCATACAGTGGGGGGAGCTCAAAAATGGCCGCATCCCCGACGTATGCGGTGACCGTATGAAAGCAGCAAGTGCTGCGCTGTGCAAGGGTGGCACTAAGTCTCAGGGAAGAAAGCCTATACTCACCTTCTGCAAGGTGTCTTCCTCCCAATGGTCAGCGGCGCTGCTGCAAGCTGTCGCTCCCTCCTGTGATTGGTTAACGCAGCGCTGGCTTTCATTGGCTGACGCCACACTGAGTTAGCCAATCAGAGCATTAGCTTTCTGGAGGTGGGGCATTCAAGCCCTGCATCCAGAAAGCAATGCTCTGTCGGCATGGATGAGGGAGCAACAGCCTGCACCAGCCCCGCAGATCATCACAGAACGCCGCGGGAGGTAAGTATTGAATTTTTTTCCCCTGTATTTTAACTGGAAAAGTTGGGGGTTGTCTTATACGCCAGAAAATATGGTGTATATATATATCACTGTTCAGACAGTGAATATGGCTGTAGGTAGTTTAGGCGTATAATATGTGTGCATTGCTGAAGACTTCGGAATACCTTGTGCTGCTCTGGTAAACATGCCTCTTATACTTGTTACCACAGATCTGGATACAGACAATCTGTCACTATTTCAGAGTACTTCTTCTGTTCCAGGCATATTAATCAACACCTCTGTTCTCATAAACCTGTTATTTAACAAGGTGAGGTTGTTACGCTTCTGTTAGCACAGTATCTATTTTGAGTATAAAACCATTTTTGTTGTGCCAGCGGTGATACTTAATTCTTAAAAAAACCCACAGTAAGGTGCCTGCCGGTCAGGTAACCACATTTACAGGGGTTATAAAAAGTCTATGCACCCCTGTTACAATGCCAGGGTTTTCTCATGTAAAAAAATCTGACAAAGATTTATCATTTCAGATTTGTTTCCAGCTTCAGTGTGCCGCATCATCTGTACAATACCATTAAAAAACAAACTGAAATATTTTAAGGAGAAGTCAGACGACCGTTTTTTTTGCGCGTGCCTATGTGCACAAAAAAAGCGCGTCTGATAGAACCATTGGTTTCCTATGGTGTGTTCACATGTCTGTCTTTTATAGGCGCAAAATACTCGCACATGCAAAAGATAGGACATTCATGCGTTGGGATGGTCCGTGCTGCACGTAAAGATTCCCCGTGGGGAGTCCCCTCATCACTGAACACACTGACCGCACTGAGATGTAGGCAACCCCCGCTGTTATTTTCAGGGAAGGGCTTAAATTATAAGCCCTTCCCTGAAAAATCATTCCTATCTGCTGTAAAAAAATTTTAAAATATATACATCACCTGTCTGCCACTGTCAGGGCTCCAGCACATCTCCTCACTGGCTGCCAGCACTGCTCTGAAGTACTTTCGGCTGACTGGGGATTTAAAAATCCCCGCCTCCTGAAAGTGCTGTGTTTGCTTGGCTGAGCACTCAGCCAATCACAGGTAGTGCTCAGTCATTCATTCAATGACAGCTGAGCGCTGCCAGTGATTGGTCACAGCACTCAGCCAATTAGAGGCAGCGCTCAGCCATTCATTGAATTCAAATGAAAGTGCTTCAGAGCAATGCTGGCAGCCAGTAAGAAGACGCGCCGGAGCCCATACAGCGGCGGAGAGGTGATGTATATTTTTTTTTTATTTTTTACAGTAGTTAGGGATGATTTTCAGGGAAGGGCTTATATTTCAAACCCTTCCCCAAAAATCACTGCAGGGCTTGCCTGCATCCCATTGCTTTCAATGAGGTCAATGGTCGTAGTGCAGGCCCAATTCAAAGCAATGGGCACGGAGCTACGGTTAGGCGCATTTCAACATCCACGCAGCGCTGTTTTTTTGCGCACATAGCTGCGTAAAAAAAATGCTTGTCTGACTGAGCCCTTAGGGTGGAAAAAACTTTAATAATGTAGTTGCATAAATATGCACACCCTCTAACCAATACTTTGTTGATGTGCCCTTTTTCGTTATGACAGCATTCGGTCTTTTTGTATAGGTGTCTATCAGCATGGCACATCTTGACATAGAAATCTTTTTCCACTCTTCCTTGCAAACGTGCTTAAAATCTGTCAGATTGTGGTGGCATCTCATGTGTAGCGCCCTCTTCAGGTCAATCCACAGATTTTCAATGGTCTATTCCAAAACTTCCATCTTCTTCTGGTGAAGCCATTCTCTTGGTGATTTGGAGGTATGCTTTGTATTGTTCTCATGCTGAAAGGTGAAATTCATCTTCAGCTTCAGCCTTTTAGAGGAGGCCTGAAGGTTTTGTGCCAAAATGGACTGATATTTGGAACTGTTCACAATTCCCTCCACCTTGACTAAAGCCCCAGTTCCAGCTGCAGAAAAACATCCCATAAGCATAATGCTGCCTCCACCATCTTCACTGTGGCTACAGTGTTCTTTTGGTACTTAGCAGTGTTGGCTTTGCACTAAACATACCTTTAGGAATTATGGCCAAAAAGTCTCATCAGACCATAACAGGTTCTCCCACGTGCTTTTGGTAGACTTGATGTAGGTTTTGGCAAAACATAGCTCTTAGGCAAAGTAATACACCAGTTTTACAGGTATTGGTGAAGTACTAGTTTGGTTTGAACTAATTCGGACTAATTCAAAGTCTGTATTTATCCATCACAGATTTGTGGTACAAACCACACTATGACAGACTGCGTTTTTGACAGTCTCTGCCACTGTATCTTCAAGATCATGATGCAACTGCTGGAATAGGAAAAAGCTTTACTTTAACCCAGTCCCATGTGATTCAGTAGTTTTTTCATAGAATGCCCTAATAGAATTTTATGCCAACTATGCCAGCAGAGCTGTACTGCCCATTTGGCAATTCTGGCAAATAGTAGTCAAGCTGGAGTGCTTCTTGTTCTGTCAGAAAAAATGGTGATGAAGATCTTACACAGATGTCACCATCATGTGACCAACCATGACACAGTGCCTATTCAAAACATTGAGTTGTATAATGCAGGACAGGACAAGTCCTCCAGTGAAAGAAAGTTACGTTTTTATAATTTGTTTTCCACTTTGGCCAGTAGACAAGTATCCTGAACAGAGAACCCAGGAAATAAGTTCTCTAAACACGGCGATCGTCAGGGCCCAAACCAAGCCTGAATTCGTCACTGAAGACAACTCTGTTCCACTCCGTAGCAGTCCAGTGACATTGTTCATGACACAACTACAAATGGTGCCGATGGTGGGTAGGTGTCATAGGCGGTACACGTGAGACCAATGTCCCTCAGCCAAGCACCTGGAAAAGATTCGGAAAGCCACAGGGGTCTAAAATGATCGTGCAACCTATCTCTGGTTGGTGGACAATGAATCAGTTGGAGCAGCTCATGCTTGTTGGACAATCAGATGATCCTCTCTACTTTTGTTCTGTAGAGGTTGCCCTGTGTATATGCCCTCACGCATCAATTGATCCAACACCTCCTAACTGTCTGGTCAGAACGGCCCAGGTGGTGGGCAATTCATTGATACGACCATCAGCTTCTTGCACTGCAGTAATGTGCCCCCTCTTAAACTCTTTTAAGCCCTCCTGTCCACGGCCGAGGCAGAATATCGCTAACAATATTACGCCGTGGGGGAGGAGGGAGAGCGCTGACAGGTCTCTGAGGTAAGCCTATCTGGTAGATAGGCTCACCACGGAGAATCGTGGCAATCGCAGCATGCTGCGATTTAAATCCTGCAAGTGGAGAATCGCTCGTGGACGCCGGTGCTGCGCTTTCCATAGCAACCCTATAAAAAAGCTTTACAGATCGTGATCCACGGGCGATTTATCACCCGTGGACAGGCAGCCTAACTGGGCAAAATCTATTTGATCACGTCGTAGAGGCGTCTAGTGGTCAACTAGCTCTACACAAGTGGATAAAGGGGTCACTACACACAAGATATGAACGAGGAGTAAAGAGAGGGGTGGAGCAAAACCCATACAGTCGTGTTTGTTGTGAACAATGAAACTACATACGTGGTGAAGAGAGTGGAGTGGTAACATCAATAGTGGAGGTGCTGCCTGACCAGATGACGCACCACCCGGGTGGGTGCGATAGAGCAAGAGAATAGGACTAAAAACTGGCAGTGGAGAAGGTGCAACACTCCAGGATAAAGCAAGTAGGAAGTGATTCTCCTGCTCCTGCCCTGGCTGACCCTCACTACACAGGCAAACAGGATCTCATTATTAACCCTTTTTGGGAACCACCAATTGCTTGTATATTTTAAACACCAGCCGAACTGATGAAGGGGTTATCCCCGAAACGCGTTTTCATAAGCTGATCACGTACTTTATTAAATAAAAGGAGACGTTTTCCACACCTTTGGTCACTTCCTACTTGCTTTAACCTGGAGTGTTGCACCTCCTCCACTGCCAGTTTTTAGTCCTATTCTCTTACTACACACAAGTACAGGTGGTCCCCGACTTGCGAACAGGTTCCGTTCCAGGAGCCTGTTCGCAAGTCCATTTTGTTCGCAAGTCGAACAAATGGTTATATGGAGCGGGATCGCGGGTGGATCCCGCTCCATACAACGTCGGGTGCAGGCTGTTTCTTACAGCGGGCACCCGGCGGCAGCAGTTCCGACGAGCCGCGCCGCTTGTCGAAACTGTTAACACTTTAAATACCGCTCTGACAGCGGTATTTAAAGTGTTAACAGTTCTGACAAGTGGCGTGGCTTGTCGGAACTGCTGCCGCCGGGTGCCCGCTGTAAGAAACAGCCTGCACCCGACGTTCAGGGGGCCCGTACAGCGTCCCACGATGAGATCACGGGACGCTGTGTGGTTGCTAGGCAGCCGGGGACCTTCTGAAAGGCCCCAGGGCTGCCTATGCAGAGTGCCCATCAAGCGCACGGCTTGATAGGCACTCTTCATAGACAGCCCTAGGGCCTTTCAGAAGGCCCCCCGGCTGCCTAGCAACCGCGATCTGACCGGACAGACTTCTATCAGGCTTGATAGAAGCTTGTCTGGTCCCTGCACAGTATGATGTAATGCCATAGCATTACATCATACTGTGCAGAACAGATAGTTCGTATCTTCCAAAATTCGTAACTCGAATGTTCGCAAGTCGGGGACTATCTGTATCCTCTTAGAGCCTTTTTATAGACCAAGGGGGGAACCACTTGAAGATTCTCAGATGACAAGACTGCTCATCTAATCACCCAACAATTTTAATCAATTACATACCTTCCTGAGATGCAATTGCATGCCGAGTTTTGCAGCAAAACGACAACTTCTTCTAGAGGTTTGATTATTTTTGACAGAGAGTGTAAATGGACATCTGGAAAGGAGGCAACTACTATTTCACAAACTCAGCCCTACAGCTAGGATTACATCATTAATGTCTTGCTGCTAGTTTAAAGATGTGAGAGTATGTCCGCTATCGTATGCCGGCCCTATTTTTATTTTTATGTGTGGTTTTACAAAATTCAGGGTTAAAAGTCACAAATTCACTTGCTATTACTGAAATGAAACAGTAAGTACAATGGGTCACTCACAAATCATAAATAATCACAGGAGAACATAAAATATAACTAAATATCCCACACAAATATGGCAAAACTTTTAAGGCGGGCAGAGGGGGTGGCAGATAGAAGCCGTATGCCTCTTATAGATGTTCACTATGAAGTGCATGAAGCTTGCTGTAACCACATCTATCCTGAGTGCGGATATAACAGTCATGGAAATGTAAACAGACCATCGGAAATGCCACTCCGAGGACGGCAGCCTCCGACCACTCTGGAAATAGTATTTGTTTTTCCATAACTCCAGATGATAAGGAAGAGCCTGCAAAGCCTAATCCTGTCTTCTTTAGCATCCACGCTTTATTAATATTAAAGGGAATGTGTCATCAGAAAATGACCTATTTATATGAATCACATTTTTGTTCTAAAAATATTTTTTTAAGAACTTTTGGTGTTTTTTTTTAATTTTCGGGCACAATCTGTATTTTTACAAAACAGATCCTAAAATCCTGAATTTCTCACACTGACCACAAAGACTAATAATAGGCTGACACTTCCTGATCTGTATAAAAGGCTTTTCAGCAGTCATCTCACTAAGGCTGCCTTCACATGAGTATGAAAGGGTCCTAAAATTTCAAGAAGGATTAAACTGGTAGATAAACACGTATATGTTGATAACACAGGATCCAACATCCATAATATATGATCAGCTGGGACTATCTGCGCCCCCTCCCTGCAAAATGACCTCTGCACAGATCACCGATCATGTCTCGAACAGTCTCCTATACAAGTAAATGGGTCCCCACCTGTCCATTGTGTGAATGGCCCATGAAGCTGCTGTAAAGCATAACTAATAAATGCTGTTAAATGCAAGTCAGGCAATATGGCAGCCCGCATAGTCATGTATAGATAACACAACTGTAAAAATTCTACAATCAGAAAGTTAAAACAGAGAAACATGTTACATCAGAAAAAATATGCAATGCCAGAATTACGCTTTTTTGGGTCACCCTGTCTCCAAGAAAAAAGTTCTCGAAGAATAGAATAAGGAACCAAAAAGTCTTATTAACCCCAAAATGGTAACAATAGAACTTGCAGGTCACCATGCAAAAAAAATGAGCTCTCACACAGCTCTACTGATAGAAAAATAAAAACCATTATAGGGGTCAAAATATATATATTTTAAGGTATTTTATTTTTTAAGAAGAACAACATTAAAAAAATCTCTAAATTTAGTATATCTGTAAATGTACTGCCCCACAAAATAAAGACATAATGGTGTAATTGCAAATTTTTTCCCATATTGACCCACATAGACATTTGTAAAAGTCTTTCATTACATTACAAGATATGTTAAATAGTGCCATTGAAAAATACAACTTGTCCTGCAAAAAAGAAGGGCTCATGTAGATATGTCACCCGAAAAATAAAAAAGTTATGACTTTTTAAAAGTGTGAATAACAGATTTAGTGCATCAATGACCCTTGGTTCATCAGAGTAGACGTCTTATTACTTGTTTTACCTCCTGCTTCTTGTTTGGTGAAATTCAGAATTATCATTTATTTCTGCCCATAATTTCTGAAATATTAGAAACGCATAAAAATAATTCCTCTATAGTGGTTGGACTTCATCAGTTAGGGAGGTAGTTAGATTTCAGCTGCCCATTTCCAGCGTTCACCATCCTGTATCAAACTAAACTAAGACTTTCCTACATAAAAGTAGATTTGTGCTTCCTGTTACAGTACATTCAGTACCGCTATCCGCTACTTTTTATGTCGTCATAATCTGGTGTAATATTGTGGTTCTTCCACAAACTTATGTTTTGTTGTAACCAAGGTTAAAAACAAAGGGAAGTATGGCTTCACTGTGAATAGGCTCCTTTCAGACCTTGCCGAACACACGTGAGTGCATACACTGACATTTGATACATTGCCAACTTTTTTTAGAATGAATGTGTATTAAACTAATACCTTGGGGGCCGTGCACTCATGGAAAGGATGCTTTAAAGCATATAAAATGTGTCTGTCACAGGGATGATTGAGGCACATGTCAAGGCTGCTTCCTCACAAGGACTTGTAGTCTGTCTGAAGACATAGGCCAGGAACAGTCAGTATGATATTCTTGGCAATTATTGTTGAACTGGATATATACTTTCAATAGCTGTTGGCAGGACACTTGTTCAGTTGTTCTCTCGTTCCTGACTCCCCCCTATATATGCATGCTCAGTTCGGTCAAGCATGCATGAGTTTTCAATGGGAGAGGGGAATAAGCCATTTCCAGACAATTCTGGCAGTGGCTTATCTCCCATGATAACAAATGATCAGACATGTTTCATCTGACATCATCCAGAAATAGATATATAATGGCACGAAAGTATGGCAAGTAGCTAATTTACTTATCAATCTGTGAAGTTCTAAAAAAAGTCCTGTTACATCCAAGTCCCCTCTGATAGGTCACATTCACACGAACGACAAGTTTACAGAACATGGTGACCATAATCACTTGCTCACATGAACCTGTGCCAGTGAGTCCTGGGAAGTGTGGCATGTTGTTCCATCTTGTTGGAAAAAGCAGTACATTTTCTTCTTCTGGTTTTTAGAAGGTTGTAAAACTGTTTGAATATGTCCAGATAAACTGCAGTTATCCTTACAGTTGACTCGACGTCAGCCATGTAAGAAGTGCTTGTTTGGCGTTCACACAGGCTGACTTAGAATGTATGAGAGAGGAACAATTATTTGTGCAATCATTCGTCTCCCATATAGCTTCATCATTGTTGGTAGCACATCACATGTTCAAATGAAGAGATGTGCTGCCAACGATGGTTTTTGCCTCCACATGAAAGCTATGAACATCCAACGAATGAGCGTCCTGACGATCGAGCAAATGAATGTTTCCATGAACGTTCTTGTCCGAACATCAGGCTGTCTAAGAGGCCCTTTAGTTATAGAACCATCAAAAGAAATCTAATGACGGTACATGAAATAATGACGGCTCCAAAAAGTGAGTCTTTTCCAAACCCCTCTTGAAGTGCACTTCAAAGTTCAGGTAGTTCTTGACAAAAGTGTATAATTAGTTAACATTTGATAAAAGGGTCAGGGGTCCACTGCTGGCTACTGTTACATGTTCTGTAATTCTTTGACTTTAATAGAAGTTGCCTTCAAAACAGAGAGTACATTTTATCTTACTTCTTAAGGAAATACTTACTCAATGGCTAACAATAGAGGTTATCTTTTTATGTAATCTGGGGCTTTTGATTATGCGCAAGGTTTATCTTTGAAAATGCCAAGAGTTTATTTGATTTCCTATTAATGTACTATTAATGTACAGCTACAATACTTCTCAGCAGTGAAAAGCCATTTAGTTCAAACTCATGTTTTATCACAAAGTTCTCTGAATAGCCGATATCTTAACTGGTGCCAGAAAGTCGAAAGGAAATCTGTTTTTAATTGAAGTATTTTTATTAATATTTTCGAAAATGTATTACTCCCTTTGACAGCTTAAAAAAATCAGTTTTTAAAAACACTTTCACGTTACTTTGTATTTATCTAAGGTGGGTATACAAAAGCATGAACTACCTGCTTTGCTATTTTATCCATGGCTAACTCAACAGCTATCTTGTATGACATGCTCAGAATGTGCACAAAGCTTACAGTAAAACGGTAGTTCTACAAGCAGTTGACGACACAACTCCATCCGTTATTTAAGAGGATCTCCACTCAAAATTTGAAAAAAGTGAAATGATAGTCAATGAGATGTTAAAGCCAGAGCCAAAATTATTAAAGCACCCATGTGGTTCACAGCAAATAATTCACTCTCGGATGGGCCAGAGCTGATGACTTTAGCTGCTGTCCATCTTCTATCTTTCCCTGCAGGTCCATTGCCCTAGAAGTAGGAGAGAATGTCTCAGACTACTGAATACGCAATATATAGCATAGTTTGAGAATCTTGTAACTATTGTACATGGGTGTTGGAATGGGATAAACCATTGCAGCAACATTGAAAAGGAGACCTTTGAGTATGTTAACTATACATTTTGCATGTACAGGGTGAGGTAAAAGTTAGGACACATTCGTTCAACTGGTATAGTAATGAGAAAATTGACTTCCAATGTGTGAATAATTGAGAGAGAGGCCCTTTTTTGCGGGAGAGTGTTTTGGATGGCCATTTTGAATTCTGCCATATTGAATTCAGCTTAGGTTTTTCAAATGGGAAGTGGGTCATGTGATATATCAATCTCTGCTAGAATTGACTTGGAAACACACTGGAAGTATTAATTTTGACCTATATTTACTTGTTTAGGAGTAAGGGAAAAGTTTCACAAATTGCTTTATATGACGTGCTCAATGTGTCCAGTTTTCTGCCACATGGTTAAACTTTAAGCCAGTCTTTGTGGATATGCTGAAGAACTACAGGTGATATTTCTTCACTGCACTGTAGGATTTGCTGTCTCAGGAAAAGCATATTGTGTATTTTTTCTGCAAACACTTTGAAAGTGCCATTTGAAAAGTCTGAGCTGAATTCAAAATGGCAGATTTCAAAAATTGCCACCAAAATTGTCTGCTGTCCCAGATTAATACTTTCATACATTGGAAGTCAATTTTCTCATTATTACATCAGTTAAATGGGTATGTCCAGACTTTTGCCTTACCCTGTATAATAAATTTAGTACTGTGAATTGGGGGGGGGGGCAATATTGGTGATTTTCTATTGTGTTGTTGTTTGGTTTTTTTTTTATCAAAATAGCATACTGTAGTTCCAAAAATAAATCACATTCGAAATCGTTTCGCAATAAATCCCGCCCACTTGCCGCTTTATCAATATGAATTAATAATACATTTACAGTATGTTTTTAGCTGCTACGAGTTAATATAAAAATAACAAACAATATGAAGACAAGTTTTGTTTTCTGTTGGAAATGGATTAAAGGAGACACTATAAAGATACGTTAACCATCTAAACCTTCATTTGGCTTTATAGACCATATGGAACAGACAGTCCGATGTTTATGCAGTACCCATACAAATTATAATTTGTCAAACAATTAGAATTTTTTAAAATTGTTTCTGATGAAAATTTCTATTTGTATAATGATCATACATAGGGTGTCATTTTCTAATATTAGTCAGAACAAGCAATATTTAATTATAACTTTTCTGTATGCTGTAATAGCTATGATTGCAATGAATATTGCTACATATGATTGTTTTTTCTACTCTGACCATCAATGAAACTTGAATTGAAACAATGAAGTTTCCTGCAATACAATATTTCCTCTGCAGCATGTGGTGCTGCAGGGAAAATATGTGGCTGACTGTAACTTCCCCCTGCAAAATCAGCAGTTCTCCCAGGGGTAGAAAGGGCATATGATGAGGGGCAATAAGCTGTTTGTCCCATGCAGCTGCACTACAGGGAAAATTAATGAAGTATTTCATTGAAATTAATGGGCTATCCAATGTGTATACATGCCAGGTCCTCCAGATTGAGGGACACGTTTTGTAGTAGTAGAATGTTTGCACTATTAACCCCTTCCCGCTGCAGGGCGTAAGTTTACGTCCTGGCAGCCTGGTACTTCCCGCAACAGGACGTAAACTTACGTCCTGGAGATAGCGCGGGATCACATAAGATCCCGCGCTCTCTGGCAGCGGGAGCCGGCTGTCAGTCACAGCCGGCGTCCCGCTGCAACAGCGGGGGGGGCATCGGAGATGCGCCCCCCGCTGTTAACCCCTCCCCTGCCGCGATCTAAGTAGATCGCGGCAGGGAAAGAGTTCACAGAGGGAGCGCGGCTCCCTCTGTGTCTCCGGCCGGAACTCGCAATGTCATCGCAAGAGCCCGGCCTGTCACCATGGCAACAGGACGCCAGACACTGGCGTCCTGTATTGCCTATGCCTATAATCGCTGTACAAGCGATAAGGCATGGCAGAGCAGTAGCTCTGCCATGCCTTATACCAGCGATCATCAGGGCAGTGGTTAAAGTCCCTCAGAGGGACTCAAATAGTGTAAAAAAACAAAGATTAAAAAAAGAATTTAAAAAAATGTAAAAAAAGTTAAAAAAACAATTTTTTAATGCTTTTTCTCAGATTAGCATAAAAAAAGGTAAAAAAAAAATTAAATCCCACATATTTGGTATTGTCGCGTCCGTAATGATGTGTACAATAAGTTGCACATGCTTTTGACTGTGCATGGAAAAAAACGCAAAAAAAACGCTAAAAAACTGAGGCAAAATGCTAATTTTTAGCATTTTGCCTCACTAAAAACGCAATAAAAGTGATCAAAAAAGCCGTATGTACCCCAAAATGGTACCAATAAAATCTACAGCTCGTCTCGCAAAAAATAAGCCCTCATAGAGTGCCATACATCCAAAAATAAAAAAGTTACAGGACTTTGAATGCAGCAATTTAGAAGAAAAAAAAAGATTACCCAGAAAAAGGGTTTTTATTGCAGAAAAGTGGGAAAACCTAAAAAAAATGTAAGAATTTTGGTATCGTTGTAACCGTACCGGTCTGCAGAAAAAATGGAATGTCTCATTTATGCTGCATGAGTACCGCTGTAAAAAAAAAATAAAAAAATCTATGGCAGAATTGATGCGTTTTCTCTCCCTGCTATCATTAAAAAAAAAAAAGTTTTACCATATAGTCTATGTACCGAAAAGTGGCACCGATAAAAACTACAGTTCGCCACGCAAAAAACAAGCCCTCATACGGCCGCGTCGACGGAAAAATAAAAAAGTTATGACTTTTGATAAACGGAGAAGAAAATCCGCCAAAAATTGTTGCGTCCTTAAGCTCAAAATAGGCCATGTCATGAAGGGGTTAATACTTAATTCATGATTTGCTTAGAGTTCATTAAAAGGGTTTTTGAAAATGTTTTAGTTTTTCCCATACACCAGACAACACATTTAGGTTTAAAGCCCCATTTACACTGGACGGGTGTCGGGCATCTGCATCAGATAAGTAAATCAAACTGTACAGTTAAGCCCCATTTACACGGGAGGACTGTTGGGCAAGCGATGTCCGACATTCGTCCTCGCATGTACTCACTTCTGTGCTGTTGCACAGGAGTGAGTATCATTGGCTCGCAGCGGGACGGTTGGAGGAGTTTTCACTCCTTGCTCTCACCTGTCCCTCTACATTTACTCAATACAGTGGCTGTTCAGTACTGAACCTCTGCTGTTTACATTGAATGATCATCGTTCAGGATTTTAAGCTGCATAAAATCCTGAACGATGATCGTTCAGTTTAAATAGCAGACGTTCAGTACTGAACAGCCACTGTATTGAGTGAATGGAGAGGGATGGGTGAGAGCGAGGAGTGAAAACTCCTCCAGCCGCCCTGTTGCATGCCAACGATACTCGCTCCTGTGCAACAGCACGGAAGCGAGTACATGCGAGGACGAGTGTCGGGCATCGTTTGCCCAACAGTCGTCCCGTGTAAATGGGGCTTAACTGTACAGTTTGATTTATTTATCTGATGCAGGTGCAGGTTTATGCAAACTGTTGATAGAATAGCTCTTCATGAATAGTGTTCAGCAAATGAAAACAATTGTACCCTATTTCAAGTCAAACTTTAGCAAAACTCTGGTTCTGCACCAATCCAACCTCGCGTGGTTCGGCATGGCCAATCTACTAAAATTCTTCTTCTTTTTTTTTAAAAGAAGAAAAAAAAGAAAGAAGGAAAAAGAAGATGGAAAAGTAGGAAAAAGGATAAAATTGTGTGTGGGAAATACATAGCTACATGATACTGTGGTATTTTGGATCCCATTACTTATGAATTGCTTGTCAGTAATATTTTGGCATCACGTGGCTCTGTTATGTGGGCATTGCATACAATTTATTATTTGTCCATCTTCTCCTTCATTAACTTTGCCTTAAAAACTGCTCAAAGGTACTTAGATACCCTCCTAGACAACCTAAAAGTGTTATACAGGGTTTTGATGGCTCTTAGACAGTGTGATACACCAGTCATTGGTGAAATTGTGGTTTGGTTCGAACTGGGTTTTTTTGCCAAAATTTGGTAAACTGGACGATCTGACCTTTTGAAAAGTTCGCTCATCACTATTCATCAATTACTGAGTGGTAAATGAGTTTAGCCATGAGGTTGTCCCTGTTTATCACTAGACTTCAAAACTCATGTTATGAAAGTACCAGAAAGTCATGAAAATACCATTAAAAAATAATTTCTGTACTTATTTGTAAGTGTAAAACTCTTAAGTACTTAGGAATTTGGACAAGTGTACAGGAGTGGTAAATTATTACACAATGAGAAAAATGCACCTTTATCTGTATTTAACGGTAGAGTAGAAAAAATGTATCTCTAATTCTTAGAATTCTTCTCACATCGCACTACCCACTTGTAATGTAGTACTTGTTCAAGAGATGTGCTAATGTATCATTTGATCTCTCAGTGTTTTAGATAGTAAAGCACTGCACTTCTTGCCTTCAGCCAAGTTTTCCTGGCACCCTGCACCTAGCACATAATGCAATATCTCATGATTCATTTATAGGATCTGTTCATCCAAGTTTGAAATCTGGAGAACATATCTGTACTTGTTTTAAGAGGCACAATGAGCTTTTTTTTTTTAAATCCTAAGAAAAGATTTTATCAACTTGGTTTTCAACCTTCCTAAATATTTTTTGACCATATGCAACAGCAATCACAAAGCAGTGTAGAATACACAGAACTTTAATTGTTAATGGGGTATCACAGTGTCAGCAAATAAAAGTTATTTTTTTGTCTCACGAAGAAGTTATAAAAGTTTACAATATACTTTCTGTTGTATATTTGTCATGGTTTGAAGATTTCTGCTTGCTGTCATTCAATAGAAAACTTCTTTATTTACTTCCAGGGGTCAAAAATATGCTGGATGTGCACAAGTGCAGCACTGATTACAGTTACATTGTGCCTTTTATCACCTAGAAAGTATATCACCCAGAAATAAAAGTATTGGATGATGCAGACAATGATTTTAATGATGCATCATACAATGAATAACATTTATAAAAACTTTACCAGTGTGATTAGTGAATTTTAGTGAGATCTACAGACAATCAAATATCTATGTATTGGATACTTCCAGCTGTCTTCCCAATGTCTATGTTGAGGAAAACAAAGATTTGCCATGTTCAATTTCAACATGTTGAATCCCTCTGGTGATAACACAACCCCTTTAAGGCCTCGTTATTAAAAGCCAAGTTAAACACTTATTACATATCCACATAACAGAGAATAAGTGCCTGATTGATGGGGATTTGACCGCTGGAATTCCCAGAACAGGGGTCTCACGCACCCCCAAATCAATGGAGCTGCTATTCAGTATGTGCAGTGCTGGTCCAGGTGAGCATGTTGTTTTTTCTTATTTTATCACCCACCCAGTCATTTTTTTCTTTTCTTTTAATCACACAACACTTAAGGAAATCTTCAACCCCTTAAACACCAGGCTGTTGTGTACCTTAAGGACCAGACACTTTTTAGGGATTTTACCCATGTGGAGGTTTTACTGGACTATTTTTTTCCATTAGCTACCAAAATTATTTTTGCTGCATTTTTTTCCGTGACATATAGGGCGATTTTTAAAAAATATATCTTTCTCACTGCCTTCCCCCCCCCCCCCCCATTTTTTATTTTTATTGGGGGTAAAAAGCTAAAAAAAGAGATTTTTTAACATTTTTTTTTTCAATTGGTATATTTACACTAAAATAAAGTATGGGAACGGGTTCCTCATTTTGTTTCGGATGTTTTGATATATAATACGTATGGTTTTGGATTACAGAGCGGTTATAGCGACAGCTTTGATTGACGTCGGTTTGGGGTCATTTTCTTTCTTATGTATATATTATTGTTTTATTCTGTAATTGTTTTACTTATTTATGTAATTGTTTTTTACTATCTATGTTCCCATGACGTCACATAAGACCTCTGGGGGACATTCACATGTTTTTTGATAATTTAATACTTTCCCACTGTAGCTGGGGCATTCGTAGGAGCCCCAGTTACAGGTGAAAACATCCCCTGCAGTGACATTAGTCACTGGCAGAGCTGATCAGGGTCTACTACGACCCTGCAGCTCTGCTATAGCAGGGAATCCCGGCGGACATGTGACCCCCGGGATCGTGTGGTGAAAGAAACACTTCCACTTTCACTTTTAGTACATATCGCTCATTGAGCAATGTGTACTGAAGAAATGAGGAGGCAGAAAGGGTTAAAACCCACTTATCCCTCCTCCTCCGGGTTATCAGCTTTGACTAACAGCTGACAACCCCTCCTGCTTCTGATTTATTACAGAAGCAGGAGACTTTAATCCCTGCCATAATTTTACATACGGCTGGGTTTAAAGCCCGAGACCAGGCGCTGTAAATTTATAGTGCTTGGTCCTAAATGGGTTAAATTGCATCCTATAAAACGATAGGTATAGTTGCATCTTTGCTGTCATCTGAAACTATTGTGTTTTCCGTGGTCCAGCTACCGTCTCCCAGTTGAACTGCTTGTCCTTGCCTTTTCACAAAGTCCGTGTACTGACATTACTCTGAGAACGGCTATTTTAATTTGTGTTCAAGAACCTCGGTTAGGGAAGAGTTTAACTTAGGCTTTCTTTTTACAACATTTGGTTCCTATAATTCTGAATGAATTGATTGTAAGAAGCTCTTTTTGTCCTGCCAACATGAATTTCTTTGTTCTTGTCAAATCCGTTTGTGAAAGACTCCAAACAAAACATTTGGATCCAGGGCTGTGGTTACATAATACCTATTGGAAAGGAGATTAAGTGGAACGCTACGTGAATATTCCTTTAATGCTAAGACTTTGTTGATTTCCATTCATTATGTAACTTGACCTAAATGCATACAAAATGTGGTTATGTATTTGGATTCATAACTACAACCAGTATTTATTACATGGATCCTAGGAAATCTTGTGAATGAGGGATAGGAGAGGATGGTAATGGAGAGTGGGGTTTATTCTCCAAGTCATGTTCACATGGAGTGGATTTTCCATGCGGACCCTTCACACAGACAATCCACAGCATTTATAGTAATGAGCAAACTGGATGAGATTTTTCAAAATCTCGCTGTGTGGGAATTGACGGGGTGCAGATTTTAAATCTACAGCATGTCAATTATAGCATCAGATTTTTGGTGCAGATTTCACCACTTCTAATGAGAAACCACATTAAAATCCACGTCAAAATTTGCACCAAATGTTACAGATTTTTATGCAAATTTTCACTGTGGATCTCATGTGGAATGTCTGCTGAGGAAGCTCGGCAGCAAATTCCACCCCATGTGAACATAGCCTTATGGGTTAATGGTAAAGTGATACAGGGCAGTGAAGGTTTAGACACTCCATTTTCATGTTGTTCATGGATGTCCAGTACTGAGCATGCCCTTAAGAAATGGGGGGCTATGCAATTACCTGTTTACCACTTCCTAAAACTGTCACTGCCAGTAAATCCAGTTAAAGAGCCAATCATAGAGCTAAAAGCAGATTTACTCATCCTGTCTTATATTTAGACATTGTATACTTTGAGCAGGCATTTCAAACAGGCATCAAATTTATCACAGTGGGTTGCGGTAAATGATAAATTTGGTATATCTTTAGGCATCAGGGTTTTTTTGCACAAATTGAGGCAGACTTCTGGTGCAATTAGCTCAGTAAATCTCCCTCAGTGTACTTTATACCATGGGAACCGAACAATGTACAGTGCAGAATTACTTGCTTAAAGGGGTTGCACCACAATTACAAGTTATCCCCTATCTACATAATAGGGGATAAGGACCCTTTTAGACGGGACGACCTGTTGGACGCAGATGCCTGACAGGTCGACCCAACAATATCATTCCTGTGCTTTAACACAGGAATGAGCATTTCTCAATGAATGGAGGTGGAGCGGTCCGGGGATTATTCATAAGCAAACAATTGTCTGTTTACATGGATCAATCTATTGTTCAGTTTTCTGCATGAAAACTGAATGACGAATGAGAAGCGAATGTTTAGTCGGGGCATGCATTTATACTGAATGATAATCGTTCAGATTCCCACCAAATGCGGGAATCGTTATTTGTGAATTGTGTCTCCTAATACATTTCTCAGGCATCGGTAGTGTTGGCCAACAGATTTAACGAACAGTATTTTTTACGCTTTCCACATGACCTGTGGGCAAAATCCACCATGAAAGAGCCGTTTCGGTGTGCAGCATCCTGCTCTGCCAGGGCATACGGCAATAAAGCCAGAAATATGCTCATAAAATTAGCACTCGGATAGTCCTATGGGACTTGTCAATAAGGAAGGCATGATGGGAATTTCTAGTGAAAGCATTTTACAGCTGCCATTAAAAGCTTTTCTTCTATCATCGGTCCCTATAAATGTAACTGCCTATGTCACAGCTATGTATTTCAGTTACATTTGTGTTGGAAGTTAACCTCCATGCTTTTACAGTTTCCTTCTTCAAGTTTAGTAGGATTGTAAGAGAAGGAGAAGCAAATGATAATAAAACCTCACCTCAAGTCTTGAAAACTTGCAGTCTTAAATAATTCCGGTCACCAATAAGCTATCATTATTTAGCTACTCGCTTCAGCTTCAATGAAGAACAGACTCCTATTGAGGAGTTAGTGCCATATTTATTCAGAAGACTTTTAATGTTTATTCATTGATGATACTTTAGAATCCTACTAGCCCGAATGTAATTTAGCATTAAACCTCATACAGTTGCAAGAACAAGTAAGTGAACCCTTTGGAATTACCTGGATTTCTGCATTGATTACTAATAAATGTGATCTCATTATTATCTAAATCACCTATTATAGACAAACATAATCTAATTAAACTATTGACAAACAAACAGCTGTGAAGCCTGGTTTAGACACGATTATCGCACAAAAAATCTATTGAGTGATTTTTGAGCAATAATCATTATGTTCTTTACAGCGCAAGATGATCGCTCAAACATTGAGTGATCACCTTGCGCTCTGAGCGGGAGATGCAGAAAACAAGTGAGGATGCTTGTCTTCTGCATCTAGCTGTTCCCTGCTCGGAGCGCCCGGCTGTTATACAGCTGAGCGCTCCAAGCAGGGGATGTAGAAGACAAGCGGGGCCGCTTGTCTTCTGCATCCAGCTGTTCCCCGCTCGGAACAGTTGAGTGCTCCAAGGCTGGGTATGAAGAATGCTCTGTTCTTCATACCTAGCCTATTTTCAGGGAGCGGGATACAGCTGAAACAAAAGTATCAGCTGTATCCCGCTGTGAATTCCTGATAACTGATGAGTGACGGCTTAATGGAAGCTGCACAATGTCAGTGCAGTTAGACACAAAGATTATCGCTCAAAAGATGGCTTTGAGTGATTTTTGAGTGAAAATTGTTGTGTCTAAAAGGGCCTTAAGATTCATTTCTTTTAGTAAGCGACCCCAGTGTAGAGAGAAAGTAAGTGAACCCTTGAATTTAATAACTTCTAGTTCTTCCTTCAGCAACAATCATCTCCATCAAACGTTTCTTGTAGCAACAAATAAAATTTGCACTGTGTTCAAGAGGAATTTTGGACCAATCCTCCCAGGATATGGGTTTCGTTACATTAGTTTTTTCTGGAATGTCTTGCATGCTTAACCATCTTCAGGCCCTGCCACAGCATTTCGATAAAGTTAAGATTAGGACCAAAACACAAATCTTCTTTTTCAGACATTCCTTAGTTCATTTACTTGTGTGCTTTTGGTCATTGTCTTGGTGCATTACCCAACATCACTTCAATTTGGGGGCATGGACTGTTTTGATTGCAAGACATCCAGCGCAGAGTTCGCAAAACAGCCCCAGACTATAATACTTACACTACCATGCTTCACAGTTGGGATGAGGTGTTGGCGTTCTTTTTCCTCCAAACATAAGTTTGTGCATTTGTGCTAAAAATTTCACTTTTGTCTCATTTGTCCATGAAGCATTTTTCCAAAAGCATCGTCGAACATTCAGGTGTTCTCGGGCAAACTTGAGATAGGACAGTATTTTTTTGGACAGCAGTGGCTTCCTTCACGATGTCCTTCAATGAACACCATTCTTATTTAATGTTTTCTAATAGTGGACACATAAACAGAGGTTTTTGTAGTTTGTTGTGTCTCCTTTAGGTCTTTTGCTGTTACCCTTGGCTACTGTATTTCGCTACAAATCAGGCACAATTCAGGATGAAAATGTAAGAGAATTTCCATCATGTGTGAACACACCCTTAGGCTATCTATGTACATCAATGACACAAATACTTACTTTGGTTAAGCTGAGAATTAAATGAGTACGGGAGTCTCTCACTTCTCCTCCAATGTTTGCATTTGAAGCTATTCCTGAATCTTCATGGCTCTGGCAGTGGCTTATCCCTATCTACCTATTGAACTCGGCATAGGATTTCACTAATTCGAGCATGCATGTTCATAGGGAGATCAGGAAGAGGAACGTCAACTGGAAAAGGGTTATACGAGTAGGGTATAACAGGCACTGACCATGTCCTAATTTGAATGTGCAGGTTCTGGGGACCTGTTCATAAAAATAGTATAATGGAACCAAATAAAGTGCAATACTGTAAATCAAAAAGGAGTATTTAAAAGAAAATCTCAAATATGAAGATAGTTTATTGAAATCGGTGAATAAATGGAAATATGTTATTGTTATACAACATGCTACAGAAAAAGGCACACAACACCTTAATAAAGCATAGTCAAATTTTAGTTCTTTCGAAGCATACAAAGTTCCCGGTGTAAACAATGTACAATGTTGATCCAGGGATTTGTCGGGTTGCCAGCAGGGGTCAGGAGGAAATTATATTGACTTTAAAAGAGATTATTGTCTTCATCTGGATCAACCGAGAATTTGATAATTTGAACTTTGTGGACATGTGTCTTCTCTATCAACCCACTAACTATAGTTCAGCATAGAGACTATGAGCAAGAGCCACACTCAAAAAACAAAGTGTCCTGTTCTTTTTCCTAAAACTGCTGCTTCTCAGTAACAAGGTTATGACAAGATACTTGTCATCTTGTTTAGACTGGCAGCTAAAATATGACATAAGGGAATTTCTGAGAACAACAAACACGCAGCAGTCTTCAAATTATACAGGAGCCCTGAATTGTTTTGTTTAGTACAAAACAAAACATCAGTCAAAGACCGTACGCTTCGGGCCAGAAATAGTTAGCACCATTTACTTCTCTAACACACGTTACAAATTGCAATGTTCCAAAGAGATACTTTTGAATCTCTCCCAATTTTTTTCTACATGGCGCAGTGGCGGACATAGAAGAGATGGACCCCCTATTATGGTGGCCATTTTTGCCACCCCACCCAGTACAGGAGGGTCTGGCCTTGTGTTTGCTACTTGTTTGCTAACAATGCAGTTCCTCTTTGGAATAAGGTCTTGGCCCTATATATGTTCTCACTATCCAGTATTAGAGGAGATCGTGCAATCAGAGCTGGGACGCCCTTTCTACATGGGCCCCAGAGCAGTCGCATGGTCTGCCTCTATCATACGTATGTCCCTGATGGTGTGGAAAAATAACTGAGCTAAAGTCAGAGTAGTGCACGGAGTCCTTTCGGATTCACCCCTTGCCTTAATACTGGTTCATCAAAACTGTGACGGTGACAAAGTTAACATAATATATATTGCAAAGTGAGAATACTACAGATATCTCTTATAAGGCTCTGCAGTCTGATCTTGCAGTCATACTCCCTACCAAAGATGCCCTATTCACTGCTGCGAAGCGTATTAGCACATGAACCAAGTCAAATTCTTTTTTGTGAGGGGGTAAAAAAAAAAGCAGTCAGATAGGTTCTGCCTTATCTTTTATCGCACGTAGGAAAAGTATATGTGAGAAAGATATGGCAAGTCTTAGCTTTTCTCACACATAGTATCAATGCGTGAGAATTCCGCTTGTCTAATCAAAATAATTGAAATCAATGGTTTCGCTTTGTCATGTTTTGACATGACAAAAACAAGGCCATGTGAAGAAGCCATTAAGATGACTTTTCAGCATAGGATGCTGTGTGCGGGCATGAAGAGTAGAAGTAGTTCTGGGCATTGTATGATTTGTACATGGACTTTTTCCCCTCTACAGACTGTATCTCAGAGCTGGTAGGTGGAAACTAGCTGATAGGATGTTTCCCAAACACAGCAAACATAGAAAAGAAGACATCCTGCTCCCCCTATCTCTGTGTAGCAAAAAAAAAAAAAGCAGCATTGCCTAGTTAGCCTATGGAGATTTAACCCCTTCCAAACCAATTTGTATTCTGGTTTTCCTAGGAGGCTTACTTTTTTTCTGCTGTTATAAAACGGCGCTATATGCTGGCTAAAGCCAGTACTGCATTAGGATAGGCTCCGACAGCAGAGAGGCTGGCAATATACAGTAAGAGTACCCCGATGGACGTCTTCCAACATCAGCGCTTAAATCATAATGTCTTTAGACGTCAGACAGTGGATTGGAAAGGGTTAAAATATGCACCAAATATTGCAGATACATATACACACACATATATATATATCTATATATATCTATATATATGCGTATTTGCTCTGAACTGTCTATTATGACTCAAACAGATGGTCACATGTGCAAATACTCTCGCCACTACGGGTGTATCTGCGCATGCACCAGTCTTTTTTTTATAATTTTGACTATTCAAACTCTGCGCTATTGCGTGAGTTTGAGAGAAAAAAAGCAGGAAGATAGGCCATGCCCTATCTTTTCTTGAACTTAGGGTGAGCACCCACTGGCGTTTGCGTTTTCCGCGGGATAAAAACGCAGCGTTTTCGCCGCGTTTCCCGCGATTTTTCCGCGTGTTTTTTGCGGCGTTTTTCGCGGCGTTTTCGCGGCTTTTCCATTAATTTCCATTGACTTTCATGGGTGCATTAGGAGAAAAATAAGGACACATATGCAACTGACAGTTCCTATGTTAAAAACGCAAACGCAACGCAAAAAAAACGCCAGTGGACAGGAACACATGTTATCTCTATGCCTGTGCAGGAAAAACGCAAAACGCAAAACGCAGGTAAAAAAACGCCAGTGGGTGCTCGCCCTTAGAAAGACTACGTTCGAGGAAGATAGGGCAAGTCCTATCTTTTCTCATGCGTAGTATTAATGTGCGAGGATCACGCTGGTCAAAACGAAACCATTGGAATCAATGGTTTAAGTTTGTCCTGTTTTATGGCTGTAATTTTCAAGGCCGCAAAACAGGATGAAATCACGGCCGTCTGAGGAAACTCTTACATGGGACACATACGCCTGTATGAGTGAGCCCCAAGGCCGCTCTCACACTAGCATGTGCCTGGGTCTTCCACGTGCGAATTTCCCACACTGGAAGCATGCAGAAGTACACAGTACACTACGTACTGCTAAACGCCGGAAAATCCACATACACTATCTTGGCGCCTAATATGCTCCAAAGTAGAGCATGTCCCTTTTTTTTTGGTGTGTGCGTATTTCACGTGCTGGGTGAGAGGCACCATTGCCGGTAATATAAAGTTAGTTATTGCGTATTGCATGTGTAAGTGATACGCGGTAAACACTAGTGTGAGAGCGGCCTAAGGGTAGCAAATTCCAAATCAGTGATGTGCAAACATTCTCCCCTAACTCCCACTGCAGCATCTCGGTGTATTCCTATGTGATGCAGCTTCACACTGCTCTCCCCTGCCTCCTGCTTGTGCTAGCTATCTTCCTGTCAGCTCTTACAAGCAGGAGTCTGGGGAAAGCAGTATGAAAGCTGCATCTTATGAAAATACACAGGAGATTATGCACACACCACTCATAGATAGTATAGACTGTAAGGGCTTAGTCACACAGGCACATTGGCACCCGTTAACGAGCGCCGATGCGCCTGTGTGACTGAGCCCTTACTGCAGGAAGAAGACGGCCGTACCTCAAGACGGACGACTCCCCGCAGCACTGAAGAAGGAAGACATGACCGGCAATGAAGCCGGTCACATGTTCTTTTTCCCGGCGCTGCAGAGAGCCGTCCGTCGTGAAGTGCGGCGGTATTCTTCCTGCAGTAACACGGGCACCGATGCGCCCGTGTGACTAAGCCCTTAGGCCTAATGTCCACATGTGGATGTTATTTATAAAATCTGCGCTTGGCCCCTGCACAGGAGATCCATGCATCTTGCTGTCCATAGGGATGCATTGGCATCCGTAGGGCAGCTAAAAGCATGCAGATGGGATTTCTTCCCGGCGTGCGGGTCGCACGCACGGGAAGAAATCACAGCATGCTCCATTTTGTTGCAGATCTCCCGTACGGATGGCTCCTGCAACATTCATTGAAACCCATGGAAGCTGTCCGTATCCGCGACACAGCCGCAGCTGTTTGTGTGCTGGGCCGCAGATATGTGGGAGAGCAGGAGTTTTAAAAAAACGGCGCATGGTTGCGGCACGCTGCCGGCGTACTGAGCACATCCGCCGGCCGGAAGAAAGAAGATCCGGCCTGCACTAAGGAGAACCCCGCAGCGTCCAGAGAGGTAAGTATAATGTCTTATCCCTTAACATGGCCGCAGGCACGCACAAATTTCACTACGGGATTTAGCAGTGAGATCCGTGCGTGCAAGTGGACATGAGGCCTTAGTGTGAGTCAGGGCAGTTTTATGACTCGCAGCTAATGACTGTATGCACTCATCTAATATATCACTGCTTTCCCCGTCCCTTAATGACTATTTACACACAAAGATAATTATTCAAAAGATAGGTTTTGAGCAATTGTTTTGCATAAAAGTCTAATGGACACTAATGTCCAATAACAGCTTATCACCTTCATTTGCATTTAAATGAGCCTTGAGGACCTGTATGCAGAGAACAGCAAGTGGTCTGTTCTTTGCACTCAGTTCCTTTGTTCTGCCAAGGGGCTGTAAGCTGAATACAATGTAATCAGTGCTCCCGTGGAGAATACAGCACCATGGACAGCAAACACAGAATGCAGTCTGTGTTATCTTCTCTCTGGCTGAACGATGGATTTTATGCTCAGCTAAAAATCATAATTCAGCTGAAGAGTAAAAGATGGGAGCATTTACACACAACGATTATACCGTAGCTTTTGCGTGAATTTTGAGCGACAATCGTTGCATACAAATAGGCTTTTGGCTATAGCAAAAATGATATATTTAGAAGCACTGCAGGGATAAATAGAAAAACAAAAATGGTGAGCCTTGGAGGGTAGGCGAGGTGTCTGAGAGCTGACAAGAGGGATTTGAATGATGCTGATATAATCCTGTAGTTCAGAGGAAATCAGCCATACAGGTGACAGAGCAGTCTATACAGGAGAGTAAGCCCTAGCTGGCGATTCTGATCGTGATCACATGATACAGCTGCCCTTAATGAAAGGGTTTAAATTGTATGGATGTTGGTGTGAAACAAATTACACTGCTGGAATGTTACTGGTGAATTAGAATTACATGTGCAGAATAATTCCTGGAGCGCTCCTCTAACGTCCAATGGAAGTAAAAGCAATGGCCAAATCACATTGTAATCACTTTTTAGACCATTATGACAAAACGCAGATAAGGAGCTATTGAGAAAATATTTACTTTCCACTTCTAAGTATATTCTCTTTGTTGAATATCTCTTAGATAAGCCATGACGTCTGCCTCATAACATCAGTTTTTGCAGTCAGAGATGTTTGTATTCCTTTCAGAAATTGAAAAGACTAATCTGTCAAAAGGGCTTAATAGAATGAAAGGAAACAAAAACTAATGTAACGTCTCTAAGAACTATGAATTTTCCTTCTAAAGTGTTGCATAGTTGTATTGTGCAAGCAAAAGACGCCAATTATGACTGATTATCTAAAATGATCAGTTATTCCTACTATGGCTTCCTTTACAGACATTGTTTTTCTGTGATTCTAATATCTTTTTAAAAAATGTAATATTGTTTTATATGCATTTTTGGTGGCATTTTTATTTGTGACATGTGTTTTTCATGGTATTTTGGAAATCCTATAGAGAAGTCTATGGAGAAAAACCAGAAAAAAACACAATGCCCAGAATATTCTGCATTTTGATAAAAACTGCACTAACCCAAATATGACATCAATATCTGTTATCACCACGCCATTGAAACAGTATTAATTCTTCTTGGTACATTTGCACAAAGTTAAGGATTTTGCAGGATTAAAGTCAGGTATATGAGTAACCAATTGTGCCAAACAGGTGATAAAGATCATCATTTTCATATGTAAGTTGAATTACAGTCATTAACTGAAACTGAAACAGCTGTAGAGGAGGCTTAAAATTAGGTGAGGAATAACCGAACTCTGCTACAAAGGTGAGGTTGTGAAAGACAGTTTCATGTCACAAGTCATAGGAAGACTGGAAACAACAAGACACAGGGTAATTATGATGTATCAGCAAGGTGTTTGGCCCCCTGCACACGGGTGGAAATTCGGCAGGGGGATTTCCCGCAGAATTTCCGCCCGTGCCCGCCTGCATAGGATTGCATTAGATAACACAATCCTAGGCAGATGGTCGTGATTTGTCCGCGTAAAAAACACACACGGAAAACAAATCACGGCATGTTCTACTTTTGTGCGGGTCTCGCAGAGGCCTGTACAGAAATGGCAGTGGTGATGGGCCGGCTCCTCTCTGCTCATGCACCGGCTGCCGGCCAGCCGGCGCATAGCAGAGAATGCAGACACCCAGATCGGGTGAGCCGTAGGCCTCTGCAGGGGCTCGGGACCGCATCCCGCTGTGAGAATTCTCGCAGCGGGATCAGACCTGGCCGTCTGCAGGCAGCCTTTCTCAGGCAAAGATTTCAAAGCAGACTTGGGTTTCAAGATGTGCTGTTCAAGCTTATTTGAAGAAGCACAAAGAAATGGGTAACACTGGGGATCAGAGATGTAGTAGTCATGCTAGGAAACTTATTACAGCAGATGAAAGGCACATCATACTTCCTTTCAAAATCAAATAATATCCAGCAGTGCCATCAGCTGAGAACTGGCAGAAACTAGTGTGACCCAACAACACCCATCTACTGTTCAGAAAACTCTGGCTAAAAATGGTCTTTATGGAAAAATTGTAGCTAAAAAGTCATACCATCCATATAAACACAAGACCACGCTATTCAATTATGCATGAAAACATAGGAATTGGGATGCAGAAAAAGGCAGCAGGCGCTCTGGACTGATGAGTCAAAATTTGAAATATTTGTAACAGAAGGCAGTTTGTTCTCTGAAAGGTTGGAGAGCGACATCATAATGAGTGTCTGCAGGCAACAGTGAAGCATGGTGGAGGGTGCTTGCAAGTTTGTGGCTGCATTTCAGCAAATGCAGCTGGGGATTTGGTCAACATTAATAGCGTCCTCAATGCCGCGAAATACAGGCAGATACTTATCCATCATGCAATATCATCAGGGAGGCATCTGATTGGTTCTGAATTTAGTTTTGCCGCAGAATCACAACCCCAAACATACAGCTAATGTCATTAATAATCACATCAACATCCAGTCTGTCTGGGATTACAAGAAGAGACAGAAGGATTTCAGCAAGCTACATCCACAAAAAATCTGTCGCTACTTCTCCAAAATGTTTGGAAGAACCTCCCTGCAAGGTTTTTTTTGTTTTGAAGACAAAGGGCGATCATGCCAAATATTGATTTGATTTAGATTTTTCTTTTGTTCATTCACTCTGAGTTTTGTTAATTGAAAAAAATACACCATTAACACTTCTATTTCTGAAAGCATTCTTACTTTGCAGCATTTTTGCACACCTGCCTAAAATGGCTGCATAGTATTATATATGCGTGCAGTATAATGGGGGACATCTTAATGTTTGGCCCAAGAAGAATTGTGTAGCCACAGCTCTAGCTTTAGGCCGAATGCCCACAGACGGATAATCGCTGCCGGATTCGCAGTCAGACCCCCGTCGCGAATCCCGCAGCAATAGCTGTCGTTAGACATGCTATGGCAATAGATTGTCTCCTGCCCACAAGTGGAAATCAACTGCGATTTTCCGATCGCGGGAGAGAATTGCAGCATGTCCTATTCATCGCGGAAAATCGCACGGACAGCTTCCATTGCAGTCAATGGAAGCCGTCTCTCCCGCGATTCTCTGCGCTGTGAGCACAGCGGAAGTATCGCAGGGCATGTACACCGACTTGCCGACAGAGACTCTCGCTGCGGATCCGGAGAGGTGAGTATGGGGTGGCGGGCACCGGGTCTGATTCTACTGGGGGATTTCGCAGGTGGAATCCAACCTGGCAGTGGGCATGAGGCTTAAGATTGGTCATTTCACTCATTTCCACTTTTCAGCCCTGATGTCTGTGCTAGAATGTTAGTCATGCCTCAGTATGTATGGCAAGTGACATCACATAGTAAAATCCTATTGCGCTTCATACAAATGCATTTCACCAGGAAAGCATTTAGTTAGTCAATATTTTCCATAGACTTCTCACTAAATATTTCCCAAAGGAAAACCCAAATTTGTGATTCATGACCCTGTTTCTCATGATTTATGAAAGCATCCTTTTACATTTTTTTAACCTTGTTCTCATCATTAAATGAGTGATGAATGGCTAACTATCAGACTGAAAACAGAACACATCCTCCAAGGAATAGAATGAATTAGGTTGATATTAAATATATTTGGAGCCAGAAAAATACTAATTCCAATCTGCTCATAAAACATGATGTAATATCCACCACCCAGCTGTTGTTAGGCTGCAGTGATCAGAATAGTTCCATAGTGTCGTGACAAATTTATATTTTCCTGCTTAAAGAATAAAAAAAAAACTGCCAAATTCACTATAACTCAAATTCCTACAAACTGGGAGGATTTTTGGAATTACAGTATCTCAGTTTCCTCCCTGATACAGTTCTGCAAATGTGGGCGTATTAGAAAAAAAAAAGAAAGAAAAACATCTGTGGGATCGTTGGTGGTTACAAGTTTACGTGGGAACATGTCCAATGACATGGAAGCAGAAGTATGCACAGGGTTCTCTTTAATCAGCCATGACTCTATTTGTTGGAAAGTTGCCAGTCTGAAGTCCTAAAAAAATGTCCCTGTAGTTTTCATTAAGATTTTCCAGATTGAGTTCATAGAAATATGTACATTATATGTCAGTCATTTTATGCTTTTCATGTATTTTAATTGGTTTCAAATGTGCTCATAGGGGAATGAACAATAAGTCACCGGAGATGTGAGAAATAAGGGAGGTCTTTTCAGGACTTCGGCGTGAACTATAAAACGAAGCAGCAGCCATGAGTGAAGAATATCTTTTGGTACCTTTAATTGCTAATGGAAATGCTTGCAAAATCCATAAAAAAAATACTCTACTGCGTTTAATGTAAAATTATTTTTTATGCTGTAATGGCTCATTGTTACCTGGTGGCTCTGTGTACAAAAGTCCAAATTTGTCAGAGGAGTGTACCTTAGTGACTACCAACCAACCTCCTACACAATTAATCAAACACAGGGCAGATATGTAGCAAAATAAATCTGTGACTCATGGAGCGTAACTATTTCCTGCTGACTTGGCCTCCTACTTTAAACAACCCACCTTGTACTTCCCACTATGCTACCAGCGAATCCCCTGTGGCCTCTTACCCACCCTTACATCCCTGACACTGCTATGTACACACCTACTAAGCTGACAAATACCCCCCACCAGTCTCCACTTGTAGTCCTAATGTCACAGACCGTAAGGATGAATGCGGTTGCAAATGGATCTGGATAAGCTAGGGTTTGGGCAAAAAGGTGGCAAATGAGGTTTAACACTGATGTAAGCGCTGCAGAATAAGTTGGGGCTATACAAATAAAGATGATTATTATTATATTATTATGTAAGGTAATGCACATGGGCATGTTTGGATGACTGTACGAGTGCTGACGTCACCGCTAAGGTTGTCAGCGCTCATGCAGAGTATTCAAACAGAAAGACTTGCTGGCCGTTCGCGGGCTTGTCGTTCACTTCTCGCTCAGCGCTTCACCTACTATGGGAAAAGGAAAACTCAGCTTAAACAACCACAAATGACAAGTGAGCGATTTTTTGGCATTCACACTTAACGATTATCGCTCAAATTCGTTCGAATTCTGAGTGATAATCGTTACATGTAAATGGGTCTTAACTGGAACAACCAGTTGCGGACTACAATACCCAGAGAAGTTATCACAATTGGGATTATTTAGTTTAGAAAAAAGTCAACTGAGACACAACCTAATAACTGTGTATAAATATATCAGGGGGCAATACAGAGCTCTCTCCCATCATCTAATCGTACCCAGGACAGTGACTGTAACAAGGGGGCACCTTCTACATCTAGGAGAAAGAAGATTTCTACACCGATATAGAACCTGGTTCTTTACTGTAAAAGCAGTGAGACTATGGAACTCTCTGCCTGACGAGGGGCCTGGACGCCTTTCTTGAGCGTTACAATTACATGTTATAGTCACTGATTACTTCAGAAGGGTTGCTGATCCAGGGATTATTCTGATTACCAGACTTGGAGTTAGAAAGGAATTTTTTCCCCTTAAATTAGGAAAGTTGGCTTCTACCTCATTGTTTTTTAAATCTTTCCTCTGGGTCAACATGAGGGGGTGTAATAGGTTGAACTGGATGGACATATGTCTTCTTTTCGTTCTAACATACTATGTTACTATGATAATGCCATCCTTTGTACTCTCCTTTATGCTTCCCTACTGTGCCCCCTGTGCTAGGGCTGCAGGGCCTCTTTAATAGTTCCTTAATCTGAGCATCTTTTAGTTTGCTGAAAACAGGCATTGCAGGCCAACTTATGTTATTACTGCACAGATGATGCAAAGTATAGAAGTAATAAGAAACCTATTGTATCCATGAGAATTATTGGCGGGATTACTTTTAGAATGACAGATGTTGTGTTGGAAGAATATCCTATACATAAATAACGGTTGTTTTTTTCTTTGCACATTGTCATGTTGGGTCTAATGTCATATATCAGATGGGATATTTTGGTGCATGTATATAGGCAGCATTCCATAAATTGAATATACTGACTTCTTGGCAACATTGGGAGCCAAGACTTCCACAGTAATTTTTCATTTCATGATTTTATTTTGTTATACAGACTGCTCTTTAGCTTTTCTCAGCTGAGCTCTTCCTGAACATCTGCAATTCCTTAAGGAATTTTGTTCCTGCAAATATTTCATACAGGAAGTCTCTTTTGCATGTTTCCCTTAAAATAACCTTTGCACAGTAGAGATTTTGTGAAGAATAAGACAAATAACAACTTTATGTTGAATCATGTTGTAGAAAAATTCTGTAGATAAAAGTAACGACAATCTATCACCGACACAAACAATCCTTTGGGACCAAGGCATCAGGCATTGGAGGGAGCAAAAAGAATGAGATGTGTTCTCTCTAGGCTGGAACCAATAAAATATACTTAAAATGTACCTGAGTAAAAAAATTCAAAAGCAGTCCAGGTCTTCAGTGGCTGCTGCTTTGCTGCTTTTTGCACCCATTTAGATTTCTATCATTTCAGTTTTCCTATTTTTTGCTGCCTTGTTATTTGCAATTCACTTACAGTTGAGGGGTGTCCAAAGCCAGCCTTTCTGCCTGTACTGTACTGGCCGGGACTTCCTCTTCCACACTTCTCATGTTACCTTCTATAGCCCTACTCCAAACAGATGAAAGGCATCATGCTCCTCTACTGCATGTAGTAACTAGCAATGTCCCCAAGTCCCTGTTACTTGAGACACCAAATGCCTAACAACAGGCAGTGGATTTCAAAGCTGTTGGAAGGGAGGCCCCTAATAGCAGGCGCTTCAAATTTGATTCTCAGTGGTGAAACAAAAATTTTTTAATACAAGTATATTACAAGATTGATGATCCACACAGACTAATAGATGAGCATAAGTCATGAAAAATTAGTGTCCATTTAAAGGCGTTATATGTGACTAATATATTAATGACCTATTCTCAGGATATCTCATCAATATCAGATCGGTGGGGGTCTGACTCCTAGCACCTTCACCAATTAGCTGTTTGAAAGGGCCACGGTGCTCAAGTGCAGCTCAGTCCAATTTAAGTGAATAGTATTGATGTATGGCACACAGTGAAAAGGCTGCAGCCAATGATGGATTATAATGGGGGCAGTAGGGTTGGCCACCATGGGCCTGATGCTCTGGGGGGCCCACAGCCATCTAAACTGCACCAGCCCCTAAAGCTCGATTACCTTGCTCATCAGCTGGCAACATCAGGTGCAAGTGAACCAGCGAGACAGCCTGCCAGCTGGCTGTGTGTGTAGAATGCCGGGGTAGTGGGGATAACAGAGGAGGACATAGATCTGGCTGAGTCACGCTGGCCACTGAGAGAGGAGACTGCACGGAGGACACCTGGATGACTGGTGCTGCAGAACTGTCCCTTGTGTCGCTGACTATGTAGGTCTGTTTTATACATGTATGTGTGAGTTTGTGTCTGTGTACTTGTGAATAGCTGAATGTGTAAAAGTAGACTGTGCATGTTTATAAGTATGTAAAAGCGTACCTACGTGGTGGCCAGTCACATGAAAAAGACACTGGCTACTTAGTTAAAAATACATGCAGTGTGTGGAAATATCAGGGAAAGATAGGCAGAAGGGTTAATGCTACTAAAAGAAAGATAGTTTGGGAAATTTCAGTATGCTGAGGCATGAGGAAAACCCCTTAAAAGTAATTTAAAGGCTATGTAGACCTTTGCATTTTTTTAAATTAATGTTTTTGGAAATTAAGATTTTTTGTGATTGGTTTTCATTAAAAATTTCTGATTGTTTGATTGTTAGGTTTGTATTGTTTTCCAAGGCATTACTGACTGGAGGACTGAAATTTTACAAATTCTGTCAGAGTAAACTGATGGGTTGTTTCTCACCTCCTCCCCTAGCCTGCTTCCATGTTGTGAACATGCATTTACTGCCTTTCCACTGCATTATTACAGAGGCATGTATGACAGTGCCGGGGCATGGTGGAGGAGATCATGTGGACTGGGAGCAGAGCAGAGAGACCTACTAATATAGAGGGCTATAATTCACTCTGGGTGAATTTTCTTCTCTTATCAGCAGTTAAGGGGAACACACCAGCATATACTCAGAAAAGTGATGAGAGATAGCTGTGTAGTATTGAGTGGGCGTGGTTATGCTACTCAGCCTCTGAATGAGGAGATGGAAGGAGGAACTGAGCTTGTGCACATTCAGGAGAGAGACCAGCTGACCAGCTGTTCTCTGGGCTGCTCTGCTTGTACACTGAGATGATTTTTGCAGGAAGCTGACAGTTCAGTTCCCACTACAGTGCCCAGGCTTGGTATTTCAAGCCAAGTTGCCACTGAAGTGGATAGAAACTTTGCCTGTAACATCAAGTCAAGCCACTGCAGTGGAAATAGAGCTGTTAGCTGATTTCTGCAGGAAGCAAAGTGCACAAGCACACTGGCCATGCAAATAGCTGATTGTGAGGGTCCCGGGTGATGGATCCCTGCTGAAGTACTATATGTGACCTATCCTAAGTATAGAACATCAATACTTTACAGCTGAACCACCCCATTAAAGAAGAAAAGACTGCCAGGAAAAGATAATTTCATGCTGAAAAATCCAAGAATTAAAAAGTATAATTTTCACAAAATGTTCTTTTCTTTTACAGCATACCTAACTTTTTAGGTGACTTTTTAGAATAAGCTGCCCCGTGTGTACATGAGGAATAACATTATTTATGGCCATTACATGTCTTATATTGAATTTATCATCAGTTTTCCTCCTGTAGATTGTATCTGTAATCCTGTTTTCTCTGAGTTGGTGGATGGAGACTGCTATTATGATCTTTTCGATGCAGTGCACATGGAGATAACACCACATCTCTGCAGCACACACACTTAAACAACTGCATCAGGGAGGACAGTAGAGAAGCACTAAACAGTCTATATATGATTTCACTAGCTGTGGGATAGGAAATCACTTACCAGTTAGCTCCAGCGGAATGTGTATGAGAGTTTCTGCTTCTGTCTCCTTTCTTCTCTCCCCCTCTTCTATACATAGACTTCTACGGGCAACATGAGTCATCACCCTCCTTCACTTCCTATTATCTATCTTGCTATCTGTGTTAGGGCTTATTCAGACGACAGTATATCGGCCGGGTATTCACACCGGTCGATATACGGCGTCCCACTCTGTAGGGGGAGGAGGCTGGAAGAGCTAGGAGCAGTGTACTGAGCTCCCGCCCCCTCTCCGCCTCCTTCCACCCCCGCTCTGCCCCTCTGCACTATTTGCAATGAGAGGAGGTGGGACAGGGCAGGGCTAAGTTGCATGAATTAGTGAGGGTGGAAGGAGGCAGAGAAGGGGCGGGAGCTCAGTCTACTGCTCCCAGCTCTTCCAGCCTCCTCCCCCCGCAGAGAGGGACGCCGTATATCAGCCGGTGTGAATACGTGGCCGATATGCAGTCGTCTGAATAAGCCCTTAGGCTGCATGTCCTTGGCTGAGGTGGAATATCGCTAGCGTTAATAGAGACAGACTTGACATGTCAACAGGCATTGGACAGCATATTACAAGGAAGGAAACCCCCTGGGGGCCAGCACTTAGGGGGAATTTTTCAGGCCAAAAACATCATTATGTAAATTAAGAGATTTGCACTTTTCCTAGTTATCGACATTGGCTATCACATAAGCACAAGTTGTTTAAAAAGTTACTGACTATATAAATGCTCAAAATTGGTCTAAAGGGTTATCCAAGTTTTAGAAAAATTTTGACAAAGGGTGGCTCATGTTCAAAAATAATAACCTACTAACTTATACTCACCCCTCTGATCCCCCGCCAGTCTGGTGCTACTGGTGTCCTCCCTGCCTGTCTTTGTTTACTAGGCTGCATATACACACGTTATCACTGCAGCCAATCACAGGTCACAGTGATATACCGCTTGAGATCTCAGAAGCTTGTGATTGGCTGCTACGGCCACGTCTGCTTACAGATACAGCATGTAAACAAAGCTTGTCGGGAAGGAGTTGCTGGACCAGCAGGGGATTGGAGTGTGAGTGTAACTTAATGTGTAACTTTTTAACACATCTTTCCTACTTTCAAAATTTTCTACAACCCCTTTAAAATACTTTTACATTCCTTTATAAAGCAGGAACAAAATTTGACATGCTGCTCAGCTTCTCACAGGCTTCAGCAGCCATAAAAGAAGCCTGTGAGGGGCTGAGGAGTCACGTATACAATGAATGGCACATGACTGCCCGCCACTTCTTCTGGGTTCCGCATGGTGGATGCTGGATCTGTAGCGCTGGATGGAGAGCTGTAGGGATAGGTGAGTATTCAATTTTTGTTCATTTTAAGCCCCTTTAACTTATTTTTTTGCCTCAGAAAACCCCTTTCAGTGACATCACCAACGAGGAAAAGCAGGGAGTAAAAAGCATCTTGTTGAGACACGTGTAAAGATTCGCACAGAAATGGAAATAAAAAAAGAATGAGGGGTTCCCTGAACAAACCGTCCAAGGAACAAGAATTCTAAAAACAATGCCAAATCCGTGAGTTGGCAGAACATCAGCATTGTGAGCATTCTGCACAGGCAGCGAGACAAGTTAGCAGTACAATCATTGGACTTCATTTGACCACAATCTGGATGCTTGGCGCTGTAGCTTGGCATAGTAATTCAAGGTGAGATAATACATCTGAAAAATGTAATAAATAGATTACAAAGGTACTTCAGTTTTTCGCTCTTCCGAAACCATATGCACAGGTAGACAAACAGTATGACTTCTGAATTAGATTATTTAGGCTGCTCTCACACATAACATTAGTACTGCTAGTTTTTGGCACATTATTTTTTGATCTGAAGCCCTGCAGTCAGGTGCTTAGCAGTGTGTCTAAATGTATTCAAGTGTGTGATACATCAAGATAAAAACTGACTTACTTCACAATGGGGGTATACGAAATTTTCCCTCCCCTCCTTCCCCTAAAGTGCTTGTAAAGTATTCAAGGGTGTTGTGTAGAGATGAGCGAGCGTACTCGCTAAGGCTAACTACTCGAGCCAGTAGTGCCTTAGTCGAGTATCTGCCCGCTCGTGTCTAAAGATTCGGCTGCCGGTGGGGGGCGGGAAGCAGCGGGGGAGAGTGGGGAGGAATGGAGGGGAGATCCCTCTCTTCCCCCGGCTCCCCCTGCTCACCGCCGAAACTCACCTGTCACCCGCGCCAGCAGCTGAATCTTTAGAGACAAGCGGGCAGATACTCAACTGAGGCACTACTCGCTCGAGTAGTTAGCCTTAGTGAGTATGCTCACTCATCACTAGTGCTGTGCCATAATACAAAGTTTACTCCAAAATTGTGCCATAATACACGGAGAATCATATGTCGATCCAGCTGAAAGGTCTAAAAATAGTGTTAAGTAAACTCGAAAAGTTGGGCTCAGCTGATTCATCAATCGTCTGAAAAAGGTTTGGTTTGGTCCAAATTAGTTCGGACCAAACAGGAACTTCATCAATTAAGGTGATTATTATGAAGAGGATACCCACACAAACACAAGGCGAGCACCCAAACTCCATGCAGATGTTGTTTTTAAGTAGATTCATAATTCAGAAAGTGTTGAACGGACTAAAAGTGGTTGTCCAGTTGTAAACAACTGATGGCCTATTTCTAGGACAGGCCTCCAATAGTAGATTGGTGGTGGGCCACTACCTGGGATCCCTGTTAATGCACTGTTAGCCTGGTCGGTTTGCACATGCACTGAGCTTATTTGTGCAGGAGCAGACAGCTCCCTTCTCACTTAAGTGGCCAGGCTTGGTGTTACTGGCATAATTTCCATTCACTTCAATGGGAACTTTGGCTACAATACCAAACCTGGCCACTACAGAGACAACAGAGCTGTCTGCTTCCTGCAGAAATCATTTCAGTGCACAAACACAGAGACCTAGTGAAGAGCTCATCAGCGGGATTCCTGGGCAGCAGACCTCCGCTCATCTACTATTGATGGCTTATCCTGCAGATAGGCTATCAATGCTTTACACCTGAATAACCCCTTTAATGCCCTTGTTGTAGTATATAAAGCCATTATGTCTAGAGAAATGGAAACAATTCAGAAAAAAAAGTCAGCGCTTGTAGGAAGAATTTGGTAATCAAAAAAAGTTTCTTACTAGGTGGGAGGGGAATCTATTGCCCATAGAATTGTCAAAGTGGATCCAAGCAGTAAATGTTGAAGAAACAAGAAGGTTTTATTCTTTAAAACACAGATTAGGTAGTAAGGGGTGTTCCTGACAGGTGGTCACCGTTAGCAAGCATAACCATATCTAGCAAAGTACAACATATAGAACCATGGAGAAAATGCAATACGCATAATACTCATATTTGTCCCCTGTTGCTCCCTTTCCCAATGGCCCATTGTCACTCAAAATTTGTTTAAATAAACGAAAGTGTGCAATAATCGTTGCATCTACATGCAAAGCCATTGCGCACTTTTTGTTCACTTTATGTTTAACCCTTTCCAATCCACTGTCTGATGTCTGAAGACATTATGATTTAAGGCTGTACAGCTCCGATGTTGGAAGACATCCGTTGGGGTTCTCTTACTGTATATTGCCAGTCTCTCTGCTGTCGGAGCCTATTAAACGTGTCACCTCATGCAGTACTGGCTTTAGTCAGCATACAGCACTGTAGTATAATGGCAGAAAAAGAGTAAGCCCCCTAGAAATACCAGAATACAAATTGGATTGGAAAAGGTTAAGGCTCAGTTTCAGCCTGCATAATAATCAGCACTGGTTCGCTCACTTCTTGTTGCGTCTAAACACTCCCCCGCTCAGTGTGTCACATGGGAATGTGAAGCACTAAGCAAGAAGTTAGCGACTGTCAGCGATGATCTACCTGTTTAAACATTCTGTATGAGCTTGAACAACTAGCGCTTACATCACTCACTCCTGCGCTCGTTTAAACCAGAATCGCCCTGCATAAAAGGGGTATTATTCCTAGAATACGTTTCATACAGGAAAAATTATAAAAAAGTATTGCTATAAAAAAATTAAAGGCAGAAAAAAAATCATTTAAATTTATAAATTGTGGCTTCCTCAATGACATTTTAGAAGACTGCCTATTCCAGCTATCCCATGACCCGCCACCACTAGTTATTGCCAACAAACATCTTGAAAGTAACAAAAAGAATCCAACATTTTTCTAATTGGGGCAAATCTTCCTGTAGTTTGCAATTAAGGCAGACATTAAAGGGGTTGTCTCATGAACACAACTCTTGTGCAGTTTCCCTTTTAATGCATATGGACATAATAGAGGGAGAACTCCACTCACAATCCTCCACTATGAGCCAGAACAGATAGCCAAGCCATTCTCTACAACTGGTTGTCATTCTGGTTGACATAGGTCATCTTTGTATCACATGCACAGTTATTCATCAGCATGGGCGCCATATAATACTACACTTTCCCTGCAGTGCCCTGGCTGGCTGCCACTTCCCTTGCAAAATCAGCTATTGCTGTGATTAGAGAACTCCTTTAAAGGAAATGTGTCATCCGGTTCATGTTGCCTGAACCACAGATATGCACAGTGCCCCCATGTAAGTAATATCCTGAAACACTGTAGCGTTTGAGAATAAAAACACTTTGAAGTTTGATTGTTTGACAGGCTACATCGGCCTCTCCCCACCCACAACATGTTGACTGACAGCTCTCTTCTTGCTTGTGTATAGGGAGGGAGTTGTCAGTCAACAAAAAATCATAGAATGGTATAGTTGGAAGGAACCTCCAGGGTCATCGGATCCAATCCCCTGCTCAGTGCAGGATTCACTAAATCATCCCAGACAGATGTCTGTCCAGCCTCTGTTTGAAGACTTCCATTGAAGGAGAACTCCCCACCTCCCGTGGTAACCTGTTCCACTCATTGATCACCCTCACTGTCAGAAAGGTTTTTCTAATATCTAATCTGTGTCTCCTCCCTTTCAGTTTCTAGTCCTTTCTTGTACAAATGAAATTAGGGCTGATACCTCTGCACAGTGGACAAAATATAAAAGAGCCCTGCGCTTCTATGCACTTAGGATAGTGTGGATGATACAGGTCTAGTGAAGGGTATGACTTACTTTGTTGAGGAGCCCTATACACACACAGGACTCCTCTCAATCCAGGAACGTCCTTAGTAAGGCAGAGGGAGTCATGGGAGATTTTAACTTTTTATTGGTGGAGAGACAAACAATTGCAGACACAAGCAACAATAGAGGGAAAACCAATGGAGTGCAATCATATTGCTGGTTGCTAGTGGTGTAGCCCTCTGGCTTACTAAGGATGTTCCTGGATTGAGAGAATTGAGAGGAGTCCTGTAAGTACCTTTCACTAGACCTGTATCATTCACACTATTCTAAGTGCATAGAAGCACGGGGTTCTTTTCTATTTTGTCCACTGTGTTCTTTACTGAGGTCCTCCCACCTGCGGGCTCTCCCAGAGACGCTCTCCCTAAGGCCTAGGGATCTTGCTCTTCTGGATATTTTATCAAGTCTCTCAAGACTGACGGTGTGGATGCCTGTCATCTGATGGGCGCTCTATACCAGGTAAGTCCCATCTCTTAGATTTTTACACACTTACGCATTATTCATTAGCCACCTTCTTGAAGGAATCCCGTAGATTGGAGCCCTAGTCCGCTGATTCTCTCATTTGTTCCCTCTGCACTGTGACAGCCCTTCAAATATTTGTAAATGGCTATTAAGTCTCCTCTCAGCCTTCTTTTTTGCAAGCTAAACATTCCCAGATCCTTTAACTGTTCTTCACAGGACAAGATTTGCAGAGCGCTCACTATCTTGGTAACATGCTGTAGGCAGTGACTCGAAGGTTCCCTTCCTGATACAAATAGGGAGACTTCAAAGTGTGTTCATTCTGAAACCCTGTAGCATTTCAGAACAACACTTACATGGGGGCACAATGCACACCTGTCCTGGTTTCTTGCTTCCCATGATTTGGGCACTATGAACTCAGTGACAGATTCCCTTTGAATAAACTAAAAAAGATTATCATCATATTGGATGATGACCAAATTACCTGTTAAGGAGTATATGCAAGAAATTTCCTATTCCTCAGCCTAATTACTTAAAGTTACATGCTAACTTTTTTGAGCAGTTAGATATTTTCGGACAGAGATAAGCTCTAAAAAGGGAAATTAACATTCACCAGAGTCAAATGCGGAAAGAACACCAATGTGCTCCCCATTCATGGTATTTAGACCAAAGCCATGGGGCTTTGTTCTTATTACCATCACTGGAGAGCACATTGGTGAATTTTCTGGAAGTCTTATCTCTCTACCAGGCCACTAAATATGTTGTGTTTCACGGATGTAGCATACCCTGGATGGTGAACTGCTTTAATAATAATAATAATAATAATAATCTTTGTTTGTATAGCGCCAACTTATTCTGCAGCGGAAAGTTGGAAAGTTGAACAGCCTTTTGTATTCATTTTGGTTGCACAATCCTGAAATACTATCCAAGGAAGCGCTCTGCCCCATTCTTGTTTTTCAGGTTAATATTAGAGATGAGCGAGCACCAAAATGCTCGGGTGCTCGTTACTCGGGACGAACTTTTCGCGATGCTCGAGGGTTCGTTTCGAGTAACGAACCCCATTGAAGTCAATGGGCGACCCGAGCATTTTTGTATTTCGCCGATGCTCGCTAAGGTTTCCTTGTGTGAAAATCTGGGCAATTCAAGAAAGTGATGGGAACGACACAGCAACGGATAGGGCAGGCGAGGGGCTACATGTTGGGCTGCATCTCAAGTTCACAGGTCCCACTATTAAGCCACAATAGCGGCAAGAGTGGGCCCCCCCCCTCCCAAAAACTTTTACTTCTGAAAAGCCCTCATTAGCATGGCATACCTTAGCTAAGCACCACACTACCTCCAACAAAGCACAATCACTGCCTGCATGACACTCCACTGCCACTTCTCCTGGCTTACATGCTGCCCAACCGCCCCCACTCCCCCCCCCCCCACAGCGCACACCAAAGTGTCCCTGCGCAGCCTTCAGCTGTCCTAATGCCACACCACCCTCATGTCTATTTAGAAGTGCGTCTGCCATGAGGAGGAACCGCAGGCACACACTGCAGAGGTTGGCACGGCTAGGCAGCGACCCTCTTTAAAAGGGGCGGGGCGATAGCCCACAATGCTGTACAGAAGCAATGAGAAATAGAATCCTGTGCCACCGCCATCAGGAGCTGCACACGTGGGCATAGCAATGGGGAACCTATGTGCCACACACTATTCATTCTGTCAAGGTGTCTCTGCATGCCCCAGTCAGACCGGGCTTTTTAATTCATAGACACAGGCAGGTACAACTCCCTATTGTGAAGTCCCTGTCGACCGACAGCATGGGTGGCTCCCTGGAACCCACCGGCGATACACAAAAATATCCCATTGCAGTGCCCAACACAGCTGAGGTAGTAATGTCGTGCTTAATGCAGGTGGGCTTCGGCCCACACTGCATGCCCCAGTCAGACTGGGGTTCTTTACAAGTGGAAACAGATGCATTTATAATTCCATGTGGACCCACAGCATGGGTGGGTGCCAGGAAGCCACCGGCGGTACATAGAAATATCCCATTGCAGTGCCCAACACAGCTGAGGTAGTAATGTCGTGCTTAATGCAGGTGGGCTTCGGCCCACACTGCATGCCCCAGTCAGACTGGGGTTTTTGTGGAAACAGATGCATTTATAATTCCCTGTGGACCCACAGCATGGGTGGGTGCCAGGAAGCCACCGGCGGTACATAGAAATATCCCATTGCAGTACCCAACACAGCTGAGGTAGTAATGTCGTGCTTAATGCAGGTGGGCTTCGGCCCACACTGCATGCCCCAGTCAGACTGGGGTTCTTTACAAGTGGAAACAGATGCATTTATAATTCCCTGTGGACCCACAGCATGGGTGGGTGCCAGGAAGCCACTGGCGGTACATAGAAATATCCCATTGCAGTGCCCAACACAGCTGAGGTAGTAATGTCGTGCTTAATGCAGGTGGGCTTCGGCCAACACTGCATGCCCCAGTCAGACTGGGGTTCTTTACAAGTGGAAACAGATGCATTTATAATTCCCTGTGGACCCACAGCATGGGTGGGTGCCAGGAAGCCACCGGCGGTACATAAATATATCCCATTGCATTGCCCATCACAGCTGAGGTAATGTCATGTTTAATGCAAGTGGGCTTCGGCCCACACTGCATGCCCCAGTCAGACTGGGGCTCTTTAGAAGTGGACATATGTAGTTACAACTCCGTGTGGACCCACGGCATGGGTGGCTCCCTGGAACCCACCGGCGGTACATAAATATATCCCATTGCAGTGCCCAACACAGCTGATGTAACGTCAGCTGTAATGCAGGTGGGCAAAAAATTAATTGGATTACACTGTAGGCGAGGGCCAACAAAAATTGGTGTACAAACAGTACTATTGTACCTCAGAAAAATTGCCCATGCCCAACCAAGATGGCAGGTGAAACCTATTAATCGCTTTGGTTAATGTGGCTTAAGTGGTAACTAGGCCTGGAGGCAGTCCAGTTTAACGAAAAATTGGTTCAAGTTAAACTTTCAACGCTTTTAAGAGCTTTGAAACGTATAAAAATTGTTTAGAAAAATTATATGAGTGAGCCTTGTGGCCCTAAGAAAAATTGCCCGTTCGGCGTGATTACGTGAGGTTTCAGGAGGAGGAGCAGGAGGAGGAGGAGGAGGAGGAGGAGGAATATTATACACAGATTGATGAAGCAGAAATGTCCCCGTTTTGGATGGTGAGAGAGAACGATGCTTCCATCCGCGGGTGCAGCCTACGTATTGCTTAGGTATCGCTGCTGTCCGCTGGTGCAGAAGAGAAGTCTGGGGAAATCCAGGCTTTGTTCATCTTGATGAGTGTAAGCCTGTCGGCACTGTCGGTTGACAGGTGGGTATGCTTATCCGTGATGATTCCCCCAGCCACACTAAACACACTCTCTGACAAGACGCTAGCCGCAGGACAAGCAAGCACCTCCAGGGCATACAGCGCGAGTTCAGGCCACGTGTCCAGCTTCGACACCCAGTAGTTGTAGGGGGCAGAGGCGTCACGGAGGACAGTCGTGCGATCGGCTACGTACTCCCTCACCATCCTTTTACAGTGCTCCCGCCGACTCAGCCGTGACTGGGGAGCGGTGACACAGTCTTGCTGGGGAGCCATAAAGCTGGCAAAGGCCTTGGAGAATGTTCCCCTGCCTGCGCTGTACATGCTGCCTGATCTCTGCGCCTCCCCTGCTACCTGGCCCTCGGAACTGCGCTTTCTGCCACTAGCGCTGTCGGATGGGAAGTTTACCATCAGTTTGTCCACCAGCGCCCTGTGTTACAGCATCATTCTCGAACCCCTTTCCTCTTCGGGAATGAGAGTGCAAAGGCTCTCCTTATACCGTGGGTCGAGCAGTGTGTACACCCAGTAATCCGTAGTGGCCAGAATGCGTGTAACGCTAGGGTCACGAGAAAGGCATCCTAACATGAAGTCAGCCATGTGTGCCAGGGTACCTGTACGCAACACATGGCTGTCCTCACTAGGAAGATCACTTTCAGGATCCTCCTCCTCCTCCTCCTCCTCCTCCTCCTCAGGCCATACACGCTGAAATGATGACAGGCAAGCAGCATGGGTACCGTCAGCAGTGGGCCAAGCTGTCTCTTCCCCCTCCTCCTCATCCTCCTCATGCTCCTCCTCCTCCTCCTGAACGCGCTGAGATATAGACAGGAGGGTGCTCTGACTATCCAGCGACATACTGTCTTCCCCCGGCTCTGTTTCCGAGCGCAAAGCGTCTGCCTTTATGCTTTGCAGGGAACTTCTCAAGATGCATAGCAGAGGAATGGTGACGCTAATGATTGCAGCATCGCCGCTCACCACCTGGGTAGACTCCTCAAATTTTCCAAGGACCTGGCAGATGGCTGCCAACCAGGGCCACTCTTCTGTAAATAATTGAGGAGGCTGACTCACACTGCGCCGCGCAAGTTGGAGTTGGTATTCCACTATAGCTCTACGCTGCTCATAGAGTCTGGCCAACATGTGGAGCGTAGAGTTCCACTGTGTGGGCACGTCGCACAGCAGTCGGTGCACTGGCAGATTAAACCGATGTTGCAGTGTCCGCAGGGTGGCAGCGTGCATGTGGGATTTGCGGAAATGTGCGCAGAGCTGGCGCACCTTTCCGAGCAGGTATGACAAGTGGGGGTAGCTTTTCAGAAAGCGCTGAACCACCAAATTAAAGACATGGGCCAGGCATGGCACGTGCGTGAGGCTGCCGAGCTGCAGAGCCGCCACCAGCTTACGGCCGTTGTCACACACGACCATGCCCGGTTGGAGGCTCAGCGGCGCAAGCCAGTGGTCGGTCTGCTCTGTCAGACCCTGCAGCAGTTCGTGGGCCGTGTGCCTCTTCTCTCCTAAGCTGAGTAGTTTCAGCACGGCCTGCTGACGCTTGCCCACCGCTGTGCTGCCACGCCGCGTTACACCGACTGCTGGCGACGTGCTGCTGCTGACACATCTTGATTGCGAGACAGAGGTTGCGTTGGAGGAGGAGGAGTGTGGTTTAGTGGAGGAAGCATACACTGCCGCAGATACCACCACTGAGCTGTGGCCCGCAATTCTGGGGGTGGGTAGGACGTGAGCGGTCCCAGGCTCTGACTCTGTCCCAGCCTCCACTAAATTCACCCAATGTGCCGTCAGGGAGATATAGTGGCCCTGCCCACCTGTGCTTGTCCACATGTCTGTTGTTAAGTGGACCTTGGCATTAACCGCGTTGGTGAGGGCGCGTACAATGTTGCGGGAGACGTGGTCGTGCAGGCCTGGGACGGCACATCGGGAAAAGTAGTGGCGACTGGGAACCGAGTAGCGCGGGGCCGCCGCCGCCATCATGCTTTTGAAAGCCTCCCTTTCCACAAGCCTATTCGGCAGCATCTCTAGGCTGATCAATTTTGCAATGTGCACGTTTAACGCTTGAGCGTGCGGGTGCATGGCGTCGTACTTGCGCTTGCGCTCAAACTGTGGCGCTAGCGACGTCTGGACGCTACGCTGAGAGACATTGCTGGATGGGGCCGAGGACAGCGGAGGTGAGGGTGTGGGTGCAGGCCGGGAGACGGTAGTGCCTGTGTCCTCAGAGGGGGGTTGGATCTCAGTGGCAGGTTGGGGCACAGGGGGAGAGGCAGTGGTGCAAACCGGAGGCGGTGAACGGGCATCGTCCCACCTTGTGGGGTGCTTGGCCATCATATGCCTGCGCATGCTGTTGGTGGTGCCTCCCCAGCTGATCTTGGCGCGACAAAGGTTGCACACCACTGTTCGTCGGTCGTCAGGCGTCTCTGTGAAAAACTGCCACACCGTAGAGCACCTTGACCTGTGCAGGGTGGCATGGCGCTAGGGGGCGCTTTGGGAAACAGTTGGTGGATTATTCGGTCTGGCCCTGCCTCTACCCCTGGCCACCACACTGGCTCGGCCTGTGCCCACACTCTGACTTGGGCCTCCGCGTCCTCGCCCGCGTCCACGTCCTATAGGCCTACCCCTACCCCTCAGCATGGTGTATTACCAGTGATTTGATTTCCCAGGCAGGAAAGAAAGTGGCGCAAGCCTGCAGCCAAAATACAATTTTTTCCCTTGTTTTTCAAAGGACAAGCCACACTGTGTGTATTCAATGAATACTACTAAGTTTAGTAACTGTGTTGCGGCCCTGCAAAACTGTCACAGAACTTTACTGTTGCAGAGTTGCTAACTGTGGCAGAGCAGGTATTTCCCAGGCAAGAAAGAAATTGGCGCAAGGCTGCACTCAACCGTAGCTGGTTGCGTCTGATTTTTTCTGAACGTTCAGCGCACAGCACACACGTACACAGAGCCCTGAGTACTGTAAGAGGCAGGCCAAATAGAATTTTTTGCCTGCTTTTTACAAGGAACACCCACACTGCGTGTATTCAATGAATAATGTATGTCTTCTGGCCCTGCCTACACAATTCTATCCCTGTAGTATTAATGCCGGGTGCAATGCTCTGCACAGCCGGTTTTGAGAAAGAAAAAAAATATGCAACACTGCTAACAGCAGCCTGGACAGTACTGCACACGGATAGATGTGGCCCTAGAAAGGACCGTTGGGGTTCTTGAAGCCTACACTAACTCCTAACACTCTCCCTGCCTAACCCCCACTTCTGTCCCTATTGCAGGGCGCACTGCTCTGCAGATCCAATTTTGGAGAAAAAAAAAATACTGTGCTAACACAGTACTGCACACTAGTAGATGTGGCCCTAAGAAGGGCCGTTGGGGTTCTTGAAGCCTACACTAACTCCTAACGCTCTCCCTACAGCAGCTCCAGCACGATAGCACTTTCCCTCAGCTAACTCACAAGGCATGTGTGGCGAGCTGCGGGAGGGGCCGATTTTTATACTCGGGTGACATCTGATCGCCCCAGCCACTCACAGCAGGGGGGTGGTATAGGACTTGAACATCACAGGGGGAAGTTGTAATGCCTTCCCTGTCTTTCAATTGGCCAGAAAAGCGCGCTAACGTCTCAGAGAGGAAACTGAAAGTAACCGGAACACCGCGTGGTATTCGTTTCGAGTAACGAGCATCCCGAACACCCTAATATTCGCACGAATATCAAGCTCGGACGAGTACGTTCGCTCATCTCTAGTTAATATAAATGCAGAAATTTTTTTTAGTTATGCATGTGTGTTTTATATAAACCATTATCTAGTTTCAAAACATGCAGAAAAATAAAAAAAAGTGATAATGTCATACAAACTGATCCCAAAAGGCCTCTTACAAAAGGTCATTATAGATACAGTTTGTGAAAATCACCAGTCCAGGGCAGATTTTTCAGACATGTATAAAATTGGTATTTTAACTTGTTTTCACTAGATAATGACTTTGCATCTGGTTGCACATCCTAGCACTTGGCACAACAACATTCTTGTGGATAGTCCATATATGCCTTCTAGTCAATTGCTCAAACCACAATTAGGGTGTGCACAGTCACAACCACAGTGGAAATTAACCTAATAATATTTCAAGAATGGTACTGAAAATGTTTTCCCGGATACCTCTAAGTTTGTAACATTGCATGTCAAGTTTTAGATTTTATAGCAGGTTTTTATCAGATAGGATTGGTTGTAATTGTGCTAACTTATTAACAATATTGTTCCACTAAAATTGCAGGGACTTTCCAGGCATCGTTTTTTTAAGCATAAGAAGTCCCAGAACATCACAGTACATTTACGGGAGTAACTAAATATAATCATGCCCACAGAAAAGCTGGAACCACCATCGGCTCTTTGAGAAAAGTTACTGACAGTATGGGAAATATATTCCCCTTGATTTTCCAATACCTAGTAGTACAAAACCCCAAAGAGCAGTATAGTGGCCCAAAACACCATCCTGGTCCCCTGAATAAATGTCATACATGTTTTGTCCTATGTAGATGCACTGTGCAAGCTTGTCCTGTTATATCCTGTGTGTGTGTTGCACAGCTGCGGCGCTTGAGAGGTTAATAGTAATAAAATCATTGCCTGCATCTAAATGTACCAGTTTGTCTTGTCATGTGGTACAAGTGAAGTTATAAATGGCAGAGTTTGAGAGCGGGAAAAGCGATCCATCTTGTCTACTTAAGAGTGCTAACACAGAGCCACATGGAAGCACCTTCAGCTTCCATGTAGGTGAAGATGGAGGAAGAGGAGCGACATCCCGTAGCGTATGGAGTGTGGATGTGAGAGGAGTGAGTCCCTGCAACAGAGAGAGAGAGAGAGAGAGTACTACCTAAGTTCCTGAACAGGTACCCGTTCACACTACAGACTTTTCCTGAGATCACCGCACAGAGGTACTTTATTGTGACACCCACGCGTCTGCAGTGTGGGGTGTTTATTGGCTAAGCCTTCTTTAGTAATTGTCTGCCAGAGTATCTGCGGAGTGACCCCTACCCCCCTTCCTCCTCTATAGTGCTCCCAATCCAGGACAGGGACATACAGATAACGTGGACTGTAGGACAGTATTGATCCTGTGTATCCTCCCTACCACTGAGCTATAGCCTGTCACAGTTTAAAATTAATTGTACCTGCATAACCTGTTGTAAGAAGCTTATTATTACCAAGTGAAAGTTATACCGGGCCTTAACCGTTCCTAGGGACCTGAGGTACTACGCACAAGTCTGCATGTTCATTACTCCGCCGCATAGAATACCAGTGTGTAGGAACGGTGGCATCACGAGTGATTTGTACTACTACTCCCCCATACTGTTTATTGGCATTCCCTATCATAGGGGTATCGAAGGTAGCCTGCGATCCTGCTCTGGCCTTGGCTACATGTCATCCCTCAGGGACCAGAGCCTGGTAAGTGCCACCATGACAAGACAGCACTTATCCCTCCCAGCTCTTCACGTTAGCCAGGTGCCCAGGGTCATCCCTCTGGGATGCTACAGCAGCAAAAAGTCAAATGCTGAAGTTAGCATTTCTCTTGTAACTAATGTCACTGATCAGTCAATAGTGATACAAGTAATCATTATATAGACGCTTTTTGAAAGCAATCAATTTTCTACATTTCACAACTAAAATCCACATAATATGAACTGAATTCGGTAACTTTTCTAAATATTTTGCTTTACTTGCAGTATGTTGAACCACTACTGTTACCAGTTGTCACCATTCTTTTGTACAGTTAAATCGAAAACTTTGCTGGTTCCCTATTACCAGAGAGTAATACATTGCAGGCGCTTAAAGGGGTTGGTCACTCTTATAATATTATCAGGAAATCAGGGCTGTTGTCTTCATTTGTAGAAGTTTGTCTCCTTGCTCAATACAAACTCCTTCACAGACTGTATGGCACTCCTGTCCATAACATGGCCACTGATGGAGAGGCGCATGACCTGACATGTCCATCAACAGTCTCCGTTAAATAACATTGTACAAAGCATCTGCTAGTTACCCTTGTCATCCCCATTGTTATTCAAAGGAGGTTACTGATGTGTATCCAGTCACATGCCCATTCATCAGTGTTCATGTTCATACAGTTAGTTAAGACCTCTGTAATGAACAATAGGCAGCCATTTAAAAGAAAAAAAGGAATCAGCACTGATTCCCTAATAACATTATGTGTATAAATGTCCATTTAGACACAACGATTATTGCTCAAAATTCGCTCAAAAGCCATCTTTTGCGCGGTAATCATTGTGTCTAAATGTGCCCATCTTTTACTTTTCGGCCAAATGACGGTTTTCAACTCTGCCTGAAAACCGTCTTTCAGCAGAACAGCTGATAAGCAGGACTGCACACTGTGTTCTGACTGTGGAGAGCTGATTACAGCTGATAACATTATTACAGCTGTTCTCAGTTCTCAGCCCCACCAGCAGAACAGCTGATAAGCAAGACTGCATGCTGTGTCTGCTGTGGACGGTGCTAAATTCTTCACAGGGAGCCCGTGGCTGAACAATGGGGCTCATTACAAAGCTCAGACCTCCTGCTGAGTTCTGTAACAGCTCTCAGAAGCTCATTTGCATGCAAATGAAGCTGATAAAGTACTTATAGCAATTAGTGCCTATTAGTATTTTATGCAAAACGATCGCTGGTCTTTCAATCTTTTGAAAAATACCTGTGTGTGTAAATGGGCCTTAAGTGACTTATAGAGTAAAGGCTTATTTACACACAAAAACAATCATTCAAGCGATTGAAAGAGTGACAGTTTTTAAGCTATCATTTTGCATAAAGTACTAATAGGCACTAATGCCCATTAGCAGTTTATCAACTTCATTTGCGTGCTAATGAGCCCCCGGGAGCTGTTCGCAGAACTTAGCAGGTTGCCTGAGTTCTGCACACAGCTCCTTTGTTCTCACAGGGGCTGTCTGCTGAATACAATGTAATTTCCAACAGCTCTTGGAGAACACAGCCTGTGGTCCGTGTTATCTACTCTTCGGCGGAACAATAGATTTTAAGCTTACTTTAAAATCATCATTCAGCCGAAGAGTAAACAATGGTAGCATTCACATGCAATGCTTATCGCTCATATGTCATCGTTTGAATGAATTTTGAGTAATAATCGTTGCATGTAAATGGGGATAAAGTTATGGAAAGAGATGAGCCTGTCAGGTATTTATGGAATGTACTGTAGATATGCCCTAAATACATAGATACCTTTATATGTTTAATACTGTACGTGATTGGGGGAGTTTATTTCTTTGTTTCTTAAAGGGTTTTTCTGGGTAAATACTATCCATGACTTATTGTCAGGATGGCTCATCAATAGTCTATCACTGGTGGTCCACCACTTGGGTCCAGAGGATAGGTCATCAATAGTGCCCGGAAAACCCCTTTAAATAAATGTAATAACTTGAAAACGAATTTATTACATTTTGTTTAAAATCAGAAACCATATTACCTATATTGCACAATATTGGAGACCGCTGGAAGGGTACATTTTCATAGCACCATATGCTTAGTTTAAGCTTTGAGAGGAAATGATCTTTGCTCTGGTCTCAGTCATTTGAGCTCTCGGGTGCATTGTTTTTTCTTTTTGGTTTTCAATTCTAGGTACCATGTGAATAGAATTTTATTTTCTCACCTAGTTTATTTTGTTCTGTTGGCTTTGAGTCACTCGGTTGTTTTCCTCAGTACATGAAATGAAGCAATTAGATTGGGCACTTAAGGCTTCTATTCAGTTGCCAGATGTTTTAGGGAAAGAAAACTCCAATGTAAGTAAACAATGTACAGTATTACTTTCCAGAAATATGTACGACAATTTCAGATACGCAGCACAGAGGATGTAAATCTGCCAGGTGCTTGGCCTTTTACAGGCAAAGAATTTAAAGTCTAAAAGAGAAAACTAATCTCCAAGTAATGGAAAGTATTTTATTCTGTGTGTGCTAATTTATTTACACAGCAAAAGTTCTTAGAGGAAACATCTGTTTTTAAGTCCTGTATTCACCCAATTTTACTGCTAGAAAGCCTGACCTTGTGGAAAGGTTGAACTCACTTCCAGAGGCCACACACAGTGCTGTTCACAGGCAGTTTCCCAACGAACTGACACTTCCCTGTGGCTCCTACTTGTTAAATGGAAATAGCATAATGCCATCCGGTCTAAGTATTACTTGGTCTTCGTTTGACAATTCTTACCTGTGCTCAATACGAAAGAATATGCCTCTACTCAAAGACTATTTCTGCAAATTGGCTTGTATTTATTATTACATTTATGCCGAGTTTCATTTCTACAAGATTACTTGGTTTCTCTTTCTTTTAATTTTAGGGTGTATACGCAATGATTATCGCTCCAAATGCGTTCAAACGACAGCGAACGAGCGATAATTGTTGCGTGTAAACGCTAACATCATGCACTTTTCATCTGTACAATGATTTTAAGGTGAATTTAAAATCCATTGTTCAGCCACAGAGCAATAAAGCATCTCTCAACAGACCACATGCTGTGTTCCCAGCGAGAGACAGAAGATTACATTGTATTCTGCCGACAGCCCTGAGGAGAACAATGCAGCTGTGTGCAGAGCCCAACCAAAATGCTGGGCTCTTGAAACAGCCCCCGGAGGCCCTTTTACATGCAAATGAAGATGGTAAATCGTTGATTGACATTAATGTCCATTAACACTTGATGCAAAATGATTGCTAAAACTTTCAATCGTTTGAAAGATCATCTTTGCGTGTAAATGGGCCGTTAGGTTGAATTCATATCTCAGTTATTGTTTCCATCCAGCTTTCCACCATGGCTTCCATTTAAGTATCTGAAAATTGTATTCAAATCTAAACGACAATGGAGCCATTAACTGTACTGATGAAAATGGAGATCAAAGGTGCAAACATTGGTCTACATTTGACCTGGTTTTCGTTCATTTCTATCTTTTGTGGAGGACACAGTAGCATAGAACTTGAACAGTGTACAATGATATTTCAGTTATACCACAATACAGATATAAGGGACACAATCATGTGAGAGGACTGTTATAAAGACAGTAACAGAAACACATGCCCTAGCAATCATACACATCAAATATTTAATAATAAAATTCCACAGCTGTTGTTTATACTAACCCCATAAAAATGCAAGGTTCTTAGCTCATATTTTGATCAAAGCATTTGGGCCCATCTGCCATGTCCAGGCGAACCTAATTGGACAGATATCTAGCTCTAAAAGACACCTCTCCTTGATTCAAAGGCCTTAAATTGACTCAGGGAAAGCTAATATCTGGCTATATACTTCCATTAAGCCACCTGGGGCAGATGGGTGAATGGAGTTCAAGACAAAAATGATTGCAGTCACTCCCCCATCAATGCAATTGTTATAAAAACAGTATGATGTCACAATACAGAGCTAATAAACAGTGATATCCCTGCTCAAGAATAGTAAACATAGTGTTGTCACTGAACAGGGGTAGTGACAAATGTGAAGTGACAGCACCAAAATAATAATCTTTGTGATGTCAGAGTCCCAGGACGATGCATAAAAAAGAAATACCAAAGAGTAATGTCACAGTATACAGATAGGAAGCACTGTGAAGTTATAGAAATGGGTTATTGCATAGTGTTGTTGTTAAATAATAAGCACAGAGACGTCACAAAGCAGGGAAGACATCATAGAACAAGAATGATAAACAGCAATGTCCAATATCATAGCAAAGGACCACAGTGATTTCACAGGAATAATACAGACAGCATCATAATACAGGGATAATGCACACAGTGGTGTCACAGTACAGGGATAATTACTGCAGTGATGTCATAGCATTGAATAATAAGCATTATCACAAGTCTTTAAAGGGATATTCCCATCTCGGCTTTTGTTACCCAAGATGGCAATCCGCTGCTATAGTTACTGGCCAACTGGCCTTTAACTACAGAAACAGCCGAGTGCTTCAGTGCAGAGCTGTTTGCATAACTCCCGCTGAAGTGGCACAGAGCGCCACACTGTTTCTGTAACTAAGGAAGTTTATTGAACAGTGTAGCACGCTGTGGTATGCTGATTCTGTTGCTCCCATTGACTTCAATAAGAGCTATGCAAACAGTGCTGCACTGGACGCTTGGCTGTTTCCAATGGGTGGTCAGTAACAGAAGGTCAGGTTTTCCCCCATGAAAATTCAAGTTGGGAACACCCCTTTTAAATTAAAGGTCTGCCGGAGCCGGAAGCCCGCAGGGTGGTAGGAGGAAGGCGGCATGATAGGGTTAACGGGGAGGAGGGGGTTAATTAGAGTAGAGAATGCCGGGAGGAGGCGGGGCCTAGTAAGAGGGGTTAAAAAGAGCGGTAGAGCAGGAAAAGGCCATTACAGCGAAAAGAAGAAGAGGAAGAAAGAAGCAGAAGTTAGAAGAGTCCCGCCCGCCCGCCCGACCTAGAGGAAACCCGGGGGGGGAGGGGACCACGGGAGACGGTTTTCGTCATAGCAGCAGGGGAAGGGGAGGGGCCCTTGGAGCCCGTGTAGAAGGTTAGTGGGGGAAGGCAGGGGCTACATAGCCCCTTCCCCCCTTTTTGTGTTTGGTGAATCGTGGCCTGTCGCCTCCTGGGTTACAGGGCGGAGCCCTGATAGTTGGTGGGAGAGGCTAGCCAGGGGTGGCTAGCCGGCCTCAGGGTCGGGAAGAAACGGCGGCCGGAGGTTAATTGGGAGTTTGGTTGGTCTCCCGAGTCTGCCACCTGCGGCGGAAGGAAAAAGGTTTATGAAAAAGGTTTATGGAAATAGCGTCGCCTGAGTCAGCCAAGTTGCGGTGGGTGACCGGGACAGCTATTTCCTTGTTGGTCTGAGGCGACAGGATATTTTAGAGGTGGGAGGGGCTCCAAGGTCCTCTTCTCAGGTTTTCATTGGGGGAATGTTTAGAATGTTTAGAATGTTTAGGATGTGTATAATGTTGGGATATATATTTTAAAAGGAAAATGCGTTTAAAATGTATGTTAATGTTGTTTGTTTTAATAAATGGCTGCTGTGGCCAAATTTTATCCAACAGATGGTGTCGGTGGTCTGTACGGGTAATGGTAGGTGGGGGGGGATGTAATGGGAGGGTCATAGCAGCGACGACTCCGTTATACCCGGGTCATGCACATAGTCATGTCAAAATACCGGGGTAGCAAACATTGATGTCATAGTACAAAGGATGAACACCAGTACTCCTTTTTAATGGTCGAGTGGTTGTGGGGCCCGTCACTCCATAGGGTGCTACTGCAAGCTCCGCATACCCAATAATTACACACGTGGTCATAGTCACCCCCATGTCTATACAGGGGAGAGGCCCTGTCCACGGTTTATGACACATATGATGTGGGCAAGGCTTCAGAGAAATGTTGTTTCGCCTGTGTGCCATATTTTTCAGCTTAAATACATTGATAAATTTGTGCCAGTGCATTGATGCACATTATGTGAATGTATAGGTCATGTGTATTTGTAGCATGCTCTAGGTGTGGCATTTTTTGGTTAGCACTTCGAATATTCTAGCAACCAGCAATGAAACATTGCTGGACACTATATGGGGCTGGGTGATAATAAAATTGCGGTTATCTGCTGGCACTTTATTTGGGTTGTTTCTGGTGTGGGTGGGACCACTGGTTTAACTATAGGGGATGCAGTGGATGTGGTTGCACCCGGTCCCAGGAGCCTTAGGGGGCTCATAAGGCTTCTCTTCTTCATATAGGGAGCCCAGTACTATGAATAAAGCATTATAGTTGGGGGCCCTGTTACAGGTTTTGCATTGGGGCTCAGGAGCTTCAAGTTATGCCTCTGCATAAAGGGGTTAAGAGAAGTTGGGGGGGCCCTAAGAAAAAGTGTTGCACCAGGGCCCATGAGCTATTAACTACGCCCCTGGTTGGGACTACTGGTGCTTTTAAGAGGGCTAACACACATTGGCTGCAGTTTTGGATGGCACACGCTGTGACAGGGGCACCTGTGGCTGGCACATGAATATAGGAGCACCTATGGCTGGCACACACTTGGGGCTGAAATGCACTGTTGTAAGGGTACCTGTGGCTGGCACTGTACTGCTCTCACCGCAGCCCTTGCAATACCTTTAACATCCCCACAATTTGTTGTGACAGCTACTTTAATTCCTTAGTTTTCAGTTGTTAGTACAAACGAGTACATGAAAGCATTAAATTATTTCTTTCCAGACTGCATCATGGTTCTCATAAAAAAATCCATAAATGTGAGTTGATGTTCTTCTGCAGCTCAAAAATGCATTCAGTGTTCCTCTATTTGCTTGTTAAATATTGATGCATGGCCAAAGAATGACACCTATGCACTTGTCAGAGTGATGTCATCTGAAGGCTTGTGATAAAGGAGGACTCGCTGTACTGAAACGCCTCAACATTGTTCTCCGAATGACCCCAATTATGTTGCAACATGCAATGTTCATGCAAGAAGATCAGTGCCATAGAGACATTACCATAACAGCAGACTAAGAGGAACACATTGACGTTCCCACTTTTTACTAACGCATATAAATTTACACATAATTGTATTACATTGCAAGATTAAAGTATGAAAATTCTTACCATTAATTAAAAAAAAAGTGCACACTGAAATGTTATCACTGTTAAACCCTTAAAGGGGTTGTCTCGCGGCAGCAAGTGGGGTTATATACTTCTGTATAGCCATATTAATGCACTTTGTAATATACATCGCGCATTAAATATGAGCCATACAGAAGTTATTCACTTACCTGCTCCGTTGCTGGCGTCCCCGTCTCCATGGATCCGTCTAATTCTACTGTCTTCTGGCGTTTTTAGAAGCGCTTGCGCAGAAGGATCTTCTGGCTTCTCTTCGGTCCGGCACGAGCGGCGTTCTGGCTCCGCCCCCTTCTATGCATCATCACGTAGCTCTGCCCCCGTCAGGTGTGCCGATTCCAGCCAATCAGGAGGCTGGAATCGGCAATGGAACGCACAGAGCCCATGGTGCACCATGGGAGAAGACCCGCGGTGCACCATGGGAGAAAACAGCAGTGCATCCCTGGGAAAGGACCGGCGGCCATCTTAGGCAGAAGATTTTTTAAAGTTCATATTTCGTCGGATCGGTGAGTAGCAAGCGGCTTAAAAACCGCTTTAAATTGCTATTTTATGCCAGGGGGGTGACAGGGGGAATGGGGGAATGTAAAATTTTGATGTTTGCCGCGAGACAACCCCTTTAAGGCCAGACATATATTTCATTGTTTTCTTGTCCCTGCATTCCTAGAGCTATAACGTTTTCATTTTCCCATTGACACGGCTATATGCGGGCTTGTTTTTTGTGGGACGAGTTATATTTTTTAATCTACCAAATAATGTGCTGGAAACTTTTAAATAAGTGAGGTGAAATTAAAAAAAAAATGCAATTGTGCTTTTTTTGGGGGGGGGGGCAGGGAGGAGGTGCTGTTAGTTTTTACAGCATGCATGGAGCAGTAAAGATGACGTGTGAACTTTGTTCCGTGGGTCAGTATAATTACAGCAATATAAAATGTATACAGTTTTTTATGTTATACTACTTTTAAAAACTAAAACTTTTTGTAAAAGAAAAATTGCTTTCCATCGTCATTTTCTGAGACCCCAAACTTTTTAATCTTTCATTGATTGGGCTGTGTGAGGGCTCTTTTTTGCAGAGCAAGCTGTAGTTTTTATTAGTACCGTTTGGGGGAGCAGGCATCTTTTTGATCACATTGTATTCATTTTTTGGGGAGCCAAGGTACCCCAAAACACTCCACATTTCTGGCATTCTGTATTTTTTTTATGGTGTTCAGCATGCAATATTTTAAGAGTTCAGACACAGCAATGCTAAATATGTGGGTCTTCTTTGTTATTTATATGTGCTTGGGAGAAATGAGAAAAGGGGGTGTTGAATTTATAATATTTTTATCTTTTTTTTACTGTTCTATGACGGCTTATGCACATGACATCAGTCCAGCTGAGAAAGTGTCACAGCACATGCGCCTGTTCACTCGGTGCAGTGCAAGAGCCGTGACGCTGGATCGCATGACATCTCCAGCAGGCAGAGCTGAAGATGTGACGAAGGACTAAATGGGGGTGGTTTTTACATGAATGGGCAGGAAGAGAGCCGGACCACAGGCACAAAGGGCAAGCCCATCAGATGTTTGCACAATTTGCACAATTACTCGGCTATATTTGGAGAGTGGAGACGCATTGTAACTAGAGATAAGCGAGTATACTCGCTAAGGCACTACTCGCTCGAGTAATGTGCCTTAGACGAGTATCTCCCCGCTCGTCCCTAAAGATTCAGGGGCCGCCGCAGCTGACCAAGTGAGTTGCGGCGGGGAGCAGGGGAGAGCGGGCGGGAGAGAGGGAGAGAAAGATCTCCCCTCCGTTCCTCCCTGCTCTCCCCCGCAGCTCCCCACCCCACGGCGGCACCCGAATCTTTCGGGACGAGCGGGGAGATACTCGGCTAAGGCACATTACTCAAGCAAGTAGTGCCTTAGCGAGTATACTCGTTCATCTCTAATTGTAACACAAAAAAGTAACAATATGTTTTTTATTTCATCAGATATCTGCCAGTATATTTGGTTGGTAACCCCAAAAAAGTATGTGACAAACTTTCTTTTTTTTCTACATTTTTTTGAGTCCCACTAAAGGACTTGAACTGGCAAACACTTGATCTCGTAATACTTCTGTATGCTGTGTTTTAGAAAACCATGTGCGGCATTGGACCTGTGTTTGTTTATTCTGCATCCCAACTTCTGCGTAGTCCCCCCACCTACCAAAGGTGGATGGAACATTTTAGCATTTATGTGTATTGTAAAACTGGAGGAACAATTAATAAAGGACTTTATCTGGAAGCTTTCTTTCATAATATAGCTGGTATGACTGCTTTATTCTATTTGCGATATTGTGGCAACATTTCCAGTTCTTCGCCTTGCACTTAAAGCAGTCCACTATGTTGTCCACTATAGCTGCTGAGGACAAGTTTCATTCGTTTCAGCCCTTTTAAACCTGCTGGGTACTGGGATATATTTTAAAGAATTTCCCCTTTCTTAATATGATATGTGATGTGGGTGGGATGTTCTATGTAAGATAGGGATGTTGTAACAGAATCGGCCAATATTTACTCAAAAGGCCCAGACCATTGAACACGAGGGATTGTACGTTGTAATAGAACTGAGACTAAGGCCCCCTGCACACTGCAGAGCCGGACTCTGCATGTGGAATCCTGCAGCGGAAATCGGTTCTGCCAGCAGCGGGGTCCCCACGTACCTTCTCTGTCACCAGAAAATCGGTACTGTTGATGGATCCAGTCGGCTCGCCGTCACACATGAGCAGTACAGATTTTTTTTTTAAATTCCCCATGATGTTGCTAGGCAACTAAGCGGAATCCACGACCTGTCCACAATGTTCGTTGTGGATGGGCCACAGTTCGGACAACTTCCATTGACTTCAATGGAAGCCGTATATGCGGAATCCACGCAAAAATGGAGCATGCTGCGATTTTTCCTCCGCAAGCGGAAATTGCAGTTAATTTCAACTCGTGTGGAGGAAGCAACGAATCTCCATAGTAAGTAATGGACGGGATTTGCAGCGGATACGCCCACTGCGGATTCCGCAGCAAATATCTGCCTGTGAGCAAGAGCCCTAAGTTAGTGGGGGTTCTTTTATCTTTTTAACTTTTATTTGAGACTTGTATATAGGGGAACGTGTCTGCTTTGTTAAACACTAACATAATTAGGTTATGTGTACACCCCCTTTGAATGAATCTTTATTTAATGATGTAGGTTTGAAAAACTAAGTTTTCAATTTTAGTGAAATTGTATCAGAGTCTGCTAAATTGTGCAAGGTATATATTTTTTCCATTTTTTTATGATGTGGGCTTTTAGAGTCTAAAAGAGTATTGGTATCTGTATGTTTAATATATATCTTAGTAGTGATTATACTGTTCTCATGACTTAGAACAAGAGGCAGTAGAAGAATCAAATTCTTCCCCCGAGCCTTTCCCATACAAAAATCAAATAATCTACATAATGTTTGCTTATTGTATTGTTTTTCACATTCAACTACATATACATTCATGAAACTCAATGTAAACCTCATTCCCATTGCAGTACCTATAAATTTGTTTAAAAAGGCAAAAGTTAAAAGAAAATCGTTATTTTTTTAAGATGAGATCAATGTCTTCTATAATACAAGTCTTCTGGTTAGTCGGTAGAGTAGATTTTTGTTCAAAGCTAGAAGTAATGGTATTTTTTGCCAAATTGTGTGAAATGTTAGAGTGCAGAGAAGTTATATCAAGTGTCGCCGTCCAATCAGATGGCTGCCATTGTGTATCCGCTACGATAGTGAACAGAAATGGATTATCTTTAAGCCGCCTGCAGACGGGCGGGTTGGATTCGGCTGGGAGGATTCTCGCCGCGGGACCCGACCCAAGCACCTGCAGAGAGCAGCGCGTACTCACCCGCGGCTCCGGCTGTTTGATGTGCCGGCTTGCTGGGCAATCGGCGCATGCGCAGACCGGAGCTGGCGGCCGGGCACTGACGTTTCTGTGAGGGGCTCTGTGAGCCCCGCAGAAAAATAGAACATGCTGCGGTTTGTTTGCCACGCGAGATTTCGCGTGGACAAACCGCGGCGTCTGCCTAGGATTGCGTTTGCTAATGCAATCCTATGGCAGCTTCCAATGGCAGAAATTCTGCGGGAAATCCCGCCGCGGAATTTCCGCCCATCTGCAGGCGGCCTTAAGATAAGATTCAACGTATATTTATAATGTATCTTTGAGTAGGATGCCAATATAATGGGAGAGGTTACCAGTTATGGAGTTGATGCCTGATATAATTGGTCTACTGGGTGACATTTCTTCATCTTTATGGATTTTTGGTAGATGGTAAAAAAGGGGTAGTCTTGGACCTGATTATCATAACAGTCTTGGACTAGATTGCTAAGAGCTTTTTTTGCATTTTCAGTTGGATCTGTTGGAATTGGAACACAGTATGTGGTGTCAGAAAGGATCCCCATGGCTTCACCTACATAAATAGAGCAGTCTTATAGCACCATGCCACCTTCTTTATCTACATTATGAATTATAATGTATGGATTGCTCATTAGGGCTTTTACAGCGTTCATTGTTGCTCCAGTTATGTTTTCTTTGGAACTCTTTCTCTCTAGATTCAGTACTAAACAATGTGAAGAAAGTTCCAATGTTGTTATCTCTGTGGTGGATGGGGTAGAATCTGGATTTGGGGTTTAATTCGGAGTGGAGGAGAGGCGGCGATAGCAGCAGTTCTTGGTTGGCTCCTGCTAAACTGCTATAAAGTGGTGTGCTGAGTGGATGTTCTTTTATTTTCTCCAATATCTGGTGAATGTCAATTTTCTGATAAAATTGTTAATGTCAATAAACAGGTTACATTTTTCACTGGAACAAAAAGAGAGGCCTTTATGTAAAAACTCATGTTCTGTTTGAGAAAACATATGGCTGGAAAGTTGAAAATCTTTATTGTGTTGCTTTGTTTCTTTTGGCGTTGGGTCATTTTTTCTTCTGCTTTTAGTTTCTCTTTAAACGTAACTTTCTCTTCTGTTCTATAGGATTGAAGAACTTTGTGATCCTGGTGGTTTTGGGACTTACTTTACTTTGTTGCCTCAGGGTTGGGATTAGTGATGGGGAAGTTCCTGAAGGGGTTTTTCAGGACATGCCCCAGAAAACCCCTTTAAAAAGAAAAAACTAAATAAATGAAAAAAATCCAGTGCTCATAACGAAATGGAGAATGGGATTAAGTTAAAGGTAACTTATAGAGTTGAGCGAACGTACTCTTCTGAGCTTGATGCTCGTTCGATTATTAGCATACTCGATGGTGCTCGCTACTCGAGCGAGCATCACGCCGTATTCGACACCGCCCCAGTTTTTTGCCCCTCCCCGCTGTGACGTGTCAGTTTTGGCCCCTCCCCGCTGGCTGGGGGAGAGAGAGAGAGAAAACACACGAACCCAAAAAAAAAAAAAAAGGTCGGCGCCCAGCGTTCCACATACAAAAATGCTCAAGTCTCCCATTGTAGCCAATGGGGTTCATTACTCAAGTACAGCTCTCGGATTTTACGAAAAGCTCGACTCGAATAACGAGGACCCGAGCACTTGGGTGCTTGCTCATCTCTAGTAACTTACTTAAAGAGACCCTCACTTAAGTAAGTTACCTTTAACTTATTCCAATTCTCCCATTTCCTTATGAGTGCTGGATTTTTTTTACATTTCTTTCGTTTTATTCCATCCTGAATTTTTTCTACGTCTTTTGGTAAAATCCTGGACTCTCTCCCTGCCATGTGGATAAGGATTGGTTGTTGTATTTGCCTCCAGGGACGGTCAGATGTTGTGGATGGCCTATTTTCTAGGTCAGGCTGCTAATACCAGGTGAGTCCTTTTTTGTTTTATTCCCAATTGTTTCTTTTTCCAAAGCGCTGTCCCTCATTTCTGTTCTTTAAAAAGATAAGGAATGGTTGGACTGACTGTTTGTGGGCAGATCAGGAGGAAATAACGTGGGATTGTTGTCTTGTATTGGTGGGATTGTATTTGGGTGTATAGTAAACGGTAATCAAAAATTCTGTATGCAGAATTGTTGGATTTGGGCCCGATCCTATCAGGCTGGCGTCCTCGGAGAGATCACCTGCTCCACCAAATGATTGGTGTCTTCATGTGAGTGCTGCTAGCCTTACTCTATTTTTGGACTATACGGTAATCAAAAATTCTTCTGAAGTAGCTGCTGTTGAGTGGGAGGATAGATCTGGCTGATGCTCCTCTGGTTTAGATATGTTCGCCTCATGTGCTATAGGGGTAGGGGTCTTGCTTTGAATTGTTGCCATTGGTGTCATAACAGTCTGTAGCTTAGTGCTCGGAATTCTAGCTCTTTTTGGTGAGCTGGATAATTTGGCTTAGCTCACCAAAAAGAGTCGACTCTTTTTCTCCCAAACAGCTCTTTCGATTCTTCATTTAATACTAATGCTGTTCTGCCCTCCTTTCTGCTTCACGTCCTCCTCTGTTGATACCGAAACAGACCTTCTAGGCAAGGTCCTCTAAGGGGAGAGATTCCCACAAGGGAATACAGGCGGAAGCACCCTTTCCAGCTGCGGAAATCTTGCAGAATTTCCGTGTGGGCCCATTCCAGACATTCCATGACACTTCCGTCCTGTGGAAACCAAGCCTCAGAGACATTGTCTGATTTTTTTTACGTTTTGAGCCCCCTGCTCAAAAACATATTTTATCCAAATACTTTCTGCAGCACAGGATCTGACCGGTGACGTCACCGCTTTTATGTCCAGTAAAATGCCAGACAGCTGAGCAGAAATCAAATGGAATCCATTATAGTCAATGGGGTCCCTTTGGTTCCGTCATAAGACGGATCCGTTCGGCCAGGGGATTCGGCCGAACTCAGCAGGAAAACAGAACAGTGGTGGCGGATGGGAAAGCAACCTTATGCCTGCTACAGGGCTCAGCGCAAGGTTCACATCAGGGTTTCCCAAACGCCAGTCCTCACGATCCCCAACAGGATTTCCATAGTATTACACGGGTGATGTCATCATTGTCAGGACCTCAGATAGGCATTATATCTATAAGATAGGCCGCCTGCAGACGAGCGGAAATCCCGCCGCGGGATTTCCCGCGGGATTTCCGCCGCTGAAAGTCTGCATAGGAGTGCATTACAATACGCACTCCTATGCAGACGGCCGCGGTTTGGCCGTGCGAAGTCTCGCGCGGCAAACAAACCGCGGCATGTTCTAATTTTCTGCGGGGCACGCACTCACCTGGCCGCCGGCTCCGGTCTGCGCATGCGCCGGCTGCGCGGCAGCCGGCACATCAAAGAGCCGGGGCCGCCAGGCGCGGGTGAGTACGCGCTCGTCCCTGCAGGCTCTGGGGTCGGATCACGCGGCGAGATTTCTCGCTGCCGGATCCGACCCGCTCGTCTGCAGGCGGCCATATCCTGAAAACCAGACCTGTTGGGGGTTGTGAGGACTGGGAAACACTGGCATACTTTGAAAGGCACATTCACATGGCTTCAGCTGCGTAAAAACACAACGTTTATACGGATGTGCGTGCGTTTTTACACAGCGTATTTACGTGCTCCACATAGTTTATTCAGTATTTCGGTATAAAGAACATAGGTCGCGCTGTGGTTTTTTTTACGTTTTTGAAAATCTGCAAACGTGAATGAAGCCACTGAAATCAATGGGTTCTATAGGCAGGTATTATGGCTCTGAAGACCGTGCAGAATTGTGAAGGAGCCCTAAAATTGTCCCCATTGCTCCACCTCTATGTGAGGAGCGCAGGTCAGCTCTCCAGGAGTGGAAGGGTTACAGGAGTCCTTTCTGGAGACTCCAGCCAGCTGAAGCACACAGAGGGAATAGATAGATAGATAGATAGATAGATAGATAGATAGATAGATAGATAGATAGATAGATAGATAGATAGATAGATAGATAGATAGATAGATAGATAGATAGATAGATAGATAGATAGATAGATAGATAGATAGATAGATAGATAGATAGATAGATAGATAGATAGATAGATAGATAGATAGATAGATAGATAGATAGATAGATAGATAGATAGATAGATAGATAGATAGATAGATAGATAGATAGATAGATAGATAGATAGATAGATAGATAGATAGATAGATAGATAGATAGATAGATAGATAGATAGATAGATAGATAGATAGATAGATAGATAGATAGATAGATAGATAGATAGATAGATAGATAGATAGATAGATAGATAGATAGATAGATAGATAGATAGATAGATAGATAGATAGATAGATAGATAGATAGATAGATAGATAGATAGATAGATAGATAGATAGATAGATAGATAGATAGATAGATAGATAGATAGATAGATAGATAGATTAGATAGATATGAGATAGATAGAGTGAGTATGTAGTCCTGAGTGGGCAGAGGAAGGAAGAGTAGTGTTAGTATTTACTAAAGGGCCATTTGGGCGTCGCCGCCCATCTCTAGTGAGCGGAGGGCTCGCCACTAGCGCGCTGTCTGCTAGAAGCCCCGCCCCCTCCTCCGCACGCGTGCACTGGCCCCGCCCCCGGCCTCTTCCCCTCTGCTTCGGGGCTGCGGGGCTCAGTATGGGCTGTGCGGCTGCCGGGAGAGGATTGGGATCGCGATGAGCCGGAGCTGACCCCCCGGAGGGGCGGACGTGTTCCCGGGATATATGGATACCAGTGAGGATCTTGTTTGACACCTCTTACTACTTTATGCTTTAACTGGGGAGGATTGAGCAAAATGATAGTAACACGTGAGTGCATCAGACTTCTTTTCTCATTTAAGGCTGTGTGCAGGAGGGCAGTGCCAGGCTGGTGCCAGGGCAGAGGGCATGCACGTCTGTAGGAAGCTGCATCCTGGAAATGTACTAATGTCTATTAATATGTGCCGGGCGCCTGAGAAGTGGAGCGATGTCTATGGGAACTCCGCGGCCAGAAGGTTCATTGAGCGGTGCTGCAGCAGCTGTGCCCGAGCCGCCCCCTGGACTACAGGCAGTACTGGGGGCTGCAGGAGGGTCTCCTTTGGTTAGACTTGTTCTGCAGGTATAATGTGGTCATCTGGAGCCCCTGGTGCACCGGCTAAAGCCCTGTCATCACTGGTGGCTGCAGCTTATGACACAAGTGACAGCAGGGGCGGCAGTCTGTAGAGTGAAAACTACTAGAATAGTTTATACACTCCTTGTCCAAAAAGAGTCAAGCATCTAGAAGTTGTCGGGATTGTAGGAAACTTCCTATGTGTGATTGAAGAGTTGACATATAAGTGATACTTATTATATACAGTATCGGAGCAAAAGGATATTTATTGCCAAAAACTGAACATTGAAGTGAGGCTCTAGCACCCTGTTGTATCACCTCTAGCTTGGATACAAGGTGTGATATGGATAGGCACAGAGGCTCTAGTACCCTGTTGTACTGCCTCTAGCTTGGATACAAGATGTGATATGGTTTGGCATGGAGGCTCTAGTACCCTATTGTACTGCCTCTTGCTTGGATACAAGGTGTGATATGGTTGGACATGGAGGCTCTTAATACCCTGTTGTACAACCTCTAGCTTGGATGTAAAATGCGATATGGATGGGGGAGCATGGAGATTCTAGTACCCTGTTGGGCCACCTCTAGCTTGAATGCAAGATGTGATACGGGTGGACATGGAGGCTCTAGTACCCTGTTGAATTGCCTCTAGCTTGGATATAAAATGCGATACGGATGGGGGTGGGGGGGTGGGCATGGAGATTCGAGTACCCTGTTGGGTCGCCTCTAGCTTGGATACCAGATGTGATGCGGGTGGGCATGGAGGCTCTAGTATCTCGTGGCCTGCCTCTAGCTTGGAGGGAAGATTTGATACGGGCACGCATGGAGGCTCTAGGGCCCTGCTGTACCACCTCTAGCTTGGATACAAGATGTGATACATGCGGGCATGGAGGCTACAGTACCCTGTTGGGCCGCCTCTGACTTGGATGCCAGATGTGATATAGGTGGGCATGGAGGCATACAGGTTTGGTATGGTATCCATATCAGTCCACATTTGCTGTAACTGAGCCTTTGGCTTGTGCAAGCTCATAGATTATCGAAGTTGGCATCCCAGATGGTCCCTTACATCTTCTATTGGTGATTAAATTAGGCAGACCGCAGAAGTGTGACAATGTTGTGGGGACATTCCTATGAGACACTTGTGTTTATGGCCGAGTATTAGCCTGCTAGAAAATGCCTCTTGGATGCTCTGCCATGAGAGGATCACATGTGACTGCAGGATGTCCTGAACATATAGCTGAGCTGTCAATGTCCCTCATACCACTACTAGGGGTGACCGACTGTCATATGCAATGGCCCCCCAGACCATCACACCAGCAGGGGGCAATGTGCTGATCCACAGCGAAGGCAGGATTGAGGTGCTTACCCCTGGGTCTCCAGATATGAACACAACCATTGTCCGTGCCCAAACTAAACCTGGCTTAATCGCTGAAGGCAATCCAGTTCCACTTCGTAGCGGCCAGTTTCATCGTTTATGACACCAATGCAAATGGAGGAAACGGTGGGTGTCAGAGGCAGTACAAGTGATGGGTGTCATGAGACCAAATATCCTTCAGCCAGACACCTGGAAATGGTTCCGACAGACACAGTGGCCTGTAAGGCTGGGTTCACGTGGGGCGGATTTCCAGTGGAATTCCCATGGTTTGGCCCGACCGAAAAACTGTGGGAATTCTGCTGGAAAAGTGCAGCTCCAAAACTCGCGGCATTTCGCCGCAGGTTTTGAAGCGGTTCAGCCGCCGACATTCCACTGCAGTTTTTTCTTACCATAGAGAGGAGCGAGGCCGCAAAAAAAATTGACATGCTGCATGTTTCTAATCTGCGCCGCTTCCGCCCGGTTTTTCTGCGATGGATTGGTTGCCTTGTGTGGACGAGAATTTTGCAAATTCTCACCCGCATGGCTGGATAATCCCGAGATTAGTGGCTGCAGCAATTTCCGTGGCAAATCCGCCGCATGTGAACCTAGCCTAACAATGGTGCCTCCTGTCTCTGGATGCGGACAACTAAATAGTTGGAGTTGCTTGTGCTTGTTAGATGATCCTCTCTACTGGTGGTCTGTCGAGGGCGTCTTGAACTCGGTTTCCTTGTGTGCCCCCACACATCCACTGGATCCAACACCTCCTAATAGTCTGGTCAGGTAGGAGGCAAGTCGTGAATACGACCATGCAGCTTCTGGCATTCCACTAATGCACCCCTCTCATACTCTGACTGGGTGAAATCTCTTCTCTGCATCGTAGAGGTGTCTAGTGGTCAACAAGCTCTACACAAGTGGCAAAAAAGGGTCCCTACTAGAGATGAGCGAGTATACTAGCTAAAGTCAATTGCTCGAGCGAGCATTGCCTTTAGCGAGTACCTGCCCGCTCGAGGCGAAAGGTTCGGGTGCCGGCGGCGGGTAGGGAGCTGCGGGGGAGAGCAGAACGGAGGGGAGATCTCTCTCTCCCTCTCTCCCCCCGCTCCCTCCTGCTGATAGCTGCTACTCACCGCTCCCCCGCGCCGGCACCCGAACCTTTCATCTCGAGCGGGCAGGTACTCGCTAAAGGCAATGCTCGCTCGAGCAATTGCCTTTACCGAGTATACTTGCTCATCTCTAGTCCCTACACAAAGGAACCACCAAGAGCCTCTTTATAGGTGAAACCTCTTCTAGGGTCTTGGGTGGCAAGACCATTCATCTAATCACACCACAATTCTAATCATTTCCATATCCGCCTGAGATGTAACTGCATGCTGAGTTTTGCGACAAAACGACAACTTCTTCTCGGTGCTTGTTTTTTCTTGATAAAGCATGTATTCTAGTTTGCATGTCTCAAGCATCCGCTATGTCTAGATACTAATCTGTACTTACAGTAGAGTCTATCATTGGACTCCTGAATGTTACAGGCTCCGGGAATCCTAGTATGACATGATGATACTTGTCGCTGTGATCTGTGATGCTCCTGCTTGGAACTCTGCAGTTGTACCGCTGGACCTGTTGTGTAGGGACGGAGTTGGTAGTATCTGCCGGTGACTATGGTTCAGCCTCTTGCACTTTGTCTTGTCAGTGGAGTTAACAGGTAAAAGGACCGTGTGATAACCATCATCCTCTATTCAGATTCATCGTCTTCATTATCTTAGTTTCCCCATGATGCCACTTCAGATAGGAACGCTAGTAATAATTAGATCTATGTCCCCTCTGGGGTAAATGCCTCACAAGGACCCTTGGTTCTGAATAGTACTTGTCTAACACAGTGGAGTAGGACAATATCCCAGTACAATGCAGCAGTGCCTTGTGCTTCTCACTGCAACCCAGGGCAGAGCAAGTATTGGGCATGTCTGTCTGCAGAATATTGCAGATGGCGTACTGTGGGGGCTCTTTTAGTATTTATAAAGTAGGATTTGTTTTTTTTTTCTCTTTTTCCAAAGTTTTAACTGTTGTAGTTACCTAACTTATTCTATGGCTAATATAATTTTTTTTTTTTGCTTCCTTTTTTTATATAGTGAATGCAGATACAGTACCACACATTTCCTTTTCCTAGAACAGCTTTGAATTTTGACCCCTGTTGTAATTTTTGGAACCCCTCAATGATATGGTCCATTTGGTCCTAAGGACGCAACATTTTTTGGGGGGGGAGGGGTGGGAATTTTCATCTCAACTTTTCAAAAGAGATTGATATATTACATTTTTTTAAATATAAATTTTTATTTTCAGTTTTCTTTTTCATTTTAGAGGGCAAAGGGGAGAAAAAAACATTATTTTACAGCATTTAATCATGCAGTATAAAGACACGACACATCTTGCTTTTTTTCTGATGGTATTTTTAGGTTTTTCAACCTATGCACGGCAAAAAGAAATAAATTTTATGTATATATAATAATTTTTATTTTTTGCATGGCTGCGTTTAAAGTAACTATTTTTCTATGGAGTGTCCTCTGAGTACTTGTTTTTTTTGTGCAATGAACTATAGTTTTTATTGATAGTGTTTTGGCCTCCATTTCCCTTTTTTGATTACTACTTTTGCATTTTTTGGGGGGGAGCAGGGGAGGCAAAATTAAATATTTTTTTCCCATCTCAGCAATCCTATTTCAATATGTTAAAATAATGCACTCGTTCTTAAGACGCTTAATTCAAAAATGCTCCGTTCTCTAGATATTGAGTCCTCTGGCTGTTTACTGCTCATTGCCAGGGAAACCGACCCCCTCTATTACAGAAAGAGAGCAGGGCACAACGGCAACTGGTGGCCGGCCCTAGCAAGAAGCAGTAAGCAACAAGAGGGCTGAGGAATCAACATCTGGAGAATGGAGCATTTGGGAAATAGATTGTGGCGATAGAGACTGAAACTGTTGCTGGATTGTCACACTTCTACAAGCTTCTTATACAAGGATAGTAAGAACCTACACGTTCTTGAATTCCTTGCACCGCATTGAGTTGTATTGTCAGTTGCTGCCCTAAGAGGTACAGCAGGAAGTAATTCAAAATCCCCAGTTGTGTATAAATCCATTTTAGAACAGTCTCCAGTAGTTTCATAGCCTAACAATGGATAGGATGAAGTTGCCGTGCTTCCCTGAAAATAAGACCCTGTCTGATAATTTTTGCACTAAAAGATATGCTAGGTCTTCTTTTCAGAGGATGTCTTATTATACTTGCCTAGCAGGCCCTGACCAGGTCCCTCCCTCTGCTCTCTGGAGCTCTAACGCTCTGAGCCACGGCAATGATTGGCCAATTCATAAATCCCACCTGCACAACACAATGGCTGTGATTGGTTCTTCCACGGCTGCTCAGCCAATCAATGCAGCGCTCGTTGAACCATTCACAGCCATCGCATTGGTTCATTGAGCGCTGCATTGATTGGCTGAACAGCACTCAAGAATCTATCGCTTCCTGGAGGTGATTTTTGAATCCCGTAACCTGGAGGCGATCTTCCGTGGGTAAACAAGGACTGCAGGATGTGGAGTTCTAGACAGCAGTACGAGGACCTTGACCAAACCTGCTAGGTAAGTATTCCTTTTTTTATAATTTAATGCAGCTAGGGTTTTTTTCCCCCAAAAAATCAAGGTAAGGCTTATTTTCAGGGTAGGTCATATACTCAGGGAAACAGGGTATCAATGTTTAGTGTATTCTGATTGTCATGTACATGTCTCGGGGGCCCATATTCAGCGTTTCAGTACTTTTTGGTGTGTGGTTACTCTATTTCCTTAGTCAACTGTGGGGGATTTAATTGCCCAATCTGGTGACTTGCTATTTATGTAACATGTCAGCAGTGAAGAGTCATTAGATTCTTCCTTTAATGACCCTGTCCACAGATCAGACAGTGTGGCAACAATGAATGAATGAAAGGAATGTCTCTTGTACTGAAATGAAGCAAATCGCCCTAGAACAATAAAACTGCCATGGTGACATTTGTACAGGATGGCCGTGAAAGTGAAAGGGTGTGAGGGACGGCACCTTTCATTGAGGTGAATTGGAGGAAACCATGGCATCCGGTTCCCAAGTGGCTGCAGTTCAAATGTGTGCGAGAATGGCCAGCTGTGATTGACAGAACACGGGTCTTGGAGAGAAATCCTGCGCAATCCAATGAATCATGTATAATGGTGCTGACGCAAGGGGGAGGGCTCTGTAGTAGTCAACATCCTGGACGTCTGCGTAGAAACGGATAGCTGAACGCTCTGCATCATTTAGAATGGACAATGTGTGTATGATGGGTTACAGAAGCAGAACGCCACATCTGGGGACATTATGTTAAAAGTTAGGAGGTTTCTGTCTACTTTCTTTTAAAGGGCTGTTCTCACGTTGACAAAACATGGCTGAGATGGGAACCCCGTTGACTGAGGTGGCTGGAATGATGGAAATGGCCAAGCTTGGTGGAGCTAAGCAGTTTCTGCAGCTCCGGAGTTACAGAAATGGTGTAGCTTGTTTTGGATGTGATATAAAACATCTGCAGCTGGCGGCCATTGAGATGCATGGCCATGTAACCGATGGATGGATCAATGAGGCTGATACTTGGTGGCTCCCCACTTCATAGTGTATATGAGGCTGATACTTGGTGGCTCCCCACTTCATAGTGTATATGCAAAGGCAAGCTTCACATGGGCAAGTTTGCTCTCGCGATACACAGAGAATAGGACTTGTTGTTTTTCAATGGGTTTGTTCACACTTCCGTTGCACAGAAAAAAATACAGCATGCTCCATTTTTCTGCGTATTTGTCCACCAAAGGTCCCAAAAGAAGTTAATGTGGGTGTGCAAAAGGATGCACTATACACAAAGAGATTCGTGAAACGCTGTGTAATTCCGCTGGATAAAACACTTAAGGGACTCGTTAAGCTTTGCCATTTCAATGGTTGTCTTTGCCGCTCACAAATGAATATGCCCTGTGGGTGGGAAAAGTACAGTAAAATACGCCAATACATGTCCAAAAAGCCTCATTCAGTGCGCAAATTTTTTGGTGTGATGAGACATATGCATTGCTGCGCTTATGATTTTTAACACGTGAAAATCCTATGAAAGTTGCTATTGAGTCCGATGCTCCCTCGTTGCTATTGAGTCCGTTGCTCCCTCGTTGCTATTGAGTCCGTTGCTCCCTCGTTGCTATTGAGTCCGTTGCTCCCTCGTTGCTATTGAGTCCGTTGCTCCCTCGTTGCTATTGAGTCCGTTGCTCCCTCGTTGCTATTGAGTCCGTTGCTCCCTCGTTGCTATTGAGTCCGTTGCTCCCTCGTTGCTATTGAGTCCGTTGCTCCCTCGTTGCTATTGAGTCCGTTGCTCCCTCGTTGCTATTGAGTCCGTTGCTCCCTCGTTGCTATTGAGTCCGTTGCTCCCTCGTTGCTATTGAGTCCGTTGCTCCCTCGTTGCTATTGAGTCCGTTGCTCCCTCGTTGCTATTGAGTCCGTTGCTCCCTCGTTGCTATTGAGTCCGTTGCTCCCTCGTTGCTATTGAGTCCGTTGCTCCCTCGTTGCTATTGAGTCCGTTGCTCCCTCGTTGCTATTGAGTCCGTTGCTCCCTCGTTGCTATTGAGTCCGTTGCTCCCTCGTTGCTATTGAGTCCGTTGCTCCCTCGTTGCTATTGAGTCCGTTGCTCCCTCGTTGCTATTGAGTCCGTTGCTCCCTCGTTGCTATTGAGTCCGATGCTCCCTCGTTGCTATTGAGTCCGATGCTCCCTCGTTGCTATTGAGTCCGATGCTCCCTCGTTGCTATTGAGTCCGATGCTCCCTCGTTGCTATTGAGTCCGATGCTCCCTCGTTGCTATTGAGTCCGATGCTCCCTCGTTGCTATTGAGTCCGATGCTCCCTCGTTGCTATTGAGTCCGATGCTCCCTCGTTGCTATTGAGTCCGATGCTCCCTCGTTGCTATTGAGTCCGATGCTCCCTCGTTGCTATTGAGTCCGATGCTCCCTCGTTGCTATTGAGTCCGATGCTCCCTCGTTGCTATTGAGTCCGATGCTCCCTCGTTGCTATTGAGTCCGATGCTCCCTCGTTGCTATTGAGTCCGATGCTCCATCAGTTCATCGCATTTGCATGAAATTCAAATTTATACAAGTGATGTGATATTTTTAGTTTTGCTCATTTGGGAATTATGGGCATTTCTTGAAGAGAACCGCCCACAAATGGAACCTGTAGCTACCCGTCTTGCAGCATCGCTGTAAGATTAAAATCGCCCATGTAAATTAACTCATTTCAAATAATGGCTTCTTTCCATGAGCGATTTCCGTGCGTCTCAATACACAGAAACCATGTGTGACAATTGCCCCTTAGCGAGACAACGCCATGTAGGGGAAAAGGATGACTGCTAGATATTTTCAATTTAACCCATAGCCAGGGCGTTCCAGCTGCCAAAGATAGCCGTACCCAAGTGGATGCTCTTGGCAAGGACAGTGTTTACTCACACAGATGTCCTTGATGGATGCCCTCTCCATGCCCTGCTTTGTACTGTTGGCTTTGTCCTCATCACTACCCCGCTCAGCAATGCCACTAAATTACATCCACAAGTCCTTCTACAAACAGTATTCTTCACTTTCACATGGTGCTTGGCCGATTTTCTTATGTTGGTGGTATAGTTGAGCACTGTAGTACTATTCGAAGATCATCCCAAGTTGGCCCGGGGACTCCTTATCCCAGTTCTCTAGATGCCAAGCACAGTCAAAATATAATACAATACGGCAAATCAAAGAAAAATCTATTATTGTACAAAAGATTTAAAATGTATCAGGCATATAAAATCAGTGGAATGCCAAATGCCAGCCTGACCCTAGGTCTCATCGTTGACTCCTTCTTGGTTATCCTTTCTAATGGATTTTTCCAATAAGTTATACTCACGTGGCATATTCGTAAGAGCACTTCCTGTGACAATCCCAAACGTATATATTGGCCACCAAAGGCAGCCCATTCAAATGAACACCACTGAATATGTTGCTGAAATCACTGCCTGTGAATAGATCCTTTTAAAAGGGGGACTCATACTTTTATGGCATATCCACAGGATAGTCATAAAAAGTTAAATGGGTGTGAGTCTCGCCTCTGAGACTCGCACCTATCGCTAGTTGTGGCACCAGCTGTACAAGGTAGCTTGGATTACACAAACACTCAAGCAGGCTTTACTACACTGTTTACCTCCCCTAGAAGTCAATGGGACTTGCGCAAACAGCATAGTCTAGTGAGCTACGCTTCTTTGTAACTCTTGTTGACTTCTAGAATGGCTATGGAAACTATTTAGTGAAGCCCGCATTGTTGTTGCCATCCTCACAGCTACCTTTTACAGAGCAGGGTTCCCATTGTAGCCATGTTTGGCCAACCTTTGGAACACCACTTTAAGGGCAATGCGTGGCTCAATAAAAGCAAGTGGATCTTCATTTTAAGAGAGTTCATCAAAAGCTTCTTGTTTATGACATTTGGCATGTCTTTGGAGGATTTATTCCTTTCTATTCTTCACTATTAATCTACTTTTTGAAGTCCATATTTTAGTCATAAATAACATTTTAGTACACTAGAATCCGATTATTAATCTATCTTGGCTAAAAAGCAGTCAGTCCAGATAACAAACGTCTGCAGATGTGTACTGACTATACTCCAAACCGTTTCTATAGTAGAACTTAAGAGTTGATTACTGGAATTTGACAGGGAGAGGCTGAAGTCACATAACATGAATGTCTACTCCGATCATAGACTCCATAAACGATGGGTAGCCGAAAATGACTGCATAGTCCCTCCAGTCTGCCCTTAAACTTTTACCTTTCATTTATATCTTGGACATGTGCTCCAAGCATCTACCAGGCCTTCATTGAAATCCTATTTAGCTTAATACGAAGTAAAACCAGATAGTGAAATTTAATCCTTTTCCCTAATCTGTTTTTAATTTCTGGTGGTGGATTTCATTGTCTATTTAACTTTTTAAAATTTTCGGTAAATGATGAATAGGCGCTGCCATCTTGCTTGAGCTGCTCAAAACTGCATCCAGAGCTTTTATTTACAGCAGCAACATAGGTCATATAGTCAAATTGCTGCTGCTGCTTACTTTTTTGAGTGTCCTCTATTGAGACCTATAGAATGGTCTAATTGTATCTCGAATTCTTTGATAATTAGTCCACTATAAAGGCATTGGGTTTTCTAGGCAAAAACTACTGATGAACTATCCTCAGGATAGGTCATCAGTAGTTAATCACTGGAGCCTGCCACTCGGGAACCCTGGTGATCAGCTGATCGTCCAGCCCTCTGTCAGTGGAGTCCGACAGTCATTGGGGATGGGAGCAAAACCAATGGGAGCTGAAGCGGCTACTACACTTTCAACACTTGTACCTCCGACACCTGAGTTGGGTGCAGAAATTTTAACAGAAGGCTTCAGTTCCCATTGATTTCAATAGGAGTGAAGCCAGCTCTGGCACTTCTTTCCTCTTCCCCGGTGATGTCTTGGAAAATCTCTAAGTGACAATTTTGCAGTGGATAGTTTTTGCAAGTTGCAAGCAATGTATTGAGGCCCCCTTGGAGGGGTTGTCTCACAAAGGCAACCCCTGTTTAGAAAGAAATCAGCTTCTCCAGCCTTGGGTGGGCAGCTGCTGTGGCTGCCAGCCATTGTAATGCATGGACATACGGAGTCCGCCAGAGCTCCTTGTAAGCTAGTTCATTGACTTATAAGTACCTCCCCCTTCTGCTGCTACTTCTATATACCCTAATAGGACACATGGTTAGGTGTTGACATTGTGAGGCAATCTCTATAGTAAAAAGTGCTTACCACTATTTTACAAGGGTTCTCCACAAAGAACCCTTTCCATCTATCCACAGCTGTTTTCCATCTGCCAATGACCGTTGAATGGGAAGGCAGGGCACCTGTGTGACCATCAGTCCATTCAAACTTGTTGAGGAGAAATGAAGGGGATGGCAGTTCAGGGCCGCAGATCTAATGATTGATGGTACACAACAGTTGGGCATTATCCTGTTCTGTGGCTAGGTGATAAATGTTCTCCGTGGGGCAATCCTGCTGACCTATATCTGTTACTGGCGTTAAAAATTAATACTGATGTGTTCACAATGATCTCAGAGCACTTGCATTAGTAGATCGCCTTCTGTCAAACTTCAGCTTGTGTTGTGCACATGGGGGACAAGGTCCATAGTTATCTTTCATTGTAATCCTGCCAATTGATGAGGTGTTATTTCCGCCGCTCCAGCTTTGTTTTAACAGGGGATAACGTTGTTGACGAGGTGATGGGGACATCTCGCGTCCTCGCCTTCCCTCTCCGCACGTCATATGTGTCCATCTCTAGACAACTTGGCTCAGCATGGTTGCTGCTAGACTACTGTGATAATGGTTTCATCGGCAGCAGAAGGGTATTTGGGCATGTTGATCCAACATGACTGATGCTGCTTTGCCATGATACCTGCCTTTGGTGGAGTGTTGGGTGGCATAAACTTTAGATCATCATCCGATCCTGTTAAAATCAGTGGATTTTGATGACGGATCTAATGTGTAGGCCAAGGTTTAGATCTTGATGCCAAGACTGCAACTGCTGGAGCCTCCAGACCATTGGGTATTTGCTGCAGGACTAGACTGGATAGATATGGCGAATTCCTGCTGTGATTGAGAGAGGAAAAAACAAAAAAGCGCAAAGTGAAAAGTAGATACGTCAAGTGATTTAAAAAATTTATACAATAAAAATTGAGGCTGTTAGTACTTGAGCAGGTTATTATGTACAATTAGCATAATTTTACAAATCAGTAAATATTGGTAAAGAGTTCATATCAGTTTCTGACCTATAGGCATGTATCTCTTATCTATATCCATTATGATTTTCCAATGTGTCTATAAAATATCTTGGCTATCCATGCCTTTTTTTAATTTTTACTTGTACATAAAGAAAAAAAAATCAGTCTGACAACCCTGCTAGAAGGACTGTAACACTTGAAATAGCCTTATGAAGGTGCACCTTCAAAGTAATGGGCAAAAATTGTTGTTTTTTAATGGGGTTGTCCTACTTCTAGCAACTTACTGTAGGAAGCAGACAGCTCCATACGTTGTGCAGTGGCCTGGGTTGGTACTGCAGGCTAAGTCCTACTCGACTAAGTGGAAGTCAGCCTGCAGTACCAACCCAGGCCACTGCACAATGTACAGAATTGCCTGCTTCCTGCAGAAAAACAGATCTAAGTGGGATAATTCCTTTTAATGTCTATTAATGCTTTGACTGGTCAATTTTACATGTTTGTTAACATAGAGGTAGTATAACCGCTTTCGGACCCCTCTGGCAGCGCTAACTTCCCAGAGATCCAAAGATTGGGGAAGTTGAAATCCAACATAACAATTAACCTTATTTCTAATGTCCGGAAAAGCTCTGGACTGAATTGGACACTACATTGCCATATAATTTGGGTTTCCTTATATTATGTGCCACAAAGAGAAATTGGTTTGTGATTATTTGGTGTTTTTGTCTCCGAGCAGATGTTCTGCATTATTGGGTGGGACTGGTTACGTTTCCGTTACACATTCATTTCCAAAAACCTGGGTGACTGTTTGCTAACAGATTCCTGGCTCACTAGCCGATACATTCTGTTTGGCAGGCGGGACAGGTTTGTGTTTGCTCCGAAATGTAGATTTCACTATGGAGCTGTAATTTGTAATGGAACAGCCAGCTCCTGTGGGTGTGTGCTAAAGCCTCTTCAAGCTTCTCGCCAATGGCCCAAATACACAGCCGGCTCTGAAGAGGGCTCGGCAAAGGCAATTCTGAAAGATCAGTGTTATTAATGACTTTATAAGGCCGGGCAATCACGGGCAGATTTGAATTGAGGATTCCACGATCCCTATTCATGTGGGCCATTTGCAGTAAAACACGGGCATAAAAAGGCCTGCATTTTTGCTTTTTTTTTTTTTTTTGTGTTCACCCTCTTGGATATAAATTGCGTATACTGCGAGTGGAAGAAAAACTGCAGCATGCTCCATTTTAGCGCAGATGACCCCCATTGAAGTCAGTGGATGCGAATGTTCCGTTGCCCATACACAATTAACATTGCATATGAGTGGTGGAAACTCTCAACCTCAAAGGAAAATTGATAGAAAAACCGGCGGGGAGGGGAGTGAGGGCTTTCTTCCACGTGGACAAAACACTCATTCGTAATTACTTTCAGTGAATGATCGCAGGTTATTGCTGTGGAATTCTGCATGCAGAATCCGACCTGTTCGTGTGAGCCCAGCCTAACTCTATTTGTACACGAACAGTTGATTTTTGACTATAATGGGGTCTGTTCGGTTTCTACTCGGCTGCCTGGCTTTTAGTTGGAAGAAAAAGCGTTGCATGCAACGCTATTTCTTCCGGTATTTTGTGCCGGATCTGCGACGGAACCTCCGGTTGGAGGGTCCAACACAGATGTGAAGCCACCCTAATCCATTGTAAACTCTGACGCAGCATAGAGGACTCCTGTCTATTAACTTCAAAACATCCTATTATAGTATGGCCAGCACACGGGCAGGTCAGACCCCGCATGCGGGATTCCTGCAGCAGAGTTTGACCCAGTGGCCCCAAGCTTACCGTCTGGCACTCCATTGTGCATGCACAGTAGCCGCCGGCACTGAGGGGTGATGCATATCCCGTGATACTTCCTCAGTGCTCACTGTGAAAGTGCCGCGGGACGAACTCCTTCCATTGACTTCAACCCGCACAAAATGGCGGCATGCTGCGAATTATTCTCCATGAGCCGAAAATGGTAATCTATTTCTGCCCGTGGAGATGTAATAGCGTTTTGCTATTGAATACTATGGGCTGTATTTGCTCCGGTGGCGGACGCCTGCCGCGGACTCTGCAAAGCAAATTTGCCTGTGTGCAGGAGGCCTATGGGAAAATGGAATCTCTAAACTGGACAACTTGTCAAGTTATACTTTTGCATAATTGAAATTCCAGTTTTTTGGGGGGTTTTTTCCCCGCAAATCCCTCCCCTCTGCCTGATTAATGAGTTAGTTTTTTTTTATGAACTAATCATTTACTGTATTCTGATCAGTTTCAGTTGTGTAATTCCTCATCTGTAGAAGTGTTTCCCTTTCCTCTTTGTGCATTAGTGCTCAGCAGAGCTCGGGCCTATTCTGGTTTGTTTCTGCATAGCAGATTGTTGCCGTACATTGTTCTCTGCAGTACTGTACATGCCTTCTTGTAAGGTCAGTTACCCCTTACTTAATCTTGACAGAGGAGTATGCCAAAGTCTGCACGTAGGATTAGATACTTGAGTTCATGCCAACTGTTCGAGAGATGTTGTATTAAGGTTAAGGAAAGGCTGATTGCCCCACCCAACAAACAATCTGACCATCTCTAGAGAAAACATCCTATGTTCTGACAGCTGATTGGCTCATTGTTCAATAAAGCATGGAGAGCTGTACGATACAAGTCAATCGTAGTTGTACTGTGTAATATATTTATACAAGCATGTGTGTACAGATTACTGCCAGGTGCCGGATCACATCTAGATGGTTGGTACCATACAGACAAATGGTGAACATGGTGGAATACTCTTCCCGAATAAGAGAGTTCTTTGCCCTGACAAATGGTGCCCAGTACCCACTGCACAATCCCAGAGCCCCTACTACAGCTAGGTATGGATTACCGTTGCACACTCCTATGCCAAGTCTGAATGTTCCTACTTTTAACATTGTATTGCTGACTTCTGTTGGTCTCATTGGTTTTGATATGAGACTGTTGCGACCATCTGACTCGGAACCAATAATGTTAATATTGTAGGCGTAGGATATGACTTGCAGTTACAAAAGTTTTCTTGGTTGTGACCAATAGGAATCCAGGGACAGTACCCAGAATCGGCTCACGGCTATTAGAAGTGTTAGGGGTGCAGTACCACTTAGAATTCTGGTATATTTGTTAATGTTCCAATAAAGGAGTACATGTTTTATTTCTTACACTTTACATGAGCCTGTAGGTCTCTTCTAATGTCTGTACACTTTCAGAGTGAAGGATAATGCTTTAATGTGCTTGTATGAAGAACCCACTCGTCGTCCTGCCCTGTGAGAACTGCGGCCATGCAAACTTTTTTTCCCACCTAGTAAACTCCTTCAATGGAGCCACTAGTAGCTCAGCCGCACATTGGCGGTTTTTAAAAGCCGCGTTAAAAAATGGTTTTTCGAAAGCTGTATATTTTTAAACACCCACATGTGGTTTAAAAAAAAAAAAAAAGGTTTTAGACAATACAATGCATGTTTGTTTTAAATGGAGTTTTTGTTCCAATTAAAAACCAGGTATGTGAACAGTCTTAGAAAAATTTTCAAGCATGGATGATGTAGCTCCTTCTGGGCATCTGGGATGAGTCCTTCTGAGATTTGCCTAGCATTAGGCGCATCTGCAATATGTGGGAGATCATCATTTTCTTTCACATATTCTCAATCAGCGGCAGGGCTGGTCACAAATGGCGACAATATTGAAAAATCTTGGGCACGTTGACGACCAATTTGGTCACCATATGGAGCCCTGCACGCCGCTTGCTATGTTTTATAACTTGAAGTGTGCTGCAACCAAGAGTATATAATGGTTTAACCCTTTCCAATCCAATTTTGGATTCAGGGTTTCCTAAAAGGCTTTCTCTTTTTGCTGTTATACAATGGTGCCATCTGCTGGATAAAGCCAGAGTGTGTGCGCCAGAGAGGCTCCGACAGCAGAGTAGCTGACAATAGACGGTAAGAATACCCTGTTGGACGTCTTCTGACATTGGAGCTGTACAAGCTTCAATTAGAATGTAGGAAGAAGTCAGACAGTGGATTGGAAAGGGTTAAACCTAACCATAACTTGGTTCATCGAGGATTGGCTGAGTAGCGTTCAGCCAAATTGGGCAGCATTTCCTGGAGGCTGGGATTTTCCACTTCCTGACCAGAAGAGATACCTGAAGACAAGTTTGTGTGTTTGTGTGTGTGTTGTTTTTTTATGCAGCTAGGGCTTATTTTAGGGCTTTGACTGTAGAATTTCCTACGGTCAAAGTTGCACCACAAAGGAAGGTTCCATAGGAAAACAAGCTGCAAAATATTGCAAATTGGGGCTATACAGAGCATGTCGCGATTCTGTATTCTCGCAGTGTCGCAGGGTACAAAACATTGCTTGTGCGGAAGAACCCATAGGAAAGCATGGGCTCCACATGCATGCGATTTGTCGCATTGCACCAAAATTGCCCTTGCGGAAGTGGCCTGAATATGATTGATTTTTTCTTTTTTCTTACATAGGTGAGCACCATTGCATCTCACTTCTCGATATTATACTGATCTGTATTTGGCTGGAAATTTCCCATAATGTTTAGCAATAATATCTCCCTGAGACTTATGGCTCCACGCAGTGAGGACCAACTGGGGTGGTGGTGTTCCTGCCGCTGTAGAAACAAGTTCTGGTGCCATGCAAAAAAAATCACTGCTTGTTACATACAACTTCACGACCAATGAGAAATATCTGTCATACTTAAGATGGTGATAAGTGGGACACATGTTCTTCATAACGGAGCTTCACTTCTGTAACACCAAATGCCATCTTTAGAAATTGATAAATCTTCCTGCCATATTCTAGTAGATCGGAATAAAGTGAGGGCGTATTTACACGGGCACATTTCATATTGTGAATTGTGTATTTAGGTGTGCAATTGTCTCTCTCAATGGTACCATACGATAGAACATGCTGCAAGTTTTCTATTTTTGGGCAATTTTGTTCAAGAATTGACCATTAATCCCAATGGGAGCAAAGAAAAAAAATTGCATCGCATTCGCATGTAAATGTGGGTTATATGCAAGTTCGATGGGACTTTCTATTTTTACTATTGGAACAGCAGGTGATTTTTCACGCAGAATACAATGTGGTTTTCTCGCAAAAGGCATTGTAATAAATAACAAGTTGCGAGTTTCCAAGTGCGATATCTGTCGGTGTAAATGTACCCTTAAGTATAGTTGTAGAGCGGAGACCCAGCGATACATCTACGGCGCGGTACTGGGATACGTTTTTGCTACCAGCAGATAAAGGGGAACGGTTTAGTGTATTGTACAAGAACAAAATGCTCTTCACTCAAATAGCTATTGACGTTTCGGCCTGGCTCCTCTTCTTCTGCTGGGCTCAGTTCACATGTGCGTTAGGGACTCTGTCATAATTCCATTGCTCCTCTTTTGGAGCAGAGAAACGAAACCAACAGATCCATCCCCACACCCCATTAATTTCAATAGGTCTTTTTAAAAACTGAACACGAACAGAAAGCTTCCATCCATTTAACTTTCCATGTTTTAAGCAAAAGGCACATCCTTCAGCGTTATTTGATCCTAACGCCAATGTGAACAGAGCCCATGCTGTCCGCTGTCATATACATCATTTCCCTGTGGGGGTGCTGGACTTTGGACTCCAGAACATAGTGGTGGCAACAGCACCTTCTCCTAATTCTCCTGCCACTTCATTGTTGAGCTCTCTCTGGTCTAGTGGAGCCTACTGCTGTCAGCTTTTGCATATTTATTCTGGACGGTCATCTTGGAAAGTGTGCGTAAGATGATATACTAGTAAAGTCAAGCCAATTACATGCAACCCTTACATTCCAAGAGTACTACCCCTGTCCAGATGCCTTATTGTGGCATATGAAGAGCACAGAATGGGTCTCCCATTTGGAACTCCACATTACGAACCACAACAGAAAGCCACTTGGCAAGAGCTGCTCCCATTCTGGCGGACCTTGTTCCATCCGGTTATCACAGGACCACCAATCATCTGATAGGCCATCCCATAATACTACACTTTTACAGAGGAAATGCTTGGATGCTGCAGCTTTCCCCAGTAATATCAGCTGATTGCCCGGGTTGCTGAGAGCAGGACTGGGAGGATCAGCATCCAAGGAGGGGATGTGCAGGTTGGCACTACCCCTTTTTAGTGCCTTTTACATGTGGTGATCCCCTGAATGATCATCTCCAATCATTATCTAGTGTAAACATGTGCAGCAATTGAAGAATAATCTGTTTGTTGGTGACATCTCTTAGGGGGTTTTTAAGGTACTTTTGCACTAGCCGATAGTTGCCCAAATCGCTCAACAGAGCGAGAAGTAGCTCAGTTGTCACTCGTCATTCTGTTCCAGCTCACGGTTTCTCGCTCGATATGAGCAACTCCTGTTTTTTTTTCTGTGACTGGTGGTGGGCATCCCAGAACAGTATCTGGCCCACTCCGCCTCCATTCGCCTGAACGCCAATTGCTTCTGTGTAAGACACTGGAATAAAAGTTGCTAGTATGGCTGTCTGATGCTTATGCCTTTCCACATGTGCAATTAACACATGCGATAGTGCTAATCGCTGGGCTGTGCATGTGCTGGCAGGTTCAGCTCAGCAATTGTTGGGAAAACTCGAGTGCTAGCAGCAGCCACTAGCACTTATCTAATTGCCCAGGGTGGAACCTTGCACTGCTGGCTACATTTGGCGACTCACCTGCATCAGCCACTGGCAGCATGACTTGCTGATAAGTAGTACTGTGTTAACAAATATGGCTTGAGCATGTTTGTGTGACTAGTTGCACCGTGTGCTCTTACTCTAGTGCTGACCTACAAATAATTGTTGGCATAACATCCATCCACCAGTCGCACCAACAATTGCCGGCAGGAAAATACAAGTGTTGCAATTCTAAACTACTTGCGATATCAATTGGTGCTCAGTATCTGCAATCTATCTGTGTATGGCTGCTTCAACCCCATTAGTATAATTGCTTTAGGACCACTTTTATAATGAGATCTACTTTCTGATGTGGTCCGTGGTGTTTCTAAGAGTTTATAGGCTTTGTGCTTATACGTCGGCCATGTTCTCTGTTTGACAGAATAGAGCTTATATAGTCTTGTAGTGAAGTGTGTGGGAAGATTTTGCTGCTTGATGGCAGATACAGAACATATCAGGTGTTACATATTTTGAATGGCTACAAAAAATAGTTGTTTCCTTCCTCCAAATCCACTTTCACAGCTGACATCTGTATAAGTTTTCCCATTGCCAGGAAGCTGAGAGCTCACAGGCCGTTCAATCTGTAGGTCTTCCTTTCATCCCCTCTTTCGGGCCCCTGTGAAACATCTTGAAATTTGTGTTGCACCCGTTGGCCTTCAGTGGTGTGCTATGCCGCTAAGACCTACTAAACATGTTTACATTTTTCAGGCATCTGGTGAGTGTTCTGTAACTCTGGAAGGTTTGACTTTGACCCCGCTCCTGTGGGAATGTAAAAGTATTGGCTCTAGAGTTTTATTAATTGCCACAAAATGAGCACTTAATTCTCAACATCTGTTGCCTGTTGGCCAGAAAGCAAGTACGAGAATGACGTGATGGTTGACTCGGAAGATGTTGCTGAGAACGTCAGTAGGATGTTGCAGTTATAACCACATCTGTTTTTTATGCTTTGCTTTGTAGTAATAGCGTCACAATATAATCAGATGTAGCATAGTGATCTGACCAGTTAGTTGTCTGAGACCCCAAAGCACGCTTTCTTCCTCTGTTGCAGTAACTCAATTCCGAGATGGTAACTGTAACAAATGTGCACTTTTGCATAGCCAGACTATAGTCACATTCCCCCGCTGACACATCCACTGAACTTCTGCTGACGTCACATTACCAACCCTTGCGCCTTTAAGGTTGGGTGTATGGGTACATCAGCAGCAGCTACGTCACTAGCGGTGGGCCATCCTTGCCATCGGATGAATGAGTCCATGTAGACTGAAGAACACGGCACATGCAGTTTAACGAACACAAAGGCTCATGGGTATGTACATGACAGTGAATTGGTGGCCATTGTAACATAAATGGAGGACTAAAGAATGGTCTGGGACAACCCCTTAGCTTAATTTAAAAGGAATTCTAGAAAAGTATACCTTTTTATCTATGCTTCCTATCTTTTCTGGTAAACGGCAAATAAAAAAAAAACTTGTAATGCCGGGTTGGTTTTATACAGGGATTTAATTGGTAGTTTAGTCACTTTAATCAACAAATGGTAATGTGATGTTTTTCTTTCTTCCAATCAGAAATTGAAGCCAAGGAAGCCTGTGACTGGCTCCGAGCTGCAGGATTCCCACAGTATGCACAGTTGTTTGAAGGTAATAACTGGTGAGACTAGCCAATTTTTTTGATGCTTCTCATTTTTATTTTTGAAATCCTGGATTCCTTTGTGCCAGAAGGCCCATTTATACACAACGCTCAAAATTTGTTCAAGCGATGGCTTTTGAGCGATAATTGTTGTGTGTAAATGCTACCATCATTTGCTTTTCTGCTGAGCAATGATTTTTAACACAGCATAAGAACCATCCTTGGGCCGGCCAGCTGATAGCAGGGACCGCACGCTGTGATTCTCCGCATGGAGCGCTGATAACCTTGTTTCAGCTGCTGTCCCGCTGGAGAACAATGCAGCGGTATGCAGATAACAGACCACCTGTTATCTGCCTACAGCAAATGGAGGTTCATTTGCACACAAATGAAGCTACTAATCAGCATTAGTGCCCTTTAGTAGCTTATGCCAAATGATCTCTCAATTGTCATTCACGCTATCACAAATTTTGAGCGATCATCTTTGCTTCTAAACGGGGCTTTACCTACATATACCCTGTTGGCGTAGATGAGAAAAGCTCTTATTTTTGCTATTTAACAATAGGACATGAAGGAAACCTCAATAACCTCATTGGCTGGGGTTTCTTCAGTAATTGGCTTTCTTCACTAATGGTGCTTGCAATTAAAGATGTATTTTTCCAGGACTGCAATACTGATTACCTTTAGTATTAGCCATCAGTATCTGATCCCTGTGGTCTGCTGCTTGGATGAGCGCCACAGCTTCTTCTCATGTCAATGATGTCATGTTCATTTGACATGTGGCCTTGGAATGCCTCAGTCCTATTGGATTATTGAGCTGCTTTACCAGGCACTGCTATTAGAAAATGTATAGCATTGTACCTGCTATGCAGTGAAGAGGTCATCCGAGCGCTGCTACCTCTTCAAACAGCTGATCAAATATTGGTGACCTATGCTGAGGATCGGTCATCAACATTGGAATCTCAGAAAACCCCTTTAAGGCATAGCTTGGCCAGTGCTATGTCGCCATAGTACCCCAACCTTGTGTACAAAGGACTATAAGATGAGAGATTCAAGATGTATGAACTGGTTTTTATATGGGATTTGGTGCTGGAACATAGGAGCTTGGTTGCTATGGGTAGTAGCACTGTTGAGAATTTTACTGCAATTCTGGCTCTTCCTGTTAATGTGACATTGGTGCTACATCATCCTTTTCCAGCATTGCCCAACGCCCTATCTGAGACAACCTGAGCAATACTGTGATGCACCAAATTTTATGATCGTTGGGTTGTTTTTTAGAGTCGATGGACACCTGCATGCTTGAATGGTAGTTCACCTTATTGGTATTTTTCTGTCATTTTAGATTTGCAGTTCCCAATTGATATAGCAACCGTCAAGAATGACCATGAATTCCTTGATCGAGATGCCATGGAATCCCTGTTCAGGTAATGGTCAATAAAATAAAATCTGTTTTAACACTTATACATTAGTAACATATTAGCATTTTTAACTATTTTTAGGCTCTATAGGGAATGTTGTGTTTTTTTTGGGTGGTGGGGTGTTATAGGGAGTTAAATTTAAATCCTGCTCTGTTAATTGGGTTGTCTCTTGATTTAAATGGTTAAAAAAAACAATACTTCTGTGACTAAATATTGCTCTTGGGCTGTATTTACATGGCCGATAGTGACTCATGGCTGAGATTCTCGGGCACGACTTGAGTTGCATTCGCTGCATGTAGACACCCCATCTGTGTGCTGTTCGGGACACCGTACATTTGCATGTACTACTCCAAACATAGAGCCATTGTAAACAGTGGAGTCTATTTTTGTGCTTCTCGGAATGCACAAAAGTGGTGCAAGAATATTGGCCGTGTAAATATGGCCTTATGTACATATTATGGTCGACACTCATGGTCTGTAGCTCAGTTCAGTTCCACCACTTGCATCCTCTTGTACACAGGCTACATAGTGATTTCTGCTATTGGACAGCCCACCCAATATGAAGCGGCCATAAACACAGGAACACTTCTTTATTTTATGTTCCAAATGGAAATTGTCTAGCATTATCTGATTGAGTAATGTATTAGTCATGTTGAATTCTAACACTGTTTGCTAGTTCACCTTACAAAGCATGATGCATCAATGTTTGCAGAACTTTGTGGCCCCTCAGCCTAGTCGCCTTTCTGGATCGTGGAGCACTTTCAAATTTGGGTCTCTGGAGATTTCTGAATCCCTCCAACAAAAGTGTAATCTTCAGCTCCTAGAAAGTATAGGTTCTCTAGTGGAGATCCAGTTGGTGTACAAGCATGCCCACTGGGAATAAGTATGCAAATTAGTTCTCCTGAAGGTAGAAAAGGATTAATCTCTCTAGTGCCACCTATAGGTAGCTACTCTGTAAATGAATGTCCATCGTTTTGCCCATTTTAATAAGTGATTGCATTTCTTACAATGTAATAATTCTGGAGGATCTTTTCTTGGAACTCTGCATTGTAACATTTCTCTGTCATTCCACCTAGAAAGTCATGAATATTTTGACAAATGGGTGCTATCAGTTTGAAGGTCTATCTGTACACCATCTAACATTGTTCTATCGGTGCTTGCTGTGCATGGACTGTTAATAGTAACACCCACCTGTCAATTTATATTCATGCATTTCTAGCAGAAATAATAGGAACAGCCTAGTGCAGAGTTATGAGAAAAGTTGCTTCAAAATTTATACTTCATGACAAATACAAGTATTTCTGAAAATGGGCATGTGAGGGGAGATTGTAGGGCTTCTTTTTAAACAGCCTTGAAATATGACTAAGGGGATATTGGGCAAACCAAAGACATTGGGATATATTGACCTCACTGGTTCAGCGGTCTTGCTTATTGCCCTTTATGGAGTAGGATTCTGGTTGAGTAAGATACCTTCGACGCTCTTGGAAGGTGCTGGTTCTTGCTACTTTAGGAGAGCTAATTTTCAACTTGGTACATTTCTCATTAAGTTTTGGTTTAGCAGTCAATGAATATAGTTTTCTATGGTCCATGTACTACTGTAAAGCATATCTCTAAATGCTCTTAATAGCGGCTCAAGCAACATGACAGCCCCCGTAGTGTACAGACAATAGAATAAAAAGTCTACAATCAGAAAAATTTATAACTGATGGAAAAGAAAAACAAGAAAAAAACCGTAATCCAGCTTTAGTTTGTGTAATGAGTAGTTTTGTTTTGCTATTCCATCAGGTATTTCAGCTCAGAAATGAAGGTCTGGGTGCAACATTACATCACTTTGCACACACTGTTGCCTATCTTTCCTTACGTTGTCCATAATACGGTAATGGGCAGCACCCAGATCATTTGACTCTTATGTAAGATTTGGGCTCACAATATTCTGTGGAGAAGTAAAATTAAAGTTTTGCTAGCATTTTCTGCTTAATGTCCTGAAAGAAGAAGAATTTATGCATTATCTTTTTTTATTATAAAGACGCCTGAACACCCTGAACAAATGCGCATCTATGAAAGTGGAAATAAGTCGTCATCGTAAAAAGGTATGTGTATTTATCCTAAGACAAAATTTTTAAAACCTGTAGTGTTTTTCTAATTCATGCTTTCCCTTGGCATGTGGATGAGACTTGTAAAATCCCCATCTACTTGCTGCTACCGTTTTACACTGAGGACTGAGTAGTGAATATACGTATTAAAAACTTTTTAGTGTCTTTGTTTTGAAAACCCAAGTAGTAAAAACAAACCCAATAACCTTTTTTTTAAATATTTTTTTTCGAAGAGTGATGACTCAGAAGAGGATGAGCCTTGTGCAATCAGCAACAAATGGTCTTATCAGAGGCAAAGCAGGCGTTGGTCACGTCTGGAAGATTTTGATTGTTCTATACATGATGAAGCCGCAAGCCTTTCTACACCAATTATCAAGAGTGAAAGAGAAGATCCTTCAGAGCCCGGAGAAAGAAATGATGCATCTTCACTGCATAGCTCCAGCAGTGGTGAGAGTGACTGTTTCCCTAAAACATATGAAGATCTGGAAACTAGTAGAAGTTCTTCAAGGTGCTCCTCAGTGAAACTTGTTTCACCAGATTCTACACTTAGCGTTTCCCCTTCTCCAAGTGAGATGCTAAATGTAATAGGTGAGGAAAAGTTGACCGATAAACCACCTAGCAAGAAAGGTAGTCTTCTTAGGAAAATGGAAAAGCTTCGTCTCAGAAGCTCAACTGTTAAGAAAAATCTCCACCCAAAGGATAAACCTATAATTGGTAGTCCAGTTCTGCTTGATGGTTTTGGTGACGAGAAACTGCGCAACCTCAACTGTGTCAACATTTCAGATCTAGCAGAAACCCAAAGTAAAGCAACTTTTTCTAGTTCTTCACAAACCTGCAGCAGTAGTAGTCCATCTGAAAACAGCAGCACTGTGAGTACCCCAAGCCCAGTTATTCGCGTCAGAAGCCATATGAAGAGGGGTGGAATGTATGTTGAAGACTTTGACCCCACCAAGTTATCCATTTGGAATGATATTTCTGAGCAGAACTTTAGAAATGAAAGACATTTGCATGAAACCCAATTGTTTCAGATCCCACATGGCCACAAACCTGGGACATTCCCTAAAGCACTTACTGGCGGTATTTTATCACCTGTAGATAACACCTCCGTAAACTGGAGAACTGGAAGTTTTCATGGCTGTAATCGAAACAGAATGAGATCTAGTGGCTCCAGGGATACTGAAGCACCTCCAAGCCCACTGTCACTTGTGGACAATCGGTTAAGCATTTATGATAATGTGCCAAATCTTCCCTTCCATTTTAATAGACTTGGATCACCTAGTGATGATGTCTTTTCAGAACTAGAGAATGTAATGGAACATGTGAATGGACTTCAAAAAATGGTCAGTTCATGGTCTGAAAAGCTCTCCGATGATGGGGACTCTGACTTTGCTAATGACTCCGCTTCACCATGTCCGTCATCCCCAAAAACGTTTCATCTTGAAGTGAATGAACATTTACACAAATCAAAATCGGACCATACCGATCCTGAATGTGCTAAACCGTGCACAGATGGCGACTCTCCAATTCTGCCGTACATAACCATTTCAGAAATTGAGGAGTCCTTAACAGACTGTAGCAGGTTGGTTATCAGTCAATAATGGCATTCATGGTTGTGTCACTAGAAGGGTCATTTGCTGCATTTCTTTATATGGGCTTAAACTTTACACATTAAGGAAGATTTACTGTAACATAGCTTTGGCGCCAGTTGTGAAATGTCATAATAAGAGCAGATGTTTGTGTCATGCTTGATACTTATCAAAAGTGTCTAAAAGAGGCGGCATGGATTTGTTGAGTTGTAAAATGGAGGCATGTGGACGGAGTGATCTACATCCCGCTTCGCCTCCGTTCACTAAATGATCCTCGCTCATGTGTTAAAGCGCTGGGGCGACTGTCGGGCACTAGAGCTCCTGACAGTCGTGCCATGTAAAAGGACTCTTAAGTCTACGCTGTCTAAATATTGGACTAGATTATTAAATCTGCCCCATTGTTTTTTCTTTCGAAATGTTGGAAGTTTAAGGAAGGGTCTTAATTCTCATTCTTTGATGTGAAACCAAGGGTGTGACCACGATGTGAGAGCTACAAATTGTTTAGTTAAAAAAAGTTACTATATGAAACTGGCTTAAATTGTGAATCTTAAGAGTTTGTAATTTTTTAAAATTAATTTATTTAATTTTTTTAATTCCCCTATATAGCAATGTTCTCAGGTCACATGTATTAAACTAGTGTAACTAAAGATGGTCCTATATCGTACCGGATTATTGAAGCATTCCCCAGTGTAGCTAGTCTATAAACTAATGCATGGAAAGTTATGTCCATATACTGCAGAACTTCAAAGGCTTTCTATTTGTTGAATTTGCAGACAAAGTCCAGAGCCTGAAGATCTTTCCTTACAAGTTGACAGGCAGTCAGCAGCCCACCTCAACCGGATCCAGAAACTGTCTTTGTTAAAACTCACAGCGTTGATGGATAAATACTCCCCTTCCAGCAAACAGGGATGGAATTGGTAAGAATGATTAAATGACCAAATCTTTCCCAACAAAGCTAGCACTGAATAAAGACAAACCGCGTTACCCACTACCCCCCCCCCCCCTAACTTTTAACAATACTATGACATTTTAAGACTACATGGTCTCTCAGACAGATTAGCTATAGCAGCAACCTGGTAGTTTTATTGTAAGTTGTTGTGGCGCTTTGTCACTTCTCCTGCCCAACACAGGAGTGCAGATGGCAGGGGGGGTGGCGGCTAAAAGTGGTTTGACTATCGGTTTGCTAGGTTTAGGTGTAAACCTGCCAATTGGAAATAGTAAATAATACACTGGACAGCAACATTAATGGATGGCCAACGTCTACTGATGACCATGCATTACAATATAGGTTTACTGATCCTTGATGATTTTGACATGAGTTATCAACACCTAAACAGTAAAATGCTTTAAATACGACATTCTCTTTAAAGGACTGTTCCAAAATTCATCCGTAAAATCAGAGCTCCAGACTACAAGGATAAGAACGTGTTTGGAGTTCCGCTCCTCCTGAATGTTCAGAGGACAGACTACCCTATACCGAAGAGCATCCTTCTAGCTATGGATTATTTGCGCATCCACTTCCTTGATCAGGTATGTAGTGCATTGTATTTCTTTCTGTTACATATACTCCTAGTACTAGAATTATCAGGTGTTTGAGTAGATGCGTAGACATGCATGAGTCGATAAGTTGGCAATGTGTTACAGCATGTTGTGTCTATGGATGTTTTTATGCTGAAATCATAGGACTGATGTACTGCATAGCTATGGAAATGGAGATTAAATGCTTTTTCATGATGATGAATGAACCTTAAAAACACTTACATGATATTGTATCAGTCTTAGTTGTTTAAAAGAGAAATGACTCTGGATTTATTACATTGATAGTGTAGGTACAATGTATGAAACTCGCATGTTCGCACCTTTCTCTTCTCTATGTCTCCATGAAGACTAATTGTAACTAGTATAGAAGAATAACTAAAATTGCTGAAGAAAAATCAATTTAAAAAAAAAATTTTTTATTCAAGGTTGGTCTTTTCCGAAAGTCTGGTGTGAAGTCTAGAATACAGGCCCTTAGAGAAATGAATGAACTGGACCCCAACTATGTGAATTATGACGGCCAGTCTGCTTTTGATGTGGCAGACATGGTAAAGCAGTATTTCCGGGATCTGCCTGAACCTATCTTCACAAGCAAATTATGTGAATCCTTCCTGCACATTTATCAGTGTAAGAGTTTATCCTTTTACTAGACATGTTCTTATCTCTAAATATGGAGACGTCCTTTTTAATGCCTCTGAGAATTATCCAAAACTCTGAGACTTTAGACTGTATCCTTGAAGGGATTGTCCATGTGTCAAAATGGCAATAGAGACTCTGTGTGTCCGTGGTATAGCCAGAACTCAACCAGGGCTCAACCATCAAGCGTGGATCTCTGTTGTTGGCTGCAGCAGCCTGTGATGTCTCGCACACAGGCTGCTGTAGCATGTAAACAATACGTCACAAGGTAGACCAATGACTGCAGCTTTAGACACAATGGGGAGCTGGGACAGATGATCTGACAACCCCTTGAAATGTCAGCCAGCTTTTTACTGTAATATCCTAAATGTACAGAACATTAGTTGATAAAGGGTATATAAATTGAGGATTTTGATGTTACACCTTGCTGCTCTAAATGGGCTCACCGAGTTGTTGCCTATTTTAACATGTATGTAATTTCTTGTACAGATGTGCCAAAGGATCAACAGTTTTATGCTGCTCAGGCGGCCATACTGTTGCTGCCAGACGAAAACCGTGAGGCTCTTAAAATGCTTCTCTACTTCTTCAGAGATGTGGTTGCTTGCGCAAATGAAAACCAAATGACTCAGACCAACATTGCAGTGTGTCTTGCACCTAGCTTGTTCCATTTAAACTCTCTGCGTCGGGAGAGCACTTCGTCATCGAGTAGGTGAGTTTAAACCGGATGTTGGTGTTTCTGTGTGTTGTGAGGTGCAACTTTTGTATTTTTACAAGAAATTACTTGTGTTTTTCCGAAAGGCATAACATGATATTCCTATTTTTTCTCCTTGAGGTTGCAGCATTGCCTCATTAGGTTTAGTCTTGGACTATGAGTCGTAATTAAAATGTCAAATTTTTGCCATACAAGTCTAAGGCAAAGAAACTCATTATAGTTTCTATATGTTTCAAAATAATGTATGAGACGTGAATGGAGTAGTTTTTGAAGTGGCATAGTGCACTTGTTGGTGTCTGTGCTCCTGTACCTGGATTTCTACTTCTGCATTTCTTTTCTTTATTGCATTCATTATACAGGGTGCAGTCGGAAAGACTCAGCGCTAGATGTCAATACTAGTGTCCTATATTGAAGCAGGATACAATAATAGAAGGGTATGGATGTGCAACATGATGGTATGGCACACACGCCCCTGGGGGCCCAGAACATGGGTTTAAACTTTGTTTTATGGTTCCTGTAAGAAATGGAGAGTATAACCTAAATTGCAAAGTTGAAGAGTATGTCTCAAGTGTTAAGTGCTATGGGACCGTTGCGTCACTAAAATAAGGAAATGTAAGTTCTAGTAGTATGGCCTATACGAAAGTATACTTAAAATGACTGCCTTCTGCTAGGATAGGGGCTGATCATCCAGAAAGCCATCCACCGGTGTCTGCAGGAGATTCAGGTCTAACGAAGCGATTGCAGCAAATTCCCACCCAAACATTCACAGTGAAATTTGCATTGTTTTCTGCTTGTCATCTTCTTACTAGTAATTTGCATTTCATCTGCACTGAATCAGTGCTTTGCTGTTCACTAACACGGTCCCACAACGATGGTGTCAGCCCTGAGCTGCACTGGCAAACTGCTCCATGCATGAATTGTATCAGAAGGCCGCCACTTCGAGTATTCTTTTTTTACTTCAATCGTGGCAGCGGTCCCACAGGACTTAAAGACATGCAAAGGGGATTTCTGCTTCTCACATGTTACTCTTCAACATTGCAATCAGGTTTATATCACAAAATTGAAATCCACATTTTGGGGCCACCAGTGAGCTGTGCGCCATACCATTGTGTAGCGCATCCATGACTTCCTATTCAAGTACACTATTGTTTTTAATATAAGACCCCAATATTGACATCTAGCGATGGATCCGTCTTTCTGACTACAGGTAGAATAGAATTGTTAATTCAGCGTTCCCACAATGGAGCCTCTAAAAGTTTGTTTAGCAGAGCTGCAGCCAGTAATGGGTTAAGAGTGTCAATGTTTGGAGGACATTTTATTTATTTAATTGAGCTGCCTAACTTGATGATGGAGAGGGATGTCCGTTATCTCATCCTAGTTGGATTCTACATAAAAATGCAATAATCCAGCAAGGTTTTCAGGCCGCTCAAAGGCCTCAAGACCCTCGCGGTGTCCTTCCTGCAAGCGGAGGACTGGCAGCAACTATAGGCAGATCACAAACTTTCTGTGGTTCTGTTTAAGCGTGTATCATTGTTCGGCAGTCTGACAGCGCTCTGATTTAGTATGTGTGACGGCTGGTTACCATTTCTGCCGGAAGTCCTTTTACAAGGATTAGCATCTTTATTTTTTCAGCTAATTCCATGCCCTAACAGAGCTCCTTTGGATGCGGCATGAGTGCTTCATTGTTTTTGTTTAATAAAGGCTTCTCAACCACCAAAAAAGCCTACTTGGAACAAGATTGCAGACATATAGATGTTAATGTTCTACTTTGATTGAAACTTCAAAGACCTGTAATCTGAATGGCCTAGCTCCAAGGATTAATGTCTTATCAGCCGCTGCTTTGTGCGGCATCCTTCATTGGAGTGTTCTGTAGATAATTGGGCAGGAAATGTCGTGTAATGACTTAAACCTGTATGTTAACGTGGAAACTGTTTACAATAACCAGTCATGTCAAAAGTCTAATACCCCAAGAAATGGTTTTATCAGTAGGCCTCTGCAGAATCCTAATGTGTGCTACTAGACAGAGGTTTCACTGAAGCCCCTTTTACACACAACGGTTATCGCTCAAAATTCTCTCAAACAAGCAAAAGTGAGTGACAATCGTTCAGTGTGAAAGCAATACTATCACTCATTTTTCATTGGCGGTTGTTCGGTCAGCTTTAACAACCTCTTTAGCATTCGCTGGCTTCTCGTCCTTTGTGAAAGCTCCCCGCACAGCGCTGAGCGAGCTGCCGGCAGGACTTTTAGTTTGAATGCTCTGCATGAGCGCTAACTACCTTAGAGGTGACAGCTCTCGTGCAGTCGCTGAAACTGTTGGCCCATGTAAAAGGGCCTTTAGAGTTTTGGGGTCCCAATGCCAAATTTCTACTAGGACCCCTCCAAGTGTGGCATACTAGTAAGGCCTCATGTCCACTGGTGGATCGGATTCCGCATGCGGGACCCCGCAGCAAAAGCCGAGCCTGCCTGCGGCCAAGGACAGTGTATACCCGTCTGGGTCTTCTGTTTTCTTCACTGCGGATGTGTGTGGAAGCGCCGACCGGCACCCCGCAGCACATGCACAGTAGTGTTTGTGTGTTTTTCACGGACCAAAATTGCATACACCTTTTATAAATGAAGCCATGCATGACTGTACTGTGTACATTGTTTGCTTAAGGATTATAAATGGACAGTGCAGAAGATTCTGTCATTCACAAGTACAAAGCTGAGTTCTGTATTTCAACCCTATGCAAAATCTGATATCACTAGTAAGTAACATGTTGAATGATCAAATACCTGCTTTTCTTTAGGTCAAGCCAGAGAAAGTATAGTCTTGGAAAACCAGACCAGAAAGATCTAAGTGAGAATTTGGCAGCAACTCAAGGATTGGCTCATATGATTTCTGAGTGCAACAGACTATTTCAGGTATAAATTGACCTGCAATGCAAAACTTACATGTGATAGTCCTTCAGTAAATGAAGGCGGAGCGAGCCAGAGATCTCTTCCGGTCGCCCTCCTCCATTCACTGAACAGGCAATCGTTGCCTACTCCCATTGAGCAAGAACTCACTAGTCTTCACTCAGTAGTTGCTGATGACTTTGTTTCAGCTCACTGAGATGGTTTCTCGCTCAGTACCCTCTGGGGCCCTGTGCTTACATGGACAACTGTCCCTGAAAATAGCTCGTTTTTAGTTTTATCTATTTTTTGCCCAATATTTGGCCCACAGACACCCCCAGGCTACTTTTCTCATATTTTGAGGTCTTATTAAAACATCCTGCCTGTTTAAATTATTCCTACCACACTGCCCCCACCGAACAGTTCAGGTAAAGGATTCACTAGTTTTCAATAGAACTTTGTTTCTGTTGCAGTGGTTCAGGCAAAATGGCTGACTTTTTATACTCCTGCGAAAAAATAGAATAAGAAATGTATACAACTTTATAACTTTTTTTTTTTTTTTTTAATTAATTTATTTTTTCCTCACTGCCTTCTTGCATATAAATGACATTTCCTTTTAAATGAACTATAGTGAAATACAACCAATAAGGCTTTTTTGCTGGACTGCCTTGGGGCCTTAATGACATGGCAATCTTACATATTCACTTTAGGTAAACAATATATATATATATTTTTTTTAGACTGCATACACAATTGAAACGGGCGGTGATTAAATTGCAGTAATTTAGGATTCAAGTACGAGGAAGTATTTTATATTTCTGGAACTATTTTAACTTTGTCTATTCCTGTGTAGGTGCCAGACTATTGCCATGACCTCTGTCTGAATATCTGTAAGCCACTGTCCAACACTTCAGAAGTGACCATGAACACCTCCACAACTTCCCTGGCAGCACACTCCAATACCCTAATATCCCTGGAAAACTCTATGCAGAATCTTCTCCGAGATGCCAAGGACAAATATCGAAGTTGGGCGCCTTGTGCAGGGTTTGAACACGTTGAACTAGCTTACAAAAAGGTAAACGTGTGCTTCCGTTTTCCATTCCATGCTAGTTTTGCATGGATCAATAAGAATATTATTGTATTTCCATTTGGTTTGTGGGCACAGTGGTGGTAAATTTTATTTTATTTTTTTAAATATTGCACCTTATGTTGATATCATAGTTTCCAGCCATGACTCAAAAAAATGTTTTTAGGAGCAGCGAAATAACATCTAAAATGACTCAATTATTGCACATTTCTGTTTTCGTAGGTAGAAAATGATGAGTATCCAATTAGGTTATGGAAAGTTTCCATTGAACTTGAAGCCACACCACAAATGGTTTTGCAACATATACTAAGGGAACAACACACCTGGGACCCAAACCTTCAGCAGTCTAAGATCATAGAGACACTAGATGAAGATACTGAAATCTATCACTATTCAGAAGAGAGTATGTCTCCCTTACCACTCAAGGAATATGTAGTTTTAAGGTAAGGATTTTATACCTTTTTTTGTTTTAAAGCGAATGTGCAGTTAGGAGCTCAATGACACTTTAGTACCTATCGGTAGTAGTGACCGATTAGTGGAATAATCGTTCTTGACGCCATCTTGCAGTTTTCATGAAAATGCTTGTGAATCGGGACAGTCAATTCCAACTCCCATTAAAGTCAATGGGAGTAAAAATCGTGGTCACCAATTTGTTCTCCAGAAGATCCCTCAATGCAGCCAAAGCTTCAAAATATTGCATGGGACTACAGCCACACATCTGGCGAGCACTGTACTCCTTCCAAAAATTGGTTAAAATAGTGTACAATGGTGTAGGGAGGGGTCAATTGTAGCACCAGATTGTCACTGAAAGCAGAAGGCCCACAGAGGGTATCCTAGATCAAAAATTGTGCCAATGAGGACAGTTGGTGGGCTGCTTGTTTTAAAAGGAATGTCATAAATTTTACAAGACCAAATTCTGCATGATAAAGACAACACTTAAGCACGGAGCTTCTCCAAGGAACAGCTGTTAATAAAACAAGATGTCAGCTCTGCTGCCTGCAAACTTTATGACTTTGCTTTTAAAACGGGCAGCATGCCTGCTATCATGTTTTTATATATGGCTGTTCCTTGGAGAAGGGACTTTTTATTTGTATAGTGCAAAATTATTCCGCAGCACTTTCAGTTAATTTATTTATTACCCCCGCCCCCCCCCCCCCCCAAGCTGCTATCATGACTCTCCCTGTCTGTCCATGTGTGGTTAAGCACCTCATTATCTTCAATCTGTTTGTCATCCTCCTGAGTAGACTGTCACAGTGAGCACTGGGAGCTGGCACCTCCATTCCCTCAAGTACACATTGCCTGTGGAGGGCTGACCGCATTTTTGAAGAAAAATTCTTACTTTGCAGCATTTTTTGCTCATCTGCCTAAAACTTTTACACAGGACTGTAGACTCATACTTTCACATCTCAGCTGATTCAGAAATGGGCAGAATAGCAATGTCCAGTGGACTGGAAAGTCCTTCTCTATACTCCCTCCCATTTACTGGTAATAGGCAATTGGATAGGTTGAAATTCGTCTCATTTCGCCTGTAAATTCTGTTCACCCCTTTTTTTCAGAAAAGTAACTGGTCCACATTTTGAGATTTCAAACTTTTTAGTCAACAGGGCTGGCCTTGAGCTATGTCCTGGGTCATATGATACATAATATCAAAAGTTTAGCACGTTTCTAAATTTCTTAAAGCACTTGGGTGCAAACCATTAGGTTCAGTGATTCTCTTCAGCTTAGTCTTTTATAACCCCTTTGGAACAAGCAGACATGTATTGTGTAAATGAACAGTTCTTTTAATGTAAACCTTTTAACCCCTTAACGACGGCCCCATCGGGAAACTACGTCCTCAGAAAGTGGGCCTTAATCCTAGAGGACGTAGTTTTATGCATCCTCCTTTGGATTGATGCCCACTGGCCTGAGGACGTGACAGCTCCATGCTGTCGGTGCCCGCAGGTAGCCGACAGCATGGAGCTGTCATCCCAGGATGCGGGCAGTCCCCCCCCCGGCATTGCGATCGGCGCTATAAAATGAATAGCGCCGATCGCAAAAAAGTAAAGAAAACAGTGTTAAAAAGTAGTAATTCAGCTGGTATGATGGATCGGATCCATCACGGCAGCTGAAAATACTCACACGGCTTGTCGGCGGTGTCCCCCGGAGATCTGGTCCTCCCGGACCCGCCGGCGGCCTTCTGCGCATGCGCGCCTGACGATGACGTCACGCGCACGCGCAAAAGCCCGGGTGTCCCCGGCAAATTTAAAATCTCCTGGCTCCCGGCTCCTGAAGGTAGCCGGGAACCAGGAGGTGTTACCGGGGACCACTGTGAGTGGTCCCCGGGCCCGCGATCACCGCTATCCATTGCGATAGCGGTGATCGCGAAAAAGTTGAAAAAGTAAAACAAAAGTAAAGTTTCACCTCCCCTCATGGATCGGATCCATGAGGGGAGGTGAAGATACTCACCCCCGGTCCTCTGCGATGTCCCGGGACCCGAAATCCCCGTCTGCGCATGCGCGCCCGATGATTGACATCGGGCGCGTGCACAGAGGGGCTCGAGCCCCGGGAAATTCAAAATTGCTCTGCTCCTGGCTGCCATGTGTAGCCAAGAGCAGAGGGATGTCACCAGGGACATGATCACTGTCATCCAATGGATGACAGTGATCATGTAAAGTAAAAAAAAAAGTGCAAAAAGTAAAAAAAAAATAAATAAAAAAAGGGGTAAAAGGTTAAAAAAAAAAAAGTGCAAAAAGTAAAAAGAAGTTTTAAAAAGTTAAAAAAAGCTTGCGTTTCATCTCCCCCCACGGATCATATCCGTGAGGGAGGATGAAATGACGTACCTAAGGCCTGCGGATTTATCCGTGGACCTCACCCCAGCTTCTGCGCACGCGCCCGTCACCAATGTGGCAGGCGCATGCGCAAAAGCCGTGGTTTTTTAAAATCTCCCTGCTCCTGGCTACAAAACTTAGCCGAGAGCCTGGAGATTTCACGGAGGGCCGCGGTGAGCGGTTCCTGGTCACGTGTTCGCCGTTATCCAAAGAATAATGGCGATCATGTAAAAGTTAAAAAAAGGTGAAGCTTCATCTCCCCTCACCGATGCGATCGGTGAGAGGAGATGAAACTTTTTACCGGAGGTCTCCATATTTACACCCCGACGCAATCTTCTTCCGTGAACTTTCCCGTATTCTGCGCATGCGACCGCCGGCAAAACACCGGACACATGCGCAGGAGATCGGGGAGCCCAGGAAACTTAATATCTCCTTGCTCTCGGCGACCAACGGTCACAGAGAGCCTGGAGCAGTGACGGGTGGCCTCGTTGAGCGGTCCCCAGTCACGTGAAAAAATGGTAGCGATCTACCTTTGGCCGGTCTCACATGACCGGATAGGAATTACGGATTCCGCATGCGTCTGATTAGCGGTAATACGCAGATCAATCGCATTGGATTACACAATTCCGCTCACATTAGCGGGTTGGAATTGCGTAATCCACTCGCAGAAAAGAGAACGCAGCAGGTTCTATTTTACCGCGGATATCAGCAACATAGAGCCCATTGTGCTCCATGGTCATGGATATACCCGCAGCCCATATGCAACTACGTTGTATACGGGCTGCGGGTACCCGCGTCATCGCTAAGCGACGGTGCGGGAAATACAAACAACAAAAAAAAAAGTGTACTGCGCATGACCGCCCGTGTAAGTATGCAGTTATGCGCAGTACATTACGCGGCCGTACGCAGGGTCACAGTCGGGCTCACAGCCGGGATCCACCTACGGCTGTGTGAGCCCGGCGTTATTCAGACCGCTACCTGTAATACGCAATTTACAAGAAGCCCCGGGAACGCCCGCCTTCATGCAGTTCCAGGAGCACCTTGTTGAGCGCCTTCTGTGTGAGACCGCCGCACCTCATCAAGCTTACGGAGACTCAGAGCGCCACTTTTTACACCCCATCCCCGCCGCTGAGGTCAAAAAATGACTCCCAAAAAGCATGAGAGGAGGGGGGATACACGGTTTTATTGCCCCATGTGCTCATCCCAACCAGCCTCCATAATTACCCGTCTTTGGAAATACTACACAGTTCACATTATTACTTTTATCTAAGATTTGGGGAACGCCGAAAAGGGCGTGGGGGGGGGGGGGGATTTTAGGGAGTCAATTTTTATTCCGTACAAATGAGCAATGGGGCCTGGAATTTATTCAGTTATGCCCTGCAATCCAACTGGTGTTCCCTCCATTACAGGCCTTGCCATGTTTCCTGTAAGTAGATTAGGGCCACAATGGGTATGTTTTTGAACACGGGACAAACGGGGGGATCCATTTGGGGGTGAACGTCTTCATTCCTATGTAAACTGTACAAAAAAAAAGTTTTTAAATTGACAAAATTGCCAAAAAAATGAAAATTGTAATTTTTTTCTTCTGCTTTGCTGAAATTTATTCAAATACTGTGTGGTCAAAATACGCAGTACACCCCTAGATGAATTCGTTAAGGGGTCTAGTTTTTAAAATGGGGTCATTTGTGGGGGTCTTTATAGTTTTGGACGCTCAATGACTCTATAAGTGGGCAATGGGGCCTGGAATTTATTCCGTTGTACCCTAAAATCCAACGGGTGCTCCTTCCATTATAGGCCTAGCCATGCGTCCTTTAAGTAGATTAGGGCCACAAGGGGTATGGTTCTGAACACGGGACAAACAGGGGTATCCATTTTGGGGTGAAAGTCTTCATTCCTATGTGTGCTGTACAAAAAAAAAACAGTTTTTAAATTGATACAACTGCCAAAAAAATGAAAATTGTATTTTTTTTCCTACTGCTTTGCTTAGATTTATTCAAAAATTGTAGGGTAAAAATACACAGTACACCCCTAGATTAATTCGTTATGGGTCTAGTTTTCAAAATGGGATCATTTGTGGGGGTTCTCTGTCGTTTTGGCCGCTCAAGGGCTCTACAAGTGTGCAATGGGGTCTAAATCACCTTCATGCTAAATTTCTGTTCTGAAAGCCACCGACTACTCCTTTCATTTTGCGCCCCGTTGTGCATCCAGACAAAAGATTAGGGCCACAATGGGTATGTCTCTGAACATGGGACAAACAGGGGTATCCACTTTGGGGTGCAAGTCTTCATTCATGTGTGTGCTGTACCAAAAAAGCAGTTTTTAAAACGACAGAATTGCCAAAAAAACGAAAATCACAATTTTTTCCTTTTGCTTTGCTTCAATTCATTCAAAAACTGTGGGCTCAAAATGGGCAGTACACCCCTAGATAAATTCATTAAGGGGTCTAGTTTTCAAAATGGGGTCACTTGTGGGGGTTCTCTTTGATTTTGGCCGCTCAAGAGCTCTACAAAAGTGCTATGGGCCTAAAACTCCTTCAAGGAAAATCTATGTTCTTAAAGCCACCGACTACTCCTTTCGTTTTGGGCCACATTGTGCATCCAGACATAAGATTAGGGCCACAATGGGTATGTCTCTGAACACGGGAGAAACAGGGGTATCCATTTTGGGATGAAAGGCTCCATTCATGCGTGTGCTGTACAAAAAAAGCAGTTTTTAAAATGACAGAATTGACAAAAAAATGAAAATCACAATTTTTTCCTTTTGCTTGGCTTGAATTCATTCAAAAACTGTGGGGTCAAAATGGTCAGTACACCCCTAGATAAATTCGTTAAGTGGTCTACTTTTCAAAATGGGGTCACTTGTGGGGGTTCTTTTTTGGTTTTGGCCACTCAAGAGCTCTACAAAAGTGCTATGGGGCCTAAAACGCCTTCAAGCAAAATTTATGTTCTGAAAGACACCGACTACTCCTTTCATTTTGGCTCCCGTTATGCATCCAGACATAAGATTAGGGCCACAATGGGTATGTTTCTGAACACGGGAGAAACGGGGGTATCCATTTTGGTGTGTAAATCCTCATTTTCATGGGCTCTATAGGAAAAAAATATGTCTTTAAAATGACATATTTGCAAAAATATGAAATTTTATTTTTTGTCCCCTAAATTGAACTAATTCCTGAAAAGAACTGGTGGGGTCAAAATACTCATGACACCCCTCAGTGAATACATTAAGGGGTGTAGTTTTTAAAATGGGGTCATTTGTGGGTGTATCTATTATTCTGACACTTATGAGCCTCTGCAAACTTGGCTTGGTGCAGGAAAACAAAGTGCTCCTCAAAATGCTGAAAAGTAATGTTAAATTTGTACGTCCTCTAAATGGTTAAAAAAAACACAAAAGTTTTTCAAGTGTGCATTCAGAATAAAGTAAACAGATGGAAATACATATCTTATCAAAAATTTGTACAGTATGTTTGGACATATTTGAGATATTACGGTTGAAAATGTGAAAAAATGACAATTTTTTTCAAAATTTTTCCAATATTGGTACTTTTAATAAATATACACAAATTATATCGGTCTCTTTTTACAATCTAAATGAAGTACAACATGTGGCGAAAAAACAATGTCAGAATCACTGGGATATGTAAAGCCTTTACGGAGTTATGCCCCGTTGAACGACGCATGTCAGATTTCCAAAATTTGGCTCCGTCACTAAGGCGCAAACAGGCTTCGTCACTAAGGGGTTAAAGGACTGGAATGGCTCACCAAGTATATGTGTGAGGCAGTCTGCTACATAACAGACTCTCTCTTTTTTTAGAACATGGAGAACTGATCCACAAAGTGGCACCTGCATTTTGGCAGCTACTTCTATTGAATGTGAAGATGTTCTGGTCACTGGGACCTTGGGGCATGTGATTTTGTGTGAATATCTCATAGAAAACCTTGGAAATCAGAGGAGTAAAGTCACTCATGCCTGTAGGACAGATACAAGGTGAGTTGAGGGGGGAATACTTGAACTGGGGTGTGAAGCTCTCGAATTGTTGTGTTAGAACCCCATTCTTAGTCTACAACTAGAGATGAGCAAACTTTTTTGAAAACTTTGCTCATTTTTTGGTTCAAACCAAAAGTTTATAAAATCCCCTACAAGTAGTACTGAACACTTTCTGTGGGCCCTGAAATGGTTGTGGTGGTCCTTCTATGGATGTAGCTCAGTAGTTAGCACTGCTGCCTTACAGTGCTGGGGTGCTAGGTTTGAAAAATTCCATGCAGATGTTGTCCTCAGTCATATCTGAACCTAGGATTCCAGCACTGCAGGGCAAACACTAATTTCTGAGCCACCACACTTCTGTTTCCTCCTTCTGAGGAAGAGAAGGAGAAAAATAAACACAACCAATACAGGCAAACTCCATACAGATGTCCTTGGTGAGCGTTGAACCTAGGACTCTAGCACTGCAAGGCAACAGCACTAACCTCTGAGCCACCACACCTATTTGGAAGAAAAAAGACAAGTAGTAAAAACATGGAACATGCAAACTCCATACAGAGGTTGTCCTTTGTCTGATTTTGAACTTGGGACTCCAGTGCTGTTCTATTTTTTTTTTTCTTCTCCTCCAGAAGGGAAAAAGTATGGCTCAGATGCTGGTGTTTTTGTCTTACAATGCTGGAGTTCTAGACTGCTGCTCTTCCTCCCAGTTTACACATCTGCTTCAGTGAAATATTCCAATATTCATGCTCAGCAATGGGCCATTAATACTATTATCTAGGCCTTTCAATGCTCAAAGGGGTTCTCCAGGCAGCATCAGCTGTCAGTGCCGGGCTAAACAAACGGCTTCTACTCCAATACTTGTGTAGTGGCTGGCACTTGTATTTGCAGCTGCAGCTCTTATTTAAATCAATGGGTGCTGCACTTGCAATTAAGAGCAGTGGCTGGAGCAACGCCTTTTTGTTCTGACCCTGGTGTAGCCCAGCACTGACACTTGGCGCTGCCTGGAAAACCCCATTAATAAGTTTCAAACACATATATGTGTAAAACCCACTGCAGACTGGAGCCCACTATGTTCATTCAAGAGTCTTAGAATATACCATTGAACTGTGTTCACTATGCTTATTCAGTAATATGCATTGCTGTATATTTGCTACTGCTACAATGGCATCTTACGCGCTGTTCTTATCTTCTCTAGGGGGCGCACTAGTGAATGGTACAACAGAGTATTTGGTCATATGTGTGCTGCTGAAATACAAAGAATAAAAGACTCCATCAACAAGACTAAGGCAATGAAGTGTGCAGCCATTGTGTCTTAGGTGGACTGTGGACTTTTTGGCGGAGGGAATGCAGAACCATGCCAACTTCTCAGCAAATGCCAACTATGAATAAGCAGCCCTGCTCATTTTTTTTTTTTTTTCTTTTATACAAATCATCATTTCTACAGTTATTCTTTGGACTGTTTTTAACATGTAGTAAATGGTACTTGAATCAGTAGTATTCCTTTATTTATGTAAGAAATGTTATTTTATACATAGAGCTAGTTAATATCCATTGTAAATATTACATATAGCATTATTTATATTTTAATTCTAAAGAGGACAGAGTGCTCCCCAATATAGGATGAGTGGGAGGGCACACTATATATTGCACAGACTTGTACATAAGGGGGTTTAGTTTGTTTTTTAACTTGGGAATTGGGGAATCTGACAAACTATGGCTGCTGGGTAATAGTAACTCCTATAGTGTCACTGGGAGTCCTTCCCTGTTCTTGAAGAATTACCTAAAGGTTGGGAGTACCGGCTATCCATATGCCCCCTCAATGAATGCGATGTACAGTTTTTAAACTTGTGGGCTACAGGTAACTGCTCAAACCTTCGTGACATTGTAGTGGATGGGTGCTGTACAGTGCAGAATTAGTTTTCCTGCAGTGGATTAGAAGATGGAATTGTAGAGGTTCCTGTCAGCAGATCTATGCCATCAGCACACTAGCGGGGAAGCCCTGAAGAAGAGAGGCTGCCACACAGGGGATCCCTTTTGTAATCTTGGTTAAAGAAACTAAATATTACACCAGGTGCTTTTTGTGTGGGTTTACGATCTACTTAAAATAACATGCAAAATACTGCCAAAATGAGTTAGACCTAAAGCCCAGTTTAGAAAAACTCAACAGTGGTGTTTTTTGTTCTTATGTGACTGTTGCAACACAGCCCCATTGACAATCATTGAATGCAAGTTCACAATGCCACACTGAGAGCTTCATATTGGGTGACCCAAAGTTGCTGTATAGCCCTAAACTGAATGACTGTTCTATATACCCTTTGCAGCCATATAGATTGGATACACTTGTTTTGTGTGACCGAAATGAAAATTACATTTGTTTCCCTTAATGGCAGTTTCTCTAAAAGGCGACTTCTGGAGTACAGCTATAGTTTGAGAATTTTTTTGCTCTCTTCTAACAGTATTATTCCAAAGGACATGCCTCAGAATCTGTGTATGCTGCTATTCTGGACATTTTTCGACACCAAAGGGACCCATGGAAAATGTCGCACAGCCATCCAGTGTATCTTTCAGTATTTTAGCACTGCAGTGTAGATGTTCTGAAATAGCAGACGTACTTACTGTGCCACTTTATTTTCAAGAATAAGAAGGCCCTTGTGTAAATGATTGCAATAGCTGCATTTATTAGGAAAGTTACACCAGTAATTCTACAAACGACCAGTGGACTATGGGCTTCAGTAACGAATGTATGCGTCCCATTTGTTTTTTGATGCCATCATGAAGGAATGTTGCAGACAGGAATTTCCTAAAGGGGTTTGTCCAGGATTGGACAAAGGATCTCCTCCCTTCTAGAGAATGACCGCTTTTGCCCATTGGCTGTAACTGTTGCAGCTCCTCTAAGTGAATGATCCTACAACACTTGGACAGATGTGCAGTTTCTGGAGGGGAAAGGGATCTCCTTCTCATCCTCGACTATCTCTTTCTAAATGGTTATCCAGGCAGAAAAGAAAATTGAAATTTGCTTGGTGCTGGAAAAAATTCCTCCTTCCTCACGTGGTCACCTGCTGCTCTTTACTTCTTCTGGTTACAGAGAGCCAGTGATTATTTAAACACCATGTGACTCCTGCAGCCAATCACAGCTCACTTCAGACAGTGATTAGCAGCAGTGGTTACATATCCCATTTTTGGTGACATCATCCTTGCTACAGCTAGAAGTGAAGAGCCGTGGGGTACTAGTGGAAGATGAGCAAGTGGGGATCAGGCGGGTGAGGCTTTTTTGTTTTTTCAGCACCCTGTGCTGCTTTCAAATTAAATTCCCTCTCCCCCTTCCTCCCAATATCAGATAACCCTTTTTAACTTTATGGTTTTATTCCCAAGAAGACATCTGGCACTGCCAATATGTCTAAACCTACCCAAATTCCCTATTTAACCCTTTCCAATCCACTGTCTGACGTCTGAAGACATTCTGAGTAAAGGCTGTACAGCTCCAATGTCGGAAGACGTCGGCAGGATATTCTTGCTGTATATTGCTGGCCGCTCTGTTTTCAGGGGACTCTCTAGCATGTCTCATACCGCAGTACTGGCTCTAGCCAGCAGATGACGCCATTGTATAAAGGCAGAAAGAGAGCCCCCTAGGAAATCCTGAATCCAAAATTGGATTGCAAAGGGTTAAAGGTGTTTTCCAGTTGCCACACAATCTTTTAGATATAGACTGAAATGTGCTAAAATAATACAAGCACCAGTACTTGCCCATCTTTTGCCCTGGTGCATTCCTGCAATCCTCCTGATCTTTGTTGTGAAATGGGTACCACCTCACTGCTGCAGCCGTTAGGTGCTAATTCCCCCTGGCATCATGGCTCCCAGTATCTGAGTGGTGATGCCAGGAGAATGGCACCTGACTGCTGTGGTTGCTAAATGGCTGCAGCTGTCAGGTGGTACCTGCTCCACAAGGGCAGGGGATGAGCAAGTACCACTGTTCTTGCTATTTTAACACACATGAGCCTATACAGGAACCGGACATCCCTTTTTAAACTTTTTTTTTTTTTCTTGGATGAGTGATAAAAAGTGGCCTATCCACATGGCTGTTACAAGGTCATTGGGTGAGCTTAGTTTTTGATTTTATTTTGTGGGTATTTCATTGTCCACTGTAGGATGACTCATTTTTTTACTTCTACGTTTGCTTCAATTTTGGATAAAACTATAGCTCACTTACGATAACGGTGAGATCTTTGTGGACTATGATGTGCTGGACACTACCATTTCCCAAATGAAAACTTCCTTGGCTCAGACGCTGTGAACCATCCACTTCAGGATTGCACAGTATATAATCTGAACCCAAAAGGTTAATTCAATGTTGAAATTTCCATTGTTCTGTAATTCTTTACAGTTGCAGAATTTACTCAATATATTATATATTTTTATAATCTAAAGATGTATATTTTGCACAAAGATTAAAATGTAAATGTTTTTTTTTCCCTCCACAACTTGATATGTATAATTTCCAGTTACACTTGTTGCCTGTAGACAAACTATGTAACTGTTCACTGTTTTGCTACAGACAATGTACAATAAATGGTACAGCACTTGGAAAATGAACCTTTTGTAAGACTTTTCGTTATCTGGTGTTCCTTTTCACTGTAGCGCTTTTTGTTAGATGACCCTGCATTGTAAATTGCCCTTAGATACATTGTAGCCATGCACGTCCTATCTTTGATTGGTGTGAGTATTTAGCAAGTCTAAAATTCCGTTGTGAACGCTTCTATAGGAACCAATGGTTTTCTATAGAAGTGCTTTTTTCACACACCTCTTATGTGTGAAAACAGCTCTCGTGTGAGCGAGGCCTAAAGATGTCAGGGTGGTTGGGTTCACACCTGCACCCGGGGTTTCGCTTTCTTGCGGAGTTTGGAGAACAGGAAAGGGGAATCACCACTTTGGGCCGGAACTGAACTGCGCCAGATGGACCCCAATTACTATAATGGGGTCCACTTGCTTTCCGTTCAGCTGCCCAGCTTTTAGCCAGAAGAGAAAGTTCTGCGTGTAGTGCTTTTTCTTCTGGTATTTTGTGAAACTCCCCCCAGGCTATTGTAAAGGTTGGATACCTGAATGGACTGTGACACTAGAACAGTACAATTCAATTAAGCACCTGATGCCATAAGTGGTTAGGGATGCTGACGTCTGCGTATGATAAGTATTGTTCATTCTGCAATGTTTCTCATGGAGATAAATAGGTAATGAGCTGCTGTGTTCACACTACTAACAAGCTCATCAAACTAATGCCCCTTTTACACGGGACTATTCATGCTTGAATGAGCGCATGAGCGACTGACGTCCCAGCTAGTTTGCACTGTTGCAGTATGTTTAGACAGGTGGATCACTCAGAATAGTCCACTTCTCATTTAGTGCTCATATGGCCTGCTTCCTTCTAAACATCTCCATTGGTTACAGCGGGTTGGCGCTCTGCTGCTTGGGACCTGACACTAGCAGATTCATGGTTGCACACTTTCAACAGTTATGCCTGTTAGTCCTCAAGGTTAGCGTCTCTCTACTTCTCCATGACCTTCGTGCCATTACTCAAGTAAAACACAGATTAGGCTCCCTAGTTTTCTACAATTCATAAACCCTCACTTATTGGAGCAGATTTATCCATTTTGTCTAATAAAATGTCCCAGGCTTATCACAGTGATTCACGTTGGATGATAAATCTGTTTGTAGACACTTCTAACTTTTAGATCACTTGTTAGTTGGCTTAGTTTATACCAGTTCTTGCATTAAAGGTTTTGGCACATGATGCCAGATGTTGGCCATGCCCTCTTGTTCAGACACTCTCTACTACAAAAATGTCTCTAAAACCCAATGTGGTGCAAAGAGTGCAAAAGACAACTGGTGCTGTCAATTGTAAATCTGCCCCATTGAGTTAGTTTAGTTTTGTAATGCGAGTCCCACTGCATTCAGCACACAACACATGCAGCTCTGCCCAGCTGCATTTGGCTGGTCTAGAAAAGTGAAGACCTGTCACTGGAGGGCTCCCCTGACCCTAACATTTTCCTACTAATATGCATTGGTGAACTGAAATATGAAGTATTAGGATATGTTCACAGTGGATATTTATGCACCCAACCATTTTGTAATGAGGTAGGTTAAGCGCAAAAACGTGGTAACATAGAGCAGACAGCACTTAAAAATTGCAGTGTTTTCGCATGTCTGCAAGGCCCCCATGGGAGTGGCTTTAAATATCCCAGATGGACTGCCGCAGATGTATGACAATATTGTGTGAGGCGCTCCTTTTTACTGTTTCCGAGCATTGTCCTACTGGATAATGCCTCTTGGAAGCCCCACTATGAGTGGAACACACGTGGCTGCAGGATGTCCTGAACATATTGCTGCGCTGTCATTGTCCCTTGTACCACTACTAGGCGTGACCAACTGTCATGTGTGATAGCCCCCGTGGCCAGTAATGGCGAACCTTTTAGAGACTGAATGCTCAAACTGCAACCCAAAACCCACTTATTTATCGCAAAGTGCCAACACATCAGGGGGCGGGGCTTACCATGACATATGATTTTACCCCCGTCGTTCTAAAAAGGACAGAGCGGCTTCAAAATGGACAACGTGCAGATTCTGACTGCTTTTGGATGTGGAAATACTGCAGAATGTCCTCAGCAGAAATTTCTGTGAAAATTCTGGAGCACTTCAGCATCCAAAAAGCAGTCAAAATCCGCACCCTGTCTATTTTGAAACAGCCCAGCCCATTTCTACCACCTGTAAACATACCCCAGCGGTAGTAGTGAGCAGCAAAATGACAACTTCTAGGCGCTTTTTTTTTTTTTACATCGGGTAGTAATAAAACCCCACATGAATGAACTCTGCTGCCTCACTACAAGCATGGCCCTGCACCACTCTCACCTGTATGCATTTCCTTAGCGTGCCCACACTTATACCGGTAGTGTTTTTGTTTTGTTTTTCATATACAGGAGCATTGTGTAACACCAAAATGGCTCTCAGGTGCCACAAGATAGACTGATAAAATACAATTTTGACCAGGGGGGCTCAACGTTTAAAAATAAAACGTTGGACAACTCCCTAGTTTTGGGGGGGGGGGTTTCCCCTTCCTACTTTCACTAGTGCATTTGTTAAATGCCAAATCTACAGGCATGCACAAAACTAATTTTTTTTGTGCAAATTAAATTGGGGATTATATAGATATTTTCCTTCCCTCTATACAAACTGTAACCCTGAAAATCCCAAAACCTAACAGTCTTCTTACCTATGGGCACTTTCAAGAGTGGGTAAAGCATGTGCCTTTTTTGCTCCCATACTATAGGCCCAACTTCCAAATTTCTTGCATTTATCAGAACCAGACTTGGAACACAATTCTGGTTCTGATAGAAGGTTGGAAACTTGGAAGGTTCAAGTGTTTGTGATACAAGTGTAAGAAGACCTGCATCAGAATCTAGCCAAATACTATTTTTTTTGTGGAGCCAGTTGAATACTATGGTGACACTGGGTGAGAATGCCTTTTCTGACTGCTGGAAATTGTTTTTCATCTGTGTAATAAACATTCCTCTATTGATGATCTCTATTACTATGACTGTTGCATGTAAGGGGCATTTTATGCTACAGTTCATGTAGCTGCACTGACTGGGGTAGGGGCAGTCTGAAATGTATAAACTCTTAAGGCATGCAACTTATTTGAGGGTACGATCAGGCCAATGGTAAACATCTGATGCATGGAATCAAACAGCCCAATTAGACACAGTGCGGTAATTAATTAATCGTCTTTCTGAAAGTAACAAACTCCCTCATATACTCTTGATTGAGGGCTCATTCCCACAGGCGCATATCAGCCGGCTGATATACCCTTCCATCTAAACAGTCCTCTTCCCTCCCACTCACCAGGTCTCTGCCTCTCCTCTCTACTCCTGCGTTTGCAATGGGAGGGGGTGGGATGGGGGCAGAGCCAAGCTCTGCTCTGTCCTACCCACTCCCATTGCTGGCTATGGACAGGGAGCAGGGAGGGGGTGGGAGCTTGGCTCCACCCTCATTGCAAATCGCTCGGAGAGGAGTAGAGAGCCAAAGCGGGAGGGACAGCGTATATTGGCTGGGTGTGAAAACCTGGCCGATATACGCATGTCTGAAGAAGCCCTGACAAAGAAGGGTGGGGGTGATGACATGAAGAAAAGTCAATGTCACCCCCCCCCCTCTCCTGGGGTTATTCTGTTTGGAGGGTATGTCACTTCAACTTGGTATGGTTTTAAAACTATGACTTGGGCCATGATGAATGCACTAGGAGCAACAAAGAAATATTGCTTGTAGAAATGTCAGGAATGAGAGCTGTAGGTATGTGCAGCTGTCACATCATCTCCCATATCAACCTCCTATCTTAGGCTCTGTTGTAAGTAGCAAGCAAATTCCAGTTTTTGATTAAAAGTAAACAGCTTTTGCATTAAAACCAGCCTAAAGTTGATGGTGTAGTCAAATATAGCCTGAGATACAGCCATTGGTATCAAGGACATTCCTCATGTTGTAAGTGTCTCCCTCCCTGCAGGGATGCAGTATATGTGGTTAGTTAAAACATTGTAACTTTGTTTTGCCACATGTTTGTATGTATTGCAAAAATGGTAAACACCCACGGAGTGGAATCACTATAGGACCTAATTAGGCACAGATGGGTGATGGGACTATTAGATAGGCATTAGATGGGTGATGAGACTTATTGCTTAATAAGTTTAAAAAAAAAAAAACGGATAGTACTTACCCGAATCCCCGCGCTCCGGTGACTTCTTACTTACCTTGCGAAGATGGCCGCCGGGCTCTTCACCCTCGGTGGACCGCAGGTCTTCTGTGCGGTCCATTGCCGATTCCAGCCTCCTGCTTGGCTGGAATCGGCACACGTGATGGGGCAGAGCTACGAGGAGCAGCTCTCCAGCACGAGCGGCCCCATTCAGAAAAGAAGACCGGACTGCGCAAGCGCGTCTAATCAGGCGATTAGACGCTGAAAATTAGACGGCACCATGGAGACAGGGACGCCAGCAACGGAACAGGTAAGTGAATAACTTCTGTATGGCTCATAATTAATGCACAATGTATATTACAAAGTGCATTAATATGGCCATACAGAAGTGTATACCCCAACTTTGTTTCGTGGGACAACCCCTTTAAAATTTGTTCAAATGAACAAAAATCATCTTGTCCAAATGCAAAAAGAAAAAGTTTACTGTTTTGTTCACTTTTCGTTATCATTGACTTTCAGTCAGAAAAAAATCATCACTGGCTGCTTGTTGCGTGTAAAACACTCAGTGCTTCACATAGAATGTGAAGCGCTGAGCGAGAAGCCAGCAATCCAGCAGTGAAGTCTGCCTGTCTAAATGATCTGCACGACCATCAACAATCTTAACTGTGATGTCAGCGCATGTGCAGTTGTTTAGAGGACTCTTGTCATCTCCAGTTTTCCTCCACCATGTTGAAAGCCAGAGCTGCAAGTATATACAGTTCACACTTCAGCATTCCCTAGCTCAGGCTGAATCTTGACTTTAACACATTTCCTGCCCAATATCTCACACATCCTTGCAAGGAGGCACTGCAGTAGCTAACAATGTCCCTTCCAGGGCTTTGGTCTGGTTCTTGTTTTAAAGACTTTCCAGGATCTGTCTTAATTTATTTAGTATACAGTATGTGTGGCAGTACCCTGATAGTTTTCTCACTGGTAGTTTAGTCACCTGTACTTTAGAGAGATTTAGTCCTTGTTTATTAGATACAGCTCTCCATGCATTGAGTTCCTCAAGAACCTATGATAAATTTATAATTCTACACAGCAGCCTGATCCAATGAAGAGACAGGGGGTGTGTCTTAGACTTCCTACAGCCACTGTAGATAACCTGGAGTCTCAGATCACTGATTTGCCCTAATGCAGCTGAGCTAAAAAAAACCACAGCCAAGGAGCAAACGCTGAGTAAAGTAAATAGCGGTTAACCATGACCTATAGGTATGGAGTTAAGTGTAGTTTTTAAACTCACAACTGGACACTAACTTTTACAATTAAAATGACTGTCTGTAAGAGCAGCTCCACGGTGGACCTTCACTTTCATAGCTTTTAACTTGTGCTGTGCCTCTGTGCATTAGTGAATATTCTCTTAAGATTACAGTAGGAAATAGTTTTTGGAATCTTAAGTAGATGTGATGCCAGTAAGTTTCCAGCACCAGAAGAGAATGATGCCTGTAGTCTGCTGGTGTCTGTAGGACTATCATATGGAATGTACGCTCCCCATAGTATATATTTTGTAGAAGGCCTAATAATGAATTTCCCTGATGTAAACATTCATGTGCACAGACATGTCCTTGATATCTAGCAGCGCCGTGATCAGCCAAGTGGAGACAAATCTCTAAAGAGAAACGCAGGCTGAATAGTATAAATATTGCATTCTCCAGATTATTTTATTTTAGAAAAGTAAAAGCAATTTTTTTTTTCAAACATGGGAGAACAGGAGCGCGGAAGGCCATTAAAAGGTTACATCCTCTGTACAGGTTTGATTCCTAGAATATCAAATCCTTTAGCCATTACAGCAGCTGTAGCATCGCAGAGCAGCATTCTGCTCATGTTCACCTTGACAATCTGACCTGCAGAATTAAACCGAACGGTTAAACCAATGCATCACCATTTGGGGTATGTACATTTCACACACAGGAAGAAAAAGGAAATATCTCCCACCCTCAAGCCAGCTGATTCGGGGTGATTAGACAATCAGAACCCAATGGAGAAACAATAAAAACTTTAAGATATGTGGGGGCTCTAATTATTACTTTTTAATGGCTTTAAATGATCAAAACTGGTTGATCAATATGTAAAAGCTCTGCTTCAATCAAGGCCACCCAGCGGGATGATCGCTGACCAGGGCCATACATCTACAAGGGTAATATAGTACTAAATGGCATGCAAAGTTCTGACTTCAGCAGAAAAGGGGATGGGAGGTAACTCCTGATGGGACAAGCTCATTTCATTAAAAAAAAACAAAAAACATTTTCTTAGTTGGTTGCTACCTGGAAACTATTTTTTTTTCCTGTTTTGCATTTTATGTTTAATTATGCTCAAAATAGGACCCTAAAAATAAGCAGAATATAGGGGCACCAATGCTCGACTACAGGTGCTTTTACACAATACAGCGAGAATCTGAACGCTAATCAGTGTAAATGCATGCACCGACTGAACGTCAAGTCGTTTGGTTCTCGTTCAAATACTGCATACAGAAAACTGAAGAACGTATCGTTCAGTGTAAACAGGCAGTCATTCGCTTATGAAAGACTGCCTGCTTAAAAATGAATAGAAGTGGATGGCTGGAACTATTCCCGTCCCACAACACCTTCATTCAGCCAGTAATGTCCGATCCTGTGTAAAAGCACATGAATGTTGGGACAAGCTGTCTGGCATCTGTTGCCCGACACAGCATTTCATGTTAACCCTTTGCAGTCCAATTTTGGATTCAGGTTTTCCTAGGGGGTTCTCGCTTTCTGCCATTATACAATGGCGCCATCTGCTGACTAGAGACAGTACTGCGGTATGTGATATGCTGAAGAGGCCCCTGACAACAGAGCGGCCAGTAATATACAGTAAGAGTACCATGCCGAACGTCTTCTGACATCAGAGCTGTACAGCCTTCAATCAGAATGTCTTTAGATGTCAGACAGTGGATTGGAAAGGGTTAAAGCAATCCAAGCTTTTTTTGTTGCAGTACTAGCATACGGGGACGTGCATACTACTGTGTTTAGTAAGAGAAACCAAGTAATCTTGCCAATATGATACCTTTTAATGGTTAATAAAAATACATGATGTTACAGCGAGCTTTCAGGTCTTCTATCGACCCTTCATCAGGCCTGATGAAGGGTCGAAGAAGACCCGAAAGCTTGCTATATCATCCTATATTTTTGTTAGCCATTAACAGGTATATCTACAAGATTACTTGGTTTCTCTTGCTGAGAACAAATCACACTTTGCTCTACTGGCTAATACAGTACCAAACCCCCTTTTTTCGTTTTTACTATGGTGTCTCAAACATTCTTTTGAATGGAGGTTGCCATTTCAAGTACTCCAGTGCTTCAGTGAGAGTTAATGCCCCCATGTTTGCTCATTAGTGTAACCCACTGTGATCACGCAATAGATTATATCAAAGTAAAAGCCTCAAACAAGGCAAACATCTGCTTTGACAGAATCCAACTATATCTTTACTGACATTTTAACTTTGATGAAGCTTTTATGAAGAACCAGAAAGTTTGCTGTAGATGGCTTTCAGTTAGCAACTGTAGATCCCCCACCCTATTACAGCGCAATAACCCATAGAGAGACTGAATACAGTGTGCAAAAATTTAGCAACTTTACATTTTTGGCAGCGTAGACAAGTTTCCTTTAAAGGAGGCATGGTTTGTTGGGAGGGAGTGTGGCTGCTCCAGCTTGACAGTGTTACGTTTAATTTACATCAGAAGCTAAATTCTACTAGTAATCTGCTCCAGCTCATAGCTTATGTAGATTTATGTGCAGGCGCACAAAAAGTCCGAGGTGAGCGCCTCCTTAAACATTAGGCACATAGTGCACTAGTGGGGATCATGTTAAAGGGGTTGTCCCGCAAAATGAAGTAAAGGTAAACACTTCTGTATGGCCATATACATGCACTTTGTAATATACATCGTGCATTAAATATTGGCCATACAGAAGTTCTATACTTACCCCCCTGTGTTGGCGTTCCCGTCTCCATGGCGCCGACCGAAGCCTTCTTCTGCCTCGATTAGACGCGCTTGCGCAGTCTGCCTCTTCTGTCCCGTTGAAGGGGCCGCTCCAGCGTGCTCGCGCCGCACAGCTGGTCTATGCATGCGCAGAAGACCTGTGCGGCGCGAGCACGCTGGAGCGGCCCCTTCAACGGGACAGAAGAGGCAGACTGCGCAAGCGCGTCTAATCGAGGCAGAAGAAGGCTTCGGTCGGCGCCATGGAGACGGGGACGCCAACACAGGGGGGTAAGTATAGAACTTCTGTATGGCCAATATTTAATGCACAATGTATATTTCAAAGTGCATTAATATGGCCATACAGAAGTGTTTACCTTTACTTCATTTTGCGGGACAACCCCTTTAAGCCTGATGTTAGGAACTCCGGTCTTAATAAAAAAAAATCTCCCTGTAGGGCCAATATTATGGAGCTTTCTTTTTGAAGCTCAATGAATAGGCTACATTATATTTTGGGTCTTATATAACTTTTCTTCTATTAGTTGTGTGTAACGTCATTGAGAGCATCGCCACGGTCCTCGGTTGCTTAAACCTGTGATAAACGTGCAATTACCAGTTTGTCTGTCCTTTTCCACACAGTAGCAGTTATCATAGAACTCTGTGAAGGTGGTGGCCAATTCATAGAGGTAATCACATAGAGTGTGTAGCAAGAGGTCCTCCAAGATCTTCTGTAGGATCTCAGGAAACCGAAGGATGCATTTGCCAAGTTTCCACTCCTTCTCATGTTGTAAATCTATCTCTGTTTCCTGAGCTGCTTTGCGCAGTTGTGCGTCACTGATATTCGCCAACCTTGCAATAGACCTAATGAACAAAGATAATAAAGAGCATATATGTCCTTTTAGTTAAAAAGGTTGTCTAAACTGGGAAATCTCTTCTTAAAATGAATCCAGCTGATCGCCAGTGATTGCAGAGTAAATTCACGTCCCACTATATATGTCCTTTAGAAATGTGACAATACATGCACAGCCATTCAAACGCATGGCCAATCATGGACGGCCCAGGTCTGCCAGAGCGGAAGTGGATTTCTATTCTTAGGAAAACCCAGACAACCATTTTCCCCCTCCTTGTCATAGGATGAACCACTCCAAGAAAAAGATTAGCACAAGGCCATAAACTGAATGTAATGCAGCACAATATCCCCCTCTCCATTACGAATATACAGGTTTATTACAACAGAGCCGAGATGTTCCCTCTCATCACCCAAGGAAATCTGTGGGTCAGCTGACTTTAATGTAATGTGTATGGCCAGCTCTAGACTGCATTACATGGCTTAGAAAGAGGCATAAATTCATCAAGCTCAGCCCTTTCTATTAACCATCCTGAGTTGATCCAGAGGACGACAATCACCACCTGGAGAATTTCCTCCTGATCCTAGAGATTTTTGGACAAATCCCCAGATTGCTCTTCTACATAAATACCAGTAACCTTGTATCCACCTGTATTCTATAGTGAACTAGCAGCTTACCTGCTGATCTGTCGCTCAGCAATAAAGAGCTAATAGAAACTCATGAAGGGGGTTATGATTTTTGGGTGCAGTCACACATTTTAGTGAGATGCAAGAAAGAAAAGTGAATGAAATGCAAAATCAATGATTAGCTGCAGGTTGTCTGTACCTTATCCTGGTAAAGGCATACAGCAGATAGGCAGCGGTGTTCCCTCGATCATCCAACATTTTGTCAAATGAGAAAATATAGTCATTCATTCTGTTGTGGGACAAATCGGCATATTTGATGCACCCAAAGGCCACAGCTTTCTGCGCAGCTTCCAACTCCTCAGGAGTCAGCACCTTCAAAACAGAAAAAAAATTATATTCATGCATGTAGTTCAACCCATTACTCTTCTGTACTGATCCAGAGGAAAGAAAAAACAACCCATATGAGGTGATGACATTGTCCTCAAATGAATGAGAATCATGCGATCGTTCACTTCTCGTTCTATTTAAACAGCGCTCCTTCAGTCTTTCACATTTGCTAAGGTGAAGGACTAAACTATTCCTGTTGAACGAGTCAACGGTGAATCTGTCTAAACAGGCTGCACAAGAGTAAACAAGCTAACGGTGATGTCACTCCATGGTGCAAATGAGAATCGGCTTGTCTAGAGCAGGGGTCCCCAACTCCAGTCCTCAGGGACCGCCAACAGGTCATGTTTTCAGGATTTCCTCAGTGTTGCACAGGTGATGTAATTATTATCGGTGCTCAGACATTGCCACAGGTGTTCTTACCATAGGAGATCCTGAGAACATGACCTGTTGGTGGTCCCTGAGGACTGTAGTTGGGGACCCCTGGTCTAGAGGGAGCCTTACCTTATCTCTCTCTTTGTCCTTTAGCTTGTCCATGGAGCGCTTCAACCCTTCTTCCAGCAAGTCAATCAATCTAACCGTGTCGCCTGACCTGGTCTTAAATTTTTTCCTGAAATACACAAATGTTTGAGTAGAACGCGGATCTGAATCCCACCTGAGATTAGAAGCAATCTTTAGAATTAAAAAAGATGCAACAACAAGACAGTTTGGATTCTTGGGACAACTGTAATTGTAAGAAAATGAAATCCTCTAAATTTTCTTCAAGTATTCAAAAGTTTCCCAAGTTAGTATGTATTAACCCCTTCCCACCACAATGGAAACTTTTTCACATTAATCCCTTCTGCTGTGTGGCAACTTTTTCATTTTATTTAATCCCGGCCTTCTAAGAGTCATAGCTTTTACTTTTTTAATTTTCCCATTAGCATAGCTACATGAGGGCTTGTTTTTGTGGAACAAGTTATAAGGGGATTTTTATTACAGTAAAATCCATTTCTTGTCACATTCTTTGGGAAACACAACAAAAGCTTGGGGTATAAACTCCTGCCACTAGGAGGTGGACATCAAGTACAAAGAGCATTGAGCTAAATCAGTTCACAGAGGAGTAAAGCCCCATTTACACACAAAGATGATTGCTCAACATTTGTTCAAAAGATAAGGGGAATGACAGTTTTGAGCAATCATTTTGCATAAAGTACTAATGGGCACTTATATGCCTATTAGTACTTTATCATCTTCATTTGCATGCAAATGAGCCTCCAGGAGCTGTTGCAGAACTCAGCAGGAGGTCTGAGCTCTGTTATTAGCTCTATTGTTCAGCCATGAGTTGCTAAGCTACGGGCTGCACAGAGAATACAATAATATCTCTAGTTCTCAGTGTGCGGTCTCTAAATGATTATTTTTATGCTTTACTAAAAATCATTTTTCAAATGAAAATTGCCGGATGGTGGCATTTACCCACAATAATTATCGCTCAAAGGCCATAGTTTTAACAAATTTTGAAAGATAATCAGTGTGGGTTGAGATCTTGGTTTACAAGCAGCCAGCATTTGACCGCTGCAGCCAATCAGCAGCCCTAGCAGTCACATGTTGTACTACTGGCATCACTGCTCAAATATGGGATGTCACGAATACAGCATGTAACCTCTGCAGTCACCAGCAATATGAAAGATCACTGCTGCCAGACTGTAAGATAGCATCAGGTAGCGCTTCAGCGCTGGTTTATCAGGGAAGAGAAGAGGAAAGTGCTGTCTTTCTTCTTTTTTTAATGATTCATACCAATTTCAGCTGGTTTAGTCCTTTTTAGATCACATAACACTTGGATGTTTTCTTCTATATTTTTTTTGTAAAATGCTACAAAACTTCAGGGACCATAGTCTTCTTGGGATAATGAAATATGGAATGGAATTCCCTCAATCTAACAATTTAGTTGTAGCGGTTGCTATGGACCTTGGCATCAGAAAGCTTAACCTGCTGGGATTGGCGTTATCCCCGATTTTGGCTATTCCAGCATTTATATAACACAGTTGGCTCCTGCTGCTTATGGGCCAGTTCCATGCACTCCCTGTGACGTCTGACATATTTACGTCAAATGTCAAGTAGGATTAAAATGCAAATCACATAGCAATAGAGGGATAAAGTTATGTAAAATGTCCTTCTTACTGGTACTCAACAGATGAAGGACTTCAGACTTTAAATTAAATCCAATCTTTTCTTTTTGTTTTGCATTACTCACTTGTCTTCTCCTAGGACAACACCAAATCCAGCGTGTTCTACTCTGATCACTTTTGGATCATACCAACCAATCATCTGGGCAGCTGCATACACATTCTGTAAGTGAATGCCCTGAAAAAAAGAACGCAACATCAAATAATTTACCACAAGGAAAAACACAATAAAATGGATTTGGGGAAATTACATTAATTATATAGTATTTACTTCAAGTCTGTGCAGCTTTACTGTCCAAACATATTGAGCTTATCCATTTAGGCCTCAGGTCCACGGGCAAAATAATAATTAAAATGCACCCCTACATGCTATTGCTCTTATGTTTGTCTTCTCCCTTCCCTCTACATATCTACTAATGTAATAATAGTTCTCACATTCGTTTTTTTTTTACATTTTAAGCTCTTTATTACTGCAGTAATTAACTAAATCATAAACCTATGATAATAATCGGCACAGCTACTAGTCAATGGTTGCAGTGCAATCCCTAGCATCTATTAACCCTTTCCAATACAGTGGCAGCCCTTGTCCGATTTGAAGATTTCCCTGCATAGCTCCGATGTCGGAGGCTGTTCTGAATATGTAACAGCATACAGGACAGCCCTCCAATAGATCCCCTGCATACTGTGTTTCAGCCCTTGTCCGACATTGGATCTATGCGGAGAAATCTTAATGCCAGATGAGGGTTAACACTGGATTGGAAAGGGTTAAGGTTCAAAATATTGCTAATAAATCATGACAATGTGTTTATGTGTTTCTGTTGAGTAATTCCAAGGAATCCACAATATGCTTTCCCACCAAAAATAAATACGAGCAGGGGAGGGTGTGGGTGGCAGGGAGATTGGATTGGAAAGGGTTAAAGTGACCTTAGATCGCCGTTGGCCAAATGAGCAGCTGATAAATGTGCATGTGTTCTCAGTAGGGAGAGGGGACGCTGCCAGATTACCATACATATTAGATTGCCGACAGGGTCTGGAAACGTTCATCTAATGTATATGGTGACCTTCAGGCAGTGCACTACATACAAAGTGAAAAATAACAGCACCAGGTTTGTATTCTCTGGGACAATAAACTAGTGTTCTATAAATATGAAGAGAAAAACAAACGAGGCGCAGCACTGAAAAAAATCTTCGAAAAAAAAAAAAGTTTCTTTATTAGATCTTGTGTGACTTTTGTGGGGTCATTTTCAAGTCCAAATAGATATGAAACCCTGAATATTTCCAAATTGTCTGTTTAATATTTCCAAGTTTAAGGTCTCACCTGTCCATTGTCCACAACATAAATAATGATATCTGCCCTCTCTTCAACTAATCTCTGCTTTATAGCAGCCAGGTCTGAAGTATCATAGGTGAAACCCCCATCTGACTTCTGAATGGTTAGAGGTATTGAGCATCCAGGAGGAAATACAACTTTTCTTCCTTCATCCACTTCAACCAAACCTACAAAATGGACAAAACAACTGGAATAAATCCCAAAACACAGTTTTATATGAGGTTACCTTATGAAAATTATTTGGCACCTATTCACAAGTTGGATGATAAACAATTGATTGCTGGGGGTCCGAGTGCTGCGACCTATAGCGATCAGGAGAATCGTGCACCCTGGGTGTATGGAGCGGTGGTGGACATGTATGACCACAACGCCATTCACCTCTATGGAACTGACAGATAGTCAAGAGTTTGTACTCTTATCTTCGGCAGTCCCACTTTAATGTATGGGCTTCTCCTCAATGTGGGGGGGTGCAGTAAAGAGGACAGGGAACCTGGACCCCTGTTTGCTCTATCATTTGAGGTCTCAGCCTTGGGAATACCCCTTTAAACTAAAGCACTCATCTTAAGCATTACTGTTGAAATAAATGTCATTAATTATATTTATATGTAATGACATAACATTCCCGCCGTGTATAAACTTACCAGATAACTACTGCTATGTATAAATAAAGGTAAAGCCATGAAATGCTTCATACACAGTGTCTGTGGAAAATATGTATGTCTTGTAGCAAAAACAAATACAGTATCACAGATGACTGTTTTTGGCATAAACTATATAAGCATTTGCAAGGACTGCTCCATATGGGTGGGATTTGCTAAGGAAAGTCCGCCGCAGCAGATCTAAACTCAATTGTGCCGATTTGGTTCCAAATTTTGCTGTAGTTAATCCACTGCAAATTCCAAAAGCTGATTGTCTAAAACAATACACTTACACTTATACACATCTAATTATCTGCTCCCTGGTGGTCTTGGCCCACCCCTTCCCTTCCCACCCCACCACCGGTCTCTGTAGTTCTGGCTCCAGCAATAATATGTCAACATGTGACCACTGAAACAGTCACATGTTAACCCTTTCCAATCCACTGTCTGACCTCTGAAGACATTATGATTTAAGGCTGTACAGCTCCGATGTTGGAAGACATCCATCGGGGGTTCTCTTACTGTATATTGCCAGCCTCTCTGCTGTCGGAGCCTATCCAACGTGTCACCTCATGCAGTACTGGCTTTAGCCAGCAGATAGTGCTGTTTAACGGCAGAAAAAGAGTAAGCCCCCTAGGAAAACCAGGATACAAATTGGATTGGAAAGGGTTAACAGAACATTGTGGAGGCCGAAAACAGATCACCACGGGATCAGGGAAGCCTGGGCACAGGAGCAGCACTGATGGATGTTGTGGTGAATCTGCAGGTAAAGTGCAGCAAAATAACCAACACTGGGATTTGTTTGTGGACTTTTACTTCCCCATTTAAGGCAACGGGGAATGTCTGCAACAGAAACGGACATGCTTTGAATTAAAAAAATCTGCAATGCAGGTCAATTTCAATGTGGAAAAAACCTGCAGCACGTGGATGAGAGTTCTGCAGCTCCTCCACCTGTCTGCTACTGTATGCTGATGCAGATATTCTGCCAGCAAATCCACACACACAAAATAAATAAATCAGCATTTCTGTAAGCCTAGGTGAACGCCAGCCACAATGCGCGTTGGTCCAGAGAGACTCAAAGACAACAACTCCCATCAGACAGCCCAACTGCACCAGCAGGTACTGTAAGGCTGGGGTCACAAGGGACGGAATTCCAGCTAAATGGCCGCACTGAAAAACCGCGAGAATTCCGCTGGAAAAGTGCAGCTTCAAAACCCGCGACCTTTAGATGCAGGTTTTGGAGCGATTTTGCTGTCGGCATTCCACTGCGGCCTTCTATCCTCATAGAGAGGAGAGGCGCCGCTGCGGAAAGGAGAAAGGAATTGACATGCTGCAGAATTCAATGCCGCACCGCATGTCAGTTTTGTGACAAAATCTCGTCCACTTTGCTGGCTATTCTCGGGATTAGGAGCCGCGGCCGGAATTGACATGCGGGGTTTCAGCACAGAAATTCTGCCCCGCGTGAACCCAGCCTTGGTGTGCATACACTAGATTTCATTGTGTACAAGCATATAAATGCTATGTGATTTCGTATGAGATAGTGAATGCAACACGATGCACAAACACAAACAAGTATATCCACCTCTCTCCTCATATTCTTTCACCACCAGGATCATTTGGTCTTGATAGTAAGATTCTCCTCTATCGATGATGCGAATATCCAGACAATCATAAATTTTCTGAAATTCTTAAAGTAAAACAGAGAAAGTTAGTGTAAAATAAGACATCTGAAGGACATGGGGAAAAAACTAAACAAAGGGTCTTTTTGTCTATTCTGTTCCTTGCCCCAACTAATAGTGTCAAGGACCGCACTCACTCTCTATATTGTGACAGAAACACAGGTGTCCTTACACCTTAAATCGCGGACCTCCTGCCCAGACACTTGCATGTTTGGTGGGATGTGTTTTTACTGGGGAAAGGCTAAAAGCCGCAGCTAGACTCCTCTGGCAGCATCCTATCTTCTGTATGAAATCCAACATGAACCATCTTTGCTCAGATACCTACTGTTAGAACAACCCCAAACACATTAGATATTCGGCCGTTCCTATTGAAAACGATAGATGCAGCCATCTTACATCTAATATGTATGAGCACCTTAAAGGGGTTGTCGGACTTAAACAATTTTCAACCTCGTTAGCTTGTTGTTCGGAGTGACTGCTTCAAGCTCAGCGCTTTCTATAGGAGGGGGAAACGCTGAGTGAAAAGCGGACGAGAAGTCAGTGAGCCGACGCGAGGACCTGCACGAGCGCCAACAACCTTAGTGGTGACGTCAGCGCTCGTGCATTCGTCCAAATGACTGTTGGCCCCTGTAAAAGGGCCTTAAAGGGGTTGTCCTGCGATAGCAAGTGGGGGTATACACTTCTGTATGGCCATATTAATGCACTTTGTAATATACATCGTGCATTAATTATGAGCCATACAGAAGTTATTCACTTACCTGCTCCGTTGCTAGCGTCCCCGTCGCCATGGTGCCGTCTAATTTCAGCGTCTAATCGCCCGATTAGACGCGCTTGCGCAGATGGGTCTTTTCCCTTTGGCTTGGCAGCAGCGGCGTTCTGGTCCCGCCCCCTTGTACGCATCATCGCGTAGCTCCGCCCCGTCACATGTGCTGATTCCAGCCAATCAGGAGGCTGGAATCGGCACATGTGACGGGGCGGAGCTACGCGTCACATGTGTATAACCCCACTTGCTGCCGCGGGACAACCCCTTTAAGTAACAGAGAAGACCGAAAGCTGCGGCACTAGACTCAGCGGGGATCTGGGAGCGAAGAGTATAGTCTGGTTTGTTATTTTAACACATGACGTACCAGTTTGATGAAAACTGTTTTCTAACTCTTTTTCCGTTTGACACGTCTGTTTTATTAACACCTGTATTTCCCATATTAGTTATCTGCTCATATTGAAAAATTATCTGCTCAACAACAAGAAAAAACTCAGTTGATTTTTCCTCATTGAAAGCCTCAGGATCTGATGAAGGAGCATTACAAAGTAGCGATAACACATAACACAGTATAGCTTGTAACAACCTGAAGGACAAAATACATTTCAAGTGGTAATGGTATTCCTCATAGCCACATTTATATAACATCGTGTAAACCCACCTTTTCTGGATACATCACAGATCAGGGTCCAGGCTTTGAGGATATTCGGGCTCTTGCTTTGCAGCTGCACTACACACTGATAAGCCCTCTTTTTAAATTCCTCATCTTCATCAAACCTCTTCTTAGATTCCTTGTAACACAAGTGCAAACATTTTACATCTTAGCAAAATACACCGGGCTTCATTAACACTTGCATTTCACATGCCGGTCTAAAGCCCCATTTACACTGGACGAGTGTCGGGCAAATGATGCCCGACACTTGTCCCTGTGCCCCTGCACGGGAGCTAGAACAGCTGGCAAGCACACGGAGAGGCCATCAGGGCAGTGCAGGAGATTTCTCTCCTCTCGCTCCCCCGCCCCTCTCCATTGAGATACACAGCGTCTGTTGGCTATGGAACGGCAGCTGTTTAAACTTAACGATGAGCAATGAGCTCCATCACTCATCTTTTATGCTGTATAAAAGATGAGCGATGAAGCTCATCGTTAAGTTTAAACAGCCGCCGTTCCATAGCGAACAGGTGCTGTGTATCTCAATGGAGAGGGGCGGGGGAGCGAGAGGAGAGAAATCTCCTGCACTACCCAGCCCCCCCTGCTGGCCGCCCCGTGTGCGAGCATGCATTTGTTTCCTAAACAGTTGGTACAAATTCCTAGCACTACCACAGGCATTTGTCAGTAAGCACACGTACCAGAAGGGACACAGCTGAAAGCCGCACCACTGCTGGGCTGCAAAAAATATGTCAATAAATATGCAGATATATGAAGTTGTTGGGGTACTTTAAAGAAGTTGTCGCTCTCTCACTCATACAGCATGAGCCAGAGGCAAGACATTGCTGATGTGGGTATAGGAATACATCACCCCTGCGGCCACGAAAACAAAGCCCACCAGCGAGGACTGCAACAGTAGGGAAAGTACAGTATCCATTTATTATAGCATTCCCTACATTTAGAAAAGAAGGTTGTGTACCCCTACAAAGTCCGTGTAGAGTGTAGTAGAACGGATGCTAATCCGCACCAAAACCACCAAGTTGTATTTGCAATGGGTCTATTTACATTTTTCTTTTGCAGCATTGCTACCATAGAAAAATCGTACAATGTCCTATTTTTGGGGTGCAAAAAAATTTCTTAAAAATCACATTGCACTTGGCATGCAGTTGCGATTTTCAGGCAAATGCGATTTTTTATTTTTCTTATTGAAACGTGATTTTGACGTGTGAAAAACACGCATGAAAAAAAAAAAAATCAGATGTTTCAGTGATGTGATGTGTTTTTCTTGTAAAGTGCATGACACTCACAGCAGAAATAGCAGGATTTAAGGTACCGTATCAGTCGAAGTTTCTCGGAGTGATATCGCAGTCGCCGGTGTGAATGCACCCTGAGGCTACACATGGTCTTAAAAAAAGATTGCAGCATGTCTTGAATGAGTGTGGTTTTTTTTTTTTCAATAATGTAACAGCCATCTGCTGCAAAACTACTGAATATGAACGCTAAAGGTTGATCTTGATAATGTAACGCCTCATGTACAAGGCCGTCACAGTTAACCATTTGTAAACTCTTGCCAAGGGCACACCCCATAGCCTCCATAACATGGAGCAGGAGACAGTCTGTGTTTTTCCATATGGTACTTTGGCTATGCACATGGATAGGAGAAACGGATGTCACCAATATACACTTAATGGGGCACTGCTAGGGAAAAGTGATATGGAAAAAGACCTGGGGGTACTAGAGGATTGTAGACTTAACTGGAGCAATCAATGCCAGTCAGCTGCAGCAAAAGCTAATAAAGTCTTGGGGTGCATTAACAGAGGTATAGGGGCGAAGGACATGAACATTATTCTTCCACTATATAAGGCACTTGTCAGGCCTCACATGGAATACTGTGTACAGTTCTGGACTCCGCTGCTCAGGAAAGATATTGCAGTGCTTGAGGCGGTTCAAAGAAGGACAACTAAACTAATAAACAAAATGGGAAGACTGGAATACCCAGAGAGGCTATCAACATTGGGACTTTTCACCGTGGAAAAAAGACGGCTAAGAGGTGATCAAATAACCATGTATAAATACATGAGGGGACAATACAAGGATCTCTCCCAAGATCTGTTTATATCCAGGACTGCGACGCTGACAAGAGGGCATCCGCTACGTCTAGAGGAAAGCAGGTTTCATCACCAACACAGAAAGGGGTTCTTTACTGTAAGAGCAGTTAGACTGTGGAACTCTCTGCCAGAGGACGTGGTGATGGCAAAATCCATAGAGGAGTTTAAGAAGGGACTAGATAGCTTTCTAGAGTGGAAGGATATTACAGGATATAGACATTAGGTGACCAGCGGGGTTGTAGTTAAGGGTCTCATATTTAGGTAGGAACTATTAAAGGTTGATCCAGGGATTATTCAGATTACCATTATGGAGTCGGGAAAGAATTTTCCCCCAAATGGGCTAATTGGCTTCTGCTCTTGGGGTTTTTGCCTTACTCTGGATCAACAACATAGGAGGATAAACAGGCTGAACTAGATGGACATTGTCTTCATTCAGCCTAACATACTATGTTACTCAAACACTGTTTTACATGTTATTCTCCTCTCGAAGCAAAGTTTCTAAGGAAGAATATCCCCATAATCTACTATCAGATGTCGCATCAGAAGCATAAGGCGGTACAACAAGGCTAAACACGTTTGAACTATAGAGTGTACCTTGGGAGCTTCCAATTGGGGGCCAGAGTGAATGAATTAACAGCCCTGGTAGGTCTATTTTACTACCTATTAATGAGCATTGTAAGTGTGTGGTACAGGTAAACCTTAAAAAGAGAGAAAAAAAAAAGTACCTTGTAAAAGGACTGGAGATCTCCGATAGGTGGTGAGACAGAGAGATAGTTGGGAAATTTATCTTGTAAGTGAGCAATCAACATGCCAAACTGGGTCCCCCAATCTCCTAAGTGATTTATCCTGTAAGTAGAATAAAACAAGTCTGTATTTCTGGAGATAAAGGCATTCGTTAATCATTGTACACTAAACATCTTATTTCTACTCTAAAGAGATTGTACAGGAATGCCACAAGATGTCTGCAGTCAGTGCAGCCTGAAGCAACCTGTACTATGAAGAGCAAATGTATGTCCAGAGCAGAGGAGGCGGGCCTATGGGCGGGGCCTAACACCAAACAGTTTATAACCGTGGAATGTTAGGCTCCGCCCCCACCCCTTGTCTGTCCTGTCTGCACAGCACAGGATTTTGGTGTAAAAACTGCAAATGCAAGAGTTGAAATGAATAAGAATGGTGGCAACTTTATTTTTAAAACCAGCAGAGGGTCAGCGAGCCGCCTAATAATAATCCCATATATTTTGCTTGACCATTTAAAATTTTTTTTTTAACAACTAGTAGTCAGAGTTTATGGTTGATGAACTATTATCTTCATATACTATATAAGTATATTTCTACATGGATTCTGTGATTTCAAATGGATCGTGTAGTACGTCTGTTTACTTGATACTTTCCATTTGCGTTACCTATCATGATTACTGTATATGCAATTCACTACCCAGCTGTTAAAGAAAGAGACATTGTCTTGAAATACATCACATCCGCTGGTTTTAAACATAAAGTTATCATGCTTATTAATTTCACTTCTTGCATTTGCGGTTATTGCGCCAAAGTCCTAGCTGTTATGTCTTTGCACTCTCTGACACCCCTGCAGCTGCCAGGCCTACAGTGTCACTAGGTTGGCAGCACCTTCATGGAATATACCACATAGCTCTGCCCACCCTGCTTTTCCTTCATTTCCTACTTCTAGACTATATATTATGAATATTACGAACTGGGAGCATTTGTTGTCCACATCGGTGAGCTTTGTTACAAGACAGAACATCCCACTAAGTCATTGACCAAAGAATCTTACCGGAGTACATGGTGTCCAACAAACTCAAACAATCGGCATATGCTGTCGCCTATGATGGTTGAGCGCAGATGACCCACATGCATTTCTTTGGCAATATTTGGAGAAGAGAAATCAACTACAACCTGAAATACAAGTTTTGCCTGAGTTAGTTTGTGGGCGTCATATCCAGACACCATATATTAGATGTTCACAATCCCTTCCTCAGCATAAATAGTCCTGTATGGCCTCACATACATAATGGACAAGTGGTGATTATATGGTGCCTAACTAATGGTTACAATCACATAACAGCAGCACATCCAGTGGCAGCAGTTGTTGAACACATCCATTAACAAAGCACTGCAATAAAACTTTATGGCTTTCCTCACACAATGCAAGTGTAGATCCAACAGCAAGAAGTAAAATGGGCTAAGGCTCATTTACACACGAAGATCGCTCAAAAATTGCTAAAAAGCGATCATTTTAGGGATAATCGTTGCGTCTAAACGCATGGTCATCCTGCACTTTTTGTGCACTGCTAGCTGATCGTTAAATTCAGTTCAACCTAAAAATCATCCTCTAGCCTTATCAGCAGTTCTCCGCGGGTAGTGTTGATAGCATTGTTTCTAGAGATGAGCGAACGTACTCGTTTCGAGTAATTACTTGATCGAGCACCGCGATTTTCGTGTACTTCCGTACTTGGGTGAAAAGATTCGGGGGGCGCCGGGGGAGGTGTGGCGGAGCGGGGGTAGCAGCGGGGAACAGGGGGGAGCCCTCTCTCTCTACCTCTCCCCCCCACTCCTCGCTGCAACCCCCCACTCACCCACGGCGCCCCCGAATCTTTTCGCCCGAGTACGGAAGTACTCGAAAATCGCAGTGCTTGGGCGAAAAAGGGGCGTGGCCGAGTAGGTTTGCTCATCTCTAATTGTTTCCCTTCAGAGAACAAAGGATCTGAATGCAGGTAAGAGCCCACGGGCTATTAACTGCATTCAGCTAAGGCTTCATTTGCACACATAATTGCTATGAAGTAGCTGAGTAGCTACTTAATAGTTTATGCAAAATCATCGCTCAAAGCTGTCGCTCAGAATGTCGTTTGAGCGATCGTTGCTCTGTGTAATTGGGCCATTACTCAAAGTTTACAAATGACTGATGAAAGAAATCTAGAAGAACTTTCTAAATTTTGCATACATATCACTTTTCTGCTAAAACCTTTTTCAGTGGACAGACAGGAGGATGCTTTTGAGTAAGGCTCCTTTTACACTAAACGATTTTGAACGAGAATCACTTGCACGTGTGAACGAGGCGGTGACATCATCACCAGCGCATTCGCGGAGCCTATTTAGACAGGCATATTTATTGTAAAGAATCGTTCACTACTCATTCGCGGTTTCCCATTTCTATGTGGAACACTGAATGAAAAGAGTTTAAACCCAAAAACAAGTGAATGAGCCAACGATGATTTTCATGCCGGCTGAAACTGAACGATGAATGAAAAGCGAATGGTCCTCATTCAGTGTTCAGTTGTTGGGTCGTGTTTATACTTAACGATTATCATTCACTTTCACGCATTTGAACGCTAATCATTCTATCTAAATGCAACATAGCTGGTGTCCTGAGTCACAGACTGAAAGACACTTTACATTTCTCACAGTTCTGATCACAATGTGAGGCAAAATAGGATGAAAAGAGAAGAGAATATTAAGGGAGGAAATGCTGAGCTTGTTAGATTTTGCTGTACGTTCTAGTATTCCTTAAATATTTATTCCAAGTTTTGATCAAAACTAAGACATGTGTGACTGCTAGGTGTGATAAAGGCACATGAAGAATCAAATATATACAATTATATATACACACACACACACGTTAAGACATGTATGTGGAAGAATGCCTACCCTTTTCTTCTCTCCAACTCCAGGGGGTTGCACACCATTCACCAGAAGCTTGGTCAGCTGTTTTGATATGAAATTCTTCTGTATATGTACATTGATGAAGCCTGTTAAGGCAGATGTGTTACAACGTTAAAAGTCATGTGGGGTAAATGAAAAGAAGCGATCAGAATAATCTTGAGTAGGAGCTGCTGTCCTAGCACACTGGTCGACCTAAAGTTCTATTCGAGCTATAAGGCTGGGTTCACACAGGGCGGAATTGCAATGCGGAGTTTCTGGCAATGTTAAGCTCAAGCGTAACCAGCAAAGTGGACGAGATTTGCAAAAATCTTGTCCACATGCTGCGTAGAAGCCGTTGCGGCCAGGCCGCGCTGAAATTGACGTGCCGCACAGAATTCAAAGCCGCTGCATGTCAATTGTATTGCTATTTCCATGGCGGCCTCTCTCCTCTTTATAGGGAGAGATGGCCGCAGCGGAATACAGGAAGCAAAGCAGTTTCAAAACCCACTGAAGCTGCAATTCTGCCGCGGAAATCTTGCAGTATTTTTGTGCGGACTTGCTGCGGTCATATCGTGAGATTTCCGTCCCGTATAACCGCAGCCTTAGACAGGGTAACGCAAGGTTTAGAAGAGCTGAGGCCGCCGGTGGGTTGTAACTTTGATAATATAGGTGTTCACTTGTATTCACAGCCAGCAAGTATAATGCATTTTGAGATCGCAGACCTCTTCAGCAGACGTCTGAATTGTATACTAAAAACTGTTACAATTAGTGATATAGCAAAATTCAAAGTCAGGATAAAAATGTGAGAAAGGCTAAGGAAGACAACGTTAAAGACACAAAAATATAAACAAAGCAAAAAAAGAGCACAAAAGAAGTTTAATGTATATACATACACACATACATATATGCAGTATGTATAGCTGCACTGCAAACATCACCTGACTTGGTCATATGATGCTACTTCCAAATCACGTGACCAGCAGCTTAGCGCTCACTAGAGGCTGCCGGGTGATGTGCGACATGGTGAGGGGGAACACCAAAATCAGCCGCGGATACACACCTATTCCGAGTCAAAATCCACACCGATGGTGGATTGTTTTTTTATGCAGAGATGCTGCACTACTTGCCAATCCCCCAGCATTTATGCTACGTGTGAATGTACCCTAAGGGCGCCCACCCACTAGCAATATGTTTTCTTGCGATGCGAGAGCGAGTGAAAACACCCGATTATGAAACCAATGATTTCATACTCATTTGCAATGCTTTCACTGAAGCCGCACAGCGCTAAGAAAAATCTGCGCTATCGACCATTGAATTCAATGACTGGCTGAGGTGCTGCCTGTGATTGGCTGAATGCCATTCAATGATGGCTGGGCGCTGCCTCCAATTGGTCACAGCGCTCAGCCAGAGGAAGTGCTTTCTGGAGGCGGGGATTTTTCAATCCCCGGTCTCCGGAAGACGACTGCCGGGCCGGAGAGAAGAGCTGAATAGCTCTTCTAGGTGAGTAAAAAAAATTTTTTACAGCCAAGGCTGATTTTCAGGCAAGGGTTTATATTTTAAGCCCTTCCCCAAAAATCATTGCTGTGGTGTTCGCCAGCAACCCATTGCAGTCAATGGGGGGCAGTACCGCCGGCGCTATTGAAAGCAATGGGATAGCAACGCGGACCTCTGCCACAGCTGTGGCAGAGGAATCCCCACGGTCCTAGCAGTTGCCGTCCAGGTTCCTCCCACTGGGCCGCGGCGCTCCTGTGGGCTTCCATGTAGTCCTCAATGCCAACGGAGCATCTCTTGCTGGGGACAGGGCTTGAATACAATCAAGGCCGGCGCTCGATGAAACAATGACAGCCATTCAATGATGTCAGTCAATGAATGGTTGATATTGGCTCAGGCGGCGCTCCTGGACCATTTAGTGCAATCGCTTACTGGAGGCAGGGTATTCAAGCCCCATCACAAACAAGACATGCTCCATCGGCATTGAAGACTGCATGGAAGCCTGCAGTAGAGCTGCAGCCCAGCAGGAGGGACCCGAACAGCAACTGCTAGGGGAGTGTTTTTTTTTCATGTAGTATATCTAGAGATGTAGCTTTTTGGGGTAGGGCTTATATATCAAGCCGATGCCATACATTTCTGGTAGACGAGTGGTATCACTGTTCTGCCAGATATCGCATCGGCTTCATCAGCGTTTTCCCACTGGGATAAACATGGACACTAGGCATCTTCCCATTGAATAATCATGCATGCTTAGCAAGGTAGAGCATGCGTGTTTATGGGAGGACCTGGAGAGATAGAAGTTGGTGTTGTGTTTCTTTAGATTTATTTAACCATATTAATAGGAAAACCTCAAAGATATTTTTGCTAGAAGCTACACAAGTCCAATTTTTCAAGCCTTTCATTACAGGAAGGACCACCCATCACGTTCATTAATCAAGTTGCCTGCTTTTACATCATCACCAGCACTGCTGTATTGTTATTAGTGTCGACTTCAAAACTGCACCACATAATCATGAGGCCTTGAGAAGAGAGGACTTTCATTATAAAAGAGGGACCACCTATTTATTGACCTAGCTGCCCGTCGAGAATTTCCACAGCCACTGCAGCAGTGCTCTAAGACAGCCTTCATGTTACTTTTGGGGGACCCATTTTGTTATATGCCCTTTTTTAACCTCTTCCCGTAAGGGTACGTCATGGAGCGTCAGGGTATGTATGCAGAGAGGTCGCGGGGCGACCTCTCTTTATACAGCATGGGCGTCAGCTGTTTATTACAGTTGACACCCGCGGGCAATAGCCGCTATCGGCCGTTCGAGGCTATTAACCCTTTAAATGCCGTTGTCAGTTCCGTGGGGTGGCATGATAGACTGCCTGTCAAATGGCAGTATGACGTAATGCTATAGCATTATGTCATACTGCAGGAGCGATCAAAGCATCGCATATTGTAGTCCCCCAGGGGGACTTTAAAGTAAAGTAAAAAAAATAATAATAAAGTTTTATTAATTGCTTAAAAAAAAAAAAAAAAGTTATTAAAGTTTAAATCACCCCCCTTTTGCCATATCTACTATTAAAAAATCTAAATCATAAACTAAAGAGAAGTGAAACAGCACTCCAGGGAATTTACAAAAATATGAAAAACTTTATTGTGCCCAAGACGATCCTCCCTGCTTACATAAGGTTTGGTGTGTGCTGTGACCTGTACATTTGTTTGTTAAATCATAAACTAAAATATTTGGTATCGCCGCATCCATAAAAGTCCTATCTATCAAAGTAGCCATTATTATTCACACACGGTGAACATCGTCCGAAAAAAAAGAACGTCAGAAATGCACTTTCAGTCACCCTGTCTCCCAGAAAAAACGCAATAAAAAGCGATCAAAAAAAAAAAAAAAAAAAAAGTTACATGTATTCCGAATTGGTATTATCCGAAACTACAGGACATCCCGCAAAAAATGAGCCCATGCTCAACTACGTCAATAGAATAATAAAAAAGTTATTGCGCGCACAAAATGACCGCAGAAAATAATTGAAAAAAAATTATACTAGTTTGGTATGGTAGCAATTAGAGATGAGCGAACGTGCTTGGCCACGCCCCTTTTTCGCCCGAATACCGCGATTTTCGAGTACTTCACTACTCGGGCGAAAAAATTCGGGGGTCGCCGTGGCGGCGCAGGGGGTTGCAGCGGGGAGTGGGGGGGAGAGGGAGAGAGAGAGGGCTCCCCCCTGTTCCCCGCTGCTACCCCCACGCCGCCACGCCTCTCCCCGCCCCCCGGCGCACCCGAGTACTTTTCACCCGAGTAGTGAAGTACTCGAAAATCGCTGTATTCGGGCGAAAAAGGGGCGTGGCCGAGCACGTTCGCTCATCTCTAGTAGCAATCGTACTGACCCATAGAATAAAGTTATTATGTCCCTTTTGTTGCAGTTTGTGCGCCGTAGAAACAAGACGCACTGAAAGATGGAGGAATGTCGCTTTTTTTTCATTTTACTCCACTAAGAATTTTTAAAAGTTTTTCAGTACATTATATGGTACATTAAATAGCACCATTGAAAAATACAACTTATCCCACAAAAAACAAGATCTCATACAGCGACGTAGATGGATAAATAAAATTTTTTTGAAGGGGGGGGGGGGGGGGGGAGGAAAAAATGAAAATGGAAAAAGAAAAAGGGGCCGCGTCATTAAGGAGTTAATTAAAGGTGGAAGCTAATCCTAGTAGAAAGGGGAAGAGAAACATTTATAAACCTGTCCTTAGGAAAATATTTTACTTTGCTGTTGTACTGTACTGGAATCTGTTCCCAAAGGGCGTAGATCCCCAAAAGGGTGGGAAGACAGCCTTCAGGTGCATTCTCATGTAGCTGATTTGCTGCGGATTTTGGTGTGAATGTCCAACAGATTTCATCCTTTCAACTGAATTCTATTCAATGGGTGAAATCTGCTGCAGATCTGCACTCAATCAGCTGTGTGTGAATGCACCATTATTCTGCAAGCAGCGCATAAACTGGAACCAGGCAAATAAATATAGATATTGTATCTTATCTGCTTGTGTGAGAAGCATGTTGGATTTTATAGGTATATTACCTGGACCGGCAATTTCCGTTTTCCCAATTAAGTGATTTTCAGGAAGGTTTTTAACAATTTTATTTGCAATCTCAATTGGGCTCACTTTTTCACCTCTTGCTTTGAGCATCTAAAAGAAAGACAATACACGTGTAACAACTTCTATATTTCATGTATGATATACATATGATGCTAGTCTACAGGTGTTAGTGTTACTTGTTCTGAAGTTACCTTTAGCCATCACACTGCACATCCTTATCCTTGTGTGACGGATGTATTATGACAATAACATGCCAATTCTTAGCATTTCTATTGAATATCATATAATTTTAGTAGCACACCAGCAATAACGCAGCGGATTTCTGCCACGTGAAACGCGACAGGAATCGGTCCGTGGGAATTAGGCCTAAATGTCTACATAAGCTAAAAAAAAAATCATGATGCAGTCATCTTCTTTCTTTATCGTAAAATAAAATTAACTGTCTGCTGCTGTTTATTTTCCTTAGGCAAAAGAAAATAATGGAGAAGTAAAATACGATTCATTGCTGGCGTTTACCTGGGTCATCGCCATTGCGCTGTTGCACTGGTAGTCACCAAACTTTGGCTGCTGACTTGGAGTGACTGCCAACGGTGCATTTACCAATTCAGGATATGATGCTCTAATAGCTCGGCCGAATATCTCCTGGAGCTGGACATTGATGTTAATCATGCTTTTTACGGATCTGTCTTTTTCTTCCTGAAGACTCTGTCAGAGAATTACAAAAAAAATGTAAAAAAAATTCCTTTTTTTTTTTTATTAATACTCTTCCATTATTTTAAGTCTCAACTAACTGGGTATGAAAATATAACATAATTATCACAATAATAATAATCATCACATGAATCACCAAAATATCACGGTAACAGTTTAGGAGCCCGAAAAAGACATATGTCCATCAAGTTCAGCCTAATGGCCTGCAATGTTGATCCAGAGGAAGGCAGAAAATCCCCAATGAGGTAGAAGCCAATTTTCCTGATTTTAGGGGGAAAAAAAAAAAAAAAGAACTTTCCAACTCTGAATCTGGCAATCAGAATAAATCCCTGGATCAATGGCCTATCCCCAATAATCTGGTACCCATAACGTATGACACTTAAGACGGACAAATGGGTGCAGGGAGACAGCAATTACCCCCACCAGAGCTAAATGACCACTGTAGCCAATCACTGGCTTCCTTCAGCCAGGTATCAGCTCCAGTGGTCATATGACCTGGGTTTTTTTTCTGGATATTGATGACTGAGTCTCAGAATTGGTCATCAGTATTGGATCGGTGTGGATCTGCCTCTTGGGACTCTTGCCAGTCAGCTGATTGAAGAGGCGGTAGCGGTAAGGTGAACACTGCGGCCTTTTTTCAGGCTTGTGGCATGATCATTTAAATGAATGGGACTGAGCTGCAATACAAGACGCAGCCTCTCTGAAATGTACCGCGCTGTACCCAGTATGCAGTCAAGTTAGGGCGGCACTCACCAGAGTGCTGCGGCCACCTCAATCAGTTGATTGGTGGAGTGCTAAGCGGCGGACACCATCGATTGATATTGATAACGTATCCTGAAGATACGTCATCAATATCTTCGTTCTGGAAAACCCCTTTAAGAATAACATTTTAGCCACTAAATTTAAATATATACCTAAAGTCATATAAAAATGAAGACGTAGTGCCCCACACCTCTATCCGAGTCCTCTTCTTCTACTTCTTCCAGCCGACAGTTGGCGTTTTAAATTGACTACTAAAGTGCCTCTATATCCCAGTATGGTGAACTATAGGCGTAATTTGAGGCACCATTGCAAAATCTGTAATAAGCCTCCGACATCCCATGAGCCATTTATAATACTGGTGTCTTCCTCTGTGGCACAGGAGCCTTCCACGCTCTCAAGCACCAGTGCCAGAGTCCCACTTCTACTGCTACACCCCCCCTATACCTGCATCCCTGGAGAGCAGCTATTCACCACCTTCTTGGCATCTTTACACCTTGCAATGTAGACCAAGTTTGCCTGTAAAGATTGGCATAAAACGCAAAAACCATGCCCGCACTGCACAAGTGACCGTGTCTGATTTTTGTGTTCAAGTTCATGTTTCAAATGTATAATCCAGCGACTACTTCAACGACATGTTACCCTATAAAGTGGCGCACGAAGCCATGAATGTGATAACATAGGAGAAAAATGCCCATACTCGCCTTCCACATCCCTCACCACGCGATGGGCACAGCATATAAACAAGTAACATCTCTTCCATACCATTACACAACCAAGCAGACGCTCTGCCAGTAGATACCTTACGCAGGATGTTCAGTCGATACTTCAGCTTGGAGTTCTCGTCCCTCAGTCCCTCCAAGCTCAGGGAGTCCCCGACAAATGCGAAGTGTCTTAGGGCATCTATCTCAGCAGTCAGAGATTTAATCTCCGCTTCCTAATTAGGAAAGGAGACACAAAAATAATTAGCTTTACAATGCAAGAAAATAAATTAAAAAAACAAATTATATATATGGAACGTTTTCTTGCGTATCTATATCACACATGTCACAACTTTTTCTAACAGAGTCTTTACAACTGATTTCCAACCTTTTCTGCACAGAACATCTGATACAATTCAGCAGCCGCAGCACAAACCTCAGCAGGGGGGGGCGCCATCGCGGGGAATATGGTGGATGCTACAGTCAATACATAGTTACACTGCTGGGATACTAAATCTATACAAAAGTCTAAAAGCTACAACTATGGCTGGATTCACACGAACGTATGTCGACTTGGTTTTCACGCCGAGCCGATATACGGTGTCCTCATCTGCAGGGGGGAGATGGAAGAACCAGGAGCAGGAACTGAGCTCCCGCCTCCTCTCTGCCCCCTCTCCACCCCTCTGCACTATTTGCAATGAAGGGAGGCGAGACGGGGCGAAGTTTCGTGAATTAGCTCCGCCTAAGTCCCGCCTCTCCTCATTAAAAATAGTGCAGGGGGGTGGAGCTCAGAGCACTGTTCCTGGCTCTTCCATCCTCCCCCCCCCCCCCCCCCCCTCCCTGCAAAGAGAGACGACGTATATCGGCTCGGCGTGAAAGCCCAGCCGATATACGTTCGTGTGAATCCAGCCTACAGCAGATGAGTAAATGCAGGATGATATAAGGAGAGAGATCCAGGTGTGTTATCAGGGTGGGGGGCTGAGATTGTCCTCAGGGTGCTCCTCCACGGGCCGATGCGCTGGGCAACAGATGTCCGACCGCTCGTTCCAGCGGTAATCCTTCCAGCTTTACACAGGAACAAGCAGCTCTGACTGAACGCCATCATCCCGTCCCGCTCGCCTCCATTCACAGTGAACAGGCAGTCGTTCATAAGTGAGCGGCTGCCTGTTGACACGGCACGATATGCTGTTCAGTTTTCTCTATGCAGAAACTGAATGATAAACGTCAAGCAAACAACTTCTCAGTAAACGCATTCACACTGAACGATTAGGCTAGGGTCACACAGGGCGGATTTGCCGCGGTTTTGCCGCAGCAGATCCGCCCGCGGCAAAACCGCCCGCGGCCCCAAACCCCGGGATTAGCCAGCCATGTGGATGAGATTGCTCAGAAATCTCGTCCACACGGGACGGCTAATCCGCTGCGGTAAATCCGGTGGAAACCGCGGCTGCGGTTTCAAAAGAAGCAGCATGTCCATTCTTCGCTGCAGCCGCGCTCTCCTCTATGGGAGCGCCGGCCGCAGCGCGGCCGGGCCGCTTCAAAACCGCCGCGGCTTAAACCGCGGCGGTTCTCCCGGCGGAAATCTCGCGGTTTTTGCTGCGGCCAAACCGCGAGATTTCCGACAAAAATCCGCCCTGTGTGACCCTAGCCTTAGCGTTAAGATTCTCTCCGGATTGCCGGAATCCGAATGATAATCATTCCGTGTAAAAGCACCTCAATAAACAGGTGGGGCGGTCAGTCTGCGCTGAGACCTCCGGTTTGGGTTTCCAATGCAGATCCGGCACAAAATACCGGAAGATATAACAGTGCATGCAACGCTATTTCTTCTGGTGAAGTTTTGGGCAGCTGAGCGGAAACTGGAGGGACCCCATTATAGTCAATGGCGTCCGTTCGGGGCTATTCGCTTCCATCATAAGACTCGTTTGGGCATGGGATTCAACTTTCCTGCTCCCCGAATGGAACAGAATCGCCTCTACAGATGTGAAACCCCCTTACAGGCTTCATAGGAAGGTGGGATATTCAATACTGTCCCATTGTATCACAGTATATTGACCATTACAACCATACGGGCCTCATTTATCAGAGCTAGCAGGCCTCCCCGGGGAGCGACGGTGACTTATCAGAGGAGCGCCGGGGAAGAGGTCACCAGGACATACGCCTGCAATACCGCTAGCTACTGCGGGAACATTCCATACTAGAATGATGGTGGACAAACGAAATAAGTGACTTCTGTAAATATTACATCTCACTTCCCATATGTTCTCACCATTTATGGGAGTTCTTTGTTCCTATACATCTGCGTTGATCTAACGTCCCCTTATAACTGCATGTTACCCGCTCAGGAGTCACTGCTTAGGAGGACATTAATCAAGCAGATTTAATTAGAATTAGATCTACACTTTTACTTTCTTCTACCGGTTATTGTCTGTAAATCTGTTCCTGAGAGTCAAAATCTGAGCACATATTTGGAATCGGCACCCAAAGCTCTGGAAGAAACACAAATATTTCCAGAAAAACTAAAATTTTTGTAACACGGTGTAACACATTGCAGCGTGGTCCACCGCTAGGACCCCCGGGGATCACTAGAATAAGAAGCACAGGTGACTGAAGGCACGGTCCGCAGGGGTGACCGACGCTCCATTCATTTCTATATAGGGAGATAGTGGAGCGCAGAGCTCAGTTTTCAACATAGTCAGGGAATGGCACGATGGTCACATATGTGCGCGACCACGCCATTCACTATGGCCAGCTGCACATACATGCCCGACCACGCCATTCACTATGGCCAGCTGCACATACATGCCCGACCACGCCATTCACTATGGCCAGCTGCACATACATGCCCGACCACGCCATTCACTATGGCCAGCTGCACATACATGCCCGACCACGCCATTCACTATGGCCAGCTGCACATACATGCCCGACCACGCCATTCACTATGGCCAGCTGCACATACATGCCCAACCACGCCATTCACTATGGCCAGCTGCACATACATGCCCAACCACGCCATTCACTATGGCCAGCTGCACACGAGCGATCCGGATTCCACCTGCAGGAACCCGCAACGGAATCTGTCTGGCGACCCCGCGTACCTGCCGTATCTGTACTGCGGATGACCGCAGACCCTCGCCATCGGTCATGTGCAGTGCAGATTTTTCCCCCAATATTTGTATTTTCGGCACCGTCGCCAGACGATGACATGTCAATTATGGATGTGCTGCCGGTCGGACGGCCTCCACTGACTAAGAAATAGAGAATTCTGCGATTTTTCCTTTGTTTGCAGAATGCGCAATTTGTTTCCATGTGAAGGAAAAAGCAAAAGTCCATCTTTCGATGTGTGCGATTTGCTGCAGATGCTCCGTGCGGGCGCCGACCGCGAATTCAGCAATAGGAATCCGATCGTGTGAGGCCGCCCTGACGGAGACGTGGGGTCACCGTTCTCGTGATCCCTGCAGTCTCCAATGGTCAGGCCCCCAGGGGTCAGCCATGTATCCTGTGGAGGGTACAACTAGCTGATTGGAGGGGTCTGACCGCTGGGGACCCCAGTCATCGCCAGAACAGGGTCTGCGTCCCATAGGGGGCTGATGAAACAAATGGTGTGCCAGTGTGCATGCCCACCACCACTCCATGCAGGTCCATGGGGGCACCGAGAAGAGGCCGGAAGTCTCCAGCAGTCCCCATGAAACGCATGGCCCACCGCTACGTCCGTGCGGGACAGTAATGTCCCCTGTTCTACGTGTTCAAGCAGGGACACGGCGGACACCGGCAGCTCCTCCTTACAACTAGTGGGAAGTGATGGCCGCTGGGGCGCCGGTGTACGGCTGTATACATGTCCCTGTATATAAAGTACATGGCGCCCTCACTAGACACCCCCGTGTCCCGTCCGCCTGACCTGCTGCCGCAGCCTCTCCTCATAGCGGCCGACCAGTCCCTCCATGCTCCGCTCACACCGGGGGAAGAGGCGGCACAGGAAGCCGCGTCATGGCTACGACACGGCGGGAGGAGGGAATGGCCTGAAATAACCGAGTGCGGCCGGCGCCTTAGAGGGAAGGAGCCGCCATTGTGAAGGAGCTGTGAGGTGGCCCCGGTTATAATGTCATGTGAGACAGCTGTATCTGAGGGACAGTTCCGGAGGGCCCAGCAACATGGAGGCCTGCAGAGCTAACCCTGTAGTTGCCGAGCAGTAATTCCCCTCAAGTTTTGGGGTCGCAGTTCCACAGACAACATGGGGCCGCAGACTCCTCTCTAATACTCGGGGGTCTCCGGTACTCAGGACTCCTCTCTAATACTCGGGGGTCTCCGGTACTCAGGACCCCTCTCTAGTACTCGGGGGTCTCCGGTACTCAGGACCCCTCTGTAGTACTCGGGGGTCTCCAGTTCAAAGGGCCCCTCTCTGTACTCAGGACCCCTCTCTAGTACTCATGGGTCTCCAGTTCAAAGGGCCCCTCTCTAGTACTCGTGGGCTTCTGGTACTCAGGACCCCTCTTTAGTACTCAGGGGGGTCTCTGGTACTCAGGACCCCTCTCTAATACTCGGGGGGGGGAGGGGGGGGGTCTTTAGAACTCAGGGGGTCTCTAGTACTCAGGGGTCTTAGTACTTGGGACACCTCTTTAGTACTCGGGGGGGGGTCTCCTGTACGCAGGACCCCACTCTAGTACTCGTGGGTCTCCTGTACTCAGGACCCCTCTCTAGTACTCAGGGGGGGGGGGGGGGGGGGGTTCTCTGGTACTCAGGACCCCTCTCTAATACTCGGGGGTCTCAGCACTCGACCCCTCTCTAGTACTCGGGGGGGGGGGGGGGGTCTCCAGTACTCAGGACCCCTCTCTAGTACTCGGAGGGGTCTCCTGTACTCAGGACCCCTCTCTAGTACTCCGGGGGGTTCTCCAGTACTCAGGATCCCTGTCTAGTACTCGGAGGTCACCTATACTCAGGACCCTTCTCTAGTACTTGGCGGGTCTCCAGTACTTAGAATCCCTCTCTAGTACTCAGGGGTCTCCGTACTCAGGATCCCTCTCTAGTACTCGGTGGTCTCCTGTACTTAGGATCCCTCTCTAGTACTCACGGGTCTCCGTACTCAGGATCCCTCTCTAGTAATTCGGAGGTCTCCTGTACTCAGGATCTCTCTCTAGTACTCGGTGGTCTCCTGTACTCAGGACCCTTCTCTAGTACTCGGGGGGGGGGGGGGGGGTCTCCAGTACTCAGGAGTCTCAGTACTCAGGACCCCTCTCTAGTACTCAAGGGTCTCAGTACTCAGGACCCCTTTCTAGTACTCAGGGGTCTCAGTACTCAGGACCCCTCTCTAGTACTCGGTGGTCCCCTGTACTCAGGATCCCTTTCTAGTACTCAGGACCCCCTCGTACTTGGGGTTTCCAATACTCAAGACCCAGTACTCAGTCAATTGAAGACGTCCAATCTGCGGCCTGCCTGCAATTCAATTGCGGACGGGGTGCGGATTCCGCTGGAAAGCAGGAGTCCAAAAAAATGTGCTGCTGATGCTCGCCAGGTGATGCTTCCGCAGACCTGGAGATAGAAGAGCCGGACAGGTAACGCAGTGTCCTTGGCTGCAGGCAGGGTCGTAATCTGATCCACCCATGGACATTGGGTCTTAGACTGCGTTCACACATGGCATTCTTCCACTATTAGGGCTCATTCACAAGACCGTGATTTCACCGCATATTATGCACACCGGTGTGACGCGATGGAGTCAGTGGATGTACATTGACTTGTATCGATCCATTCCCAACATGTAAAAAAGATCGCAGCATGCTCTATTGCACCACATATCACGCCCTATACTCTATGGGTAGCATATGCTAAGCTGTGCAGACGCAATACGTTGTATACGGCGACGTTGTATGAGCGCCGCCGCTATGAGACAGAGCAGAGAATTATAACAAATGGGAGATACGCTGTAACGCGCAGTGCGCCCGCTGTCATACGCAGCGATAGCCGCCCCCCACGCTGTGTTATGTATGCTCCTGTGTGAATGAGCCCTAAAACAATCCAAAAAAATGCATCCGGTTTTCAAAAACTGCATGTACTATTAACCCCTTAACTTATTTTTTTTAGGATTTTCATCTCCTTTTTGTGCAATGTGAGATGCACAAATATGAACCCCATTCTTTTGTATAGGGTCCTGCAATATTTTCTGTATGTCAATGCGATGCAGGGAACAAATCGCGGCACGTTCTATCTTGTGCGCGCTATCGCATCGCAGCGCCCATTGTTCTCAGTGAGGCCGGCGGCAGCATCACAAAGTCTGCCATAGAAAGTAATTGAAGGATTGCTTCTTCCCCGAAGTGATGCGATGCTGTTTTGACATGAAGATGACTCATATCCTCGTGGATTTCACATGGCGGGGAGCGCGATACGGGGGCAGGATTCATTACAGTCACCCAAACTGTACAAACACCCCACAATAACCCCAACAGTGGAGTCCATATGCCTGGACTTGATCACTGAATGGTTTGCACTAACAGCTACCTTCAGGAAACTTTGTATTAAACAGTTTTGTGTAAAAGCTGCACAGGTATTTGTGTATAAATGTCTCAGCCAACTTGATCTGCATGTAAAAAAAAAAACTCCAAAAAAAGAGAGTTCAGGGTGTTAAGAGCTCCCACATACATAGATACACATGTCTGGGGCTTTTTCTATTGATATATCCCAAGGATAGGCCAGCATCCCTGCTGATCAGCGGATTCCCCCGTCATTGTGTGCAGTACAGGAAGCAGATAGCACTGTTCATATTGTAGTGGCCCAGTGTGATACTGCACACACAGCTCTCAGTGAATTCAGCAGGAGCTGTGCCATCGTGCTAAATGTAGACAGCGCTATCTGCTTCCAGTTGTGTCCACACTGATAGCTTGTCCAGCGATCAGTTGATCAGCAGAGATCCCAGTCGGCGGACCCCCACTGATTAACAATTGATGGGCTATTGTGAGAATAACTCATCAATAGTGAATGCTGGGACAAACCCATAAAGAGGTGGTAAGCAGGGGCGTACCTAAAGGCTCAGGGGCCCGGGTGCAAAAGTTCAGCTCGGGGCCCCCCCACCCCGGGCCTCCACCCCACACGCCCCCGTACCCATACCTAGATCGTGCTGCATACATGATCTGCCCCTTGGCGTAATCTTTCCAAACATGACGCATTTCCTGAACATGAAAATTTGCAGCCCCGCAGGCCACTCTCACACACGCCGCTTTTTACCGCTATTAGCACAGCGCCCCGAGTGCCGTACTAACTGCGGTACAACACTCCCAGAGATTTTAATGAGCTTACTTAAACCTGCGCTCCAACACGGTGTTTCTAACGCTGTGATTTTCGAGAGCTGTCTGTTCTATTTTTGTGGTTTTTAACACATCTCCTAACCCTTCACAATGATGGGGTGCATCAAAAAGTGCTGTCAGACGCTGTAAACTGTGTATGAAAACGCTGCTCGAAATTCCGGTAAAAATGCCACGATTTCAAGCTGCGTTTCCTGAACACGTGTGTGAGAGCGGCCTCAGGGGGGTCACTTTTTTTTGTTGTACTTTAGAACCACAAATAAGACACATAAAAAACCTGCATGCAGTATTTAAAGACCGCGTACGGTATTAGGGTGACTGCCCACTACAGCTTTTTTTCACCGCGAAATTCGCAGCGTTTTTTTTCCTGCAGGGGTCTGTGGGACTTGTAATGTTAAAATCGCTATTTTAACATTACATGTCCCTTGGCCCCTGGAGAGAAAAAACGCTGTGAATTTCGCCGTGAAAAAAAACTGTAGTGGGCAGTCACCCTAAAGGAGCCGCAGACACAATTAATAAACTCATGCGGTTTTGATGCATTTTTTAATTGTGTGTAAAGGGTGCAAATAAATACAGTAAATCCGAGATGTATAACTTATGAGAGAGAGAAAGAATAGATAGATAGATATGTGATAGATAGATAGATAGATAGATAGATAGATAGATAGATAGATAGATAGATATGATAGGATATGAGATAGATAGATGGATAGATATGAGATAGATAGATATGAGATAGATATATAGTTATGGGATAGAAAGGATATAGATAGACAGATAGATAGATAGATAGATAGATAGATAGATAGATAGATAGATAGATAGATAGATAGATAGATATGAGATAGATATATAGTTATGGGATAGAAAGGATATAGATAGACAGATAGATAGATAGATAGATAGATAGATAGATAGATAGATAGATATGGGATAGATAGATAGATAGATATGAGATAGATATGAGATAGATAGTATATAGATAGATAGATATGAGACAGATAGATAGATATGGGATAGATAGATACGAGATAGATAGATAGATAGATATGAGATAGATAGATATAAGATAGATAGATATGAGATAGATAGATAGATAGATATGAGATAGATAGATATGAGACAGATAGATAGATATGGGATAGATAGATACGAGATAGATAGATAGATAGATAGATAGATAGATATGATAGGATATGAGATAGATAGATGGATAGATACGAGATAGATAGATAAATATGAGATAGATAGATATGAGATAGATAGATAGATAGATATGAGATAGATAGATATGAGACAGATAGATAGATATGGGATAGATAGATACGAGATAGATAGATAGATAGATAGATAGATATGATAGGATATGAGATAGATAGATGGATAGATACGAGATAGATAGATAAATATGGGATAGATAGATAGATAGATAGATAAAGGAGGGAGACAGACAGACAGATACACACATATATACACTTACCACAGGGCTCGGTCCACTTCTCCTCCATGTGACAGCAGCAGCAGGAGAGGCAAACTCAGAAGCTTCCCGTTTAGCAGGAAGCAGGGGGGCAGCACATGATCACTGTGCTCTGCCGATCCCATTGAAAGCCATGAGATATCATTCTGCACTCCTGCCACAGCTGTGGCAGAAGTCCGCAGCATTCTCCATATCTTTTCAATGGGGCTAGCGCTGCTCCTGCTGGCCCCATTGTAAAGACAGGCGATATCCCGGCGTGATCCCGTTTTTTTTCTCGCACTGCGCTGCGAGACTTTTCATTTACTCTCGCAGTGCAGTGGAGAAAAAAACGCCAGTGGGTGTCTGCCCTTACACAACCAGTACATGCCAGAAATTCCTGCAGCTCCTTTAATGTTGCTGTAAACCTCTTGGCAGCTTCCCAGATCAATTTTTTTCATAGATTTTTGAGGGACGTCCAGTTCTTGGTGATGTCACTGTTGTGCCAAATTTAACACACTTCTTGATGACCGTCTTCACTGTGCTCCATGGTATATGTAACACTTTGGTCCCTGTATCCTGACTGATACCTTACAATGATCAGATCCCTTTGATGTGCTGTAAGCTCTTTACGGCTTTTGCTGAAATATGCAGCTAAGAAGATATCAGGAAAATCCTAGAAGAGCTGAACTTTATATGGGGGTAAATCAGGATCACTGCAAAAGTTACCGCTGATCGGTGAGAGTTTCGCTGATGGGACCCCCACCGATCCTGAGAAGTGGGGTCCCGTTTCCCCAGTACTCCTGACTGGGAACTTACTGCATCCCCCAATGTGATGAGGAGACTGGAGCACTGACACTCCATTCACTTCTAGTGGGGCTGTGTAAATAGATGACTGGCAAGTGCTCAGATAATTCTTCCCCATTGAAGCGAATGAAGTGGCGACCATACCTGCTCGGCCAGCGCTGCATTCATTCATAGCGGAAGTCTATTATCGGGCTGCAACATGCAAAAACTAAATTTACTATTTCGATTGTACAGTCATGGCCAAAAGTTTTTAGATTGGCACAAATTTTGGTTCTCACAAAGTTTGCTGCGTCAGTGTTTTTCAGCCTCTGTAGGCGACATTCACAGGAGTGTGATTCTCGCATGACTTTTGCGCGTTGCGAGTCACGGGAGCTGTGGGATTTTGGACAAGGATGATTTGGTTGTCCCAACAACAGAATGTTATGACTCTCAGTAAGAGGAACAAAGTAACAAAGAGATCCTACTGATACATTTTAATGGTAAGGCCGGTTTCACATCTGCGTCGCCGGAGCGAGAAAGCAGAATCCCCAATGCAGATGTGAAACCAGCCTAACAAAAGGAAATCATGTTACTGCAAAATTTCAAGGCTCCTCGCCTTCTTCATCAGCTCGCTGTAACATCATTTCTTTTAGAGAGCCATTACAAGGTATCTGCGAGATTACATTGTTTCTCTTACTGAGAGCAATTACATTTTGTTCCACTGGCTAACACCGTAGCAGACTTCTTTAGTCCCCACAGCCAAATGTCCCAGATTATATGGACTTCACCACCTTCCTACATAAGTTACATTGGTTTAGTAATAGTCCTGTCATACCTCTGATGGTCTGGAGGGATTTAGTGGTTAATGCCCAATATCTCTCGCACTCTAGGGTGAAGAAGGGGTTAATATTGACAGTCATTATACATAGTGCTTATGGGTTACTATCTAATATCTGTGGGTGTCTAGTGGTTAACAGCATTTATTGTAATTATGTTACATAATGTATGTTGTGAGGTTGGGCCCTGGGGCAGGGAAGTTTGCCGATGATTCAATAAACAGGTCGCTGCTCTGTGGAAGTTTTGTGTTCTTTTTTTTTCAAGTAGAGATCCAGATCCCCTGGTTCCCTTCACACATGTGTAGTGTGTCATACTGTTACAGTGCCACTAGGGGAGTTCACCTCCATGTGATCTTTACACTATAAAACGTAAGCAGAGAGCTCCTCCTGGTGGTGGAAAGGAGAATTTCAGCTTTTATTTTCCCCATAACTTCTCAGAGGGGAGTTTTCTAGAAACCCACAACTTGTAAGTATCCTCCTTGTCTCTGCCTGTCCTGAAAACCAAGTGCTACCTGTACATAATATGCCCTTTTCAACAGCATTACACACAGACTGCTTGCAATAAAACAGAAAGAGAGTGCCAAGGAAGTATTCACAATGCTGTGAGTGCACAAGGGGAGGTTTTATCCTTGTGGACATCCCTTTATGTACAGTGCAGTGTTTCTGCTTCGCTGAAAATCCACACCAAAAATCTGTCCCTGGGTATTGGGATACTTTCACATGGCGGAATTCACTACAGTTTTTGTTGCAGACCCGCTTAAGAATTTAACCCTGTCAATAGGCAAAATCCGCACGTGCAATTCTGATGCGTCTACGTGTGAAGAAGTGGCATGTTTGAATTCCGCACGCAGATTTTTCTTATTGATGGCTAAGTCCATAGGTGGATCCACAGCAGAAAGATGCGAATTTTGAAGCCGTGTTTAGGGGTGGAATTTATATGCAAAATTCAGAACGACTTCCGCCTTGTGGACATCATTGTACTCTCTGCGCTGATAGAAGGCAGTCCCCCACTCACTTATACAAAGTCACATAGCTCAACTGTCTTGCAACTTTCCAATTTTACAGGTTGCAGGAAGTGCTGATATAAGAAGCCAGTGTGTACCCCATGGATCACGGACCCCCGGGGAATCCCTGTACTATGACTGAGGCAGTGAAAGGCATAGGCATAACTACTATGCATAGCAGCGGCTACGGGGTCCAACTAATAGGATTCATTTGTATTCCAAATGTGCAGTTAATGATGGTCAGATTATAGAAGAGGGCATTAAAAGTGAATGTGGCTTCCATTCAGTTTACCCGTATACAATAACACTTTTGACCAGCGTTACTGGGAGTTACTGTCGCCTAGAAGTAAGGCCCACGGAGCATGCCATGTGCTGTTTTCAATAGAGTTCATACAGAATGGATGTGAGAAGTCGGAAGCATAGAAAAGTACAACCAGAGGTTACATGAAGACATGAGGTTTTCTCCTAGGATTTCCTAATGCTAGATTGACTCCATCTTTCCCTCCACATGCTGCGGGTTCTGTAGTGCCAGAGGAAGCACAGCAGCCCCATAGCACCACCGAGCCACCGCCATGCTTCTCTGTACTCAGGGGGGTATTTTCAGCGTATGCTTCCTTCTTCGGACACATCGCCGATCCATAGGTCCGAAAAGTTACACTTTTATTTCATCGCTCCATAGAGCAGAATCGCAAAGCTTCTGTGATTGAGTTATATGGTTTTGGGCATATTGGAGCGGACTTTTCTTGTACTTTCGTGGCAGCAGAGATTTCCGTCTTCTCATACTGTTTTCTTCCATGTAACAGGTCCTTTTAATCCAACCGCACATGCGCATTTGTAAAATACAGCCTCATATCAAACATTGGATTCTAAATCCGCAGCATGTCTATTTATCTGCGAGATTCAACCTTTGGCGCACAAGGCTTAAGATCCACAGCATTTATGTGCAGATTTCGCCCCTTCGAGTTTCCTGTTGGGGAAAATCCACAGTGGATACGGCCCGCGTGAAGGCGGCCTTAGAAACGACCTGTTAATAACCGATGAAGGATTGCTGAACCGATCCCAGTATTACATGTAGTATTACTAGAGATGAGCCATAGAGCCTCAGATTTAGGCCTCTTTCACACAGGCGACAGCGATATCGCCAATACAAAATCGTGCTGATATCGCAGTTGTGTTCCTGCTATTTTGTAGTGTCGGCGATTACATTTTCTTGTGAAAAATCATGCATCGCTCTGCTAGGGGAAGGTTAAGCCCTACCTGCATTCCCTGAAAAAAAAAAAAAGAATGAACTTACCTAAAAGGCTCAGTCCGGGTCTTCCTGCTGCTCTCCTGAGCTCCATCGTACGTCCTGCATCCCTCATTCGCCCACAGAAGATCACTTCCTGGGTGGATTCATAAATCCCACCTCCAGGAAGCGATGGCTCTGATTGGCTGAGTAGTGCTGAATGAACCAATCAGAGCCATTATTTCCTGCAGGCCGGATTTAGGAATCCCTCCACCAGGAAGTACTCTTCTGTGGGTAAACAAGGACTGCAGGATGAGCGGTGGAGCTCCAGACAGCAGTAGGACTGAGTCTTTTAGGTCAGCATGCCTTTTTTCCCCCCATGGAATGCAGCTAGGGCTTATTTTAGGGGTATGGAAATATATCGCATCGCACAAAAATCACAAGTTCGGGAGATGCAATAAACCAGGAGGCTCCATAGGGAAACGGGCTGCAAAAAAAAAAAATTAATAAAATTGTAAATCGCTCAAATATTGAGCACGCCACGATTTTTTTTCCTCGCAATATAGAATCAGAGAAAACATTGCTAATGTGGGGGAATCCATTGAAAAGCATGGGCTTCACCTACATGTGATCTGTAGCACTGTCACATCACAGGACAATCGTGGGATTTTGTTGCCTGTGTGAAAGTACATTTCTGTGTAAGGAATTCATCCTTCCCATATGAGGCACATGACAAGTCCCTTGTTTGTTTTTTTCGGCTTTCCCTCAATCAATACTGGGATTATAGGTTGAACTTTCAGTCGGGCCAAGTTAGTTAGTTCTTCAGTTTTCTTTTTCTTACATTGTGCCACCAGAGGGCACTCACATCCTGAAAGACCATACTGATGCATTCTCTGCACCTCAGGAATAGTTTATGGGATTTGGATTCTAGCATAAAATATACCGCATTCACCCAAACGGTCCATACATGTGTACTGTGCAGAATACAAACATGTCTGAATATGGTGTAAGAACACTGTTCATGATGCACTACAAAGAGCATCTAGTTCTGGACAATAGTATGCTGCCCATGGCGGTTACAGTGCGAGCTGCCACACGTGGGTGATTGGCAGTTCTGTGCCACAGCCGTCGTGTGCTGGGAACACAGAGGGTCACACAGCCAGCAGCACTGGGGTGCAGTGTACATTTGTAGCAAGCAGAATGTGAGGGTGTGCCACAGAAATGTACACTGGCACATCCCCCCTATTGTATTGTACTGGGAGGAACTGGTACAGCAGTAGTGTGTTGATACTTCAGTTCACTTTTTCATTGAGCTACTGTGTGTGGTACATGCTCATCAGTTCTAGCTCTTCAGAGGAAATCCTGTTTTTTGTTATTATGAAATCTCTAGTATTTTATATTGAGTTTTTATTATAATAATCAGCAAGTATTATAGACGAGTTTTTTGTTAATATCTACGAAGTAGTGGTAAGAATGCCATAACAGCCTGGAACGTAAAAGGCAATGTCCAGTGAGTTTTATTTCCCCACAGGCTGGCACAGGGGTAAAAGAAATGAAGCTATTCAGTCCTATGCCCCTACCACGCCAGTCCTCTCTGACCTCCACATACTTCCAGGTAGCATGGTCTCATTCTGCCTAGATCTGTGACTGCTGCAGCGGATCACTGGCCTCTACATAGGTATGACTGGGGATTGGGCTTGTGACCCCGCTGTCTGGACGTATGCACGGGACAGATGAGCAGAGCTTCGTTTTATTAGTTGCAGGAAAACATAATTACCACTGCATAGCCCCTTTAAAGGGGTTCTCTGGGACTTTAAATGGATTCTCTTTTAGCCCTATAAGTTCAGCTTATTGGCTGGAACAGGTGACTTGTGGAGTCTGGAGATGAACGTTTGATACTTACCTTTCCCATTGCTGCTGCTGAATGCATTGAGCGGTGCCACTCAGTAGTCCGCGCATTATAAAATTAGCATGAGTGGACTATTTAGCATCTCTATTCAACGCATTCAGCAGCAGTGATGGGAAAGGTACGTATAAAACTCACATCCATGAACTCCAGGGGTCACCATACATAAGCTTAGCTTATAGAGCTAAAAGTAGGTGACACATTCCCTTCAAGGCTGATGGACTAGACTTAGGATAGGCCACCACTATCGTATTCTCTGGTACTCCCACCGATGAGCTGATTTGAAGAGGTTGATTGAATGGGTCCGAGCTGCAGAGCATGATATAGTTGGGTGTGGATATATTACCAGTACATCTATTAGAAGATTTAGTTCTATACATCCTGACAGACTGTAAGGGCTCATTCACATGAGCAGAAATATGCACTGAATAAAGCCCATTGCCTTCTATGGGTTTATGCACATGGGCGTATTTCGGTCACGTTAAAAAAAAAAAATGCAGTATGTCCTATTTTGGTGCGTATTACATATTAAAGTCAGTTACCCATTGAAATCAATGGCAATTCAATACGAAGAGTATATGCGTATTTGTGTTGTGTAAATGCACTGCATATTGACACAAGTGAAACATGTATATGCCTCGGTGAATGATCCCCAAGTAGGAGAGCTATGGGCACAGAAGAGGCTGTAAGCCTTGTGGTGTGTAGCAGCAGAACTTCATTCTATGTCAGGCTAGCAACAGCCCTACATTGTCTACAGGGAACAGGGAGACTAACGGACAGAACAGTCTTCGTGTCTCAGGCCAGCATCGGCCCATCCACTCTGAACTAGCAGGAAGGAAAAGGAGATGATTGCACTGGAGAACAAGTGAGCATTTTTGATTCTTATCAGTTGCCCGAGTAATTAATGCATCCCATCTCTAAGTCCATGACTGATTATAAGTGAATAATGACACTATGCTAACACTATGAAACAAACACCATGGGGCAAAAAAAACCAAAACAACAAAAGTGCGAAAAAAGCCCTTTAAAAAAGTTTTACTACTGGCCTAGATGTAGGGCTTTGCTGAAAAAGTGCAGCTATCAAAAGTGCCTGAGGCAAAAATACAGAGAGGCGCACCGCTTTTGCAAAAAACACTGTCACATTGGCCTTAAAGGGGTTGTCAGTGTGTGTGTGTGTATGTATATATATATATATATATATATATATATATATATATATATATATATATATATACATATATATATATATATATATACACATATACATACGCACACATATATTGTTTATTTTAAATGGCCATTATGTGCTAAAACAACAAATGAGTCATTATTTACCTCTCTTCTCCTCTTGGGAAACCACATAGCGGCTCTGTTGAAAATCCTGCTGTCAGCACAGACCAAAAGTCAGGTGATCGCTACAGCCAATCAGAGGCTGCAGTGTTACTTCCCATTCTACTGGCATCAGCGCTCACATCCTGGGCGCCATGATACCATGAGTTAGGGAATGGGATGCTGCAGCCGTCACCTAACTCTCAGCCTGTTCTGACAGCGAGATGTTCACTGGAGCTGCTCCACTGTTTCCTGAGAGGAGAAGAGGTAAGTACTAATTCTTGTTTTTATTGCATGCCAGTCCATTAAAAAAAAAATGTCATGTAAACCTCTTTAAACTGTTACTTTTCTGCCCAAAGCGTGCCCTCTCCCACCGTCCTCCATCACTGCCTCATGTGATTAGTTTTGTAAATTACGGACACACTGGAGACAAGATGAAGCTTGAGAAGGATTTTATTATAAAACATGACTTTGACCCGCTGCAGGAACGTCTACTGTGCATCTCGTTAGACTCTAGTAAGACCAACTAACATTTGATTTGCAATCTCTATTTACCATGGTCTCCGCAGTGTACTAAGGACACCTAGCAATAAACTGATAGAACCAATCTAGACCATGGAATGATCTAAATCGCTCCCCAATCTGCAGGGTATCTGGTACAAAATAATGGCATAAATCCGATTGCAGTATTCACATTCTCTACTTCCTAAAGGCTTAGGTATATATAATATAGATTTTATTAAACAAGGTTTCATTAATTTAATTTTATTGCAGTAAAACCTCTAGAACGCACCTGTACAAAAACAGAACAAATAATATTACATGTTTTCCCCCAAAATATCATTCTTATTTTACAATCTATACAAACAGGGAACATTAATGCTGGTTTTGTAGCAATGATTTAAAAAAAATATGTATATACTGCCCAAACTTGTTAACTCTGTCAGTACAAGAAGAATCTTCCCGCTGACAGCGACAAGGAGCTCTGTGCCTTCATAACACCACGTAACATTCAACCACACCAGCCTGCTCCGTTTCATTGTGCAGTGGCGCTCAGAACAGAATAGCGAATACTTTTATGGTGATTATTAAACATCATCTACAGCAAGGGTTGGGAGATTTATTCTTGGCCGCGTAAAAAAAGCCATTTTCTCTCTAGAAAGAAAAAACAAATATTCACTAATTTATCACATGTGAAAGTAAATTAGGAGTTCATGTAACAGAGCATAAGACTTCCATTAAAGGGATGTTCTCATTATGGTCAAATATATTACAAGGCCTCTCAGAAGTGTGGAAATACCCATAAAGAATGAAAACGGTTTGGCAGACGGTGATTCAATTGTGCATACAAGCAGAGGGAGAAGGGGTAAACCTTTTTGGCCACGTCACCAAAATGACAGCCATTTTGAATGCTGCCATCTTGAATTTGACTCTAATTTTTCCAATGGGAAGGTATGGGTGTGATATATCAGACTGGTGGAGAATTTCACCAGCACAGCAATGGTGTGCTAAATTTTAATGCAGCTATTCGATCTCATCTTAACACAGTGATTTTTCTTCTTTGCAGGCAATGTGAATGATGGCAGGACGTATTAATATTGTCCTCATCTTAGGTAAAGGAACCACAAGTGTCATGGCCACAGATTTCAGTCAACGCTACTCAAACAGACCTCACATTACCCACAGTGTAGGTGCCAAACTTTTTTACCAAAAACTTGTTTTATTGCTGATAAACCAAAATCTGGATGACCAAAAACATTACTATTGAAGTATCGGCGGTGTACAGATTTTGGTTCATCAGCAACAGAACCCGTTTCTTGGAATTTGGAAAGACGGTTGGCACCTGCACTGTGGGTAATGGGAGGTCCGTTTGGTTGGCGTTGACTGAAATCTGCTGTGGTGACTTGTGGGCTTCATTTACTTGACATAAGGACAATATTAATATGTTGCTTGAGATAACACCATCAATCACATTGCCTGTAATGAAGAGAAATCACTGTGTTAACATGAAAGCAAATAAAGTTATATTAAAATGAAGCACACCATTGTTTTTCTGGTGAAATTCTCTGCCAGTCTGATATATCACATACCTATCTTTCCACTAGAAAAATTGGATCCAAGAGGGCATTATTCAAAATGGCCGTCTTGTTAGTGACATGGCCTAACTAGTTTTCCCCTTCCCCCTGTCGGTATGCAAAATTGAATCACCGTCTACCAAACTGTTTTTATTCTATATGGTTATTGCCACACTTTTGAGATACCTTGTATATCAACTTTGGATAGGTGGGCTTCCAAGATTGTTAATCCAAGCCAATCCAACACTTATGCAAATCAATTTACCATACAAGTCTTTTATGGGAACACACCCTTAAGGGGTTATCTCATGAGGAAAACCCTTTTCTGGATGAATGTCATTAAGATGATTCCCCTATATGAACAAAACATACCAGAGCTGTTCTTTGCATGCTTTTCATGGCCACCATATGCATTTTTGAATATTTCACTGCATGAGAAATAATTGGCTAGACACAATTTCCCCACCAATAGCAGCTGATCATTGGCATGCTTCTATTTAATAAGGCTATGTCTTTATGACATAACCCCTTTAAGAGATTTCTGTTCTGACAGGAAGAACAGTAGTCTACGCAGAGCTATTCTTCCTGTCAAATCTACTGGAATTTACATTAAAGACTTGCAGAAGTGCAATCCAGCCTAAAACGGATCATTGTATAAAGAGTCTGCAACATTCTACCATGATAAAATTCCTCACCGATTTTAAGATCTGTTATCGATGAGTGAATAGAAACATCCAATGTGAGATTATGACACTGGTAATGTGTCCAGACTTGGCCCTTCTGATGTGTATTACTATAGTGTATTGCTATAGAAAATCTTTTGTACGCTAAACACGACAGCAATACATATATATGTACAATGTAACGAGCCAAGCAACGGTGTCAACAGAAATAAGTCAAGAGGCTTTAAGTCTCTTAATGTATAAATAATGCGTTCCATTCACTTAAAGCAAGCAAAGATCTTTAAACTGACAAGCCACTGAAGCAAGGTATGCTGAAAATAAAAAAAAATACCAGGCCAACTTTTTGAAGAAAAAAAAATCTTCTCCTTTACGTAAATAAAAAAAAAAGAGCGACTGTTTTAGAAGCTGGCCTGGTATCTTTTTATTTCTGAATTATTGGCTGTGGAATCGCAGCAGTCTATGCTTTGGAAAGACTCTGGCTGGTTACTGGTTTACTATTAACCCCTTTAGTGGCACGCCCAGAAAATCTCCTAAAAAAAAATCAGTGTTGAAATGTGCTGAAGACTACCTAAACCTGCCACTGAAGGGGTAAGGAGCAGTGAGTCCTAAGATACCATTTTCATGCTAGATTCCAGCACTTTAACTTGGATTTGGTGTAATAGAAGAGCATTATTTGGATCAAAAGGGTGTTTCAAAAGCCAACATTTACAAAAACACTTTGCAGGCTCATTATTTCATCCTGGAAAATGTCAGATGGCATAACAGAAGCCGGATGGACCCCATTATAGTCAATGGGTCTGCTTCATATCGGCACGTGCAGGAATGCTGCTTTCCTGCTACCATAATGCAGTAGGAAAAAGAAAGCCCAAATGCAGATGTGAATATGGCCTTCACTGTATGTACACAGAAGCATTAGATATCTGCAAGTAATATTCACCTGAAAGACTGGACTTCCAGTGGCTCCATGCAGCTCTGCCCACGGAGCCGATGCACATCTTTAGCGGCTGCTCTCATCATCCTGTCGGCTTGCATCTCATATTTATGTTCTATTTTTTTAACCTGTTCAGTTACACAACAGTAAATAAGTATTTATTTGCTTTGGCCTCTATTGTAAAATATAAGGATAATCCAGTTTTGATTAAAAAAATACATTTGAGGAGCTTAAAACTGAATTGAAAAGCGAAAAAGGAGCCGATCTGTCAACATTCCATTTTTCCAAAGTAGTTTAGTGGAATAATTCTAAACTGTGATCAGTTACTGAAGGCAATAGGAGCATGTATTCTCTGAAAAAGCTATGATACATTAATAACACATCTAGGATCTGAAGCATTTTACTTTAGGCTAAATCACTGCCAGTATTTGTACTTGAAGGTGCCAAGGGACTTCCCTAAAATTACATCAAGTAAAGTAATCCAGATGGCACAACTCATAAGGTCACTCAAGCTGACACTATTCCTAAAGTCTCCACGGATCGCACTATTCATGCAGGTATGCTAGCTAGCAGATAGATAGCCTTACTTTAAGCTGACACTAGTGTGATTGACTGGAGTGTCACAGAATCAGAATTTTTTTCGCTTAAGGTCTTAAGGGTCATCTGTCAGCTCAAACATACTGTCCAAACTGCAGGCATCCTGTTATAGAGCAGGGGGAGCTGAGCAGATGGATATATAATTTATAGGAAAGAATTCAGTAGAACTTGTATCTTAATTACATAAACCTCTGCACATTTGGAGCTCAACAATCACTGATAGGGCCGCCCATTGCATTGTTCTTAAGATACAAGTTCTACTGAACGTTTTCCCCATAAAACTACATATCAATCTGCGCAGCTCCTCCATAACATGCTGCTTGCAGTTTGGACAGCTAATAGCTCCCCTTTAACCCCTTTAGTGGCACACCCAGAAAATCTCCGGGGCTTGCTGCACTGACCATGCAGTTAAACTCCAAAAAATTTCCGTGGACAGCTCTAGTGCTGAAATGTGCAGAGCACTGAGCTGTCATCTAAAATCTTCCAGGTTTTTAATCATTTAAAAAACCTGTCACTGAAGGGGTTAAAAAGACATGAGGATTAGACACGGGTGGGCCATGACACCTCAAACAAAATGACATCTTTAAACCCTTTTTTTAAAATTATTCAACCTCGAATATAACCAAACTTTGCACTTGTGTCTGCAGGGAGCAAATCTGCAACTATCACCTGAAAAAAGCTCCAAAATGTATTTTCAAGGATTCTTAAACCTGTAGAAATCTTACCATAATGTGAATATATCTTGTGCTACCCTTAAGTCAACACATTTGCATGACACGATACACAGATTGTTCCGGTCTGTATTTTTTATGTAGTATGTAAAATTTAAATAAGTCCATTTTTTAAGTCCATTTTTAAATTTACAGGTTCATTTGTCAATTTTTTTTTTTTTACAAAATTAAAATCTAATAAAAATACTGTGTGCAGAAGTATTGAAACCTGGGCTGCGGGATTTAAACATATGAAAGACATTGAAACAACTGGCCTCTACCTGTATCATTAAAATGGTCAGCTGCTCTCTTTAAAAGACCCCAGATTTGCATACCAAAATTGTGTGTGGCCTCCTTATAATGCCGTTTGGCTAAATGGCAGCTTTCTGCATTGGCACTGGTCAAAAGGTCTAGAAAAATGTTGGAAGGTCTTAAGCATAAAACATAGGTCTTAGCAGGTTTTGTTGTGACAGATGATGTCACAGGAAATCACATGACCGCTACAGCATCACATTCTTGAACTCCTGGAATCATGGCGCTCAGGATGTGAACGCCAATGGCAGGAGAACAGGCGGTGACACTACAGCCTCTCATTGGCTGTAGCAGTCAAGTGACTTCCTGTGCCATCATCTGTCATAGCAATCTTGGGGACTGCAGCTTCGGAGGAGTAGGTATCTGTCTATTATTTTCATATAGGGTCCTATTGTAAGGGGTTTTCCAGTAACCAGACAACTCCTTTAAGTTGTTTAGGGTAAAGGCCCATTTACACGCAAAGATAATAGTTCAAAAGATTTGGTTTTGAGTGATTGTTTTACATGTACTGCTAATCGACACTAATGTCCATTAGCAGCCTATCACCTTCATTTGCATGTAAATGAGCCTCCGGGACCTGTATGCAGAGAAAAGCAGGTGGTCTTTTCTCTGCATTCAGTTACTTTGTTCTGCTGCAGGGCTGCATGCTGAATACAATGTAATCAGCGCTCCCGTGGAGAATACAGCACCATGAACAGCAAACACAGCATGCAGTCTGTGTTATCTTCTCTCCGCCTGAACCATGGATTTTATGTTCACCTAAAAATCATCATTGAGCCGAAGAGTGAAAGATGGGAGCAGTTTGATATTCAGATTGAGATATGAACTTTGTGATTAGAGAACATTCATAAAAACATAAGATTGCAGGCAGAATAAGACCCTGCGGTCCATTTAGTAACCAGATAACCCCTTAAGGGCTAATGCATGCGTTCCCCGTGGCGTAAATCCACGGCAGAATAACACAGCTATTAGGTTCTATTGCACCTAATGGCTCAGTCCTCACATGTGGGATTCTGCCACGGATTTACACAGCGGGGAAAAAAAATAGCAGCATGTTCTATTTTACCATGCTTTTCCGCGTCAGGAGGTCTCTAATAATATAGTATTAATGGAGACTGCGGAAAAATGCAGTAAAAAGCACATTTTCCGCGATCACCAGCGGGGACTTTTTTGTTTATCCCAGCTGGATTCCCGCGACGTAAAATCGGCGTATCCCGCTCCGTCCGTGGGCAGGGAGCCTTAATGTTGATATTACCTCAAAAGGTGTCTCCACTGTGTACTAGGTAGACCCTCGTAGTACATGGTAGACCCACCTTTTCCTACCAACTCCTAGGTATTGCTTATGGCAAGAGCGTTCTTGATTTTGAAGGGGCTGCATACTTCTGTAAGCAAAATATTCAGTTCTTAATTCTAAATGAATCTGCTGAATGAATTGTAAATCTACATATTTCCTTAGTGGAACAATCTGTGTCATCTGTAATCCAGACAAATGTTGGCTTTTGGAGGGTTAATACGTTTGCTGTATATTGAAATAATTCATCTGTATGATTGGGTTTAATTTAACGTGCTGAAATCCTTTTCTCCGGCACAAACACGTGCCTCGACACAGGGCTCTATTTACGCTTTCTTTAATTTGCCCTGCTAGTGAATGGCACTCCGTGCCAATCAATATAGTATAGCCTGTATGATCCGATGTCTGTGGCTCTTTATACAGGATGACAACCACTGACATACTGAATATAGCAGCTATTACAGATAACAACTTCATGCCTTCTGAGGTTACAGTGAAACACTGGACTCCCAGAAGTAAAATCGATGTAGTCAGACATTTACAGAGGCCCCAGTACAGATAAGTGAAACAAAGGAAAGTTCAGAGCAGTACCAACTGCTGCTGTAAGTGTCTGATTGTCAGAATCTCTGAGGGAAGGGAATCAGAGGAGCCTCTATTACTTACCTGTTTCTCCACTTGTCTGAGCAGGAGCTTAAACCTGTCATCATCCTTCACCCGCTGAGGCAGCTCATTTTCACCTTGACGTTTGGCTTGCTCTAGCTGTTCTTTCAGCTCTCTTAGTGTAGCAATCTCTTGAGTTAGCTGATTATGCCACGTCCTTGAAGCCTGCAGATCTAATTCCAGGTCCAGAGATGTGCGAATTACACGGTCTCTGCCAGAGGACTTCATGGACGGCTGAAACAATAGAGTTTATTGTGAACCTCTGCTCAATGCTAACAGCCAGAGGATTCCGATTTGCTAATGCTGACACTGGAAAGCTCCAGGAAGCGGCAGGGTCTTTGTCTATACTTTTTTAAAGTTGCAAATGTCAGATTGGCAACTAGGAAAAAGTATAAAAATAGACGGTGAGCGTGCAAAGAAAATGAAACGTTAAACAGCATAGTATAAAGTTTAGGTATGGAAAGTAGAGCAAAGACAAAGCAGAGGTGTGATGAAACGCAACAAATCAGACTGAAGCAGTCACCCTCCTTATCCGTCTTGTGCTGGCGTCTCCAAAAGGGGGTTCCAACTACTATAACTGTCAAATACTGGAACTGCCATGCATCCCATTCCTTCAGTGTCAGATTGTTATATGCATTTGGGGACATTAACGGATTAGGGAATTACAGATTTGTACTATACTGTGATCAAGTTTAGATTTAACAATAGTCAAATAAACCGGTTTTGTGTGAAGTTAATGGTTGGGTAAGGCAGAACTTCTTAAGTGGTTATTTCATGAAGTCAGCCCCTTATTTCAAATGGAAGCCAGCATAGCAAATCGGTGGATTTCCAGGGATTCAACTTCTTCCAGCCCTGGTGATTAGCTGGTGATCTGGTCAGGTCAGGCCAGACATTCCCTGGGAGTGGCCCTTGTAGAGGAAATGTTGTATTACATAGTAGCCATCCAAGTAATGTATGGATAGGCCAGGTCCACTAGAGCAGCTCTCAGCTTTGATCCCTCGGATATTGAGACATCTGGACAGGGGTTGTCATAATGAGATTAGCCTTCTAAGCAATTATACAAGGTGCCTTAAAAATGTGGAAACACCCATACAGAATGAAAACGGTTTGGAGGATGGTGATCCAATGACAATGCCATCTCAAGCAGTGTCAAGATCATTCGTTCTTCAGGTGTTGCAGCATCTGCAATTTGTAATCATACCATTTGTGCATAGACAAAATTTACTGTATGGAGGCACAGCTAACCCCACATTCTGGAGACAGAAGGTGAGTGCTACTTTATGGGTTCTTGCTGAATGAGACCAGAATAGCTGCGGTATACGTTGGCGCAGTTGCTGATACTTCATCAATAATGTTTTTTGGATGTCCAGATTTTGGTTCATCGGTAACAGAATTTGAAAGGAAGTTTGGCAACTGCCCTATGGGTGATGGGAAGTCTGGTTGAGTGGCGTTGACTGAAATCTGCTGCGATGCAGTGGATGTGGTTGCACCAGGGAGCCCAGTACTATGAATAAAGCATTATAGTTGGGGGCCCCGTTACGGGTTTTGCATTGGAGCCCAGAAGCTTCAAGATACGCTGCTTGATGATGTCAACAAGTTCTGCTTAAAATAACCCCATCATTCACATTGAAGAACAAGCATTGAGTTACGATGAGAACAAAGTTATGTTAAAAGGAAGCACATCATTGTTCTACTGGTGAAATTCTCTGCCAGTTTGATATATTGCGCTCTCACCTTTCCACCAGAAAAATCAGAGTTGAATGCAAGATGGCAGCATTCCAAATGGTGATCATTTCGATGACATGGCCTAACAGGTTTCCCCCTTACCCCACAGCTTGCATGCCAAACTAGTTTCATTCTATGTAGGTGCTTCCACACTTTGGAGATACCCTGTGTATCTAGTCCTGAACGCATGCATAAGGTATATGCCATGTTTTATAGTTGGCCTATAAGAGCTCTGAATTTGTTCCCCATTAAATGCTTAATATAATTGAGATGTGATAAAGGATGTCAAGTCAATCTGACTGAATTACCGCATGTATTGACAGTTGTCCATGTCCAATGTGCCTTCTCTCAGAATTATAACTCTAAAAAGGTAATTCCAGATGTGGATCTTGGTGTGAATATGTGGTGATTCCGCAGCAAAATCTGCATGTCCCAGGGCTTTCTCCACAGATTTCATCCTGATACACTGAGGGGGTGAAATCCATTATGAAAATTTGCCGCCTGTCCACAAGAGAACGAGTAAACTCGCCTTCTTGCACCAGTGGATGGCGTTTTCAAATCCTGATCTGCATGTGTATCCATTGTGTAATTTGGCGCAAATCTGCAGTGCGGAATCCACACCGCAAATCAGCAGCAAAAACGCCAAAGTCTACATTTACCCTAACCATTGGCTAAAGCGTAATAGAGAAATATCAGAGCAATCTCTTTCCCTTTGGGCATTGCTTTTATTCTTTCTTATAAGACTGGAGATTCTCTCTAAATATTGAATTAAAAGAGACACTCTCTTCAATGCAAACTTATCATTTGAAGAAGTAAATCCCATGGCGGGAAAGGAAAAACCTTTTCATTTTATTCTGCCGTTTTAACTTTTGCTACAACATAAATTAATAATGGGTCCACCTGTAATTTACCAGGCGCCGTAAGCTTTAAAGTCACTGATCAAAAAGGTGAACTGTCTCTGTTTGGAGCTTGGTTCCTAGTTGATAATTTGTAAGATAAAAAGACGTACAAGTGACAAGATCTTAGCAATTTTGAAATGTCACCCAAAGTTCATATAAGTAATATCTTGCTAGATGAGACATAACTTCTATTGACTTAGTGTAAGTTAATGCTGACTTCTCTTTATGTGATGGTTCACGCACGGCGATTGTAAGGCTATAGCTTCAGGGGAAATTGTGAAATGACTATACTATGGGCTACTTTTATCTCCAGGCATCAGGAGACATGACAGGAGCCACATCACACTCGAAATCCAAGGTCAGCCGCAAATGTGGTAACCCAAACAATGGCGGTGTGTTCATCTGTAGCGAAAAGCAGAAGAAGTGAAGACCGATGGGAGAGAAGAGTAATTGAAAGCTTTTAGGTGCCCATAGGGCATCAAGGATTTCGTGAGGATCATCAACTATCTATTGTGTATATAATCTTGAGTTGGATAGGTTTTATTAAATATCACTATAGGGCATGTGTAGTTTCTGATCCTAAAAAACTCATTTTAGGGGCTGCAGCGAAGAGGGCTAAGCAGGGGCATAGCTAAAGGCTCATGGGCCCGGGTGAAAAAGTTCATCTTGAGCCCCCCAATTCTCTTAACCCTTTAACGCAGAGGTATAACCTCAAGCTCATGGGCCCCAATGCAAAACCTGTAATAGGGCCCCCAACTATAATGCTTTATTCATAGTACTGGGCTCCCTATATGGAGAAGAGAGGCCTTATGGGTCCCCTAAGGCTCCAGGGCCCGGGTGCAACCGCATCCCCTGCATCCCTATAGTTACACCAGTGACAGGATAATATGAACTATTTTAATTTGGCACTTTTATATTAAAATTAGGACCCCTTTATTTTATAGCGTTGCTCCACTTACTTGCATCACAAGTATTTATACTTTTATGCTACTATATAAATATATGCCTGCGCTGACTGTTGAATTAATTGCTTTCTATCCATCGCAGATAAAACAGCAGTGATCATGACATATACTGTAGTGTCGATGTGTACTGAACAGTACGGTGACACCCACACCACCATCCATCTGGGGGGTCCTTATGCGCTTTCTTCAGACCAATTGTGCTTCAGTGTTTTTGGATAAATATACCCAAAACAGTGACATTAACACTAATCCGGGTTGATGAGTATAGCGCTGGGACCGATGCCAAGTGGATGCCCTTGTCCTAAACGCATCGCAGTTTCTGTCTAATATTTGTTTTTCTCCATTGTGCTAAAGTATTGTGTTAACCTCCTTGAACATTAATAAATATGCAGCTGTGAGCGGCTCCCACTTTCTATTTTATCATAAAGTTTTAAGACAAGACGTGATGAATTATTTATGACATACTCCTAGGGGGCTGATATGCTTGAGGAATCACTGTACTAATACAGAGCCAAAAGCCTTCCAAAATTCCCACTGCTGTCTGAGTCTAACAAAATAATATAACCGGAATTAACCTTTAAGAGGCTGGAGAGAAATAGTCTCCAGTTTACCACTCACTAGGTTTTCCCTCAAGTGTAGCATCAGATATCTGAATAGAATAAAAGGATGTAATGATCGATGAAGGAGCAGGACGGAAAACGTTAACGATGCAACTAGAGATCATAACAATGACCTTTGTGTATTATGGCTACTAGAACACTATAGATTAGGTTGGTACCACGTTAGATAGTGTAGGCTTTACAAAGGTACATATGGCTCTGGTAAAACATCTGCTTGGCCGGTAATCCAGCACATCATGTTAAAGGGAGTAGAAGCTATTGATAAGTGCTGTATTCCTGGAAGTATCACTCTAGGAAATGGTTATGGACATGTAATGGTAACTCGCCCGCAACATTCTAGTATGGTATCTCGTTTCATCCCAACACTGCTGCAGCCATACATCTTGAACCCTTTCATTATAGGCGGCTGTGTCATGTGATCACAGGGACTACCAGTCCAGCGCTTGCTCTGCCGTTTAGACACATTGGGTGAAATTTATTAAGACTGGCATTTCTAACGCTGGTCTTCATGTAACAGGCGTATCGTGCGCTGATGGAAATTATATTAAGAGGCACACACCTCTTCATATCTTAGATGCATCTTGGCTCTTCCTTGCGCCTACACAGAAATCTACGGAACAGATTTCTGATATAACTTACAACAGTTTCTGGAATAAATTATACATAAATGTATCAGTCCAGGAAGGACCCTGTCCCAAAAAGCTAAGCCCCCTTTTCAGGAGAGTGCGCAGAGCAGCATACCACTCAAAAAGTCACACTTTTTTGCGAAAGTGGGGCTTGCACCAAATTGTTTGACTTTTTAATGCCAAAAAGCATTGTTAAATCTCCATTGTCTACATAGCAAGTTGTCAGGGAGAAACCTATGACAAGCTGGGGTCAGGGGAGAGCAGTGTGCAGCGGCATCACATAGGAACACACCGAAAAGTCTGGAGAGTGAGTCACAGAAGTTTTATGACATAAGGACACAAATTAAATGTAGCGATATGGCTAGCTGCTCTTAGATAAGACCCAGAGCAAAGCAAGTGCAGTTTTATGAGACTGTCTCTGGCAAGACAGAGGCATGATGGGAAATGTAGGCTGCATTAAGGGAAGCGCATCTGAGGGCAAGAATAAGCGAAGCTGGTTGACAACCCATAAATGGCACACTAAACTGGTATAGACACAAAGCATACACAAGAGCCTATACAGTATTCTTCAATAATAGCCTATGCTGTACTATATAGGAAACAATAGGATGCTGTTGTGCTTCTTGAAGCGCCGATGTCTAGTAACGGCTCTCTGAGGAGCAGTACAGTGATACCTACCTGGGCAGGTAAGTATCATGTAATATACAGCTCCTGTCCTGAACACAGAAAGGTCTTCTGCACCATCCAGCAACTATTTTATTTCTTACTTTATGTATTTCTGTTACTTGTGTTCGTTGCCTGTCCCTTTTTCTTTACTCTCTGTTGTGGTTATTCAGTTGATATATTGGCAGTCGTATTACTGAAGTGCTGATAGCACTTCTCTGTAGAACACTACAGTGATCTTGTATATACTATGATAATGAGCTGCACTGCAAGTACTGTACCGGTATCTACATGTACTGTACTGCTCATTACTTGTAGTGCATGTACTATACTGTTCTCGAAATATACTACAGGCATTATGCCGCTAGCCACCTGTACCCCCAGACCTGTGCTGCGCCACTAGTAGCCTGTACCGCTAGTGCTGCGCCGCTAGTCGCCTGTACCACCAGTGCAGCGCCGCTAGTCGCCTGCACCGCCAGTGCAGCGCCGCTAGTCGCCTGTACCGCCAGTGCAGCGCCGCTAGCCGCCTGTACCGCCAGACCTGTGCTGCGCCACTAGTAGCCTGTACCGCCAGTGCTGCGCCGCTAGCCGCCTGTACTGCGCCGCTAGTTGCCTGTACCACCAGTGCAGCGCCGCTAGTCGCCTGTACCGCCAGTGCAGCGCCGCTAGCCGCCTGTACCGCCAGTGCAGCGCCGCTAGCCGCCTGTACCGCCAGTGCAGCGCCGCTAGCCGCCTGTACCGCCAGTGCAGCGCCGCTAGCCGCCTGTACCGCCAGTGCAGCGCCGCTAGCCGCCTGTACCGCCAGTGCTGCATTGTATCTACCTATGGTAAACGTACTATATACTGCTATTAATTTGCTATATTTACTGTACTGCTGACTGTTACTTTGGGTGAGGGTAGCTCTGCTCCACCTTTTACTTTACACTGCGTGTCATGTATGGGACTGTAAAGAAGCTCTTGTCCTCAAAGAAAGTTACTCAGCACCACCCAGCAGCTCTTTCTGACTTGTATATACGGACTTGCTTTACCTGTTTTAGCGGTCTGCCCAACTTTTTCTTTGCCGTTCAATTTTTGTTGATATTTTGGCAGTTCTGGAAGGGACTACTACTTTTCCAGAGTTCACAGTTACAATGGTCATCTCAGATAGAATTGGCAATGGAAGCTGAGCTAGTAATAAACTTTGAATATTGAAGATAAAATAATTCAGGATAAACATACCCGTTTCACACGCATGCTGCGCCTCTCCATCGCATTTCTTACAAAGGGCGGTTTTTTGGAGAGCGTTGAGCTATCACTGTCACTGCGGTTCAACTAGAAAAGTCCAAACAAACAATTATGGTCATTAACAAAACAGTTTTGAGCCCCAGAAGACATTACGACACGTCCCTGTAGATTAGGACCTAATCATCGTTAATTAGTTGTGTGCAAGTCTACGCATTAAACGGCCCCCTGAGATGCCAACGATGGGTGGAAAATATTGTGCCACACATGCTAATGAACATATGTTACAGATCCCCACCAACTGTTCTGTACAAATCTAGCAATGTGACATAAATGACTACAGTACAGCTCTTACTAGTCCCCGATAATTTAATTTTTCTTACACGGCAAATGTATTGACTCTGTGGCCCAGGAGAGAAGGTCTTGGAGCGGATTATTGTGCTGCCTCTGATGAATTGTGCTTGCATTTGATTGGCTGCTCTCTTGTCTTTTGGGCGAACAACGGTGGCGGATTGTGGAACTCCTTCTGTGTTGGTCTCTTTGTCAACCTACAATACAGGGAAAACGGTTACCAAGTGGTACAAGTAGAGGAAGAAACCTTCAATTACACCCCATACACCGAAGTGCATTACGGTGACTGGAGCCAAATGAAACGTAAAGGGAGACATGGATATGGAAAAGTGGACAAGTTACCAGATCCTTGTGAGCAGTATTATCACTGGTTACCATGAGCATTCCCATTAGTGACCTGCATCCCACTACAGACATACAACACATATCACATACTGCTGAGCTAAAACCATTATAGAACTCACAGGCCAAGACATAAGACTCTAGCAGACCTCTTACTATCTTTCAATTTGCCCATTTTTACGGCAATTTTAGAGCAGAGCATTTTTTGTTTCATTTTTTTTCGTTCAGAACTTTTCCCGTCCACATAGCTGTATAAGGGCTTATTTTTTGCCGGGCAAGTTGTAATTCTTAATGGTATTGATTAATGTACCATATAAATGTACAAAAAACATTTTTTGAAACATTTTTAAAATGAGACGAAAAAAAATGCAATTGTACCTTTTTTTGGAGGTGGGGAGGGGGGAATTATAGCATTCGTGGGTGCAGCAAAAGTGATGCACACTCCATTGTATGGGTCAGTACAATTACAGAGATAAACACATAGTTATTGTTTTTTTGTGTTTTTACCATTTTAAAAAGTACAAATAAAACAGAACTATATTTTTTCATCGACTGGGCTGTATGCCGGCTTGCTGATTGCAAGGTGAGCTGTAGTTTTATTAGTAGCATTTGGGGAACATACATCTTTTTGATCACTTTTTGTTCAATTTTTTCTGGGAAATGGGGTGACAAAAAAGCCCATAAGTCTGTCTTTCTGTACTTTATTTTAACAGGGTTAACCTGCCAGATAAATGGTGCGATATTTTAATAGTTAGACAGTAATACCAAATACTTGTTTTTTTAATAGTTTAGATATTTTATGTAAAAAATGGGAAAAGGGGAGTTTCTTGAATTTTTAATATTTAAAAAAAATGTTATAAAAACTTTTTTCTAGATTTTTCTTTAGTCCCCACAGGGGAACGTAACTTGTGATCACTTGTGCTATATACTGCAATACCCGAGTATGGTAGTGTATAGTATTTTGCAGGACTTAATAGGCATCCATGCACTAATTTAACAAATTTCATCCAAAATCTGCACCAAATTGAAGCACAAATTGACGTGAGGTGCAGATTTTAAATCCACATGATGTTGATTTATACGGCAGATTTCAGAGTTTGCAATGCAAAGGGTGAAATCTGCAGAATTTCAGAAATCAATGACAAATATCTCATCATTTGGTGTACGTTTTGTCGCTGCAGATTTCCAGCTGATACCCGTCCTGTGTCAAAGTGATTTAACATAAATTAATGCAATGAATGAATATTTTGCCCATAATAACCAATCGGATTATTTTCTCCCTTTTTTCCAAACTGCTTTAGAAAAATAAAAGCTGTAATCAGATGGGTTGCTTCAGGGTAACGGTTCCAGGTTTTGTCCTCAATAGTTGTTCTGCATGAGAACCTATGTTTGATGGATTAAATTGTACGGTTCACGGCAACAACATCTGGACAGGACATTGCTGGAGGAGGTAGTCATGCCTGAGGCAGATGACAAAGGGACGACCAGCCTTAGAGTAATTCACAAGTTACACAATGCAATGTCACATCCTGGTGCCATAGTTTACTATACACTTCAACACTTGCTCACCTTGATGGGGTCGGCCTCGGTTGTGGATTGTAAATAAGAGTCTTCGTGTTCACTCGGCACATTATCATCACATTGATCATCCCCCTCTTCATTGTCCATGCCAGCTCCTTCATCGTGCATGGCGTCAGACTCTTCATGCCTTAAGATGATAGGATTAATAGTATTGTGCCTCAAATACAAGAAATCTATTCGATTATACTTTATGTAACACTATAGATGTAGCAAAGGGTAACCCAATGCTGAGAAGATAGAATAACTTGTTGCAGTAAGTTAACACAAAAAAAGCCATAGAAAAGACAAGACAAAGTTTGTGTGACGGTTTATTTAACGCATTAAGCGCAAGTTAAACATTGCTACATCTGTATATTGTAAAAAAAAAAAAATGTAGCGCCTGGAGTAAGTTGCACATTCAATAGCTCCATTGCCCCGAGCTAAAAATCGTCTCTTCACGGCATCCTTTGAGGGTCCCTGGTGACAGAATCGGATCACATATCTCTTCTAGTACTCCTGCATCATGCCGAAAGCAAGAAAGAAGCTGAACTCTGCAAGACTCAGAGTTCTTTCCTTCCACAAGGTCACAAAATGCAGTCAGGAGGCTGGGTGAATCAGAGGACAGCAGTGTTGCATCTTCACAAGTGTCTTCACCTGCTTCATCACCTCAAGGAAGCTCCAATTCACCCTCTCACTATCCTGCACCTTTGCTGGAGCTCATGGTGCAGAAAGGAGGACCCAAGCCTGCTAGACATGCATGTTCTGCAGCTAACTCTGAAATGGTGGTTGCACATGTTGTATCTGATCAGCAAGACATTATTTGGCAGAACTTCGGTATGATCACTCTCTGTCCTCAAACCAGTGTCAGAGGAATCTCTCAGAAACATACGGCACATTGATAAAGGACAAAACCCCCAAAACAGCTGTAAGTGTATGGTTTTATGGCTTCTGGTCAATTCTCAATCATTGTTATAAAGTTCTATATAAAGGGTCAGACACTAATTTGCAGGAATGCTGCCATCCAATAGGTGGTGCTGTAGAGGCATTGTTCCATCTTCCTTATTTACATATATTTTCCAGAGGAGCATGGATGGCCTTATAAGTCTCCTCACTCACCTTCTAGGTGCTCTCCTTAAGGAGATATGATACCCCTCCCGACTCACGTCATAGGCCTTTCACTAGCCAAGCCAGAAACCTACTGCACACTGATGATGGGCAAACACCCAGAAACAGCTATCTGTGTATGGATTCTGTCTTTTGATCAATTCCCAATCATTGTTATAAAGACCTGTATAAAGGGTCTGCCATTGATTTGCAGGAATGCTGCCATCCAATAGGTGGCGCTGCAGAGGTATTGTTCCATCTTCCTTATTGCTGTTTGTAGAAACATACAAGTAGAGTTCACAGCAGTGGGAGACCATACTTCTCACATTAAGTCTAAAACAGCAGAATTCTCAACGGCTCACAATACGTTAGTGGATATAAATAAAGAGGAATGTACAAAAGTTTCCACACAGATTTAATGATATTTCCATTTTTACTGATCTATATGTGGCAAGTCGCAAATTTGTTACTGCCACAAAAATTCTGCATTGCAACAATATCCCTTGCAAATGGGGGTTTCCTGTGAAATTGGTGGGAACAAGAGAAAGGAAGAAAACTAGTTTTTGACTCCCCTACCAAGCTGGCAGAGCTCCTCCAGGACTGAGGACTCACTACTGTTCCAAATTCACCTAGAGGAAAGCAAGCTACGAGACTGGAGGAGGAATGGGTGACATCAACCCCTTAGAGTTGTAAATGCTATCATTTAGTGGCCATACACCTTCTCCCACTTGTGTGGGTTGAAGGACATGGATAGCCATTTCTTACCTTATATTATTTATTGTGGTTACACTTCGTACAGCTTTTTTGCGGTTTCTTTTGAGTATCCTTACCAGAGTGCCTTACATGATAGCCCATGAAAAAAGCCTCAAACTATAGCAAATACTATAGCTGATTATTATGCTTCACTTTATAATCTCCCAGATGACACATCAACTCCCCAACTCACTGCTGTAGGGATATCTAACGGTTTAAATTCAGTTTTGCTCCCTAAACCCTGATGGCTCAACAAACAATTACTATAAAGTTTTTCAGTCTGCCTTATCCCCTCATATTCTCTTTTAACAATATACAAGCAATAGGTAGAATCCCCCAAAAGATGTCACATGCCACAATTATTTCTCTCCCTAAACCAGGGAAAATCCCAGATAGACCTGGAAACCTCCGCCCTATATCATTACTCAACACTGACTTAAAAATATATTCAAAGCTTCTAGCCAACTAGGTTGGTGGATATTTTACCGATTTGTCAAGATCAGGTAGGATTTGCTAAGGGTAGGTACTCTGTAGACGGTACTCTGTAGACGCGTAAACCGTATCAATTCAATGAAAAAACAAGGCTCCTCCTTTGCTTCTTTCCCTTAATGCAGAGAAGGCGCTTGACCGAGTCCATTGGGCTTACTCAAGTAAAATTCTGCTCAAATTTGGGATATCTGGAGTTGCATATGACCCAATTATGGCACTATGCTCCCTCCCATCTACTGCTATACTAGCTTCGGGATACACCTCTAAAACATTTAGCTCAGCAAGTCTCCGCTATCACCTTTAATATTTACTCTGGTTACAGAGCCCTTACCGGAATGGGTAAGATATGCAAAACATGTATCTGGAACTACTACAGGGGGAGGAGAACACAAAATCAGTTTGTTTGCGAACGATGTAATTATATTCCTTACAAACCCAGAATCTTCATTACCTGCAGTGTTGGAAATCATAAATTTAGCAGCATGTCTTGTTACAAGCTGAACATTACTAGATCTCACATTTTAGGTATATATCTGACTCTGTTATTTCCAGTTTAAAAGGCATTTTTTTTTTATTTCCCTGGGTATCGGACTCATTTACTCCAAGATATTGAGCATGATTTAACAATTTTCCTTAAATATGAAGCATTGTGGGTCGGCAGAATAGCAACTGTCAAGATGCTAATACTCAAAAACTCCGATATATGTTTTGGAATCTCCCTATCCCTGTTCCAGTGTCTTACCTCCAAAAACTACAAAAAGTTCTTAATAAACATGTTTGGAAAGGGCAACGCCCCCATGTGGCAGCCCAAACGTTATATATTCACATCCATAAAGACGGATTAGGCTTAGCACTAATTTCTTATTACTACTATGCAACCGTATTTGATTACGCAATAGTTTGTGATGGTACTGGAAAGCCAATACCATCACAAAGTATTGGGTGAAAATGGAAAACTTGTTTTCAAGCGATGCTTTATTATGGCTGATAGCAGTGGGAGTTTCTGCACCTAAATCTCCTTATATTACTATTGAAGCTGGGATCACAGCATGGAAATGCATAATAATTTCCAAATCTATTATCCCCCACAGACTGCCTGAATTACCTTTACAGGTGATACCCTTTATTATCCCAGATATCTCAATTAGTAACTGGTTCACTGCAGGAATAATTTCAATCTCAGATATATGAGAAAGTAATCGCCTAATGTCTTTTAATGACATTGCTGCTAAATTTCACATTCCTAACAACAATTTTTATAAGTTCCTCAAAATACCCCGACTTCTAATTTGTGTTCTCTTCCCAAAACTATGCAAATAAGAAAGATTGAAAAATGCCTCTACAGCGCCATCTATTGGATGGCAGCATTCCTTCAATTCAAAGTGACCTTAAAACAAGTCATCAATGATTGGGAATATTAAACCAAGCCAGAAAACCATGCACAGACAGACTGTTTCGAGGTGCTTGCCCCCATCAGTGTGCAGTAGGATTCTGGCTTGGTCTGTGAGGGGGCTTCTTCCCCAAACTATGTTTGAATTCATGTTCTCTAGTTTAAATAAAGTTGTCAATCGCATCTCAAGACTTGATACAGTTATTTTGGAGAGACCTCCGGGGAGAGGCCCCCTTACTTAGTTTATTGGGAAAGAGATCTAAGTTTCTCTATAGCCATAGGTGACTGGAAAAAAACATTTACATTAGCAAGCACACATTCAAAATGTACTCCTTTAGAGGTCACAAGGAAGCTTCTCGATTGTTGGTTTCGCACTTCTTTATGCCTTGCTGCTATTTATCTAACGAGTTGCTGGAAATGCTCTAGTGGCAAAGGAGCATTGAAACACATTCTTGAAAATAGTTTAAGTATTTCAATAATATGGCGCTGTTCCTAAGCACTACTGCACATGGGTAATGCAAGTTTAGCCCATACTGATAAGACCAGGCTTTAACCCCTTCCAGCTTCAGGACATACATTTACGTACTAGAGCATCGGGGTATGTATGCAGAGAGGTCGCGGGGCGACCTCTCTGCATACAGCGTGGGTGTCAGCTGTTTACTACAGCTGACACCCGCGGGCAATAGCCACGATCGGCTGATCGTGGCTATTAATACTTTAAATGCCGCTGCAATTCTGACTGCGGCATTTAAAGCCCCCAAATGCTGTTCGGGGGTCCCGTACTGCCCCCCGCAGTGAGATCGGGGGAGCCGTGCAGGTGTTATGGCTGTAGGGGGCCTTCTGAAAGGCCCCAGGGCTGCCTTGAGAGACTGCCTATCAAGCCATCCCTGTGGAGTGGCTTGATAGGCTGCCTGTCAGAATGCAGTATGACGTAATGCTATAGCATTACATCATACTGCAGGAGCGATCAAAGTATCGCATATTGTAGTCCCCCAGGGGGACTTAAAAGTAAAGTTTAAAAAAGTGTAATAAAGTTTTTTTTAATTGTAAAAAAATAAAAAAAAGTAATAGTTTAAATCACCCCTTTTTGCCATATCTATAATTAAAAAATCTAAATAATAAAATAAAAATACATATTTGGTATCGCCGCGTCCATAAAAGTCCAATCTATCAAAGTAGCACATTATTTACCCCGCACAGTGAACGATGTCCGAAAAAAAAAAAAAAAAAAGAATGCCAGAAATGCACTTTTTTAGTATGTATTCCAAATTAGTACTATCGTAAACTACAGGACATCCCACAAAAAACGAGCCCTCGCTCAACTACGTCGACGGAAAAATAAAAAAGTTATTGTCCACACAAGATGACGGCAGAAAATAATTGTAAGAAATTAAAAGAAGAGTACTATAGTAAAAAAAAAAACTATACAAGTTTGGTATCGTAGCAATAATACTGACCCATAGAATAAAGTTATCAGGTCGTTTTTGTTGCAGTTTGTGCGCTATAGAAACAAAACGCACTGAAAGATGGCGGAATGTCTTTCTTTTTCATTTTACTCCACGTAAAATTTTTTTAAAGTTTTTCAGTACATCATATGGTACATTAAATAGTACCATTGAAAAATACAACTCGTCCCGCAAAAACAAGCCTTTATAGAGCAACATCGATTGATAAATAAAGGAAGGAGTTATGATTTTTTTAAGGGGGGGGGGGGACAAAAATGGGGGGAAAAAAGGCCGCGTCACGAAGGGGTTAATTACAACATTTTGGAAAATGTCCTATGATATCGGAGTTTATTGCCTATGTTAAAAAACTCTTGCAGGTTGGAGGGTACATTAGTCAGTATGCATGAGAACTATACAAAATATACTGTTAATTGGGGGAAGTGGATAAATTCACCCCTTTTTTCTTCTACCTTGTGTGAACATTACATTAGCTCATTGAGTTTGCTATCTTGTTTTTTTGGCAATTAAATTTTTTCTAGCTCTTTATATGTAAAATTGTTTATCACCTACAGTGTATCTTAAAAATGTGACATTGTAACAATCTTTTCTTGCTCAAGAAGAATAAAAAAAGGTTAATAAATGCAATAATATTCCTATGTTTCATTAGATGGCTGACTATTTCACATGTGGAGATTTCTGTAATTCCTTTATATAGCCTGTTGAATTAGCAAACTGTATTTTCATCCCTTCACCAGCAGATGGAGCAATTTCTCAATCTTACATTCTGCAACATTTGATTAAATGATAAAACAGAAGCTGGTGTTGTGCATTGACTAAGGTGACCCTCAGAATCTCCCTTTGAGTTTTACAATGCAGTATATTTATTTCATCTTCAGTTCTGGAAATATTTTACAACAAAATGCTCATTAAATACTGACAGAATATATATTTTATGTAATTTTCTTGGGCAATTTTCTCATATTTCTAACAGTTATTTTTAAACATTTGTCAAAAATTAAGGTTGTAAATAATATCTAACAAATGTCATGGATTTTGTACTGCCGGCTGATGGTTTATAATAAAACATGGGAAGAATAGAATCTACTTTAAAGTAAAACTTGATAAGAAGTATTACATTTTTTTCAGGTTTTTTTTAAGGTGAGTCCATGTAACAGATCATGGGAAAATGTAACAGGTGAAAGTTTTTAAATGAAGTAAAAATAAGTCTGAGCTTTACCAATGGCTGAACAATTCTCTGTCCACCATGGCTCCAAATACAAATGGCTAGGCAAGGATTATCGTGAGGATGGCCTCAAAAAGGAAAAGTTTTATGAAGAAAACCCCCTTTTAAATAGACGTTGGCACTATAATCAGCTGATTGCTGTGGGTCCAAAGTCGCTAACCCCTCCCTCCTCCCGATCAGCAAGGGAAGCCACAACCAGCCAAACATGTAGCACTACGTGCCGGACATCAAGATGCAACTCATGTCATTAGGTATACTGTAGTGTGGGGGGGGGGGGGGGGACTGCGAGAGCATTTACCCTCGACATCAAGATGCTCTGCCGTGGGCGGGGTACTAAGATATAGGTTTAGGTAAGCAACGTGAAACTTTGCTTGTAGTAAAGGAAAGCTCAGGCAAGTCTGATAGCACCCACATATTGCTGCCTGTATGCATGGGCTCCAGTGTTGTAGATGCTGATGAGAATATTCCGTATCAAATATGTTAGTACTAAATAAAGGGGCTGAGAAATTACTCCTGCTGCTTACCAAATAATATCTTTATCCTCATATCCTCCAGCGTCATCAAGTTTTTCCACCTCCTCAAGTTCAGCAGCCGTTTGTACCAGAAGAGCAGACACCGAATCCTGAACAAAGACAAGGTTATCAATACGGCTCATCCCTAATGTGCTTAATACCAAAAGCTAGAATTATCTGTAAACTAAGGGAATAATGTTCTTTTTAGATTAAAGGAGATGTCTCGAGGAAGCAGTTAAATTTTTTTTTCGCCCAGTCCCCCCCATTAAGTACACATTACTAAGCCCCCCTGTAAATGACATTTCTAGCTGGTTCGTACTTACCGTTCCAGCAACTTATAAAGTTTTCTCAAGATGGCCGCCGGCTCTTTCCCCGTCGCTCGCTGCAGCCCGACGTGCGCGCTCTCGAGACGCCGCCAGCTGTGTCTCCATGGCAACCGGACGCATCGCAGCCGCCGACCAGACGCCCCGCAGCCGCCGACCAGACGCCCACCGCCAGGCAGCAGGTAAGGCGCTAGCCCCCGGCTCCCCAGCGCTAGACCCTCAGCCCAGGTGAAGGCCCCGGAGCCCAGCGCTAGTTCCCCCGGCCTAGCGGCAGCCCCCCCTGGCCTGGCGGCAGCCCCCCCGGCCTAGCGGCAGCCCCCCCCGGCCTAGCGACAGCCCCCCCGGCCTAGCGGCAGCCCCCCCCGGCCTAGCGGCAGCCCCCCCCGGCCTAGCGGCAGCCCCCCCATCGCAGCGGCAGCCCCCCCGGCCTAGCGGCAGCCCCCCCCGGCCTAGCGGCAGCCCCCCCGGCCTAGCGGCAGCCCCCCCGGCCTAGCGGCAGCCCCCCCCGGCCTAGCGGCAGCCCCCCCATCGCAGCGACAGCCCCCCCCCGGCGCAGCGCTAGTTCCCCCCCGACCCATCACTTACCTGGGACGCTTCTCGGGGCTGCTGGGCTGGGCTGGGCTTCTCCGCTGGGCAGCTCCAGTTTCTGCACCTTCCTCTAACAGAGGAAGGTGCAGAATGGCCGCTGCAGCGCGCTCCCGAGCAGTGACAGCTCGTCTGCGCATGCGCAGAAGAGCTGTAGCGGGGAGCACACTGAAGCGGCTCGTGCTGAATAGAGAAGACCGGACTGCGCAAGCGCGTCTAAAAAAGCAAGCTGCCAGCGAATTTAGACGGAACCATGGAGACGAGGACGCTAGCAACGGAGCAGGTAAGTGGAATAACTTCTGTATGGCTCATATTTAATGCACGATGTATATTACAAAGTGCATTAATATGGCCATACGGAAGTGTATAACCCCACTTGGTTTCGCGAGACCACCCCTTTAATATGAATTCTGCCCATGAAATACCGCCTCCTCCATAAGGCCGCATGTAATTTTAGCTAGTCACCACTGTTCACTTTGAAGAGACTCTTCAGTTTCGGGACAAAATTCTGCCCTGGAACCAGAGCATCGGGGTAAAGGGGAAGGGAGAGGGCATATTACCTGCACTTCTCTGCCATCTGTCTGACCCCGCTAGTTCTGGTGCCAGTTTTCAGTTGTCCAAGCTGGCTGCTGCAATTTTCTATCTAACTCATACACACTGTGCACTGCTCGGAGAGCAGGTATGGTGCATTGGTAATCTAGCACCACCAATGCATTATGGGGATTAGGTATTGCAGCAGCCATCATAGACAGCTGAAAATGGCACTTGGAACTGTTAGATTGGATAGACAGTAGAGAAGAACTGCAGGCGATCTTCGGGAAGACATTCAGGCCTCTTGAGATGGTCAGGACGGCCCACTGCTGATGGTCTGGCACACCCACTGGACCGGAACACCAATCAGTTGCATGCGGCGCAGGAACACGTAAACCTCTGATTTTACAGGTATGCTCCGACCTGCATGGTTAGCAAACTATGCAAATGCCCATTTTACCAACTTAAATGATATAGAGGGTATAGGAGGTGGCAAAATGGCGACAGGTTCTCTTTATGGCCTAGATCCCAGGGATATTACTATAAACCCATTAATGACCTAGCTACAGCAATATTTATCTGCTGCGGTTTTAGATTGCCCGGTTTAGATGAAGCAGTGCCCAGGTCCCCAACTACCCTGCTCACTAGCTACAAAGACTTAGAGGTAACATTGCTAGTCACACACTTGTAGATTGGTTAATATGATCTCATAGCAACCTTCTATTAATTGCCATGGAAAACAACTTATAAGGTCAGTACACTCCACTAGTAGCAAATTTAGTGTTTAATATTATCTTGTTTTCTGTATAGCTTTTAATTGAGGTTTTTAGAATATTAAGCTTTTCAGGACCAAGGCTTTTTTGAAGGGTTTGTCCCACTTCTGGCTGTTCTGCTGCAGGAAGCAAACAACTCCGTAGATTTTAGAGTGGCCAGGGTTGGTACTGCCGGTTAGTCCCATTCACTTCAATAGTACTCAGCCTGCAGCGCCTGCAATCTTCAAAGCTGTCTGTTTACTGCAACAAAACAGCTAGAAGTGGGACAACCCCTGTAAAGCGCTTTGGACGAATACATTCTAAAGTTGAAAATTTTATTTTACTTCATAGTGTACCAATATTTTTTAACTTTTTTTTTAGGGACATTCACATTTTCCTTATAAGATCAGATATATACTTTAATTTGCTCACTAACCAGCTGAGAACATCATTTGCCATTTGCCTCCAAAAGGTGTCTAAAGCCTTATTGCTGTGCTCATTAGTACAGAATCACTATAAGTCAGGTTGACAGCACTTTTGGTATTTTTTTAAGCCAAACCCATGACTGTAAATAAAACGTCAAAGCCTTTAATTGTATATTTTTTTCCTCCCAATTCAGCAGATTGTCGGAGAATCCAATACCTATGGGGCCTCCTGTCCCCCATCACAGATGTTGGGTAAAAGAATCACTTTATGATGGATTCAAACATCCTGTTCCAGGAGATAATCCTTGTCAGAGGTGTCACATAATGCCAACGTGCTCAAGGAACAGAAAGTCTCCTGGTTTGTAAATGAGTGAAAAAGGATTAGTGACACAGCTATAGTTTTATGCAATGATGATAAAGACTAAAGGCCCTTTTACATGGAACGATTATTGTTCAAATGAGTGAAAGTGAATGACAATCGCTCCGTAAAAACGAAGCCAACGATCGAACAATAAATTGTTCACTTTTCGTTCATCGTTCATTTCACGCAGCCATAAAAATCATCGTTGGCTCGTTCACTAGTTGTTCGGTTTAAATCCCGGTCGTTCAGTTGTTCTCAGTCATTTATACAGCCAATGTGAACGATTTCTCATTTGAACGAGCCAACGCTGTAACTGCTTGTATAAACAGACTGCCTGAGCGAACTCTGACATCGCTGGATCGTTCAAACGAGAAATCGGCAAATCTAAACGGACCCTAACACTAACATGGGCTACTGCTAAAAGGGATGCATGAAGGATCTGAAATATAGAATCATAGAATGGTAGATTTGGAAGGGACCTCCAGGGTTATCTGGTCCAACAACCTGCTCGGTGCGGAATCACTAAATCATCCCAGACAGATGTCTGTCCAGCCTTTGATAGAATCATGGAATGGTAGAGTTGGAAGGGACCTCCAGGGTCATCGGATCCAACCACCTGCTCAGTGCAGGATCACTAAATCATCCCAGACAGATGTCTGTTCAGCCTCTGTTTGAACACTTCCATTGAAGGAGAACTCACCACCTCCCGTGGCAACCTGTTCCACATAGTAATACTTGATTTTAGTGGAAATTCCCACCCAGGCACCATACAGTACAATGAGGCGGAAAGACACTTGGCTCCTACAAGTGCCATACTACCAGTACTGGTGGATAAAAAGAAGTTTAACGTAATTATGATACGGTTATGTTCAGTATTAATGTGCAAAATATACTGGTAACATTAATACTACAATCTACATCACACTAAGGTTTCTTACAGTGTTTTCTTCAGCCTTTTCTTCATGGCAGTTGAGGTTTTGCTTTTTATCTACTTTGTGTTTCTTCAAGTACCGGTAACTTAAGAGATTGTACCATCGAACTTCTTTCTCTCCAGATCTACAGACATCAGCCAAGCTGATCTGGGCTCCTGCCTGTATAATGCAAACCAAAAGAACGGTCGTAAGGTTTTGTTCATTGAAGAAATGTATTTCACGTCCTAAAGAATGGTGGATTAGAGGCAACCCTTGGTTCTCCAAATGCCTTGTCACCACCAGTCCCACAACTCCTGTTTAAGACATAGCGAAATTTGGTTTTCCAAATTTGCTAATGTATATGATATTTATTAACAGGGGATGCAAGCATTACTCCTAAACCTGCATTGTTTAGAAATACATCTGATGACACTCAAAGACAATCGCCAACGCATTGCTGCAAGAGAAAGTCCTGAAAGTCAAGTCGTGCATTCTGGCTGCAGTGTACAAAATGTGACAAAGCATGAAACGACATCAAGCTGTAGCCATAGCAACGAGAACCAATCTGTACTTTTCAACACCAAAGATAAAAAGACACCCAATTAAAAGGACATGTATTATGCATTGCACTATAAATATCAAAGTCGTTGTTTGAACTTCCTATTTGAAGGCCAACGCAGCCCCCACAGAATATGTGCGTCTGCTGATCACAATCGTCCTCAAGAACTCACTTTGCTTTTTTTTATGTGACACGAAGAAGTGAATTGACTTTTACATGAGGGCATTTTACAGATACTGTCCCTCCTTGTATCACAACCATAGCATCTGTTTATAGGGTTAATATGCTGTGCATTGGTATAGGACATTTTGTGTGTAACGCACGTTCGGTAAAGGTGCTCAGGTGTAAAAGTGAGTTAATGCTTTGGTGCATGAATGTGTACAGGACTTCATGAACATTTCTATTGGAGCGCCCAGAGTTGCAAAAAAAAGTAAATGGAACCTAATAAAATGTGGTCCGATTGTGATTTTTATCGGTAGTGCATTTAGAAAGACTTCAGACCCCTTCACTTTGTTACATTTTGTACAAGTATTTTCCCCATCATTCTGCACTCCGTACCCCATAATGACAAAGTGAGGGTAGAATGTTAGAAATCTTTGTAATAGTTTTTTTAAATTAAAAGCCAACATTTTGCATTGACATAAGTATTCACACCCTGTACTCAGTACTTAGTTGAAGCACCTTTGGCAGCGATTACAGCCTCCAATCTTCTTGGGTATGATGCTACAAGGTTTGCATACCTCGACTTGGAGATTTTCTGCAGATCCTTGCAAGCTCCATCAGGTTGGTTGTGGGCCATCTGTGGATGTCATAATCAGGTCTCACCAGAGATGTTCAACAGGGTTCTAGTCAAGGCTCTGGCTGGCTTGAGGACATAAGCAGAGTGGTCTCTAAAAGGCCTATTTACACGGAGCGACGTTCACTCAAAAATCGCTAAATAGCGATCATTGTTGCGTCTAAACGCGCGGCCATCGTGCACTGCTAGCTGATGGTTAAATTGAAGGCAGCCTAAAAATCATTGTGCGGTCTTATCAGGACCGCATGCTGAGTTCTCCGGGGGGTAGTGCTGATAGCATTGTTTCCCGTCGGAGAACAAAGGAACTGAAAGCAGATAAGAGCCCTCCAACTATTAACTGCATTCAGCTAAAGGCTTCATTTGCATGCTAATAAGCTATTAAGTAGCTGAGTAGCGACTTAATAGTTTATGCAAAATGATCGCTCAAAGCTGTCACTCAAACTGTCGTTTGGGCGATTTTTGAGCGATCATCGCTCCATGTAAATGGGCCTTAAGCCACTGCTGTGTTGTCTTGGCTGTGTGCTTAGGGTCATTGTCTTGTTGGAAGGTGAACCTTCTCTCCAGTGAGAGGTCCCTTGCGTTCTGGATCAGGTTTATATTAAGAAAGTACTTTACTCCATTCAGTTTTCCATCAACCCTGACCAGTCTCGCTGCCCCAGGTATTGAAAAACACCCCCACAGCATGATGCTGCGATCACCATGCTTCACTGTGAGGATGGTATTGGGCAAGTCCTGAGCAGCGCCTGTTTTTTTTTCAAACATAAAGTTCAATCTTGGTTTAAATCAGACCAGAGACCTTTGTTTCTCACAGCCTGAGTATTTTAGGTGCTTTTTGGCAAACTCCTGGCAGGCTTTAGTCTTTAACGGAGGAGAGGCTTCTTTGTGGCCACTCTCTCATTATGCCCAGATTGGTGGAGGCTGCTGTGATGGTTGACCTTCTGGACGTTTCTCCCATTTGCACACAGAATCTTTAGAGCTTGGCCAGAGTGACCATTCTTACCTCCCTTATCAAGACCCTTCTTCCCCAATTACTTAGTTTGGGGAATCGGCCAGATCTCGGAAGAGTTTTGGTTGTTCCAAAAATCTTCCATGTAAGAATAATGGAGGCTATTGTGATCTTGGGAACTTTCAGTGCAGCAGACTTTTTTGTAGCCTTCTCAAGATCTGTCCCTTCACACAATCCTGTCTCTGAGCTCTACAGGCAGTTCTTTCCTCTCATGGTTTAGTTTTGGCTCTGATATGCATTGTGAGCCCTTATATACATAGGGGTGTGACTTTTAAAATTAATTTCCCATAGGTGGACTCCAATGGAGGTGTAGAAACATCTCAAAGATGATCAAGAGAAATGGGAGGCCACCAGAGCTACATTTCAAGTGGGTCTGAATACTTATGTCAATGCAAAATGTTTTTCCATTAAAAAACAAAAGATTTCTAACATTCTGTTTTCACTTTGTTATTGTGGGGTATTGAGTGCAGAATGATCGGGAAAGCTTGAAATTTCTCTTTAATTTGCACAAGGCCGCAACATAATAAAATATTAAAGAAGGTGAAAAGTTCTTAAGACTTCCTGAATGCATTGTAAGTCACAATTATAGAAAATCTAACTCATCTAATAACACACAAACTGTTGTACGGTTCATGGATTTAGTGGTAAATAATGCACTTATTGCTCAGGAAATCATTGGATTTGTCACCCCTGAATTTTCTGTCAAGTTGGTTTCGAGCATTTGAAAACGTTTTGCATTTTTTCTCTACTTATGTAGTGCTTGATTTCCTCTGGTTGCCAGGCAGAGTCATTGACTAATGTCAGGGAGAGATAATTAAGTAGAATAGTTGGCCCATATATCATGGATCCAGTATCACAGATAAGATGCAGAGTTTTAAGCCTCATTTACACGCAAAGATGATCGCTCAAAATTCGTTCAAAAGATAAGGAGAATGACAGGTATGAGTGATCATTTTCTATAGAGTACTAATAGGCACTAATGCCCATTAGTACTTTATCAGCTCCATTTGTGTGGAAATAAGCCTCCGGGAGCTATTGCAGAACTCAGCAAGATGTCTGAGCTTTGCAATTAGCTCCATTGTTCTGGCACGGGCTGCTTAGAGAAAACAATGTAATGTCTAGCTCCTGTGGAGATAACAGCCTGTGGTCTGTTTTCCCTCGTGGGCTGCACAGAGAATACAATGTTATCTCCTTCTCCCATGAAGAACACAGCGTGCGGTCTAAACGATGGTTTTTAAACTCAACTAAAAATCATCATTCAAACAAAAAGTGCACATTGGTAGTATTTACACACAATGATTATTGCTCAAAAGCCATTGTTTTAACAAATTTTGAGCAAGAATCGTTGCGTGTAAAGAGCCTTTACTGATTTGGTGTAGCCTTTACTGATTTGGTGATTTGGCTTGGACTGTCTGTCTAGATAAACAGGTAAGAGGGGTTAATAAGTGTTAAAAGTAGAGATGAGTGAGCATGCTCGGATAAGCCAGTTACTTGAGCGAGCCTCGCTCTTCTCGAGTAACTGCATTCTTGTCCGAGCATGCTCGGGGGGGGAGATTACGGGGGAGAGAGTGAGAGAGATCTCTCTCTCTCCCCCCTGCCGCCCCCCCTCACCCCCCTGAGCATGCTCGGACAAGAATGCAGTCACTCGAGAAGAGCGAGGCTCGCTCGAGTAACTGGCTTATCCGAGCGTGCTCGCTCATCTCTAATTAAAAGTTATCCCATTGACCGCTCCCCAGTTCTGCCAACGCTAAGTTGACTGCAGTCTCTGCCACTAAGGGCTTGATCACAACTTTGTTGAATGTTTCATTTGGAGCCTCTGTTGCAGATTTCCATTAAAATCCACAATGAAATAGCAGCATGCAGCTCTACATCTGAGAAAACACCGGAGAGTATAACGGAAGCCAGACGGACTCCATTTATGTCAGTGGGGTCGGTACAGTTCATCATAGGACAGACCTGTTAGTCCAGGGATTCTGTTTTTTTGATTCTATGATGGAACAGGAAATGGAAACCATAACTGCCAATGTGGGAAATTATTCAAGACAAGGTGGCAACAAAAAATGGGCACTGTTGTCAAGGCGACCAATCAAGTCTTGGGTTTAATCCTTATCAGGGATAGAGAATTAGAGCTGGAATCTGATTGGTTGCACTGAACAACTCCTTTATTTTACCTTTGCATTAGTTTTGATACGTGGCATGGGACGTGCAGCACCACGAGAGCGCCAGCTGACTGTGTATGTGTCTTCTATAAATATTAAAGTATTCATACCACATAATTAACATTCATGTGATGATGAAGTATAAGCAATATTCCCAGCATGAACTAACCCTTGGCGTTATTCATGCTCACAGTCGTTTGAGCCAGTTACTTTGTATCTCACTTATGTCTACGTACAATGCCGTATGTTGCCGCAAGGAAGGCAGAATGTTTAAAAAGGAGCAAAAATACCACAAAAAAAGCACAAACCCTTCAAAATCTTCACAACAAAGAACTGATTTTTGACAGGGCAACATCTGACCTAAATACAAACTTATTTCAAGTTCCTGTAAATCCCATACTTGCTGCAGTCCCCACTTCAAAGAATTCTATTTTTTTTCAATCATGCAGGTTTTGAAATATAAGATACAAGCCTGTTTATCTCCATTCTTCTGTGCTGTTCCATCTGATGTATCACATCATCAGGCTAGGTGTACTCTTGCTGTGAATGCGAGTTGTGCCCAAGAAGTAGTTTTCACGTTTTCTGGACTGCCCCTCTAGCTATGCAGCATAGAAAGTGCATCTGTGTGTGCGCTTTTAGAATATATGAAATATGTGTAATGTGCACGTGTGTTGTATGTATGTGATATGTCTACTATAATGCATGTAGAAATAAGCGTGTATGTATATGTTTTATGCATGTAATGGAGTATACATATGCACACGATCATTGGGCTTTCGTTTTAATTCTTCGGGAGCAGGACAATAGAAGGCTGGATCCATCCTACATCAGAAATGAACAATGCTGGACAGACCCCACTGATTATTATGGGGTCCTTTTAGCATACCTGTGCCAGAGGCTCCGAACAGATGTAAATAGAGCCTATGGGCGCTGTCACACACCGGATTATTCTGCTAGACACTGCACAGTATTCCATTGTTAAACACAGATTTTCACGTGGAATTGCTGGTAGAATTAAGCTATTTTCAGATCCACATCTTAGACATTCTGGTGGATTTTCCCACACGCCTAAATATTTTACAGCATCTTCCAGTATGTGTGAAAGCAGCCTTAGGCTCAATGGAAACAGTGATGTAGTGCCAGATCAGTCAGCACAGTTTTCAAATGATTGTTAGGGTACATTTACATGTGGCGGAAATGCTGCCAAAGGTCTGCAGTGGAAAACTCCACAGCAAATTCTGTAGCGTTTCCGCACCCAAAATAGGTGCAGATTTTGACTCAAATCATCTACGTATCCGCAGCCGATTTCAGAAGATATAGCGCTCCTATCAGCAACAAAATCTTTGTGCTGTTGGCGCAGCGGCCTGCAGTGAGCAAAGTCCCACTAACCAGGTGATACCACTTCCGTATGAACTGACCAGCAGCACTGCGCCCACTAGAGGCCGTCTGGTGAAGGAAGCACAGTCGGCACAAAGAATTTGGAGGTGGGTTTCTACGACGTGTAAACATACCCTTAATGTCCGTGTGGTTTCTGTAGGTGAAATTTTCCTTCACTGCACAGTATGAGTGCACCCTTATTAAAGGGATTGTACCATAAATACAAGTTATTTCCTATCTAAAGGAATAACTTACTTATTTACAGGGGGTCTTACTGCTCAGACCACCAGCAACACCAGTTCCTGCACGTGGGAGGTCATGGGACCGCCGTTCTCATGATCAGTGGGAGACTCCCACGATCAGCAGGATATTAATTTTCCTGTGAACAGGGAATTACCATTTTAATTTTGGTACAAGCCCTTTAACAGCCCACCTTTGCTGAAGCCTGTAAAAGCTCCGCCCAGCAGCTGTAAAGGCGTAGGCGGAACCTTACTTGTGACCAATAGAAGCTTGGGGACCTCTGATGTAGATGAAAGACGTTTATACAGGAATACAGTTAAAATGCCATCTGATACTTGTACAGTCATCTTATAAGATATGAATAAGTCAATTACCAGGCACTCCTCTCGATGTTGGTTCCCTAATGTGCACACATCAATTCTCAACGTCTTTTGCCGTAAAGATGCATGGGATACTGGCACCAAAAACATTTCATTGTACATTAGATTGTCGGATATTTCCACAGTTCTAGTCCGGAATAAACAGGTTGTGCTTTCAGAGCAGGGAAGAACAGCAACTCGGATGTATCTGTGGACAGCAGCATATTCAACAAGGGAAAGAAAAATCAAATTTCATGGTTTTTGCGTACTAGGCTTAACAGAGCACATATAATCCTCTAACATTAATGGGGTATTCCAGAACTTTTACTATTGACATCCTATCCTTAGGGCTCCGGCACACTTGCTTTTTTTTTCACACATTATGGCCTCCTTCCCACGAACGGATTTCCGCCGCGTAATTTGCGGAGAAAATCCGCTGCGTTGCCCCCTGCTATTGGGTTCTATTGAACCTAATAGCTCAGGGCACACAGTGCGGAATTCCACCACGGAAATCCGCACCGTGAAATCTCCCGTCCTCACCCGCGGCAGGCTCTATTTGCCGCGGGTGTACGTGCAGACGGCTTCCATTGCAGTCAATGGAAGCCGTCCGTTCACGCCATCTCCCTCTGTAGCACAGCGGAAAATAGCGTGAAAACGCTTCCCGCCTACCGCCGCCGCGTCATATGACGAGGCCGGCCGTGTCATGTGACGTGGCCGGCTATCATATGACGCGGCGGCGGTGGGCGGGGAAGCGTCATGCGGGACCCAGAACGACGGATCCGCTGGTAAGTATGGGGTCTCTGGGGGGCGCCGTGACAGGCTTTGCCGCGGAATATTCCGCGGTGGAGCCCGTCACGCTCGTGTGCAGCCGGCCTATAGCTGCCTTTTTTCACACGATTGTCAATGGTACTTTCTAATGTTAAAAACGCGTCACCAGTTGGTGCGTTTTTAACATTAGAAAGTCCCATTGACAATCGCGTGAAAAAAAAGGCAAGCTATAATGCGTGAAAAAAACGCATGTGTGCAGGAGCCCTTAAGCTAGTCCATCAATAGTTGGTGGGTGGGAGTCTGCCACTTTGGATCGCCAGAGATTGGCTGACAGCGGGCTGGAAGAAGTCATCGGTGGTTAGGGTTAGAAATGTCATAATTGACTTCACTGCCATTTAAATTAATCGGAGCAATCCCTCCCATTACACTTCTGGCTCCTCATTGCGGTCAGAGCCAAGTGTAATAGGAGGCATCGCTCTTATTACTTTCAATGAGTGAAGCCGGCTATGACACTTTCGGCCCTGAACACTGACGATGATATCTGGCCGGAGGATCATTTGATCAGTGGAGATCCTGAGCGGCCGACCCCCACGATCAAATATAGATGATCTATCCACCGCTCAACAGATCTACTGTAGCAATGCATTGAATACAATTAATATATGGAATAGTTTTTATTTTGTAGCAAATAAACCTGTTTTATAAAGTGACCCTCCGGTCCTGGACAAATAAAGATCGATGCATCAGGTTCTCCGACTACCTGATGCACACTATGCATTAATAGTCTAAAGTGCATTTACATACAAAGATGATCGCTCAAAAGATGGCTTTTGAACGATCATTTTGCGTAAACTACTACTTGGTACTAATGCCTATTAGTACCAATTAGTAGCTTGTGAGCTGCCAGGAGCTGTAATCAGGGAACAGACCACCTGCTGTTCTCTGAATAAATTCCCTTTGTTCTGCCACGGGGCTGACAGCTGAGATAATGCAATAAGTGCCCCCCGGGCAGAACACAGCATCTTATCAGCTGTTCAGCCGAACGATGGATTTCATGCCGAACTGAAATTCATCGTTCAGCAGAAAAGTGAAAGATGGACACATTTACACCCAATGATTATTGCCCAAAAGATGGCTTTTGAGTGAATTTTGAGCGATAATCGTTATGTCTAAATGGGCCTCTAGACAATATACCTGCTTTGATTGACCAGTGCTGGCCAGTCAGAGCAGCATGTAGTGTCTTAGACTACCAATGTATACTAATACACAATGAACGCTTTAAGCCTACATCACATTATCTCATTGCACATTAAGTCACACTCCTGATAGCGTGGTACGGGGCATTTTGGGTAGAATGAGGTTTTCTTTTATAGAAATTAAAGTATATTAAAGGGGCCTTTAAAAACTAATGCTCAATCCTCAGGAGACCCCATCAATAGCTCAGTGGAGGTAGACCGCTCAGGATCCTCGCCAATCAGCTGACTGAAGGGACCATGGCGCTCCTCTGAGTGTCAGAGCTTTATTTTATAGCATCAGTTCTGAAAACTGTCCCATTCACAAGTCATAGAATGGCCAGAAGAAACACTACTTAATCTCCAACATAACTTTTGAAAAGTATTGTTTGAATTTTTGATAATTCTGAATATAATTTTAAAAACAAGTAAAAACAAAGTAGCGTGACGGGCCTCACTGCAAGTCTAACAAACAGATCAAAGAGATTGATTGAAGACTTCATGAGATGTAGAGTGTAATGAGGATCTACTAAGGTGGTTGTTAGCTTGATACAACATCCTTGGCAGGGAACGTCCTGTTGTAGGAGGTGTTCAGCAACTTATAATTATTATGTAACATGTAAATGCAACTAGGGAAGGATTCTGATTAAGCCGTATGCTATGTCTGGCTCGCAGGGTTAAGGGAGGCTACATCCAGGAGGGGACCTGTCATTTACAGTACACACCTGCATTCTTCCTCACGTACCTGCCCATCATTACACACTCTAAGGCCTCCTTCCCACGAGCGTGACGGGCTCCGCAGCGTAATATTCCGCTGCGAAGCCCGTCACGGCGCCCCCCAGAGCCCCTATACTTACCTGCGGGAGATAGCGTGAAATCGCTTCCCCGCCCACCGCCGCCACGTCACCGCCCGTCACCGCCCACCGCCGCGCGTCACCGGCCGTGTCACGTGACGCGGCCGGCCGTGTCACGTGACGCGGCCGTGCGCGTCATATGGCGTCATATGACGCGCGGCGGTGGGCGGGAAAGCGTTTTTTCACGCTATCTCCCGCTGGTGACAGCGGGAGATAGCGTGAACGGACGGCTTCCATTGACTGCAATGGAAGCCGTCAGTGCGTACAGCCCGTCCTCACCCGCAGAAAATAGAGCATGCTGCGGGTGAGGACGGGAGAAATCGCGGTGCGTAATTCCGCGGTGGAATTACGCATCGTGAGCATTGTGCTATTAGGTTCAATAGAACCTAATAGCTGCGGGCAACGCAGCGGATTTTCGCCGCGAATTACGCGGCGGAAATCCGTTCGTGGGAAGGAGGCCTAAGGCTCGGTTCACATGGGACGGAATTGCTGCGGAAATTCAGTGGCTCCTAATCCCAGGATCAGCCAGCCATGTGGACGAGATTTAGCAAAAATCTCATGCGTACAGGGCGGCAAAGCAGGGCGGAACCAGCGATGCCGCGCAAAATTGACAGCCGCAGCATGTCAATCCTTTTTTTTTTCCGTTGTGGCCTTATTCTTTTCTATAGGGAGAGAGAGCCGCAACGAAGGCCGGCGGCCGAACCGCTTTGGGTTTTGAAGTTGCGGCTCTCCTGCAGAAATCTCGCGGCTTTTAGGTGCGGCCAAGCTGCTAGATTTCCGCAGCAAATCCGTACCATGTAAACCCAGCCTAAGGGTATATTCACACGTGTGGTTTTTTGGGGTTTTTTTTTTAAGTCCTGAAAAATTGTTTTTTTTTGTGCAATTTTCAGCTATTCTGCACCCAATTTTTACATGCTTAAAATAATAATAATAATTAAAAAAAATCATATAATAAACTGAACGTTGTAATTAAAGGATCTGCACACTTTTTTCATGGTTACAACAGTTACATGTGATGAAAACAAATTGAAATCACATCAACTGAGTGCAATCTGTTTTTTTTATTGCACTTGAATGAGTGATTTTTGGACGAAAATTGCAACAAAATATGACAAGCTGCCATTTTTTTTGCTCATAATGTCCATCTGATTAAAAAATTGCACATGTAAATAAAACCATGGATATACCCCAAGTCTGAAAATGTTCAAATGGATAGAATGTCACACTTACACTTTTTGGTCCTGTTGTAGCAACAAAGCGGCTGAGTTATCAAGCTGCACAATAAATACGGCAAACTGCCTGTTCTTCTCATCGTACCTGAGTGGGAAAAAATAAAATGAATTAAATGATCATTTCTACACTCTAAGCTCCACCCAAGTAGGCAATGAAAAGCCGGCACTCATTCCAACAAAATATCCAACTGTCATTTACATCAGTTGGCCAATTTCTGGGCAATACCGCACAGTTCTGCTCTTTCAATAAATGTTTTGCCTTATTTATTTTTTCAAATAATTTTGTTATGACACATGGGGCTTTATATTTATGCCGTTATTTATGCAAGTATTTTTTTTTATATTGAAGAGAAATTAGATTTTAAAATTCTGTATATAAGAAGAAAAAAAAAAAGTTTTTCACATTTTTTCTATTTTTAATATTACAAAGAGCCCCGTTAGGATCTTTTATATAGGGGATATATAGTTTGGGGACATATGGGATAGAGCTATGTGTAGTTTGTGCTCATGGAGTTGTTCTTATTAATTAATATATTAATTTTTTATTTATTGTGTATTTGTTATCTTTTTATATACACCGTGCCCCTATGAGTTCATACAGAGACTTTTCAGTGACTTTTTATCACCATTTACTTTTTTTATCATCGATTTCTCTATACATTGCGTATGGGGGCACCTATGTGTGCGCCCATAGAGAACAATGGGCTCTCAAGTTTGTATACATGCAGAAAAATAGAACATGCTGCATTTTTTTTGCACTCGCGTATTACGCAATTCCGACGCGCTTATGCGAGCGGAACTGCGTAAGGCAATGTAACTTAGTTACTATATATCACACGGGCATACAGTGCACACGTTATATAAACAGTAATCATACACTCGTGTGAGCCCGGCCTTAACGTCGTATGGGCGTGTAGTACACAGGATGGCCTGTTTCAAATAAAAGGGTACCGTTTCATGCAAAATTATATGAGGGTGCCAAAGAGGGTAAAATGCCAGGTGGCATTTTCAGAACATGTGTATGGGGGCAGAATATCATTTTTATTACTTTATGATGTTTATGGCGTATCAAATATATGAAAAAGTCAGTGAAGGGGTTAATCTGGTATTTCATAAGCAATCAAGTCTGATGACTTTTTGCACAAACAGCCTAGTCAGCCTGGTATACATATTTTATTTTAGAATAACCTTTTTTTTAAAACTCGTTTTCTTGAAGATTAACAACAAATCTATTCAAACAATTGCAGTATTAATATTTCGCTTCATACATTAATTAAATATTTATAGAACAATGACAATGTGTGTTGTAATTAATTACTATTTACAATCGAAGGGCTTCTACCACACATGCTGATAAATCACCGAGAGGTAAGAATACGCAGGAGGGTGATAAGACGACACAAAGAGCCGTATCGCTAATAACGCTGTATCTGACTAACACATAGCTGTGTAGTTGGTCTGTTGGGAATTGAAAAGCTTTTTATGTAAACATTGTACTAGAGGAATCACAGCATATATCCCCAACCTTATGAAATGTTTCAGGACACCTTCTATTCTTAATGATAATGTTTTCATAGGGAATGATATTGTTAACCATATCAATCCATCGGGCCATAGTTGGAGGTCGTCTATCTAACCATTTCATCGCCACCGCTTTGCATGCCAAAAAAGGGCGTTTTATATGGTAAAATCCATAAATGGTGTTGTTCGGTGTCTGGAAGTCCCAGTAGATAAATCTCTGAGACTCTCGATACCGAAATTCCTACAACCTTAGGCCGCTTTCACACGCCTGAGAAAATGCCGCAAGGTTTATGCATTGATAGACACACAAATCTTGCACGGATATAAACCCCATTCTTTTGAATGGAGTCATATACATGAGCGATTATGCCATGTTCTAACTTTCTGCATTCCTGGGAATGCGCCGCCCACTGTTTTCAGTGGGACTGTAAAAACACATTGCTTAGCGTGCAATGTGCACATGAGTGCAATGCGAGGTCTCCCATGAAAAACAATAGTAAACACTTGCTGATCGAATCTTACCAGAAGTGATGGGAGAGACTATAACAGCAGCTAACAACTCACCTCCAGACTTGTGCTTGAGATGAGAGCTCATTTATGCTCTGAAATGCGTTGCACCATACAAACCCCAGTTTTTTGTATACTGGGCTTTTACTGACTGTGTCCTAATAAACTGGAATATTGCACTCCAGCGGACATTGGCATTTGATTATACACGGCGATCTGGGACTGTCTAGGGTGGAGTTTCACCTAGCTAGGTGTTCTCCCCCCTCCTGAGTGAGTACCTTCTTTTCTTCTCTGGGCTTTCCAGTCTGAGCACATTGGGCCACACTAACTGTTTTCTATCTCCATTTCATTTATGGGGGTTTACCTTTTTTCCACATGCTGCTCTCCATTGGTGTGGATCGTATGAGAATTTGAAGAAGATCTCCCTCCCTCTCCCTATGACCTATATTGTCTTCCGAGGCGCTGTTTCCTCTTTGTTCTTCAACAGAAGTGATGGGAGGAGTTTTTGACAGAAAAACACCTCGTATTCATGGGTACCTCGCACGTTTACGAGCACTATATCGGGCTGAGTTTCATGCCCCGAGATCATGCTCGGCCGGGTGTAGGAAGCCTTACTAAGCAAGACACTCACTTCACACCATAAGGCTCGAATCTTAGTGCATCCCCACATCAAATGTATAAAATGAGCATCAGGTGCAAAACATCTATGATATTGGGATCTGGTTTGAATAGTCACCAGGTACAGTATTTGGAGAGTAATGTAGCATTAATGCAAAATGTATAATTGAATGAGTTTGTTCTTCACTGCTTGAGATACTGATGTATGAGATTTATTAGCATTAAACCAATCCTCATTAGTAAGTGATGTAACAAGGGATCCACATTTATCCTCTCCTTTTAGGTGTACAGTTGAAAATTAGCTGGGCATATGGAGAGGAGATTAACCTTACGCCTTGCATAAGTAGTATCTCGAATGAAGGATAGGTCGATATGGTTGGACAGGGCTTGGGATACTGCTTGATGTAGCTGAAGAAACCTATAGACGCTTGATCGGGGTACATCATGTCTGTTGTAGTTGCTCAAGACATACAAAAATGCCATTAACAAATATATGTGATATTGAGGCTTTTCCATGCTCTATCCATTATCTAAAATCAGGAAGTTTATAAAAAGATATGTGAGTCCTCCATTATCCCACATAGGAGTCTCAAAAGGGAGGTCCATATACCTTATTACTCGCTTGGCTGGATCCCATATTTGGATGGCTAAATTATGAATTAATAATAAATACTTAGAATTAGAGTTGAGCGAACACCAAAATCTTCGGGTGCTCGTTATTCGGAACGAACTTCCCGCGATGCTCGAGGGTTCGTTTCGAACAACGAACCCCATTGAAGTCAATGGGCGACCAGAGCATTTTTGTATTTCGCCGATGCTCGCTAAGGTTTTCATGTGTGAAAATCTGGGCAATTCAACAAAGTGATGGGAATGACACAGAAACGGATAGGGTAGGCGAGGGGCTACATGTTGGGCTGCATCTCAAGTTCACAGGTCCCACTATTAAGCCACAATACCGGCAAGAGTGGGCCCCCCCCCCCTCCCAACAACTTTTACTTCTGAAAAGCCCTCATTAGCATGGCATACCTTTGCTAAGCACCACACTAGCTACAACAAAGCACAATCACTGCCTGGATGACACTCCGCTGCCACTTCTCCTGGGTTACATGCTGACCAACCGCCCCCCCCTTCCCCCCACAGCGCACACCAAAGTGTCCCTGCGCAGCCTTCAGCTGCCCTCATGCCACACCAGCCTCATGTCTATTTAGAAGTGCGTCTGCCATGAGGAGGAACCGCAGGCACACACTGCAGAGGGTTGGCACGGCTAGGCAGCGACCCTCTTTAAAAGGGGCGGGTCGATAGCCCACAATGCTGTACAGAAGCAATGAGAAATAGAATCCTGTGCCACCGCCATCAGGAGCTGCACACGTAGGCATAGCAATGGGGAACCTATGTGCCACACACTATTCATTCTGTCAAGGTGTCTGCATGCCCCAGTTAGACCGGGCTTTTTAATTCATAGACACAGGCAGGTACAACTCCCTATTGTGAAGTCCCTGTGGACCGACAGCATGGGTGGGTGCCAGGAAGCCACCGGCGGTAAATAGAAATATCCCATTGCATTGCCCAACACAGCTGAGGTAGTAATGTCGTGCATAATGCAGGTGGGCTTCGGCCCACACTGCATGCCCCAGTCAGACTGGGGTTCTTTACAAGTGTACAGATGTGTTAAAAACTCCGTGTGCACCTACAGCATGGGTGGCTCCCTGGAACCCACCGGCGGTACACAAAAATATCCCATTGCATTGCCCAACACAGCTGAGGTAGTAATGTCGTGTGTAATACAGGTGGGCTTCGGCCCACACTGCATGCCCCAGTCAGACTGGGGTTCTTTAGAAGTGGACACATGTAGGTTAAACTCCCTGTGGACCCACTGCCTGGGTGGGTGCCAGGAAGCCACCGGCGGTACATAGAAATATCCCATTGCATTGCCCAACACAGCTGAGGTAGTAATGTTGTGTGTAATACAGGTGGGCTTCGGCCCACACTGCATGCCCCAGTCAGACTGGGGTTCTTTACAAGTGTACAGATGTGTTAAAAACTCCGTGTGCACCTACAGCATGGGTGGCTCCCTGGAACCCACCAGCGGTACACAAAAATATCCCATTGCATTGCCCAACACAGCTGAGGTAACGTCAGCTGTAATGCAGGTGGGCTAAAAATTAATTTGATTACACTGTAGGCGAGGGCCCACAAAAATTGCTGTATCAACAGTACTAATGTACATCCCAAAAATTGGCCATGGCCAGCCAAGAGGGCAGGTGAAACCCATTAATCGCTTTGGTTAATGTGGCTTAAGTGGTAACTAGGCCTGGAGGCAGCCCAGTGTAACAAAAAATTGGTTCAAGTTAAAGTTCCAATGCTTTTAAGCGCATTGAAACTTATAAAAATTGTTCAGAAAAATTATTTGAGTGAGCCTTGTGGCCCTAAGAAAAATTGCCCGTTCAGCGTGATTACGTGAGGTTTCAGGAGGAGGAGCAGGAGGAGGAGGAGGAATATTATACACAGATTGATGAAGCAGAAATGTCCCCGTTTTGGATGGTGAGAGAGAACGTAGCTTCCATCCGCGGGTGCAGCCTACGTATTGCTTACGTATCGCTGCTGTCCGCTGGTGGAGAACAGAAGTCTGGGGAAATCCAGCCTTTGTTCATCTTGATGAGTGTTAGCCTGTCGGCACTGTCGGTTGACAAGCGGCTACGCTTATCTGTGATGATTCCCCCAGCCGCACTAAACACCCTCTCCGACAAGACGCTAGCCGCAGGACAAGCAAGCACCTCCAGGGCATACAGCGCTAGTTCAGGCCACGTGTCCAGCTTCTCCCTCACCAACTCCCTCACCATCCTTTTACAGTGCTCCCGCCGACTCAGCCGTGACTGGGGAGCGGTGACACAGTCTTGGTGGGGAGCCATAAAGCTGGCCAGGCCCTTAAAGACTGTTGCACTGCCTGGGATGTACATGCTGCTCGATCTACGCACATCCCCTGCTACCTTGCCCTCGGTACTGCGCCTTCTGCCACTAGCACTGTCGGCTGGGAATTTTACCATCAGCTTGTCCGCAAGTGTCCTGTGGTATAGCAACACTCTCGAACCCCTTTCCTCTTCGGGAATCAGAGTGGGCAGGTTCTCCTTATACCGTGGATCGAGCAGTGTGTACACCCAGTAATCCGTCGTGGCCAGAATGCGTGCAACGCGAGGGTCACGAGAAAGGCATCCTAACATGAAGTCAGCCATGTGTGCCAGGGTACCTGTACGCAACACATGGCTGTCTTCACTAGGAAGATCACTTTCAGGATCCTCCTCCTCCTCCTCCTCCTCCTCCTCAGGCCATACACGCTGAAAGGATGACAGGCAATCAGCCGGTGTACCGTCAGCAGCGGCCCAAGCTGTCTCTTCCCCCTCCTCCTCATCCTCCTCATGCTCCTCCTCCTCCTCCTGTACGTGCTGAGAAATAGACAGGAGGGTGCCCTGACTATCCAGCGGCATACTGTCTTCCCCCGCCCCCGTTTCCGAGCGCAAAGCAGCTGCCTTTATGGTTTGCAGGGAATTTCTCAAGATGCATAGCAGAGGAATGGTGACGCTAATGATTGTAGCATCGCCGCTCACCACCTGGGTAGACTGCTCAAAATTACCAAGGACATGGCAGATGTCTGCCAACCAGGCCCACTCTTCTGAAAGGAATTGAGGAGGCTGACTCCCACTGCGCCGCCCATGTTGGAGTTGGTATTCGACTATAGCTCTACGTTGTTCATAGAGCCTGGCCAACATGTGGAGCGTAGAGTTCCACCGTGTGGGCACGTCGCACAGCAGTCGGTGCACTGGCAGCTTAAAGTGATGTTGCAGGGTGCGCAGGGTGGCAGCGTCCGTGTGGGACTTGCGGAAATGTGCGTAGAGCCGGCGCGCCTTTACGAGCAGGTCTGACAAGCGTGGGTAGCTTTTCAGAAAGCGCTGAACCACCAAATTAAAGACGTGGGCCAGGCATGGCACGTGCGTGAGGCTGCCGAGCTGCAGAGCCGCCACCAGGTTACGGCCGTTGTCACACACGACCATGCCCGGTTGGAGGCTCAGCGGCGCAAGCCAGCGGTCGGTCTGCTGTGTCAGACCCTGCAGCAGTTCGTGGGCCGTGTGCCTCTTATCGCCTAAGCTGAGTAGTTTCAGCATGGCCTGCTGACGCTTGCCCACCGCTGTGCTGCCACACCGCGCGACACCGACTGCTGGCGACATGCTGCTGCTAACACATCTTGATTGCGAGACAGAGGAGGAGGAGGAGGAGGGTGCTTTAGTGGAGGAAGCATACACCTCCGCAGATACCACCACCGAGCTGGGGCCCGCAATTCTGGGGGTGGGTAGGACATGAGCGGTCCCAGGCTCTGACTCTGTCCCAGCCTCCACTAAATTCACCCAATGTGCCGTCAGGGAGATGTAGTGGCCCTGCCCGCCTGTGCTTGTCCACGTGTCCGTAGTTAAGTGGACCGTGGCAGTAACCGCGTTGGTGAGGGCGCATACAATGTTGCAGGAGACGTGGTCGTGCAGGGCTGGGACGGCACATCGGGAAAAGTAGTGGCGACTGGGAACTGAGTAGCGCGGGGCCGCCGCCTCCATGATACTTTTGAAGGACTCCGTTTCCACAACCCTATACGGCAGCATCTCAAGGCTGATGAATTTTGCTATGCGGACGGTTAACGTTTGAGCGTGCGGGTGCGTGGCAGCGTACTTGCGCTTGCGCTCCAACAGTTGCGCAAGCGACGGCTGGACGGTGCGCTGAACTACACTGCTGGATGGGGCCGAGGACAGCGGAGGTGAGGGTGTGGGTGCAGGCCAGGAGACGGTAGTGCCTGTGTCCTGAGAGGGGGGTTGCATCTCAGTGGCAGGTTGGGGCACAGGGGGAGAGGCAGGGGTGCAAACTGGAGGCGCTGAACGGCCTTCGTCCCACCTTGCGGGGTGCTTGGCCATCATATGTCTGCGCATGGTGGTGGTGGTGAGGCTGTTGGTGTTGGCTCCCCGGCTGAGCTTTGCGCGACAAAGGTTGCACACCACTGTTCGTCGGTCGTCAGGCGTCTCTGTGAAAAACTGCCAGACCTTAGAGCACCTCGGCCTCTGCAGGGTGGCATGGCGCGAGGGGGCGCTTTGGGAAACACTTGGTGGATTATTCGGTCTGGCCCTGCCTCTACCCCTGGCCACCGCACTGCCTCTTGCAACCTGCCCTGCTGATGCCCTTGACTCCCCCTCTGAAGACCTGTCCTCCTGAGTAAGCGTTGCACACCAGGTGGGGTCAGTCACCTCATCGTCCTGCTGCTCTTCCTCCGAATCCTCTGTGCGCTGCTCCCTCGGACTTACTGCCCTTACTACTACCTCACTGCAAGACAACTGTGTCTGATCGTCATCGTCCTCCTCACCCACAGAAAGTTGTTGAGACAGTTGGCGGAAGTCCCCAGCCTCTTCCCCCGGACCCCGGGAACTTTCGAATGGTTGGGCATCAGTGACGATAAACTCCTCTGGTGGGAGAGGAACCGCTGCTGCCCAATCTAAGCAGGGGCCCGAGAACAGTTCCTGGGAGTGTTCTCGCTCCTGAGCAGGTGTCATTGTAGTGGAGTGAGGAGGCTGGGAGGAAGGAGGAGCAGCAGACAGAGGATTCGGATTTGCAGCAGTGGACGGCGCAGAACTGCGGGTAGACGATAGGTTGCTCGAAGCACTTTCTGCCATCCAGGACAGGACCTGCTCACACTGCTCATTTTCTAATAACCGTCTCCCGCGTGGACCCATTAATTGGGCGATGAATGTGGGGACACCAGAAACGTGCCTCTCTCCTAATCGCGCAGCAGTCGGCTGCGACACACCTGGATCAGGAGCTTGGCCTGTGCCCACACCCTGACTTGGCCCTCCGCGTCCTCGGCCGCGTCCACGTCCTCTAGGCCTACCCCTACCTCTCAGCATGCTGTATTACCAGTGATTTGATTTCACAGGCAGCTAATAAATTGGCGCAAGACTGCAGGCCAAATATAATTTTTTCCCTTTTTTGAAAACGAAAGGCCCCACTGCCTCTAGTGAATGAATAATCTAAGTTTAATAACTGTGCTGTTTTCCTGCTAATGTGTCACAGAACGTGAGGGTAGCAGAGTTATTAACTGTGGCAGAGCAGGTATTTTTTTTCCCAATTAAGGAAAGCAAATGGCGAAGCCAGGAGTAAAACGTAGCTGGGTGCATCTGATTTTTACAGGTTGCAGACGCAGCCGACACGTGTCCACCGGCGTTACGACGGACAGAGGCAGGACAAATAGAATTATTTTCCGTTTTTTTGCACCAAAAGGCAGCACTGCGTATATTCTATGAACATGAGAAGTTTAATAACTGTGCTGTTTTCCTGCTAATGTGTCACAGAACGTGAGGGTAGCAGAGTTATTAACTGTGGCAGAGCAGGTATTTTTTTTCCCAATTAAGGAAAGCAAATGGCGAAGCCAGGAGTAAAACGTAGCTGGGTGCGTATGATTTTTACAGGTTGCACACGCAGCCGACACGTGTCCACCGGCGTTAGGACGGACAGAGGCAGGACAAATAGAATTATTTTCACTTGTTTTACAAGCAAAAGGCAGCACTGCGTATATTCTATGAATAATAACTGTGTTGTGGCCCTGCCTATACAATTCTTTCCCTGCAGTATCAATGGAGGGTGGAATGCTCTGCAGAGGCGATTTTGAGAAGCAAAAAAAAATGCAGCACAGCTAACAGCAGCCTGGACAGTACTGCACACGGATAAATATGGCCCTAGAAAGGACCGTTGAGGTTCTTGAAGGCTACACTCACTCCTAACACTCTCCCTGCCTATGCAGCACTTCTGTCCCTAATGCCGGGTGCAACGCTCTGCAGAGCCGATTTTGAGGAAAAAAAAAATGGCACTGCTAACAGCAGCCAACACACAGCTATCAGTGGCCCTAATAAGGACCTTTGGGGGGTCTTGAAGCCTACACTAACTACCAATTCTTTCCCTACAGCAGTTCCGGTACAAACAGCACTGTCCCTCAGCTAACTCACCAGGCATCTGAGCCGAACCGCGGGAGGGGCCGACTTTTATGTTCGGGTGACACCTGATCTTCCCAGCCACTCACAGCAGGGGGGTGGTATAGGGCTTGAACGTCACAGGGGGAAGTTGTAATGCCTTCCCTGTCTTTCAATTGGCCAAAAAAAGCGCGCTAACGTCTCAGGGAAGGAAGTGAAAGTAACCAGAACACCGCATGGTGTTCGTTACGAATAACGAACATCCCGAACACCCTAATATTCGCACGAATATCAAGCTCGGAAGAACACGTTCGCTCATCTCTACTTAGAATACATCCCGTGATTTTCCCAGAACTGTCCACAACAAAGTAGAAGAAGAGTAGTACATCAGGTGGTGGTCAGCATTCGGTAAGGCTCCGTCTTATACCCAGCGTTATAAATGTCACGTTTGACTTGCTATATAATATTTAAGGTGCTGTAATGTTTCTCGAATTTCTCCAAATGAAAAGAGGACTATATTAAATTTACTGTGATATCATAACATCAATATGCTCTACATTATACAGAAGCTTCGGGAGGGCTATCATTTCAATAAAGTTTATTCTCCGAGCTACAGATAAAGGTAGGGAGCTCCATATTGTAACTTTATCTTTTAGAAAATGGATTAAAAGAGCAATATTAAGGCTATAAGATTACTAATCTGTGCATATATAAACTCCCAGATATCTAAATTGTGACACTTTATTAAGTCAACATATTTCCTCTTCTGTAATCCATGTCTGTGGATTCGGTGGCATGAACATGGATTTCTACCAATTAATGAGTAAACCAGAGAAGAATCCAGAATTTGTCAAATATTGAAATGGCATGCGGAAGAGTTCGGCACGGGTTAGACAGGAATACCACCATGTCATGGGCATATAAAGCAAGGCAAACTTCCCAATTGTTACCCCCTCCAAGAGTCCAAATCCTGTGTGATGAGGGCTTAATGGCCACTGGGCGCGGAAGGGGCGACAATGGACACCCTTGTACTCCTGCTCCAATAGAATGAGGAGGAGAGAAGCCCATTCATAAGACGTCTAGCACTAGGCATTTTGTCAATTATGGATGTCCATTTAATAAAGATTTGTCCAAATCCGAAACATTGTAAAAACTCTAATAAATAGGGCAATTCAACTGAATCAAAAGCCTTAGCGGCGTCTAAAGATACCAAAGGCCAATGTTGTTTCCAGCCCATCTGCGATACCACTTGAACGCATAAGTGACCATACGCAATTACTTTCCGTGATCATTTGTTCGCAGGTTTTCCGCTGCAGCTATCCGACCCGTTCATGTGAGCCTAGACTTAAAGTTTAACTGTAGGGTCAGAAAAAAAAATGCAAGCAAGAAGTGCTTCTCAAATGCATTTTATTAACTTGAGTCAAGTGTTTTATGGTCATAATAGTTGGTACGAAGGAATAACTAAAAGGCATGGATGTCACGAATACTCAGTCTCTCCTTGTACCAAGTGAATACCAGACATATGGTAGGAGGGGAGAAGTAGGAAAGCAACCTAGATTGGTAACTCAGAGCTTAAAGGGGTTGTCCCGCGCCGAAACGTTTTTTTTTTTTATTCAATAGGCCCCCCGTTCGGCGCGAGACAAACCCAATGCATGTGTTAAAAAAAAAAACGTTTAGTACTTACCCGAATCACCGCGCTGCGGCGACTTCTTCCTTACCTTAGCAAGATGGCCGCCGGGATCTTCACCCACGATGCACCACGGGTCTTCTCCCACGGTGCACCGTGGGCTCTGTGCGGTCCATTGCCGATTCCAGCCTCCTGATTGGCTGGAATCGGCACGCGTGACGGGGCGGAGCTACACGATGACGCATAGAAAGGGGCGGAGCCAGAACTCCGCTCGTGCCGAGACCCAAGAGAAGGGAGAAGACCCTTCTGCGCAAGCGCGTCTAATCGGGAGATTAGACGCTGAAATTAGACGGCATCATGGAGACGGGGACGCCAGCAACGGAGCAGGTAAGTGAATAACTTCTGTATGGCTCATATTTAATGCACGATGTATATTACAAAGTGCATTAATATGGCCATACAGAAGTGCTTACCCCCACTTGCTTTCTCGGGACAACCCCTTTAAAGACTTCATAGTCTCCAATGCCCTTCTTTTGAAACTTCCTTTGACCAGTAGCAGTAGAAAGGGCAATTCTGGAGCAAAAACTGTAGTGGCAAGTAAAGTATTGTACAAATTAAAATAGAGGAAAATAGGATTATTAATGACCACATGTAAGCTGTACACTGCCCTTAGAGATGGCATTTAAGGTTGCCATGGCCTTTTCCATACGAACATGTACTATTAGAAAAGTACAAACTATTTTGGACACCTCAGCTGTAAGTTTATCCTTACTTCATCCCAATCTTGATCCTGGCTGTCCCCTGGCTCTCCGGATCATCACCATCACAATCCGTATTTTCCAATATCTGCCTAAAACAACAACAAAAATATTCATATTTACCGCATACAAATCAAATAAGGTTAAGAAGGATTTTTCCAGGAAGTAACAGTAATGGACTTTCCATAGGACAGGCCATCTATGAGTGATTAGTAGTTGTCTTACCACAGGGAACAACTCCCCCCTCCCCAACACTGCTCTTTGGAGAAATGTTGGCCTTCCAATGCAATACCTGACACAGCAGCGTCCATGTCCATGTAGAAGCCAAAAAAGCTCATCTGTAGTAATGCGCAATACAACCTTAAAAAGACCATGAGCAGCAATGAACAATTAGAGAATGTCCATATGTGATGTATTTTCTGCTGCGGAAACCTTGTGACTAATCTGCAGCAAATTTTGCAAGTGTTACGCATGAATTTGTCATGGATTTTGCTACAGATTCGCTTTGGATATCACCCAGTTCAATGAAAGGGGTAAAATCCGGTGAATATCTGCAGCAGAAATTGACATGTTGTGGTTTTGACAACTGCATTATGTCAATTAAGACCTCTTTCACAGCGGTGTATGTGTATATGCAAATTCCCTGTGTGCTTCTTCCGATCGGCAGTTTGTTTTTTTTAACCCTCCATCGAAAAATATACATCTATGAATGAACCTTTGGAAATCAATGGTCTCTATTCGCTGCGAAATACACTTGTGTGAAAGAACTTTTACACTGCAGATTTTTTGCAGCACAAGAAATGGAAAGCAACAAGATCATTAACCCCTTTAGTGGCTCGCCCGAAAAATCTCCCAGGCTTACTGCACTGACTATGCAGTTAAACCCCGGAAGATTTCCGTGGACAACTCTAGTGCTGAAATGTGCAGAGCACTGAGCTGTCAGCTGAAATCTTCTGAGGTTTTTACTGCATACTAAGCGCAGCAAGCCCCAGAGATTTCCCTGCCATAATACCAACTGTCAAAGTGTGAGGCATGACATGGTAATAATAAACCTGCCACTGAAGGGGTTAAAGAATGGAAAGGCATATTTTATATGTATGCATTAGTAAGCCTTTGTGTTGGTACCTTTGTGTAGTCGCCTCATAGACTCCACTGTCTCCAGCAACGGACTCATCGGACACAGCGGCTGACACCCCGGATACTTTCAAACCAGACACTGGAAGGCCACCTATTCAAAGTTATTCACAAAGAGACATGAATGAAATGTTCTGACCATGAAACATGCGGTACATTGAAGTGATCGGTGTTCATCCGGCTACCTCAGGCGAGGTTCACACCATATTTCTATATACTATTGAAACGTACAGTTCTATTTTCAAGGTTAGGAAAAAAGCTACCTTTAAAAACAGCATGTAACAAGATGCCTATCCTTCTACCATTGACTTCTATTGTACAAAACAGGACAGAAGTAAGGAGTCTGCATGATTTTTGTTTTAAGAGGTTCTCAGGTGAATCGCTACCTCATAAGTAAAAAGTCTTAATAATCGCATGGCAATAAGCATTCAAAAAAGATACTGGTATAAGCAAATAATAGAGCATAAAGCTTTACTTATACCTTCCAAGGAAATATCCATGACCTATTCCAACCAATCTGAAGATACAGGAAAAGCTTCATGCTTGAAAATAAACTTGTGCCGACATCATCAGCATTGGAGTGATTACTAATATTGGATGATAATTAAAGGGGTTCTCCTTGTTATGAAAGTGCAGCCTAAGGGTTCCACTATAGTGTAAAATAAGAAAACCCCCGATATTCACCATTCCCCGCTCCCCGACACAGGCTCCGGTCTCCCTGACATTTTTAGAGACCGTAATCAGACTGAGCTGCTACAAACCAGCTGCTGCAGCCAATGATGGCGATTATCGCTGAGTGCCGTCATTAGCTGCAGCAGCAGGTCTACGGGAGGTTACAGGCTGACTACAGCCAGTAAACACCACCACAGTGGAGACCAGAGCTGCCGGCAGATGATGAGTGGGTCAACAGGAAGTATCAGCCATTTTATTTTACACCATGGGGAACCCTTAAGGATGGATAACCTCTTTAAGTTTTCTCCTTTCATTACTGCTATGAGTTGTAAATTAACCTGAGTGCATCTTAGTATATTACTGCACATCAAACCAGCAGGAAATATATTCTTTTTGCTTATTTTTTTTTGCTTTAAAGGGGTTGTCTAACCAAATGAACTTCTTCCCTATCTAGAGAATAGGCCATAACTATCTGATTGATGGGGCTCCCTAATACATATATAATATAATACACACACAATTATTGAACCAGGTCACTGTCACTTAAATGGGTTGTCCCATCAAAAGAGGCACAGGATAGGGAATGACTATCACACTGGTAAGTGTCTGCCTACTGGGGCTCCCACTGATCCTGAGGATCCACTCCAGATACTGGCTCACATTTTCAGTGTGAATAGGGCCAAAGGTTTCAATAGACAGATGAAGTCTGTGTATGCAGAGATATTCTCCCCTAGAAGTGTAGTCCAATGAAGCATAGGACAATCAAATTGGAAGTACAAGAAGATTAAGTAAATGGTGCTCCTAACCTTCATGGAGGCCCTAAGATAAATTCCTGATAAAATTCAGGAAATTTGTTGCAAAGCAACCTTAACGGGAATGTGTCATCTAGAAATCCCCCATTATATAAATCACATTTTTGTGTTAAACACATTTAAGAATTTTTTGTGGGTTTTTTTTGCATTTTTGGTCACAATCTATATTTTTTTTAAACAATTCCTACATTTTCACACTAATCACAAAGCCTAATAATACTTCCTGATCTGTACAGAACACTTTACAGCAGTTATGTCACTAACATCACAGGCAGGATTACACTGAAAGGTAACCATTATATGTAGATAATACATAATAGGTGATCCACTGTGATAATCTACTCTGCCCCCCTACAAAATAACCTCTGTACAGGCCACAGAGCAGGTCTAGAACAGTCTTTTCTTTTAGACAATCTCAAAAATTTCCCTTTAAAATTGGTCCCTTTAAAATCCATTGCACAGAACCCATTCAGCGACTTTATGTATTTCAGATGAGAGTCCTTCGTTCTTTGCAGAAATAGATAAAGACTGGCATACACTCAAGGTATCGATCGACTGCAATGCGGCTGATTGATTGTCCATGTGAAAAATCCCACCAGCTACAGTAAGGATTCTGGGACTCAAGAAAAAATAAAACATAATGGCATGGAATGGTGTAGCATAAAGAAATAAGTTTATACTCTCCTCCTTAACGTTCTCCCTGTCCGGCGCAGAAGCCCCAAATACGGCTGTTCCAAACCTAGAAGTAGCTGGTAGTGGTCTCATGCATATCAAGCTCCCAATACAAGCTCCCTCCAGGCTGGGAGAGGGGATGACTGAAACTTCTGTCTTGGATGGGAGAACACTTAAGGGGGTGAATATAGACTTATCTTTATTTTACTACTCCATGGCTTGCACAAAATGCCATGATTGACTGATCAGGCCATACTCTTACAATTTCAGCCCGGTCAGCCGAACTTAGCACAGCTCGGCTGCAATGCATATGAGCACCTTATAGCAGCTTTCAGTTGACCATAATACGTGTACTTACGTTGACTAACTTTACAAGATGATAGTAATATCATTCGCTGCACCGTTAACCATTCCTGTTCTTCAATTCATCTTACCTTGCCCAACACGTTTGCCTTCTGTGTCATGTAGATAGTTATCTGCAGAAAGCCCAAGTTCTGAAAAATGGACGCTTAAATCAAAATCATCAAAGTCCATATTGCTTAAGAAATTATCTCCAGTTAAAAGAGGGTCTGTTACAAGAGGTGAACAAGGAGGAGATGGTGAAGAAAGTGAGGACCTGGGTGACAATGATGTCATAGATTTAGGAGTACCAGACAAGGACCTCAAAGCTTGGACACGACTTGTTGGATCAGTCTTCTGAGATTTAACTACTTCATTTTCATGAATGGTTGTGATACAACCAGAAGGTCTAAACCCAGGTGCTCCGTCCTGAAGCAAAAAATCCATGTTGTTCTGGTATTCCATGCCTAATTGATCCAACTGTTCATAGTACAAATCTGTACAACTTGCAGAAGTAGAAGAATCCTGACTTGAGGTCACCAGAGATCCCATGCTGGATGCCAAGGATCCAGGGCTGCTGCCCGAGGAAAGTGACTGAGTGCTAGTTGAGAGACTGAAAACATAAAATGGATAAAATATATCATTTTGAGTGATCCTATATCTAGATATATAAAATACAACAATATGTTACAGTGTTTCAAATGTAGAATATATGTCAATGGAGACAGCAAATAAAGAGGACTCTACGTTGATACTGTATGGTACATTTGTGAATGTAAGTTATATCTTACACTGAGGCTGTAACGTGAGCATTACAATATGACGTTATAGTCACTGATTACTTCAGAAGGGTTGGTGATCCATGGATTATCCCGATTGCCAAATTGGAGTTGGGGAGAATTTTTTTCCCCCTAAGGCTTTTTTTCACATAAGCACATATCGGCTAGCCATTTCATGGCTGGCCGATATGCACTGTGATCTGATGCACTGTAATCTGATGCATTAGATTCCAATGCATCAGATCACATGGGCATATTTCTGAGACGTAAAAACGCCCAGCCAAGCCAATATAGCGCCGGGCATTTTTACATCAGGGTGAAAACATAGTCTTGGAACTATGTTTTGGACCGGAATACGTCGGCCACTGCATGGACTCCTATGGGAGCCAATGGCAGCGGTTGTAGGTGGGAGGGAGTTTAGCCCCGTGCAGGCTTACCTCCCTTCCTCCCCACTCGTTCTGTGCAACGGGAGGGGCGGGACGGGGGTGTAGCCAAGCGTCGGTCCACTCCGCCTCCTCCCATTCATGATATGGGCAAGGGGCGGGGCAGGGGTGGAGTTAAGCGCTTGCCCTCTCCCTGCCCTATGTCCATAGCCATCAATGGGAGCAGGCGGGGTGGACCGGCACTTAGCTCCGCCCCGTCCCATTGCACAGAACGAGCGGGGAGGAAGAGAGGTGAGCCTGCGATGGGGAGGGAGGGGAAATGGGAGATGGCCTGGTAAGGTCAACGCATTTGTGCTGGCCTCACAAGGCCACATGAACGTATGCACAAACGTTTGATTTGTGCGCCCGTTCCCCAGCTTCTTCTCCCCTAATGTAGCGCATATCAGCCAGCCGTGAAAAGAAGCCTCAATGTAAAAAAATTTGGCTTCTACCTCATTGTTTCTTTTTGTTGCCTTTCTCTGGATCAACATTGAGAGGGGGTAATAGGCAGAACTGGATGGACATATGCTACTGTTTTGTGGTACACTGGCTGGTACTACACTCCGGTTAGCACTGTATGGGGGCATTGAGATTGGCATTGTATGAACTGAGCACTGTGGTGGCATGGTTATACAAATCTCAGCCGCTGTACACCTCTGTATTTAAGGCAGTGTTTCTCAACTCCAGTCCTCAGGAACCCCCAACAGGTCATGTTTTCTGGATATCCTATAGTAGGAACATGACTTATTGGGGGTCCCTGAGGACTGGCGTTGACAAACACTGACTTAGGCCTCATGTCCACGGGGAAAATCAGGCCCGCTACGGATTCTACATGTAGAATCTGCAGCGGGTCCCTCCTGCCCCGCGGACATGAGCGCTTAAAATAGGAATTTAAAAGAATTAACTCACCCGCAGCGGACCGGAAAGGTCTTCTCTTCCTCACGGCCGGATCTTCTTTTTCGGCCGGCGGATGAACTCGTCACGCCGGCGGCACGTCACCGACATGCCGCGCGCATGCGCCGGGCACATCCGCCGAGCCGAAGCAAGAAACATCAGGCCGTGAGGAAGAGAAGGCCTTCCCGGTCCGCTGCGGGTGAGTTAATTCTTTTAAATTCCTATTTTAGGTCTCCCGCGGATCCGGACGGCTTCCATAGGCTTCAATAGAAGCCCGCGGGAGCCGTCCCCGCGGGAGACCCGCACGAAAATGGAGCATGGTCCAGATTTTTTCATGCTCCATTTTTTTTTAAATCCCTTTTATTGACCATCCGCGGGTATTTATCTACCCGCGGGTGGTCAATGCATCCCTATGGGGTGCGGATCCGCACGCGGGAGAAGAGTTAAAATCCGCTGCGGATTTTAATTCTTCTTTTGCCCGTGGAGATGAGGCCTTAAGGATACAAGGATTCATAATTTGCAATAGATTTAGTTGCTTTATTTGGTTAGCAAACCCCTTGCTAATATTCTTATATCCTTTAAATTCCTTATACTCTAAGGCCTTAGTCAGACGGGCGTTTTTAGCCGCGATTTGCGCATGCGCATGCGTCCAGCGATTTTATAAAACCATTGCTTTGCAATAGTATCGGACACATGAGCGCTTTTTATGCGCTCGTCCGATAAATTATAGAACAAAAAAAAAAAATCGCAGATCGCACCTATCTGCGATCTGCGATTCCTGTTCTCTTCTGTATATGCGCTCAATGGGGCCGGCGGCAGCAGCGCCGACCCCATTGAGAACATATAGAAGACAAATCATTCTTCTCTGCCACAGCTGTAACAGCTGTGGCAGAGAAGAACGATGTTTGCCCATTGAATTCAATGGAGCGGCAATACAGCCGCTCCATTGAAAGCAATGGGCTGCCGGCGTGCGTGGGGTGAATTGTCGGGAAGGGGTTAAATATATAAGCCCTTCCCTGCAATTCATCCTAAAATGTGTTAAAATAAAAAAAAATTGTATACTCACCTTTCCGCTGCAGCCGGAGTCCAGCCGCGGCCGCTGTCAGTTCTCCTGAACTGCTTCTCGGCACTATTCAGCCGGCGGGGCTTTAAAATCCCCGCCTGCTGAATGATCTGCCTCTGATTGGTCACAGCCCTGACCAATCAGAGGCCGGTTTCACTCACACACCCATTCATGAATTCATGAATGGGTGAGTGACTGCTGCCTCTCAGCGCTGAGCCAATCAGGGGCAGGTCTGACTCACATCCATTCATGAATTCATGAATGGGTGTGAGTGAGGCATGCCTCTGATTGGCTCAGCGCTGAGCCAATCAGGGGGCAGGTCTGACTCACACCCCCTTCACACCCACTGCAGGACGGCCGCGCGGAGCTCCGGCTGCTGGGAGAAGGTGAGTATACAATTTTTTTTTATTTTAACACATTTTAGGATGAATTGCAGGGAAGGGCTTATATATTTAAGCCCTTACCGACAATTCATCCCACACTCGCCCGCAGCGCATTGCTTTAAATGGAGGCGGCTCTATTGCCGTCTCCATTGAATGCAATGCGCTGGACAGCTCCGTCCCGTTTCTAATGAAACGCGGCTAGGAGCAGATTTTCGGGCGATTTGCGCGCACCGGTCACGCGATTTGCGGATGCGCATCCATCATGCGATCCGCAAATTGCGCGAAAAAACGCCCGTCTGACTAAGGCCTTAAAGCAGAGGGATAAATTACTGCATATATTGAACACTTATTGTATACCAGGTCAATAACCTTGAAAAGCACAGTGGAAAGGAGAATAACTTGGGTTGATAAATGATTGACATTCTAGTTGTAAGCAAGGTATGCATATTACTAGGTGAATACAGTTGTGTTGTGCAAGCATTACACCCTATTATAAGTGATTATTATCACACACTATAATATTATACACCTTCTTGTTTAGTACATACCTTTTCAATTGTGTATGCAGTGATGCAATTACTCTTGTTGTCTCTTCTAATTCCCTGACCAACTGGTTTCTTTTGCTGCTCATCTTCAATCTAAAGTAAAAAAAGAACAGCAATAAAACTAGTTCATTAAGTTAATTAAAATTACATAAAGAGGGGCCTCAGCAGCGCAGTAATGAAAGGGAATGTAAATAATAAACGTATTCACTTCCATCCTTCTTGTTAATTTCTTAAAGGGGTTTTCAAGAGTAGGGTTTTGTTTTTAAACCAGCTGATAATCCTCAAATATAATAAAAGGTCTAATATTCACCGACTCCAGTCCTGCAGCTCCAGCGCTACATCTCTGGTTCTCACTGCTGGCTCTGTTTATATCCTGCAGTCGGTAGCATTCTGTATACAGGCTAATCACTGAGGCTTGTGATTGGCTGCAGAGGTCAGCTGGTACACGGAACATAATCAATGGTAGGATGTAAACAGTCGGCAGAGAGAATGGGAGATGCATTGCTGGAGCTGTGGGGGTCCAAGGCTGGCGAGTATGGGTAGGCTCTTATTTTTGAGGATTGCCAGCTGGTTTAAAAAAAATGCTACTCAGAAAACCTTTTTGAATCCAAAAACCAAGCATGAGAGTCTGAGTGTAGTAGTAGCAGTAGTATAATAGATGAAAGTACAACCTTGCCTGTAAAGTAATAGGGTCATATTTTCTTTGGAAATTTGTTTCTTAAGATGTATTCTCTAATTTTTATCAAGTCTTAAAGGATTTTTCCCTTAACTTTTTTCTTTAATTTTTCTCCTCTGCCAATTCTAATGCTGGTTAATCCTGTTACAGTTGCTTTGATTCCCAGAGGGGGTATTTATATTACCTGCGGTTGGTCTTTTCTGCTGATGCCCCTCTCATCTGCTGATTCTGGGTTCCATGTTCAGCTGTCCCAGATGGCAAACACAATTTTCAGACTACCTAATCCCCACAGTGCATTGGTAGTGTTATATTCCCAATGCACTATGCCTGCTGTCTGATTGGCCAGCACTGTTCACATGATCAGTACACAGTACGCACAAGGTAGCTAGCAAATTGCAAGGGCCATCTTGACAGCTAAAAACAGAATCTCGAACCAGTGGAGCAACTGCATAAAAGAATGACAGCAAGTAATACAGCCTCCCTCTTCAGTTCACAGACAGAATTTTGTCCAAAACTGGACAGTTGCTTTAAAAGGGATTTTCTAAGACCCCCATAAATTAATTTAAATCTCAGAAATTTTAAAATGATAAAGCAGCATTGTTCATTACTTGCTCATTCCACTCCACTCCAGCACTGCCATTCTGACACTTCCTGCAGCCATGTCGCCACCGAATAGCCATATAACCTTGGAGTGCAATGATTGACTGTATCAATCACATGGAGAGTCCGTCACGTCAATGCCATATTTAGACTGCTGCTCCAGTGATGAAGTCACTTCATACTAGACTGCTAAGACCAGTGATTGGCTGCAGCAGTCATGTGGGTAGTCGTTGACATCATCAGTGTAGTGTTGGCGGGGAACATTGGAGCTGGAATGGTGACAGAATGAACAGGTAAGTTATGCCCCTTATTATTTTAAAACAATCCCTGGCATTAAGTGAATGTGTGGGGGCCTTGGAAAACCCCTTTAAGCATTATACAAAACCCACTGAACTCAAGGGTCCATTCATGATGCATGGCCAGGGAGGGAGAACACTCCTTGTGGCTACTCTGCTCTCTGGTTATTATATGAAGGTCCTGAATATGGGACCCTTCCTTTATTAGCTCAAAATGTCCTAATAAGGTATTTGAAAATTGATTTGCTTAAACTAGACGACTATTTTAAAGGGATTTCTGTACATTTCTGCTAATGTAACTTGTATGCTAAGAGGTTTAATAATTCTAACACTAAAATATGTAAAACTGTTATCGTAGTTGATAGAAATTGTAATTAATTCTATCAAACCCATAAACTGCAAGTGTAATTAAAATGAAAGACGACTAATCAGGTGCCCGATAAACAAGCTGAGAACAACAAAGCCAGCATATCTATTGTTCTCAATAAATACACGCACCAGTAGGAAAGATAATGTCTAACATGAAATGTAGCGGATTACAAAACAAAGGGACTAAAGGCCTAATTTGAAGGGAACGAATGTCTTAGAAAGTAAATCATAGCATATAAAATGTAGGTGAAAGCATCCTCAATGTGTGTTCCCGTAGATAACTTATCTATTGTTCCCTAAGTGCCCATTTTTTGCATAGTGCTGTTACTGAAAAGAATTAACATATCATAATTACACAGCAAATGATAACACCCCCACCATAGATAACGAATATAAAAAGGGTGTTAGGTTACCGCTCCTACCTTGTGCTTAATGCTACATGGTGCAATGAGATGAATGCTAAAAACCACAGAGGCTTACATTTTAGTTCACTTTTCTTATTATCAGTATTCCAAAACCATCCTTTTTACAGACAGTCTGTGAAAAATGAGATGGTTAGGGGTCTGTCCATGATGTCCGTGTAAACTAATGAGGTCATTAGGGGCCTGTCCGGGATGCCAGTGTAAATGGTATGGACTATTTAGGCAGACCTCTATTGACCTCATTTTTCATGGATTGTGGAAAATATGGACAGGTTGGTAACTCAGTTTATTATAAGTGCTACCTGATTCTGTGCTTACATTGCAGATTTATACATCAATACCTTACAGATATTCATTGGTAGGTAATATTACCACCTGCCATCCTTCATTTGTGGCGATGATGTGCCACGGATCCACCGGCTCCCGAACTCTTCTTTGGTCTACCACGATGACCATGGCATGTCTCTGACTGCCCAATGCAAAATCTACTTGATAGTGTGCTAGACTACCAATGCATTACATCTGCTCCCTGATTGGTCAGCGCTGGCCAATTCAAAAGCAGTGTAAAGTGTTTCAGACTACACAGTGCGCACCAATCAGTGAGAGGAGAGCTGCAACCATCTTGGAAGACCGAGGGAATCATCAGAACACCACAAAAGGAGTTCAGCAGACAATATCACTCCCTCCTTCACTGGTCCCCGGCCAAATTTTATCCCATGGACCAGAAGGTTGATTTAAATAACCTTAAAAGAATGTGCATTTTCGCTCAGTTTTCTGAAATTTGTTTTACGGTGGGACATGAACTACTGATGAGACGTCCAAGTAACATTTGTGGTGTGGTAAGAGATTATTTCACTAGCATTAATTGGAAAAATGGGTCCGCTATATGTTATTTGTGTAGACGATATTTACTGGTCGAATACACAGTTTTGCTGTAGGAAATGTTTTCAATATTGAAAAACGTACGGCATAGAATTTGTTTTGCGCCCCCAATTTTTAAGCTTTGTTACCTCTTGGTTAAATTTTTGTTAATTTTACATAATTCATTTAGTGATGATAAAATGTGTGCTATAAGGTGTGCTGCGCACAGGTAACATCCTATAGACAGGAGGTCCAGATGCTGTAGAAAACACAGGTCCACCTTTAGGGAGAAGAGCCTGTAAGGTGCAAGCCAAGTTCCGTATTCATATTTCATCATGTCTTTTTATAAATCTTTCATAAATGGGACATTTCATGTTCTCCGCCTCTCCACTATGGCAACCACCCAAAGTGCTGGCACATGTTCCACTGTCACTTCTAACTTAGGGAAGGAGATAAAATGAACGTGAAATGAGGGCCAGCCGAAAATCATCATTCCAAATTAAATAATATATATATAATAATATAAAATAAATGTGAAATACTACCAATGTATTTCACCGCTCTTTTTTGTGTCATAGCAGTTTTTTTAAGCCAAAGCTGGAAGTAGATTCATAGGAACTAAGAAATATAAAGTAAGGACTAAGGATGGATTTACATGAGATGTAATTTTACGCATTTTAGAAGGTAAAATCTACAGCAATTGTTTGGTGATCCCTCATCAAAAAAAGGGTTATACATGTGAATTTTTGTGGCGTAAAATGATGCCATGCGAGTATCCACCCTTATACGTCTCCTACCTCCTGAATCAGTTTCTGGCTTTGTCTCAAGGAAACTGCACTAAAAACTGCAGCAACATTTTTACCCCAAAATATTTTCTTTTCTGACACCTTCTGCTTAAATCCCAAAAGTCATAAGTATCACGAGGAATCACTTTCACAGCCTGTATTCACTCTGGAAATCATCAAGTGAGCTTCTGCAATTCTTCTCCTAAGGTTTTTTTCCCCACACTTTTTTTTTACCCAACTATGCATGTAAAAGCGGCAGTATTTTTTAAATGTTAGTTTTCTTGGGCAATTTTTTTCCTTACTTACATATTTTTAACACACAGTGTATTCTGGCATTTTTTTAATGTTCTACAGAGAAACCTAAGCAAAAATGGCATTTAAAAAAATTACATAAATAGAGCATGCTGCAATGGCAAAAGATGCCATTGACATGAAAAAAGGACATGTGAAAAAAAACACAAAAACACACTCTTTTAAATAAGAGAGAAGGCAGAAAGTTTAGTTGTTTTTTTTTTTACATAGTGTCATGGCTCACCAGCTGCAAATGAGGATCAAGTCTGAGGTGATGTCACAGTCAGTCAGCCCTGTACTACTACAGCATTTGTCCACATTCATTGCCATTTAGCATGTGTCCACGTAAGGTTTTTAATTAAAAAAACGGTCAAGAAACAATGTCAAACAGCAAGAATTTTTTGCTTTCTTGTTGTTTGACATTGTTTCTTGACCGGTTCTTTATTAAAAACCTTACGTGCAGACATGCTAAATGGCAATGTGGACACATGTTGTAGTAATACCAGTCAGCCCTGACTCACTTGAACCTCACGCTATTGCTTGCTCACTAGTAATTCAGCGCTGGATGCCAAAGGAGACACTTCTCTTCTGGTTTATGGACAGATTGGTTCGCTGTGAGATGGGCATCACAGCAAGCTAAATCCACCTTAGTTTGTGTATATTTATTTAGGCTCCTCCTTACAGAGGATGCCGGTTATACTCTTTGTCTGAAGGTGTTTCTGTTCCTCTCGACGGCTCCCAGTCCAAGCCTGCGTTTCCACCAAGATAAGTCTGCTGGTGATTCACTTATTAATCTGGGGTGTTTGAGCATCTTATTCCCTGTACTCTTGTGGTTTATTATACATTCAGTGTGATTTAACATTTGTCACTATTCCCTGTCACCATCTGGAGAAAGTCACTCCAGATTGTTAACGTGAGGTCGCCCTTATCAGGGTGAACGTTCCGCTTGTAGGTAAGGTCTTCTCGTATCAGAGAGTTTAGTGTTAGATTGCTCATCTTCCCCGTTTTGTGTTTCCTTTTTACATTTTTGTGTTATCCACGTTCATACAATGTGTATATATCTGTCCTCTTAGGATACAACAAATAAGTCTGGGTTGGATGGACGTAACACATAGGCGTTTGAGAATAAATAGTTAAATGTGTAAAACCAACATGATGGGGAATTCATTATAGTGAAACTATATTTAAATTATACAAAGAACAATTAATTACTTTGCCTGCTACTATCTCACAATGCTCATTTTAGAATTTAAAAAAATAGTCAAAATGTTAAGTGGACCCTAGTAATACAGGAACAGTCTTTCAGTTGTCATAATTATCAGCATTAGTTAAGGCATAGCTATTAAATCTTCTGACTAGTTTTTTGGATATGTTTTACACATTCAGCATAGCGTTGTGCAAAGAAGCATGGTATACCTGGGCTGAGGTTCTGGATTTACACCATGTGCCACGTATATACCTCTTTTGACTTAAAGGGGTATTCCGGGCACACAGTAACATTTTAAAATCTAATGTAGTCATCACAATAAGTCATTTTGTGATAGGATCACAATACCTGCTCTAGCTACTTTCTCTTTATTTTCTATGTCCCTTTATCCTCCACCTGAAAAAGATCTCTACTTCCTCTGACATCTTGTCCACATTTGCTAATTCCTCCCCTGTCCATAACCTCCAACTTTCTGTAAGCAGTGCATGCTAGGAGGACAGGAGGAAGCACTGTGCTGTATTGCTCATGTGCAGTTCTGGAAGTTCCTGTCTGCTTCAGCAGCTTTCTCTGGCACTCCGAGTGAGAGGGAGGTTGGTGCCAGTAAGTTGCAGGACCTGCAAACTGTGGGCGGAGCTACAGTGCTGGCCAGGAGACGAGCTCTATACATGCTGGAAGTTGTAGGTAACAAGTCTGTTGTTGTGTTCACTGCAGAAGTGATGTATGTAAACACAGCAGCAGATCAACGGCTGCATGGGACGAAGAAAGTGGTAGATAAAAGGTGCAGGTTGCCACTACTTAAATGTACCCCTTAGATTTCAGAATTTTCATTTTGCACCCAGAAAAGCCCTTTAACCCATCAGACACTTCCGCTGACATTCAGACTACACTGGTACCAGGTTGTACATTGCCATTTTTAATCTCTATGCCTCTCCCACGAGGTCTGGTAGACTTCAAGACTAAATAAATAGTTAGCCAGGTATTTACAGAACTGCTTCCTGACTTCTGGAAGTGGAAATGATAAACAATAGTAATAGATGTGCAGTTTATGTACAGGACATGACTTCCATAGATCGTATAGCATAAGTATCTACTTCCTTTCATCATGGACTCCACCAGGTACAACCACGTCTATATACAAAGACATTCTTGTCATTTCCATCATTGTCTCGTATTTTAAATTATGAATCCAGTAATGTGCCTGGATAGAATGCTTTCAAAACATTGCTGGAGAGGACAGAAAACAGAAGGCTTCTTCACTAGGAGTCGCTCTTGACAGTCAAATTATTAACTGGTTAATGAGAAGCTTGCTTTTCATTTCGGGGTTTGCTTCAGGATAAAAGGATAAATTCTGGAAATATCTTTTGTTTGTGATGGAATTGTATAGGATAAATGTACAATCCGTTTGGAAAGTCTTCACACCCTTCCACTTTTTTTTACATTTTGTTTGTTGTAGCCATGTGCAAATTAAAAAAAAAAAGGCTTCCCATTCATGCTGCACTCAATACTTCATAATGACAAAGAAAAACCTGAATGTTACAAATAGTTCTTCATTTTAAAAAAAATTACAAATAACATTTTGCTTGGACATAAGCATTCAGACCCCTTGGTATGACACTTGAAATCTAACTTTGGGGGCCTCCCCTTTATCTTGATCATCTTTAAGAAGTTTCCACACCTTAATTGGAGTCCACCTGGGGTAAATTCAGTTGATTGGCCATAATGCTAAAGGACACAGCCCTGTCTACATAAAGTCTCACAACTCACAATGCATATCAGAGCCAAAAGGAAGCCATGAGGAGGAAAGAACTGCCTGTAGAACTCAGAGACAGGATTGTGTGGAGGCACAGATCTGGAGAAGGATGCAAAAAGACTTTCTGCTGCACTGACAGTTCCCAAGAGCTCGGTGGTGTCCATAATTCTTAATTGGAAGAGGTTTGGAACAACCAGGACCCTTTCTAGAGCTGCCGACCCATCAAACTACGCAATTGGGGGAGAAGAACCTTGGTAAGAGAGGTGACCAAGGACATAATGGTCACTCTAGCAGAGCTCCAAAGATCCGGTGTGAGGATGGGAGAAACTTCCAGAAGGTCATCCACCACTGCAGTACTCCAGCACGCTAAGCTTTATGGCAGTGTGGCCAGAAAGAAGCCTCTCCTCAGTTAAAAGACATATGAAAGACCACCTGGAGTTTGTTAAGAAAGCACCTAAAGGACTCCCTGACTTTTAGAAACAAGATTCTCTGGTCTGATGAAACCAAGATTGAACTTTCTCAGTTCAATTCTAAGCATTGAAGGAACCAGGCGCTGCTCATTAGCTGCCCAATACCATCCCTACAGTGAAGCATGGAGGTGGCAGTATCTGGCTATAGGGGTGTTTTTTAAGGACTGGGACAGGGAAACTGGTCAGGGTTGATGGAAAGCTGAATGGAGTAAAGTACAGAGATTCTTAATGAAAACCTGATCCAGGGCGTATGGGACCTCGGACCGGGCAGAATGTTCACCTCCCAACAAAAACAAAAAATGTGAAACAGACTAAAGACTTTCCAAATGTATTATATCTGAATCCACCCAAACAGCATACTGTATGTATGGTAGAATCTCACTGCTTTGATATTTAGGTCCAGTTGGATACAAAGGTCTCATAAAATGTATAGACAGACATATGCAACCATTGTTATACAGTTGTAGACAATCTGTCTAACGATTGATGGACACAAAGGTCTTTAGCAATACTTTTCTAGCGTTTTTGCAGCTTCATAGATCTCTAAAACACATCTCCTAAAAGTTGTCTTGCATCGAGGCATGGTTACCACTAACCAATCATTCTTGAATAGAACAGGTTTGTCAGTAATCAGGCTTTGAATGCCTTTATTTAATGGGCAAAAGAACTGTGAAATTCACATTTGCATTTTCATCTTAATTGAAACTCTTTTTGCTAACTAGCTCTTAAAGGAGTCGTTGACACATGAATGGTACAACTGTTTGTATGCTATTAGTTTAGTTGGATTGTGTTTGTCTATAAACGTGACTAATGGCCCATTTACACACAAAAATTATCGCTCAAAATGCGTTCAAACAAATTTGAGCGATAATTGTTCAGTGTAAATGCGTAGAAAAAACCTCACTATTCATTCACGGTAGTTTATTGCTGATTTTCAGTCAACGAAAAAAGAATTGCTGTATCGCTGGCTTCTCGTTCAGTGCTCCATGTAGAAGAGCCAGAAGTTAGCGAGAACCCAAACAAGAAGTCTTTCAGTCTAAACGCCCTGCACACATGCCGACGTCCTTAGCGGTGACGTCAGTGCTCATGCAGTTGTTTAAACGACTGTTGGCCCGTGTATAAGGGCCATAATGGTCCATTTACACCAAATCATCATTTGAGCGAGCAAACAATTTTAGATTTCACTCGGGCAACCTGTTTATACAGCAGATACATTGTTGGCTCATTCAAATGTGAAATTGTTCAGTCATTCACGGCATAAGGCCTTATGTCCACGCGGGTCGGATTCCGTGCAGGAAATCCTGCACAGAATCCAGCCCTGCCTGCGACCAGTGAGCCCTGCGTACCTGTATTTTTCCGGCAGCGACATCCGAGCGGATCTCTCAACTTCCGGGTTCGCTGTACTGTGCATGGTTCTAACGTCTTGTCATCGGACATGCGCAGTACAGTTTTTGTTTTTTTTCATACCCCTGCTTTTCAATGGAAGCTGTCTGTGCAGGATCCGCACAAATATGGAGCATGCCGCGATTTGTTTTCCGGACCGCAAGATCCGCAAAAAAATCAGCATACTTTAATCCATTTGCAGACGCCCATGCTTCCCTATGGGCAGCTTGATTTGCGGATCACCCGTGTGGATTGCGCAAATCAAACCCGCCCGTGGACATTGGGCCTAAGTGACTAAGAATAAGTGAACGATCGGTATTTAAACCGAACAATTATTAAACGAGCCAACAATGATTTGTATGCCTGAGCCAAACGAACGATGACCAGAAAGCAAATGATTTATCGTTTGTTGTTCAATCGTTGGCTGCGTTTACACTGAATGATTATTGCTCATTTTCGCTTGTTCCAACAATTTTTTGAACAATTACCGTTCCGTATAAAAGGGCCTTTCAATAACAATCAGACTATATTTTCTTAGTAATGAATGCAGAAATACTGATAATTCCAAAGAGTTCATTTGGTTTTCCTTTGAACTGTATGAATGCAGACTAAAGGACTATTTTGAGCATGGCACTACATCATATTTTATACTACTTGAATACTAATGATAATTTTAACATTTTTTGTTCCTGAAGATACCTAAACTAATGAAATGACACGGTGTAATCAGAGACCCAAACCGGTAGATAGCTCTGCAACGGAAATGTCATAATTGATGGAAATGCTACGGACCTTATGTGTCAAAGCTATGCTGAAGATTGATTGGTCACCAACAGGAGAAAGGACTAGATCCAATTTCATTTTCCCAGTGCGTTTTATATAATGAAAGCTGAACTCTAATTGGCTTTTATGGGCCAACAAGTACAAATTGTCTCCCAGACAGTTTTGATACATGAAGGTTGCGTTCTCTTACCTCTCAGTAAGTGCTTTGCTCTGTGTGTCTCTTACAGCCTGTAAATCTTCTTCCAGTCGCTTCTTCTCCGACTCTAGTCTTTCTACGTCCGTCTGGCTCCACTTTCTTGGGCTAATAAATCGCATTTCCTTTAAGAGCTCCTCTTTCTCATTTATTAAGATAAGACGGTCACGTTCAGAGTCGAGGACTCCAGGCCAGGCTTCACTGTCCAGTTTGGCCAATTGTATCTTTATGTTGGATATCCTGTAATTAGACAGACACTTTTACTTAGAAGGCAATAAAAAGGGATATAGGGCCGTTTCATGTTACAGTATATCAGCTGAATAAAAGCAAGCACAGGCCTATCTTTCTTTTATAGTTTATGATCATAGACTTGATGGGAACTTTAAGGTTATTTATTTCAGAAGGGAACACTTGGCTTAGAATCGGTGAGATGCATTGTTCCCGCGAGTTATGCCGGCATGTGCTAAACTAAGTAATGCCTGGTTCTTGCACAGTGTACGGTACAGATGCAGCGAATGAGCACAATATGTTATGATACTTTTAGATTTAGAGTACAAGTCTTTGATCTTCCCAAGCTGTGATCTCCGGAATTACAGCTGTACAGAGGTGACTGGTGCCGTGTATTGCTTACAAATCTATCATCACATGGTGGCATAGTAATCCAGTGTATATACAAACTGTGAACGTTCATCTTTACTTTATCTGTAGCATATAAATTTGACAGTAATACATTGTAACAACATGCTTTATGGCAGGCTAAACTGATGTATACTCGAATACTCTAATACTCTAAAGCTGCACCAAACACCTCAAATAACCGATTGTTATTTCTCCGACATCTACCATAAACACGCAAATTTGGCTTTGTTGAGCGTTCAGTCAGATTTTCATAAACTGCTGCCAGACCCTCTATCAGAGGTTTAATGTTTGTGCGAACAAATGATTAAGAAATCCAACATACTTGATCCCTAACATGAAATCTGCCATAAGGGTAGATAGGAGGCCCCTATACACACAAGATGGTACATAGCGGTCAAGATGCAGACAGGTACATAAATGGAATATAACAATGGGCGTCCCCGTCACAGATTTTGCAGTGGGACTTAGAAACTTCCAATTTCTGCCCTGAATCACATTAGCATCTACAGGGGATGCACAAAGCCCATGACTGTTTGACATCTGTTGATAACTCTGGTCAACACATTTTCCAGCATTGGGGTATGTTTACACTGGGCCGAAAAGCTGCGGGATGTCCGGTGAAGGAAGCGCTGAGAGCCGAAGACTTCAGAGGTGAGCATCATTGTATCTTCTGAGATTAGCTGCGGCTACACAAATGGTGTGGATTTAACTTTTGGACGTGGAAAAGCTGCAGAATTTGCCGTAAATTTCCGCTGCGGACATTACACAGTATTTCCGCTCTATGTAAACATAACCTTAGACTACTATGGTGTATATAACAGATCTTCAGTGATGGTAAAAAAAATAGATTCGGAACAAGGACTAAGGACCCTTTTACACGGAATGAATATCATTCAAAAAATTGTTTAAATGAGCGAAAATGAATAATAAATCGTTCACAGTAAAAGCAGCCAACATTCAAATAATAAATAGGTTGCGTTTCATTTATCGTCCATTTTCTGCAGGCATAAAAATCATTGTTGGCTCGTTAGCTTGTCGTTAAGAATACTGATTGTTCAGTCCTTCTCACTCCCTTAGGCCACCTTCACACAGACGAGCCCGATTCTGCATGCAGGAGGCCCCTAGCGAATTCCCGCTGTGAGCCAGGCCGGCGACCCTGCATACCTGTGATTTCTGTATTGTGGATGACCATGGCGGCTCACCATTAGTCATGTGCAGTTAGTTTTTCTTTTTTACTGTTTGTATGACCCCAGACGTCGCTTAGCGATGACGCGGGTCTCCGCAGCCCATATGCAATTAACATTGCGTATAGTCCTCCGTTGACTCGTATCCATGAGTGTAATTGAAAAAACAATTTTACAATACCTTTCAATGCTTGCGATTTGCAGTGGATCCTCCACACGAACGCTGATCATGGATTCTTCAATAGGAATCCGGCTGTGTGAAGTTGGCCTTATTCAGCAAATGTGAACAACTAAACAATTTCTCGTTTAAGCGAGCCAACGATGTATCTGCTTGAGCAAACTCTGACATTGTTCACTTGTTCAAATGAGAAATTGGCAGGTCTAAACGCACCCCAAGATGACTTGAAGGTTTCCACAACTTCCACTGACTTTAACGAAACAGTGGCCAACTCTTCACTTTAGGCTGCTTTCAGAAGAGCATAGAAACGCAGCATAACTTATTTTTGTGTTTTTGACTCGGTATTATTATTCCTTTTTATCGGGTAAATAAGGATTACCATTTGCCTAATTGAAGATAAAATATATGGAGGCAAACACTGGTGGAACTATAGGGGGTGCGGTTGCACCCGGGCCCAGGAGCCTTAGGGGGCCCATAAGGCCTCTCTTCTCCATATAGGGAGCCCAGTACTATGAATAAAGCATTATAGTTGGGGGTCCTGTTAAAGGTTTTGCATTGGGGCCAGGAGCGCTGCGTTAAGGCATTAAGAGATGTTGGGGGGCTTCCAAGATAAACTTTTGCACCCGGGCCCATGAGCCTTTAGCTACGCCCCTGGAGGCAAATACTGATTAAATTCATCTGTAATGCCATCTGAAACACGGTTATAATACTGATCCATATTACAGATATGTTACATATGCTTGTCTTAAACCGGCCCAAATCTGTCTGCTCATTTTCAACATCGGTGAAGGTTCCAGTCTCCTACCCATTTCTGGATGGCCTGCCATAAGACTTGATTATATGGCAACTCCTTTAATGACAGACACGGGTGTTTAATTCAGTTATTTCTCATTCTCTTAACCTTAAAAAATTTATTTGCCTGTTGAGAGAGAAAAATATACAATCTCCCTGCATTCATACCTGCGGTAAAAAGTTCAACAACTTCCACGGCAGGAACAGAACCTGCAGATCTGTGCGCAGAAAACTATATGTGTCAACTAACAACATAAACAGCTGCAAAAACAGCAATTACCTTCTCTTTGCCTCTTCATATCGAAGCCGTAATCTGACCTTCTCCGCCAACTGGTTATTACTGATCACAGCGAGCTGGAGAAACAATAACATTATACAAGTGGATCGTGTTCTTTCTCTTGTGCTTATCAAGCTAAAGCAGATGATTAGGAAACATCTTTGTTCTCTCCTGCAATCATTTTATGCTAAAAAGCAGACACGTTTATAACATCTCATTCAGGAACACTGAAGGGAGGTAATCCACGGAAAGTGCTGAGGAATATCTTGATGCTACATGAATAGATCCCAAACAAACCATAAAACTAATTAATGCCACATATTACGGTCATACAATTTATTCTTCTACCTTCTCATCTGATGGTTCTATGTAGTGTTAAATTGCATCAATCTTCAATGCTCAACATTGTATTTAGAGCCAACCCTCTGAATTTGGGACGATATGTAACAACTGTGGGGGAAGTTAATTAAGGTTTTGCGCCACTATAGTGGCAAGTCATGACTGTAAAGTTGGAGCGGCAAATCAGGAAGGGCGGGATCGGCAAGTTACCATCAGATTTATGTCTGAAAATGGAGCAAATTGTAACGCAAACCTAGAAGTCATTTTCTAGCTTTAGAAAAAAAAAAAAAACTAGATACATCCGCCTCCTATTATCCCCTTAAGGACCAGGCTGTTTTGTACCTTAAAGTGGTTGTCCCGCGCCGAAATGGTTTTTTTTTTATTCAATAGGCCCCCCGTTCGGCGCGAGACAAACCCAATGCATGTGTTTAAAAAACAAAACGTTTAGTACTTACCCGAATCCCCGCGCTACGGCGACTTCTTCCTTACCTTAGTAAGATGGCCGCCGGGATCTTCACCCACGATGCACCGCGGGTCTTCTCCCATGGTGCACCGTGGGCTCTGTGCGGTCCATTGCCGATTCCAGCCTCCTGATTGGCTGGAATCGGCACACGTGACGGGGCGGAGCTACGAGGACCAGCTCTCCGGCACGAGCGGCCCCATTCACCAGGGAGAAGACCGGACTGCGCAAGCGCGTCTAATCGGGCGATTAGACGCTGAAATTAGACGGCACCATGGAGACGAGGACGCTAGCAACGGAACAGGTAAGTGAATAACTTCTGTATGGCTCATAATTAATGCACGATGTACATTACAAAGTGCATTAATATGGCCATACAGAAGTGTATAACCCACTTGCTGCCGCGGGACAACCCCTTTAAGGACCAGACACTTTAGGGATTTTACCCACGTGGTGGTTTTACTGCCTTATTTTGTTTCCTTTAGCTACCAAAATTATTTTTACTGTGTTTTTTTTTCCGTGACATATAGGGCAATTTTTAAAATATCTTTTTCACTGACTCTATTTCCGTTTTTTGGGGGGTAAGATGTTAAAAAAAAAAAAGATTTTTTTAAACATTTATAGTTATTTCTTTTAAATTAGTATATTTAAGCTAAAATAAAGTATGGGAACAGGTTCCTCTATTTGTTTCGGACGTTTTGATATATAATATGTATGGTTTTGGTTTACAGGGCACATATGGCGACGGTTTTGGTTGGCGTCAGATTTGTTTTATTTTCTTTCTAATGTATGTATTGTTGTTTTATTCTGTAATTTTGTTTTACTGATGTACGTAATTATGTTTTTTTTACTAACTATGTCCGCCATGACGTCATATAAGACCTCTGGGGGACATTCATTTTTTTTTTTTATTTGACACTTTCACACTGTAGCTGGGGCATCCATAGGGAGCCCCAGTTACAGGGAAAAGCAACCTCTGTAGTGACATTAGTCACTGGTAGAGCTGGCCAGGGTCTAGTATGACCCTCCATCTCTGCTGTAGCAGGGAACCCCGGCGGTCACATAACCCCCCGGGCTCCCGTAGTGAAAGTTACACTGTACTTTCACTTTCTAGTACACAGTGCTCATTGGACGCTGTGTACTCGGGGAAGGAAAGGCAGCAAGGTTTAAATACCCCTCCTGCCTTCTCCTCGGGTTATCAGCTGTCACTAACAGCTGATAACCTCGTCCTGCCTCTAATTGATTGCAGAGGGAGGATGCTTAAAGCACAGCCGTAATTTTACTATTGGCGGTGCTTTAAGCCCAGGACCAGGCACCGTAAATTTACGGCGCCTGGTCCTTAATGGGTTAAATTTAGTGCATTTCCCACTTGGTTCGGCTAAGCTTGCATGTTTATGGAAAAGTGAATAATCTGCTGCCAGAGGTGTCCTATCTGGCTCGGAAACTAAGGATCAGGCCTGCTGAAATTCAACATGTCTGATTCTTCTGTGCACGTACATATTCCATAGGATTGTCAGGTTTGACCAACTTTTAAAGTATCAAGCAGCGACATAAATCAGGAGTATTTAGCCAAACCCTGAAGTTTGTGAAAATGTCCAAATGTATTCCTGGTTCATTAGGAAAACTGCTCTGGATACTTTAGCTCCATCACTGATATCCTCTCTTCATGAAATAGTAAGTTCCATCATCTAGCACCGTGTGATGAAATATTACTAAATGGGCACTAAAACATCAGATATGTAAGGAAATGTTTGAACACTGGTAAAAAAAAAAACAAGAGTTTTACTTACATTTCCTGAAAGGTCCGTCTGGGAACTCACATTCTGATACTGTCTGCACAAGGAAAGACTTGAGCTATTCAAAGACGTCTCACTGGACCAAAGGTCTGACTGAGAGCCTTTATCAACGAGGAAGCCGTTTTTCAACCTGGCAAGACTCTGGAGACACAAAATACAATGCTTGTAACTGAGTATAATCTCTTCCAGAATACGACACATAAGGCGCAAAGTAAAACTGATGTAAGTTTATAGAGAAGTCTATTAAACACGACTCTACTTCTCAATGCTCTTCATATAAGCAAGGGGACTCCTATTAATACAGTCCGATATCTGACAAACTGTACATTGGGCTGATGGAGATCATGTGAGGCACCATGTTACTCCACAGAACAAGGACATGACTTCTTCCAGGCATGTGGTTGCATGTAATTTTCATATTCTGGACACTGGAGTTTTGTATTTAGTTTTTTTTTGCAGCAAAGAATGCCACATTCAGATGTTATAGCTGAGCAAACTTTTGAAAAGCTCAGTTTTGTCGGTTCGCTAAGTTTTAGGGAAAAAAAATTTATTATTTCAGACTGAACCTCACCAATTGGAAGAAGGTGGCCTGGTCTAATGACACAATTTCTTTTATAAGGAGGTAAGAGGAGGAAGGAAGAAAATAGGAGACGGAGGAAGAGGAAGAATGGTGGCTCAGTGGTTAGTACTTTTGACTTGCAGTTCTGGGGTCCAAAGTTCAAATTAGACCGAAAGCAACATTTTAAAAAAATTTTTTTTAGCAAAACTTGATTGAAAATAGGGTTTGACTGGTCTAGGTCACTCAATACTACTGTAGGTCAATAGGGAATTATGAAAAACACTAGAAACTTTTTTTTTGCAGCAGCAGCAGCATTATTTTTTCTCAATTGTGGCATTTTTTGGGGGGCATCATGGCATTTTTTTTTTTTATACAACATTGCAGCGTGTTCTGGGTCTGGTGTTTTTGCGGAAGAAGTTTTCCCAAATAATTCTCTAAAAGGAGATGAAAAAAGAATGCATAAAATGTGACCGTGTAAAGCGCAGGGATCCTTTAAAAAAATTCTCTGGCTTTTTCTGTTAGAATGTCTTATTCTATTTAAAGGTAAAATCCACTCAAAATGTTTCTCCTGACATAACAATTAGAGATGAGCGAACGTACTCGTTACGAGTACTTACGCACCCGAGCACCGCCATTTTCGAGTACAGCGGTACTCGCGCGTAAAGATTCGGGGGGCGCCGTGGCGGCACGGGGGGTAGCAGTGGGGAGTGGGGGGGAGAGGGAGAGAGAGAGGGCTCCCCCCTGTTCCCCGCTGCTACCCCCCGCACCGCCGCGCCTCTCCCCGCCCCCCCCCCGAATCTTTACGCCCCGAGTACTGAAGTACTCGAAAATGGCGGTACTCGGGTGCGTAAGTACTCATTACGAGTACGTTCGCTCATCTCTAATAACAATGTATCACTGAGGAGATTGTAAAAGACTAGAAAAGCTGATGGTGCCAATGCCGGAGGTATTCGCTGTCCCCAGAAGTAGAGTGGGGACCGAGCCGGAGCAGTGGAACAAATGAAGAAGCCTACTGGAAGAAGCCACACGTTTCCACCTTGAATAAATTGTACCAGGTCATGCAATATATACAGGTATAATAAATGATCAGATATTAAGTAGGGATCGCACACGCAGTTTCCCTCCTCCTTCCCTGTTTGCACTATAGACATTATTACAGCTGTGTTTCACCATTATACACATGCCAGCTGATGATTAATACTGTTTTGTATGCAGAACTCGCTCTAATCGGGATTACAGCAGGAAGGGCCGAGTGGGGATTATTTTCAACCAACCTTAAACATATACAATGTATTCTTATTTTAGATTTCTTGAACAGATCTCCTATGGGATGAAATACCACCAAGTATCTAGAAGTCCACCAGTTACCACTGATTAGTCTAGTGGCATAGCACTGTTTGATATACATGATTATACCATGTGGTGGTCACAAAGTGAAAGATAAAAATACATTTATATATATTTTTTTGTTTTGTTTTGTATATTTGTCTATATATATACCCTTATTACATGTACCTCTACTGATATGGAATAAATGACCACTCCTAACATTTTGAAACGACTTCTAATCTGCAAACCTGGATTGGTGGAGCCTGGTGTCCCCCATGTAAAGTAAGTCCTTCTTTCTACTGCACCTTAAGCACTTTGTAGCGCATGGTTTTTTTTTCCCTCTCACTTTGTGACTACTACATTTTCTGTGACCGAGGTCGTCTGACGGATATTTCCATTGCCGCTCTCCCTGCTATACAACATCTGATGGGACTACATGCCTATGGTGACTACTTAAAGCCAACTTGGACCATAGGTGTGGAGCCCTGTCATTAGACGGGCCCCACACTAGACGAGTCCAATCACCAGTGGCTGAACAGTGTCACACACAGTGTGTAGGGACACACCCTATTCATAAACGGGATTGAAATATTTGGTTGTCAACTTATTTTTACATTTCCAGGCGGAATAACAGGGGAACCGCATAATGCAGGGTTCTAAGATACTCCAGCAATATTTGTTCATATTTATACAGGTATTTACTAAAACAGGCATGTCACGCAGGCTGACCGGTCCTCCGGCACGCACAGACAGAAAAGTAATACATCATTGCACCATTCTGTAAAAAAAAATTTATTACGTTTTTTGGCTGGAATTGGGAAAAAAAACAACTTTGCCATGGTTTCCTAGGTGCCGTTCTTAACAGATTCACAGTCTGGTAAAAATTAAATGTTAACAACATTCTACAATTACAGTAACATCAAGTTTATTAAGCCTTTTTATATTTTACAAGTTTTGCACAATAAGAAACACCTTTAAAAGAATCCCTTTTTGTCCCCACAATCTGAGAACTAGATTTTCTTTGAAAGCTTTATGATGGCTTATTTTTTATGGAACAAGTTGTAGTTTTTATTGGTATCATTTTGGAGTATGCAAGTCAGAACTACTCCTTTTAGTTCAGCCACCCTCTCCGGAAGAAAAGCAATTAACTTAGAAAAAAACAAAAAAAGTTATTTTCTTCCTATTTTTTTTATCTTGTTATAGTATTACAGCTGCAGTTATGCCAATTGTGTATAGGGTTTTTTTTCCTACATTTTTACTTATTGATTTATTTAATAAATATTTTATAAAAGTTGTAGTACTTTGGATTTTTGAAAAAAAAAATTTAATTTATTTTTTGTCTCACTATGGGACAAGATCATGTAATAACTTGTATAATACACTGAAATATTATATTTCAGTGCATTATGCTTGCAAATTTTACACTGCCAGTCAGCCTATTAGGCTCTTATACGTGGCAGACCTAGAAGCCTTCATTAGTCCGTCAGTTGCTATCTAAACTCATTAGCACCCACAACTGTGTCACTGGAGTTCAGATGAGGTGACAGAGGGGGCCACCTCCCGCCATCTAACCACTTAGATGCCAAGTCTCCATAGACTTCTCCATAAATCAGATTAAATGGCTACAGTTCTCACAGATACCAGCCGTTGTAGCAGAGACCCATCTTTATGTTAGAAGGCTGATGGAGCCATGTGGTTAAACGATTATTCCCATCTCATAAGGCATGCCGCTATAAGAAGCCATCAAATGCTCAGTTATATCACCAAGTAAAGCCTATCAAATGAATTTAGAGGTTAACAAAAATAGGAATCCAAAACTCTCCAATTAAACATAATCCCCCAAGTTAATATCAAATCCGAGATTAGTCCAAACCTGTCCCCGCAGACTAATTAGTGCTTCTCACTACCTGCCAGCTGACCTGAAATCCTCTGTGGGTGTGTAGATGATGCCTAGGGTGTGGGTATAGTTTCTATGGCATCACACGGCCCTGAGCAAGCAAAGTATGCCTGATACGGTTTGAAATGCCCACTAGGATGACTCTCTACCTGCAGACACTGAATCATATGTATCAGAGGAAGTAGAAAATGACACAATTATGTAACATAGTAGAACACTGTGGAGAAACCGGACGGCTTTCTGACAAGCATGTACAGTAACTGACAGTGCAATACTGCTTGTTCTTGTGAGTAGATAATAATAGACTATGTGAGAGGCAGATTAAGACGTACGTCTTTACGGGAACCTAGGGTAATCTAAAAGGAGAGAATGGTCACCAGAACTGGACACTTTTAGCTATTTCAGGTGATGGTTGAAAAAGTAACACAAACTATTGTTCAGAATGCCGATGCAGACTATGATCAGGCAAAGAAGCAGTTCGTCCTGTTAGAAGATTTTGACCAACCATGGCTGAGATTGCAAGTGTATACCATGAGGGGCCAAATCTGGTTGATCATATACCATGAGGGCCAAATCCGGTCGATCATATACCATAATATCCAAGGAGGCAGTTTATTTAACCCCCCCCCCCAAAGAACAGACTCCCTTTTTATGCACACTGTTGCAGGTAGGATCGTGCACATGAACGATCCCACAGTCAATCAACATCCTAAATGTATGGACGGCTTTAGACCGATTCAACAGAACTGCAAGAACTTCAGGAGTTGGGGCCGTAATACAAGGTTTGGCAACTTATCAGATTCTGCCATTTTTTTCCAAGGATGGGATGGAAGAAACAGGAGTGATCAAATTGTTTAATTGTCTGTAATGAGCAAAACTGACTCTTTATTAGAAAAGCATTTTTTACATTTTTCTTTTAGAAACCACTATATGTCAGCAAGGTGGGGAAAGTAAAGTCTCAGTGTTTTGTATGAGGTTGTTACACACAGCAAATCCAAAGACAGTCTGCAGGGTTTTTTAAAAAAACGCTGCAGATCCCAAAACTGTAGCAAGTCTATTTATGCTGCGGAAAAACAAGGCTTAAATACCGCAGCAGATCCACAATTAAAAACACAACCAAATCCACAGCATTTAGGTTCAGATTTGGCCACTGTGGATTTCCTGTGGAATGGCTACAGGTCTTCTGTTGTGGAAGGCAGAATGCACCTTTACAAGTGCCAAAATACATATGCGGTCAAACTATTTCTGCATCAAAGAACCCTCTAGAAAAAAAAAATAGTGAAAAACTCCATAATGATGGAATTCCCCGATGTGAATCCAGTCTATGTGCTTTCTATTTTCTGCATCACTTAAGCTTCTGAGGTTGTTTATAAAAAGCTTTTATTGTTCAGAATTGGAGAAGTGGAGAAGTTGTCAACACAAGCATAACACTAAGTCAATATCACGTGCGCAAAATAACTCTTCAACGCATACCTGTTTGTTAAACTGCTTGTTTCCCATGGGATGAATACATCATTATTTCCAACAAGTTTTTATATAGCCAAGAGAAGTAGGAGACCCCATCAATAGTAAATTACCCCCCATGTAATCGTCTTGTAGAGGAGGCTACATGGCGGCACTGGGAGACTCTGTGGCTCTACAGGTATGTGCTGCCTTATGAGGCTCTATACAGTGCTGAATTACAGGGGTCAGGAGCAACTTAGTAGAGATTCTTCCACGTTATAGTGTCCGATAGGGCATGCCACATTATTTTTCCACAATTCCATAACAATGTACAATTAGAAGTACCAACCCTGATGGTCACACAGATTTCTGGGAAAACCGCAACTAAACAAAAAACAATAGAGTTTTAACCATAGAATGGTAGAGTTGGAAGGGACCTCCAGGGTCATCGGGTCCAACCCCCTGCTCAGTACTGGATCACTAAATCATCCCAGACAGATGTCTGTCCAGCCTCAGTTTGAAGACTTCCATTGAAGGAGAACTCACCACCTCCCATGGTAACCTGTTCCACCTATTGATCACCCACATAGAATCATATGCACATTTTCTAGAATTTAATTTTGTATCTACAATAAATCATTTGGTAATGTTTTTATTTTAGGGGTAAATGTTTTTTATCCAAACAAGCATGGCAAACAGACAATAAAAAAAAGACAACCACCCCACGTTATAATATGTCAAAATATTCCAAATATCACACTGTAATGTGACATAGGTATTCTCTGTATTACCTGCATAAGATCCTGCTTCTCTCTTTCTCCTGAGCTGATAGCTTTCTTGATCGCTTTCATTTCATTCACAATAGCTTGTGCTTCGTCAAGTTTATAGCCACTATGGTTTCCAGACATTTTCATGTCAATCCTAGTAAAAAGAAATTTTAGTCATACTAGAGCAATTGTATTACTATACAGCAATTTTTCTATTTAGTCCATTTCAAATCTATTGCATATTTCTAATGAGATAATAAATGTTAGCCCTCCTGAACACCTCTATATTATGGCTGTACAGAGCCGTAGAAGGGTCCCCAGAGAGGTGCATAGGCCCTAACTTTACCTAGGTATACCTCTAATCTCATACGGAAACCTACAGATGCTTTTCAGTATGAATCAATGAGAAAAGGAACTGTGCCTGAATGCCAAATTATGATAGGATTCTTCCCTAAAAACATTGCTTCTAGGGCTGAATATCTCCCATGTATGCTACCATGTAGAGCACTGTATAGCAAAGGTCATGAAGAGCTGTAGAAGAATGTGCATGCAGCTTCGCAGAGTTACGGTGGTTTCACATCTGGACTGGGGATTCTGCTTTCCTGCTCCAGTCGGAGAGCAGGAAATGGGAATCCCCGCAGCCGAACAGTCCGTCTCTAGACGTAACCGAACATCGCTGGGCAGATCCCATTGACTATAATGGGATCTGCCCGCTTTCTGCCCAGTTTTGGGACTGAAGAAAAAGAGCTGCATGTTGTGCTTTTTCTTCCAGTATTTGCTGCCGGATCTACGATGGAACCTCAGACCGGAGGTTTCAACTCAGATGTGAAACCACCCTTAAATAGGTTGTCCCACTAAATGAAGGTATTCCTTATCCACAGTATAGGGGATAACAAATTGATCAGTGGGGATCCATTTGTTGGGACCCCACCAATCCAAAGAACAGGGGAGAGGGGTAAGGGTGGGAGACGAACATATGCACCACCGCTGCATATGTTACAAGGGCACTACCAGCAACAGCCAAGTGCATAGAGTAAGCTGTGTCCAGCAGTCCCGCTGAAATGAATGAAGGGGCAGTGTATATGTTCCACCATTGCTCCATTCATTCAGGGACATACGGGATCCCTATTCTTAAGGTGTGTTTAGATGGAACGATTATTGCTCGGGCAAATGAGAATCGTGAGGTTCTCACTTGGTGTAAAAGGGCCATTAGGATTGGTGTGAGTCTCAGCAGTCAGACCCTTGTCAGTTACTTAGTTATGCCCCAAGCAGTGGACAGGGGATAACTTCATTTTGGTGAGAAAATCCCTTAAAGCAGGCAAGGTGCATGTCATTCTTCCACCCCTTGGTTCCTGCCCAAATTAAAGCAGTTCTGTGCTTTGCAGTTCACTTTACAAGGTAGGGGCCATTCCCGACTGTTCTAGGGGCCCTAAACATTCTACTTGCAGCACTAAGTCAACCCACCCATGATCTGTAGTACATCTTCATTAGTGCACTCATGCACTTATTTATCCCCTCCTGGACCAGTTTATGAACTCTCTAACGTGACACCGGAAACAACGTTCTGATTCATATACAGTAGGCTGAATAAATGTGAGTTAAGCAGCTATAAAAGTATAACTAGTCTTCAAAAATCTAAAAAAAATTCAAGCAAAGAATCTGCAGTATGTTGATCTGACCACTTGAATAAAAAGTTGGCAACCAACATCTCACTATATGTGCTCAAATTGAATGGTGATCTGTGTTCTCAGGATTTTTATCTGCTGGCAGCTCAGATCATCCAAACATTGACAACCTTTGTTATTTAAGCATATTGGTTTAAGATTAGGACTGGTGGTATTACTATTACACCGTTTCATCATGGATCCTTAGAGCCAAGCTCTTGGCGGAGTTGCCGTGGGAGCCGAGTACAGAGGTAAAACAGGTTTAGCAAGGGTGCAAGAACAGTAGAGAACATTCTTCTCGTCTCCGTTCTGAAATACTAGATGACAAGTTATTCAGAAAGTATTTATACAGGAACTACTCCAGAGTTTGTATGAGGCCGGGACGGAAGACTCGTTAGAGCAATAAAGACTTTCTGAGCCCAAAGCGTCAATCATGCCAAGATCAAAAAGCACTTCCTTAATCCTTTTTTCGGTTTGATCTTTGCTGACATGTCAGATTCGAGCTTGAATATCCATGTTGCAGATTAATTTTCTTCTGTTTAAAAAAAGGCTCATGTCAGAAGAAAAGGATGTAAAGGCTCTGCCCCGTGGAGGAAATAAAATACATCCTGGCGTGGTGGTGCGCACATCCTACTTCACTGATGTACCAGATTAAAAGATCAGCCCGACCGAGCTGCAGTGAATAAAGTTCATACGCAACTATTAGCATTACTTTTGTCAATAAATGATTAATGATGAAAGTAATAATTAGCATGAATGTGGTCATTCTTACACAAAAACTAGAATGAATGCACATGCGGCCATAAAGGTACAGTAGAGATTAGCACCATTATAGCTTTACAGCAACACTCCATGGAAATACCATCTCTGCGACACAACTGCAAAAAAAAAAAAAAAAAACAGACTCAACTGCAACATGTGAATACACCCTCACTTCGAGAACTGCATGCAGCCCCAGGCTTATGGCTGTGCCAGGCACAGAATTGGCGGTCGACTGTCCAATGGATGGTTGTTGTTTCTATTCTAACTATGTTTCTATTCTCCCGGCATTACAATTTGTAGCTTCATTTGCAAAAACTGTTCAAAACCTGTTTTTAGTCTGCCATGGCCTGTATAATTGTGAAATGTCAGCAAAAATGATACTTTACTATAAATGTAATAAATGCACTATAGACTGGAGTTTAACATGCCAATAAGCCTTTTTACTGACCGCTTTGAACCTGCAACTAGGTCTTTTTAAGGCGTTGGCCTGGTTGACTTCTGACAGCCAGGCTCCTGCTCTAACTGCTAGGAGAGGAAAAACCTCAGATTCTGGCAGTTTAATCCCTTATATTCTATTAATCAATAGCAACTGCAGGATGTAAGCGGATGACAGGGGGAGGGGCTCTTCTTATCACCTATCTGCCTCCTGCCAACGGGTTCCCATAGCAGCTGAAAGCCTGATAAAGGCCTTTATGTAACTCAATCTATTAAACCCCGCCACCGACAAGAGTCAAACAGACCGATTCATAGGCTTAGTAAAATGCACTACACAAGTTAAACTGTGCACTGTCCTAGCGCTCAAGCGGTGTTATCTTCAAGTCCGCTTGCGGGATTAAAAAAAATAAAATTGTGTAAAAAAAAAAAGTTCCATTCCCCCCCCCAAAAAAAAATATTAAAAAATTATACAACACATAATATGTACCCCAGAGTAGCGCCATAAAAATACACAACTTGCTTTTTTTTGGACAAATTCTTATACGACTATGTCAATGAATTATAGGTCTTGCAATGCACTGATGAAAATCATTTGGTCCTTAAGACATAAAATAGGCTTGTCACTAGGGGGATCAACTTAAATAGTAAGTAAAGCAAGATACGTTAAAGGGGTTTCCAGAGTATATAATTTTAATATGATGGCCATGTTAAAACGGAATACAATAGCCTATAATCAGCCATTCCAGGTCCTCACAGCTCCAGCACTGCATCTCCATTCACCCCACTGGGTCCGTTTACAAGCCTCAGAGTCAATCTGTGAACGGAACGTCACAGACTGCTGCAATCAATCGCAGACCTCAGCTTGGACCTTCGTTCCTCTCGTCTCTATATAAATATATTTCGCCCATGCACGTGCTCCCTATGCTGCTTCAGAGCACACAGGGAGCAGCAGATGTTCCTTTCTCAGCACCATACATTCATTGAAAAGATAAGAAAAGACTACAAAGCTGGAGAGAATCCAAAGCCTTTCGCTACCCAGATTTCTCACATGCCTTCAGTGTCCAAAGGGGTACTTGTGCCAGACTTAATCAGAGCAATAGGCAGAAAGACTATTCCTATCACAGTGGCTATATATTCTAAAACTATAGTGCCCACAGAACCTGCATCCAAATGTCAAGTCTGATGACGCAGTAACTAAGCACCATGAAGGTGGGTGGTGCACCCTTCCAGAAAGTTTCTATAGTGCCTAGGAGACTCAGCAACTATTCAAAGAGTCTTCCGGAAGCCCCAAGTCATCCCAGGAGAGATGGAAAGTATGAAACAACTACAAATAATATGTTCTATTACTGCTCCATGCGAATGTACCCAAAAACTTCAAGTGACTTTTGAATGAAATTAAGACTGCGACACTGCTGTGGCCATGGCTTGTGAAAGTCCCAGTGGTTCACTTACGGTACTGATTCTTCATACTCTATTCATTTATATTTTTAAAGACTCTAAAAGGGAAATAAACACCAATAAAAACAACTTACTGTCGAAGTGTTTGGTAACCATTTTCCTTGTACTGTAGCTCTTGCTTCATGTACACCACCTCTCGCTTTAGTTTGTTGACCTGTGAAGATCACATGTACAAAGCTGTAGTCTACACAACTGATTATATTCATAGAAATATGGCACAACAGACATGTCTAATAAGAAGAATTATTAATATTACTAAGCAAACGCCACATCCAAATAGCTTCAGTAAGGGTGGCTTCACACCTGCATTGGAACCTCCGTGCAAAGGTTCTGTCGCAGATCGGCACAAAATCCCCCGTTCTCCCCCCCCCCAAAAAGCACTGCATGCAACGCTTTTTCTTCCAGCTAAAAGCTGGGCAGCGGAGCGGAAAGCAAATTGACCCCAACATAGTCAATGGGGTTTGTTCGGCGCTGGTCAGTTCCGTACCAAGATGGAGTCATTTGGCTGTAAGGATTCCCCTTTCCTACTTCCCAAAGTGAGCAGGAAAGCGGAAACCCCGATAATGATGTGAAACCACCCTAATACAAGACTGTCCCACAAAAATCAGCACTGGGGTGCAGATGAAATGTTAGCACGGCCTGAGAAGCTTATTTTATCTACAAATGATACAACAACAACATTCACTCATATGGTAAAATACATCATCACAAATGTTAAATACATCATACCCTGGACTTTGTTGTAGCAATCTCAGCTTTTAGGATCTCTGGGTCATATTTGGAACTAGAGGACGAACCAGAAACCACTGGAAGGAGAATCAAAAGAACAAAGTGAACATCTAGAGCTCATACCAATAAGTAAGCCTATAAAACTGATTAACCAAATGTATGAAGTAAACTGCAACCAGTATGAACACTCGACTTCTCAGTAGTTTTTACACGCAGATTTAAACACAACATCTGATGATACGGCTCCATCAACGTCATGGTTGACTGGTTGCTGTCTTGGTTGGGTGAGTTGCAAGAATAAAATAAAAAAAAGCTGTCTTGAATTTAAAAAAAAGCCTATCCCCAATACTCGTCAGATCAGACATGAATGTGTCACACTCCAAAGTAGCTTTGATGTTGATCTAATACTTACAACTTGTCTGAGATCCAAGTTTATGCTTCCAGACATCATGCAGCTGCCTATATTCCTTCTGGGCTAATTCTAGTCTCTGTTGCTTGACTAGGTAAATCTCCTTCTGAGCCACCAGAGCTTCCTGAGCGAGGACTAGATAGTCCTTCAACATACGCTCCTGTTCTCTTCTCCATTGTACTCTGGGATCTTCTATTTGTGTGGTTTCTGAACACAAAGGCATATTTCAATGCAAAATACATTTTCTGTAACCAGCAGCTTATTTACTAAATATTACAATATAATGGAATGATTACTTAAACTTTATGGACATATGAATATTCTTTGTTAACATATTTGAATATCATATGCACTAACATAAGGAACATGAGATGTACAACAGAGATAATGCCGGAGGATGACCGTGAGAAAAATGGCTGAAGAATAAGGCCGCCTTCTGACGTGGTGGAATCAGTGCAGGCATTCCGTAACAGAATACCAGCAGCAATTCCGCAGTGGCTAAATTAACACGAAAATGATGCAGATTTGGCCCAGTTCAGCCCTTGCATTTCAACGACTGAATTCCGCAGCATAAATAGACAAGCTGTGGAATCAGAATTTGCAGAATCTTAAAAAAAATGTAGCAAATTCAAATGTATTGCGCCACGTGAATGGGATTTTTTTTTTAAATCCCCTACTTGGCTTGTACTATAAATGCTGTGGGATTTCCCCAGTGATTCTGCAAGTGGAAATTCTGCAGCAGATACTGCCCTGTAATAGTGGCCTAAGGAAAGATAGGACATGCCGCAATTTATAAATCTCGCAACAGCGCATGATAGAAAACATCGCAGATGGGAATGAAGACATTGAAAAGCATGGGTTTCATTATTCTGTGTTTTCACACACTTTCACATCACTCAAGAATCATGTGATTTTCTCACCAGTGTGAAGGCAGCCTAAGGGGGACCAGAACACCTTATTTCTAGATCAGACGACAATTTTGTCAGGCCTGGCTGATCACCTAATTTATATGGTGGCCTACTCGCTCTTCCCTGATTCTTAAGGCCCTTTTAAACAAAATCATCATCATTCAAAAAAGCAAGTGAAAACGAATGATTATCGTTCAGTGTAAATGCAGCCAACAATTGAACGATAAATCGTTCGCTTTTTGTTTATCATTCATTTGATGCAACAACATATCTGCTGTATAAACAGAGTGAATGAGGGAACTCGGACATCATCCACTCGTTCAAACCATAGTTTGTTTGGTGTAAATGAACCCATAGATGTTCGGTGAGGTAAGGATCTTTTTGTTCTCCGGAGATAAGCTGCTGAGAGAGGTATCTGGCAGCGGCTTTATCCCCTGGCAAGGAGACCAGGGAGAATGACAATCCAGTGTGCTGAAGTATATTCATGTATGTCCTCTGTGATTGTTCTCAGCAAGAGAAAAGTAATCTTGCGGATATGATAGCTTTCAATGTCTAACAAAAATACATGTTTCGAAAGCTTGCTGTAACATAGCAGGGCTCTTCCTCAGACATAATGAAATAGATCTGAAGAGGCTTTATATATATATATATATATATATATATATATACATATACACACACACACACACACACATATATATACACACACACACACACACACACACACACACACACACACATATATATACACACACACACATACATACATACATACATACATACATACATACATACATATATATATATATATATATATATATATATATATTATATTTCTGCATGATGAAGATAATCACTGCTTAATCCTTGCCCGTGTTTACACCGATCATTTAAATTAGTATGATCCAATTTTCGTTCCAATACCAGGACCCTTTCCCAGGGTGATTATAATCTTTCAAGCGTAAATTCCCCAAAATAGTCCCCATAGGTAATATACCCGCACAAGCGCTTTGTCCCACATCACAATGCTTTCTTGTCGTAAAACTACTAAGATATCTCTATTAGCAGGGTCTCCGCAAAAAGCAGCGTAATGACAAACTCATCTGTTGTGTCTTCCTCAGTTGAGCACTACCTTGTAAGTGATTCTAGTGACTATATAATCCAGAGTTCAGGCGCTCCACCTCATCACACTCCCTGACAGTCGACATGCGATAAATATTTCATAATGACAACATAAAACAGTATGCTGAAATCCAATCTGCATATCTTTTCACTTCCCATAAATATTTAGTAAGCCTGTCATGGTTGAAGAGCGACTCTGTGGTTGGTAATCTGACTGCATACACTATAGCAAGACTTTCATGGAGTTAGAGGGGTTGTCTGGTTACTACACAGCATGCCCCCTTTAGTGACCCCTGTAACAATACTTACCTGTCCCCTGTTGCTGCGGTCCAGCACTGCAGCCTCGCCGCGGTCCCGGCGTTTCTTGGGACAGATGATGTCGCAGGAAGTCAAGTGACTGCTATAGCCAATCAGAGGCTGTAGTGTCACAACTCATTCCCTGGTATCAGCATCACATCCTGCCAGGAGTTCACAATGGTGACCATGCAGCCTTTGATTGGCTGCAACAGTCACATGACTTCCGGTGATGATAACAGCAGCAACAAGCTCCAAGACCATTGCAGCTTTGGAGCAAGAAACAGGTAAGTACTGTTCCTCTTCTTATTTTTTGTACTAAATGGGGCATTTTGTGTACTAACTGGACAACCCCTTTAAAATTAGGTTTTTTTATGGGTTTTCCCAATTACGCAGCATAACAGAACACTCTAGTTACCGGCTTTAATTTGGAGAAGTGTAGGTAACAACAGATCATATCTAGTTTTAGGTCTCTCTGGTTTTGGTTCTGCACAGATCTCAGTACTTACGAGTGTTGTGGTCAATGTAGTAAACACCAACTTGAGCGTCATAGGCCTCTTCCCATCCCAGCGGTAACTCGTCACCAATACAGTCGGCAAATGTTAATGGTTTAGTATATCTAAAATTTAAAAAACAAAAACAATTAGTAAAACAAGTAAAATTTAAATGTCCCAGCAGTTTTCATGTTACAAAAACTTCCTGTTATTCTAGTGCACAGGAAGGATAGTTACAGCGCACAATTCGAGGCAAGGCCTTGAAATGGTAGTACCAGAAACACGCAGCCAGCAGCCCACAACAGTAGGAGGAATGCTTTCAATTCACTCAGACAAAGCCTTGAAACAGAAGTTGGAAATATGTAGACTAAGGCTAAGAAGGTAAAGTGCTTCACCTGCCGCCATCCGTCACTAGTACAGTAGATGCACCGTCACGGGCCATTCTATTCTTTTCTCTCACAGGGGGCACTGAACAAGGGCTGCATTGCCCCATCGTGTCATAGTCTTGTTGCATTTCACCTGTTGGTCGGTGTAGACATTATGCAATGCTTTACTTATGGCAGGAGGTAATATTGCTACAATGATACTAAATGTTCCAGCACGCCGCCGCTGCTCACCTGCTGCTGGGGATGCAGTCAGGCGTCGCCATCATTCTCGCTCTACATGCTTCTCATCTGCTCGCTCTCAGGCTTCTGCCAATAGGGCTTGTACACACACCTGCTCTCCTCTGAAAAGGGGCAGGGCACGCTCCTTTAACCTATCCCCCTCCAATCACATTTTGCACCCATCCCCTAGGGCAGAGGCGTAACCTGAAGTTTCTGGACCCCAATGCAAAATCTGTAACAGGGCCCCCAACTACAACGCTTTGTCCACTGATCCCTATATGAAGAAGAGAGGACTTATAGGTCCCCTAAGGCTCCTGGGCCTGGGTGCATCCGCATACCCTATAGTTATGCCCCTGCCTTAGGGTGTATGCTTAAGCAACTAGTCTTTTACTATTGGACAAAGTCCCTTTTGGTATATTTCTGGTTCTGACTGTTCTAATTTCTGTGCTAACTGACCGTAGCTCTGCATTTTGTACTTGCTTTTGTCTGCTGCCTGTCCTACAGCCTTGACCTTGTTTGCACACCTGTGCTGCCAGTTATGACTTATGGCCTTGGCCCAGTATCCTGCTTGGAAGGGTTAATTGGGAAAACCGGGGTTCCCCTGGTGCTGTCACCTCAGATTGCCCACAGCCAAACCAGTGTGTGGCATGGTATCTACACCTTCTCTGCCCGACAGTTATAGCATTACATTCCCATGTAATCGCTTGATCTTACTCAGAGTAACTCAATAGATTAAAAGTCAAAGTTGTAAAGTGAGGGTGATCAATGGGTGGAACAGGTTGTGACGGGAGGTGGCGAGTTCTCCTTCAATGGGAGTGTTCAAACAAAGGCTTTGACAGACATCTGTCTGGGATGATTTAGTCATCCTGCATTGAGCAGGGGGTTGGACCCGATGACCCTGGAGGTCCCTTCCAACTCTATCATTCTAGGATTCTATGCCATACAAACTGAGTGCAAAACCCGAATAATCTAAGGCAAGCTGGTTGCTAGGGATGCATTGTACGACTATAGATACTAGGCAAGGTGTTCCTATGAATTTTAACAAACCCCTTTCACTTAAAGCAGGATATAGCAAAGCTGTAAATAAGGGAGAAGGAACAATACCTCTGCAGCGCCACCTATTGGAAGGCAGCATTTCTGCAAGTCAATGTTAGACTCTTTATACAAGCCATGCTGTAGTTTTCTTTGCAGAATGTTGAGTACATTTAGTGTTGAAAATTTGCACCAAAATTGTGGATTTTGATGTGGATTTAATACACTGCGATATGTGATCATACCATGTTAATTAGTTTTTTGCCATTTTCTCTTATTTTTCAGTTTGCTTTGTGTATTATTGCTTATATGTTCAACCACATTTGTTATAGATTGTTCACAGCAGATGTGTTTCTATGGGCAGGGGGCTTGCTTTTAGTTAGTGGTGAAAGGGTTATTGTTTAATGGTATTAAAAATGTAGCTTGAATATTCATGTCTATTGTTTCTTCTACAGGTTCGGGTCCCTGCTTAGTATGGATCTTTGGCCACTCCTATGTATATTGGGTACAGCCAGAGAGGTGGCAATGTTGGGGCAGATTGAGGTGTGAGGAATGATGTGGGGCTGTTTGTTGCTAGAATTCCATTTTCATGCATCACTGGGCAGGTCACCCGATGTCTTGGTAGTCCATGTGGGACGGTGACTTTGATTTGTGTCTCTATAGAGAAATTATTTGAGACATCGAACTGGATGTGTCCATGGTTATTTTAGGAAGAATAAGATAAAGGGGAGTGTTAGAGTAATGGTATCTGGGAGAGGGACATAAAGTAGAGTGTCATGAGTTTTGAAGGAGTCTTGAAGCCATGAAGTTTTATGAATGCCAACCAATATGCCATTTTGTCAATTGGTACTCCTAAAAGTCAATGTTTTAAAAGGCAGCCATACAGATTATTCCTTTTTTTCAGAAATAGTCCATTTTGCAAGACTGGCTGACTACTTAATTTGTATGGGGATCGTCTAACTCTCCATGGAGTTGAGAGAAATAGCTGTTGACCAAACAAGTATTCGTCCAACAGTTGTCTTAAGTATATCACCAGGGTTTCATCAAGAAAGTTCCTTAACCTGAGCATTAAACATATTTTAAGTTTGTAATCTACATTGCATCTACAAGATATTGCAGCACCTTCATATGGTGTATATTGTTAACCATATTGCTATTACAAAATCCAAGAAATATAACATTTAAAGCCAAAAACAGCACACAGACAAAAGTGTAACCACAATAACAGAATTCTTGTTAATGAAAATATAGTTAAAATGAAATCTGCAGCACGTTACATGATGGGGTTTATTCCTACTTCCTGTAACTGTGCAATTCAAAATGGGATGTTGGATGCTACGTACATATAGAGAAGGGATGCACAATTTTTTCAGGACTGCAGGTCACATTCTGTGTGGACTGAACCACTTCCAAGGGCCGCAAGGGTATTCCCATCTGAGACATTTATGGCATATCTTAAGAATATGCCATAATGAATTCAATTAAGTTCAATTTCCTGTGATGGATGTCGAGGTAACGGCCTGGCATTTCATACATCCTATAAGCTACAATGGAAAGAGCCGATTGAATATATGATAGCTCTAACTCGTATACTCATTTCTAGAGTGCTAAATGGGTGAAGAGACTTTACTCCTCTAATATTTAGGGACCGAGACATGACTAAACAGTGCACCCTTAGTACTCCTCTCCATCCTGACATGTGAGCAGCCGCACTTAGATATTGCTGTGTCCAGATGATTGGGGCCGCACAGAATGGCATTGTGACCGCATGTTGTGCAACCATGATCTAGAGCATAACTCCTCCAGTGAACCCAAGGAACCTCAATCCAGTGTTCTGCATTTACACAATCAAACTGAAGATGCATGAGAGACAAAAATGGTACAATAATGGTACATTTAGTGACCAACCAACATCTTCTACATTGATAAAAGTAACACATATATATAAGATTTCTCATCATTATGCCTCATTCTCCCTGCAGGTGCCCTGTAACAATTAAACAGATCCTACCAAATACTATTATTATTTATAAGACTGGTAATATATAAAGAATGTGGACAGACAACTCTTCTCTGCCAGTTTACTTAGTATAAACTCTGTGTAAACCCAAAACCTGGCATCATCTGTGTATTGATTTGTCACCTGCTACAAGTGCTCCTACAATATACATACACCATGCAGTATATATGCACAATGCTTCAGGATATAGACTGCAGCAGTATAGTAAAACAATGTTCAGATAACCTCTTGTTTTCTTCTTTATAAACCCTTGCACAGTCCCATGTTTAAGTAGAAGACAGGGCTGCGGAGTCCGTAGGCCAAACCTCCAACTCCTCAAGTTTCCTCAGACTCTTCACTCCAACTCCTTCATATAGGACTCTGTTTTTAAGTGATACATTTACTGTATCACCATTATGATACAATAATCTAGCTATTTAGATAGACCATAAAATATATTTATTGGAGCACAATTTCAGAGCACAAAAAAAACCTTTCCTAAACTCCTATGAAAGGAAAAAAAGCAACAAATTCTGCATTGAATTAATAGTATATTTAGAATATATATTAGTCGGAGTTGGTACATTTCTATCGACTCTAACCTTACCAAAATGGAACCTTGAGGGCTCCTACCCACTTGCGTTTTTTTAACGCAAATGTCAATGAGACTTTGTAATGTTAAAAACGCATCGCACAAAAACCGCAAAGCACAAACCTGCAATGCGTTTGTAACATTGGAAAGAAGTTCTAAGCAATTCTTGCCCCACAGCATACACTTACATCCTATGAACAGGTCAGGCTCAGAAGCTGAGCCCACACCATCCGCAGCAGGAGCAGTCTGTGACTGACAGCTGGCTTCTCAATGCAACAGCGGGGATTGGTGAGAATATTGATCCCTGCTGTCAACTCCTCACATGCCATGATCAATGTTGATCGAAGCATGTAAAGTGTTCAAAGAGGGAGGGCGCTCCCTCTGTGATGTCATTGACCCTCCGCCATGTAATCGTGGGTCTCCCGTGGCCTGTGATTGCTATGACTAATGCAGAAGTACAGCAATGTATTATTATGTGGTCATAACATCACAGGTTCAAGTCTCCTGCAGGGACAAAGAACAACACGTAAAAAAAAAGCCAAATTCAACCCTAAAAATGGAGAGATTTTTTGTAGGTTAGGGCCACATGGCAACTTTGGCTCTGATACATGTCTGACAGCTAATAAAATTAGAGTATGGCCCCGTTATATCATATCCTAAAGTAAGTAAATGCAGTTGTATTATGACTTGCAAGTTGCCATGACTAACCCTAATGGAATTCTTGCCACTGTTAGGTCATGCCAACTTGCAAGTTGCAGTGCTACATCATTCACTTCCATTAGGATGCGATGTAGCACGGCAATAGTGTGATCTGTGTGTTGCATCCAAAATTGCTGTGTACCACTAGCCCAAATTTGGAGAGACAAAAACATTGTGGAATTCCAAACATTTGCGGATCAATATTTCAGTATGAAATTGTACACAAGAATTATGCTATCTGAATAGGCACTGCTGGGTGGTTAGTAAAGGTCTACAATATCAATTGCTAGTACATATGGTCAAAACTCAGGATTCCCATTGCGACCCACACAGCATGGGGTCGTGAACCACATGTGGCTCCCATGGCACTGGTTGAGGACTGCTGTTATATAGCAAAGTGCTAGAAGTATTCATTGACTTCGTAATGTGTTGTATTAAAGTGTTGCTGCATTACAACGTTGTTAAATGGAATAGAATAGTGGAAAAATAAGATTTAACTAGCAAAACAGTTGTTTTCTTTTGTCAAATGTGTGATAGTTCAGCCTTTGATGAAAAAAAGATTGAAACTTGCTGAGCTCAATTTTCTCCGGTTTCAGACACGATAAATTGAATTTACTGTGTGGAGCGTACAATAGAGCGGCACCAAAATTACTCACTTCTCCTGCTTATGCAGGAATTGAACTCTCCAGGTGATCAATACACAATCAGTACAATGTTTTCTGGGCTAAATCTGAGCTTCCTGCTTGTAATCGGGTTGTCATTTCAATACACAAGAAAATAAAACCGCACATGACAAGCTTCAGACACGAGTTTTATGGTTCTACTAACCCAGACTCACCGGGATCTATGCTGCTGTGAGCACAGGTCAGGAGATCTTGCATTAACAGGGCAAGCAGGATATTGACTAAACAGGCACAAATGATTCAAAAATCTAGTTATACATTATCGATGTTTGTAGTATAGTATGCAAGACCGAAATCCAATTCAGCCTATTTTCCTGCAATGTTGATCCAGAAGAAGGCAAAAAAACCCCAATTAGGTAGCAGCCTATACTGTATATTTCTACCCACAGTTGCTAAAACACAGAAGGAGTATGCCAGAAAATTGTAATGATAAATGAAAGTCCTTTTACAAGATTACAAAAAAGTATAAAAAGCTTAATAAAAAAATTATACAAAACACTTTAGTTAAAAAAAAATGTTATTTAAAAAAAATGCATATATACTATCGAGGCCGGTTTCACACGGCCGAGGAACTCGTGCGAGATTTGTGTGTTGTGAGACTCACGAATCTCGCGTAAATATGAACCCAATTCTTGGTTGTTGTTTTTTTTTATTTGCTTGTCTCCCTAATTAAAAATTAAGCCCCAAAATATATGCACCCCAAATACAAATATGCAACTTTCATTCAGATAATACGCTTGTGTTCATGTGAAGGGGCCCTTTGTCTTGTGCTGAAGACCAAAAATGGTCCTTCAAGGATTAGTATTCTCTTTACCTGATCCAAGTCCTTATCAGTGTCCCCAGTTATTTCATATATTCTTCACCATTAAGTACATATTTAGGATTTCAGTTGCTCTTTATCTATAGTTTTCGTAGGTTTAGCATTACAGTATACTAAGTGGCAGTGATCAGGTTGTATAAGCAGTAGTGCTCTACTAAACGCAGCACATATATTTAAGCACCGCATTCCATGGAGCATGACGACTCCTGTCCAGGTCGCTTTGCTCCACAGCTGTGATGAAAACAGAGTTCCACTGGACGGAGCCGCCTTGTATGGCGGGTAGAGAAGCGAAAACACAATGTAAACTACTTAACATCTTGTCTTAAGGAGACCTACTGTACACCTAGAATTATAGGCTTGACTGCTTTTCTATAATGTGCGGCTACCTATGTTACCTTACTTCTATTTACAGCTTCTGTATTCTTGACGGATACCTGAACTATTAGTCATTAATTTAGTGACTGATCAACTGTTATCTGTCACATAACTAAGATACTGAATCATGTTTTATTTTAATCCAAGCCAAGCTACATATAAGGCTACTCAAGCACCGCATGGCTGACGCATACGGTACACCAGGAAACGTTTGACAAATACACCGAAGAGTGCCCTGTAGGTATGGAAGTCTACAGTCACCCACTGACTCACATTGTAAAAGAGCTAAATGTATACAAGGTAGTACATGTTTAGAGGGATGTGTTTGTCACATTCATCACCAGTATTAATAATACTAGTATACTAGTAATAATAAAAAAGGGGCCCAACAGCAGATTTTCTCCTAGGTGAAAAATGGATGGTATCAATGCCAACATTCCCAATTCTTGTTTCTCTCAACATTTGTCATTGGGGAATGATTCACGGCCACCATACACACTGAATTAATGGTAGAGCCTTCTAAAAATGTTGGATTTGGCCAACTTTGATGCGTATGGCCAGTTCTATAGTTTTAGGCAAGGATATTGCCAATCCCCTTATTTAATGCGGTTGTTCCACTTACAAATTTCCTGATAGTCTTATGCGGAGCTTGAAAAACACATATAGGATTTGTTTCTCTTTGCTTATATCACATAAATATATTATGCAGCACTGTACAGAACATCGATGGAGCTCACAATCTAGCTTGTACACATCCATACACTAGGGCTATTTTCGTAGGAAGTTGTTTAACCTATTGGTATGTTTTTGAAGTGTAGCACATTAAAATGTCATATAAGAGCCATATAAGAATAAGGACAAGACGTTTCAAGAGCGTTGGATAGGCAAACAAGGACCAGTGGACTTGCCGGCTCGCTCCCCGGATCTTACCCCCTGACTTTTTCCCTTTAAGGCTATCTTAAGAATAAAGCGTACACTCATCCCATTTCAACAGTCGAGGAATTGAAGCTTGGTATTGCTGAAGAATTCAATAACATTCCAGTTTATATGTGTAAGGAAGGATGCATGAGAACATGTGACTTATCATCTCCAAGCGTGCATCCATCTTGATGGTGTGGAGGTTGATCACTATGTCAAATACAGACATTAGATGTTCTTTCTAAATGTTTGTTATTTCCATTTGTTACAATTTATGGCATTGAACTGGTTTTGTACTTGCATTAAAAATTTGTTAACTATTTCTGCGCCATCTTGTATAAAGAATGAGTTATTAGAAATTCCCAGAATTTTTGTTCTCTGCATCCCACGGTATGAGCCCCACTATTACCAATATTCTACACTTATGTATAACAGCAGCCCGGAACTTTTACCATCTGGTTACTTAATGACCGTCTGTGGTCCAATTGCGTCTTCATCTACTCCATCTGTTACAAGCAATTTGTCTCTGGTATTAAGTTATAATGCACTTTTTATTATTAATAGGGCTGCAAAATAAAGCTGGATGCATACATTAAATGAAGGCTGGACAAAACCACCGATTTCCTTCCCATCTACACAGTGAAAGAACAAAGACTAAGACTCTCCTAACTCAAGTGGACTCAGGGACATTTGAAGTTTGCAACTTTCTAGTCATGGCCACCATGTTCAGGAAATGGCACAAGCCAGATTACAGCTTGAGCGAATCCATATCCATACTCTCCAGGTCAGGCTGTACTGCCCATCAGTTTATTTCAAGATACTCTTAGTGGTTGTGTTGAAGAACACATTCTAGAATTACAGGATGAGGAGAATGAGGCTGATCTAGAAAATCAAGTGCACTGCATCAGTCCTAAGCAGTTTCCTTCTGTCTCCCCTCCTGGGGGAAAAGAGAAATTTCAAGAATTTAGCTTATTCGCATGTTTACATTTTCATCTACGTTTCTAGGGAACCAGCGCAACCTGTTAAGATTCCTCAGAGCCAATAAACCTTGGCCATGATATTATGTACACTGAGTCCTAAGCTACAAGCACTTTGCCGGTGTCAAGATAAGGGAACCAATGATTGCCTCGTTATCACAGCACATTAACCATTCGAAAACTGCCCAAATACTATGCCAGTAAATCGGAAAAGTCAATTTACTATATCCAAAGTACACCCTTCAACTTGTTTTCCCTTATAAACCTACCATAGTATACTGCAATTGTACTGTTCCAATAAGACATTAATTATTAAGACTCTATGTACATTGTATGTAATGCAGCTAAAGGTTGGTCCTCAGTACACTTGTCTATTAAACTGGCGTCAGTAGGACCCAACATTTGACAGATTACTAAGGAGGGAAACTAAAAGAGCAGCAATCATCCTGGCAAAACACAAAGCCCAAATTAGGCTAAAAACCAATTTTCAGCCTATAACATAAAATAGGAAACTAGGGTACAACTTCATATATCAGTTAAAAATCATCTAACTTTTCAAATATTTCTAATCCTGAAAACGTTTTACATTTCCTTAAACAAATACTGCAATTGATTCACCCACCATCCGCCTCAAAGAAAAAACAAACAAAAAAACTAAAATTCTTCAACTCATCAACCTCAATGAATAGTTGAAGTAGTAGGTGCAATATATAGCATATGCATTCTTGTATCAGTAGCAGTTAGTAGTAGCGGTCTTAATCATTACACACGGCAGCATGACATGTGTGCAATAAGGAAGATGGAACAATACCCCTGCAGCGCCACCTATTGTTAGCGTTATTCTATGGGTCAGTACGATTACAATGATACCAAACCTATATAGTTTTTTCTTGCTGTACCACTATGAAAAAATAACATCTTTCTGTGATTTTTTTTTGTCTGTATATTTCCCTTCTGTGATTTTAACTTATATCTTTGGAGCGTCCTGTTGTTTCTGTTGGTACCATGTTGGAGTACATACAACTTTTTGAACCACTTTTTTATCAAATTTCTTCTTGGAGACGGATAAAGAAAGAGTGCAATTCTGGAGTTGTTTTTTTCTGGTGATTTTCAGGATAAATAATGCGTTACTACCGGTATGATAGATAAAAAAATAATATATATATATTTATTACACTCTGAATACCCTGTGCTAAAAGCCCACTGGTTTCTATTGGGCTAGTCAGACCTGTGTTTTTCATGCATATTGTGAACATGGAAAAAAAAACGAAAAAAAAAAAACTACCATGTCCTATTTTGTAGTGCAATATGCACCATTATGGTCTGTGGGTGCCAAAAATAGAAAGTGAATACACGCTAGTTACATGTCAAATTGCTTTGCACTGCGTATTACGCATGTAAAAAAAATACGTGGAATACGGGCCTATAAGCAAGTCCTAGTTAATGAAACTTTCTTTTTCTTAGTTTTTTTTAGTCCCCAAAGGGTACTTGCGATCATCGCTCTTATATTATTATGCAGTACCACAGTATTGCTTATACCGCACTGTAACAAGGCAGTAGGTACGCCATGATTGCAGGAGCTTGGAAGCGCGATACTGCGGCCTCTGATTGGCTGCAGGGGTCACCTGAATTCCACTGTCAGTAGAGACAGAGATCAGGGGAGCCTTAGCACGATTTCTCAGGGAAAAAGAGAGGCGAGTATGGGTTATTTTGTTTTTTTTATGGTATGGCCAGCTGTTTAATGTTCTTTATTTTAAGTGGGACAACCTTAACAACTATTCACTTTTTACTGTAGTTTATGTTAGTGGTCGGAGGCAATGGCTGACAGGTAAACTGGTCTGACTTGTTCACTGTAATGACACAAACAATACTGAATTAAACATATATAGAACAACTCACCAATAATAAACTCCGAAAACCTGCATCCCTCGGTTAGATGATTCTTGCTATGTAATCCTTCAACGGATAATGTAGAATAATTTAAAGGGGTTATCCAGCCTTTAACAGTTGATGGAATAGACCATTAATACATTATCTGAACGTGGGAGTCCGCTGCTGGGGATCCCATGTAATCAGCCGACTGAAGGGGCTGCAGTGGTCCTGTGATCGCTGCAGCCTCTTCAATGTTCACATCTGAGCATGACAGTGTTTGTATAAGGGACTGGACAGACCCATGACATTGAAGCAAATAGGACAAATCTGTAGTACCCAGAACAGTCACTATAAATCTATAAGAGATGCAAACAGTTCACAGGGGCCTGATTGGAGGGGATCCAGAGTGGCAGACCCCCACCGATAGGATATTAATGGCCTAACCTGAGCTCTTGAATCCTCGTTAGGCCAGATGATCTGTCTTTTTTGCTCGGTTTACTTTTCTACTACATTTCTGGCCAGCCAACAAGAACATTAAAGCTGATGCCCCCTCTTGTTCATTTGACTGCACTGATCTTTACTCTGAATCTCAATACTCCTCTCCGAAAACTCATCTCTCTATAGATCCGGCTGGAATTGTAACAGTGACCCCTCTATGATTAAGAAGCATTCCTCCCGGATAAACCTTTGTTCTCATTGTGAAGCACAGTCTGCACCAGTCTTTGTTAGTAGAGGCCAATGCAGTCGGGGCATGCAGGAATCCTTACTTTATCTAACAATTTTAACTTATAATTGTGACTGTTGTACCCGTCATTGAACCAAATCCTTACTTGAAATTCAGTTTTGTTTAAACATCACAAAGCTTTGGCTCTTCGGAGACTGGACTGCAGCAGTCATTCATCTGAGGATCTGTCATACATTTACACTTCAAGGATCAGGGGGCTTTGGGGAGAGACTGGCCTTTATCTCATTTTTAATCGTGTGTTCAAATAAGATATTGTAGGATTTGTACATAACAAATAAGGACTTACTTACACAAACACATTTGCACAGCGTACGGAAATTTTGCGCGCAGCGTTCGCAGTGAATAGAACCCATTGATTTTAATGAATTTGTTCATGAGCGTATTTTGCGCGCACATTTTATTCGTACAAAGAAATACACAGCATGTTCTATTTCCGTGTGCATTGTCCACGAACATGGCACGTATTTAAATAACTTAGTTACCTGTTGCAATTATTAGCACCCATTCATTTCAATGGGTTGGTTTACACGCGCATTTCGGTCTGGCTAAGAAACGCAGCATGGTCTTTTTTTTCCTACACATTTGACATAGAAGTCAATGGGGATGCAGAAATGCATGGAAAATACTTTAGATGTGTGAAAGACGGCGCAATTGTGCAGGAAAAAGACACATCTAGAAATCATTAGACTAAATTAGCCATTTCAATTGGTGCGAGTATAGAAGAATATGCTGATGCGTGCGCAAATCATCCTTCGTTCTGCAAAAATGTCATGCACGTGCAAATACGCATACGCTTGTGTGATGCCAGCCTAAATCACGTTGACCTAAGGACGTCTTCTGCACATATTTAAACAGACCTGACTAAGGCTGCCTGTCCACGGGCATTGCGGTATCCGCCGCGGGAGCCGCTGCCCGGGAGCAGGAGCCTGCAGATGGATCTCCGTGGTCAGCCTATCTGACAGATAGACGGAGAATCGCGGCAATTCACAGCATGCTGCGAATTTCTGGCCACAAGCGGAGAATCGCTATGGTTCTCCGTTCGTGGACAGGGGGGCTGCTCTTTCCACAGCAACGCTATGGAAAGCATGCATTGCGTTCCCCGCGGCTGGATCATTGCTGCGGGGAACGCAATGCTAAAACGCCCGTGGACAGGCAGCCTAACTCATTATATCAAGCCGGGCTCACACGGATGTATCATAAAACGCTGCATAAAAAAAATAAATAAAAGCAACATTTTACTTGCGAAGGGAATAGCGCATGATCTCGCTTTTGCTTGTGTAAGCTTGCGCATGTTCAGTGTATTTTACGCACACTGTCATGTCACGGTCTGTTTTCTTCTTTTTTACTTTTTCTTTTCATTTCTCCTAGCAATATGTGTAAAAAATGCATATGCACTGCGTTCCGAATGCACCCATAGAAAACAATAGGGCTGTATGGGCGTAATACGTGGTAAAATAAAACACACTGCATTATTTTTTTCATGTGCGGATTATACGCAAGAAATATACGCAAATGTGAATGGAACAATGAAAATCAATCCGTAGGTGTGAGCGCAGCATGAATCAATAGGATACATTAGCTTTCATTATAAATTGGGTACATTTTATCCACTTTACAGATGCCTAAAAGTAACAACCAAGGAGAGTACAAATATAGTAAAAAGTAATAAAAATGAACAACAACAATAATAAGAGAACACTAAACAAACAGTCTGATTATTCTCATTTCCTAGCATGCAACTTGTAAGTCGCTGTATATAGTAAACATCCAAAAGTAGTCCGGTGTTATGGCTTATGTAATATCCAAGTAGTAGATAGTCCTCTGTGGCCGGACCTAGCGGGAATGAATGCTGAACAAGAATGCAGTGTCTGATTGCGGTTTTGTTACTTTGCAGCCCGGCGGAGCAGTGTGAGACCCAGAGAAGTATTGTTTTTCCCTCCTTACGTCCAACAATGCTTCCCATTGATGTGACATGAATACTGCATTCTCATTTTATTGAGGCTTCAAAAAAACACAAGAATCCAAGCAGAAGCGCCCCTTTAAGAGGATTTTAGAGAAATGGTAGAACGTGTGAAAGGCTGATACTTTTCTATCAGAGTCACTATCGTCACCATCAGTCACTGAGTCATTGTCAAGCCATCCACAGGCTGGGAAGCCTGCATGAGATCATAGTAACGGCTCCAAGAGGTCTCCCAGCAACCTCTCTGGCAGGTCCTGACACACTCTCTGTAATCAAATGCCTGAGCCTTAATGAAGCATGAACAGGAGCAGAATTAAATGGCAGCTTCCAGGACAAATTCTGTACAGGGACAAGCCATTCATTCAGCACAACAAGACCCGAGTCTTCTAACCATACAGTTATGTTTGCTTATACCCATTTCCTCCTCGCCATTGTAAAAGTTACTGATTCATAGAAATAGTTTAAACAGCATGCAGCAAACTTTTACTGAAAGTTTAGCTGTGGCTAATCGAGCTTCACTGCACATAGAAAAGTGTAGTAAGCCAAACAGATTCTTTGCTAAATAAATACAATATATATTAGTAGCAGTTTTCACATTTTAGTGCAGTTAAGGGGGTCTTCACATGTTGGGAATACTATTTCAAATATGTTGTAAATCTCAAAATAATGCACGAACCCATAAGAGGTTCACTTCCAAAATGCCTCGTTCTTCAGATATTCATTCCTTTGCTCTCTTGCTGTTTATAGCCCTTTACCAGGGCAACTGGCCACCTCCGCTATTAAGTGGAGGCAGCCGGCGCTTGTGCACCTGTTACTCCTTCTACATCTGGTGGCCGGGATCCCAGGAGCACATGCGCACTAGCTCCCGGCCCGGCCACCACTACCTCTATGCTTTGCTAGTTCTTTTAACGGAAGGGATTCTGGATCCTGACCACTCACAACGGATGATGTCAGACGTGACTGACAGTGACGTTAGCCACTGAAAGTCAGCAGTAGAGATCACCCACTTGACACACTAACAAGGCGGCCTAAGAGGATCCGGTCTGGGAAAAGGATGGCGAGCATGAAAAAAAAAAAATAAAAAAAAAAAAAAACAGGGTTAGGGACAGCGGGGCTGCAAAGCTATACAGCCAGCCTACACATGGCCGAATTTGCATTGTGGAATCCGAAGCGGGTGTCCGCCTCCAGATTCTACAGCAAATGCCGCCCATAGCATGCTATGGAAAAACGTTTATTTCCTGCCCACAAGTAGAAATCAATTGCAATTTGTGTTTGCGGAAGAAAAATCGCAGCATGCTCTATTTCAGTGCGGATTCCACAAGGACAGCTTCCATTGAAGTCAATGGAAGCCATCAGACCCCCCGTCCCTTCCGCAATGACATTGCGGAAAGGTCAAGGATTCCGCGTCATCGCTAGGTGATGACGCAAGAAAAGCAGAGGTTTAAAAAAAATCTGTACTGTGCATATCAGATGACTCGCCGTGTGGACCATCCACAGTACAGAGAAGATACAGAGAAGGCAGATACGCGCACATGCCGGCTGGGCACAGGGTCGCATTCTGCTTGCGGAATCCAACGTGGATGTGTGCAGCCGGCCTTAAGCATTTGCAGTAGTGAGCATCAGGGATTTTCCAAAAGGAGCACTAACCTAAATCTGCATTGGTTCAAGCTGGCTGCACGCACACAAACTCCTGGTAATTAGCCATTACTGTTAGCTGAAGAACTATTCCTCCTCACTCCACCATAAGTGCGCAGGGTTTGCTTGGCCGAGCATGTATGTGTTTAACAATGGGAAAAGGAGGGGAATAAGCAGCTGCAGCTTATCTTACGCACGAACAAAGGATCAGGCATCTTCTTTCCCAACATTACCTGCTACTGTCCCCCACCCCCAAAAATCCAGAAAATGCATGGTATGTCTTATTTTCGGGGGGGGGGGGGGGGGGGGGGGGGAGACACGATAGTTAATCAAGCTATAACAGGGTAATATGTGGGTTTGGCTGACTTATCTAATGAGTATGACCAGAGTTTAACCACTCCAGGAACCAGTTCAATCTTTTTTGCAGCTATGCAACAACAATTTCTGTAGACAAGGCAAAAATCAAAAGGCAGCGCTCCAGAGTAGGAGAGGAAAGGAAGTGTGCAGGAATCCTATATGCTTGAAAAAGGCTAGTTAGCCAAAACGCGTTGCATGCTTTTGGGATAAAACCATTTGAGGATACCACTGGGATTGGACCTCTGTTCTTCTACCAACAGTATATCTGTTTAAACAATGCTGTCTTGGATTAGGGGTGCACTCATCAAAGGCACCCCTGTGAAGCAAGTTCTACACTTCTTTATTAGTGGGAGTGTGTCTGCTGGAGGGCTGGGCATTTTTTGGCTTATACATTGTACTCAATTTCTGTGGACAGAAAGTTAAGCATAGAAGGTACATTTCTAGGCCATTGAAATGTGCGCAGTTGAGAAAGTGTGGCAATGTTGTGGAGTGGAGGTATTCCTATGACCGCCTTGTGTGTGCACCGAGCATTATACTGCTGCCTCTTGGAAGCCATGAGAGGAACACATGTGGCTGCAGGATGTTCTGAGCTCATCACTGAGCTGTTATTGTCTCTTGTACCACTACTAGGGGTGACCGACTATTGTATGCGATGGCCACCAAGACCATCACACCAGCAGTGGGGTAGTGCACCGTACCACAGTAAAAGCAGGATTGAGGCACTCACCCCTAGGTCTCCAGATATGAACACGACCAGATTCAGTGCCCAAACTAAACCTGGATTCATCGCTGAAGACAGCCAGGTTCTACTCCGTAGCGTCCAGTTTTGTCGTTCACGATACCACTGCAAATGGAGGTGACAGTGGGTGGCAATACATGCACTGGGCGCTATGAGACCAAATGTCCTTCCGCCAAGTGCCTGGAAATGGTTCTGACAGACACCGCAATGTAATGATGGTGCCACCTGTCTCTGGATGGTGGATAACAAAACAGTTGGAGCTGCTCGTGCTTGTCAGATGATGAAACAATTCTCTCTACTGGGGGTCTGTCAAAGGCGTCCAGAGCCCAGTTGCGTTGTGTGCGTGCCGAATTTAGAAGCAAAATGACTTTTTCTAGGTGCTCGATTTTTTTCTTTTGACAAAAAGTGTAGTTCCTAATTTCCCTTTTTATGACATATGGTTTCAAAGCCTCCTAAATAATTCAATATACTTAGTGAACACAGAAAATGTGGAATGAGATTATAAACATCTCCTCTCCAAAAACATCAGATAAGAAATATAGGTCAGTGCAAAATAATTCAGCCACAGTATGCAAAACAAGGCAGACCATGGCAGATTTACTATTCAAAATACAACACTCTTCTACCGCATTCATTTTGGACAGCTTCGGACAATTTCTGACTTGTCCGAAAAAGGGACATGGCCTAAATTGCTCCAAAGATAAGGCCCAAATTGTGCCAAAATATGGGTGCAATTTTCTGTTTTAAACCAAGCCAATAGGTGGTACAAACTTAGACAAAATAGTTTTAAAATTTGACAGTTTTATTATTCAGCTGTGATGAGCTGGCACATTTTAAGACTGCTTGTTTTAGTTTGGACTGTCTAACTTTTAGATAGCTTTAGAAAATGTGTCCCACTGTCTTTGATAGGCAACAAACACTCATATAGACTGCATCAGGAGATTTCTGCAGAACTCCATAAGTTTTAAAGCGTACCTGAATAACACGTTTTCTAAAATACACCATTCATTTTCAGGCAGGGGTTTGCTTCAAGCCTACTATTCTACCAGTAGTTCACTGTCCTGCACTTTCTTTCCCAGATCTCCAATGCTGCATTGCGCTGTCTCTGGTCCAAATCAGCAGGGGGGCAGTATCTGATTACCAACCCCTCTGCTCTCCCGGGACAATTCAGGCATTCTAGCAAGATGGTGAGTAAACCTAATAGAATGTACCACCCCTAGTTCCCTGGAGAGGCAGAGATAGTTATAACAATGTCTGCAGATCTCTCACCTATGAAGATAACTTCCAAGTGAAGATAGCTACTCCCTGTATTGGTAAAGAAACGTCTCTCTTACTACAGAAGCTCTGTATCAAATAACAGAGAGTGGATTACAGAGAAATTGGAAGGGAGACCCCTAGTGGCATTCACTTCAAATGTGATTTGCAGTGTTAAAACAACAACATTTTTAATGCAATTATATTACTGAAAAGGATAAGACTATCGCAAACTAGTAGATGAGGAGAAGTTGTCTGAAAAGCTAATCCCCCTTTAAGGCTATATATGGGTCAATGATCGGCTTAATAAAATGTATGTACATTTGCTTGTCAGCTGATTGAATCTTTTGTTCTGAAATTAAAATCTCCATTTGTCAGCAGCACATCTCCCTCTGTAAACTGGGGGATGTGCTGCTGACAAAGGCAAACTGTATGGGGAATAACAATCACACTAACGCTCCTTCGGCTGCATACAGTGTGATGTTTGTTACAAGGAAAGATCAGTCAATGAGCACTAATGAACTTACTATTTCCTTGACTTGTGCTCATTACAGGAAGAAAATCTACCATATAAAAAGGATCCTTAGCAAATCACCCAATGAATGGCTTGGAAAGGTGAAGGATCACTAGTAGAAAGGTCATATTGCACTGTACAACTAAAAGCATTGTGGCAAGATAGATAACTTACTGATTGGTGTGAATCCGATTGTTGAGACCAGTGCACGACAGTAGCCCCATGCATGAGGGAAGCTCAGGTCCTCCCTTCTCAGGATCACTGGGGGTGCCAGCAGGCAGACCCCCACCAATCAGAAAGGTATCATTAGCAAGCCCTTCAACAGCCAAGTAAGATATTTACCTAAAGTAAGTCTGAAAGTCTTGGCTTCATAGCTTCTTAAAGCTTCATTTATGGACAGTAATCTAGCATTTTATTTTATTTCCATCTTTCAGTAATTTTGCGGGCAGACACTGTGAAGTGTAAGAGTGAAGATATTTGATAATTACAATAGCAATTCTTCAATATAATGCTACTATTGTATAAATCTTCCCGGTTAGAATAGTGACAGGCAGTGTCAGCAGTACATTGACAGAATATTGGCTAATGTACATGGTTCCCGCAGACCTGCATTGTACCTTTCAGATTGTACGCTATTGTAAAAGCAATGCCATAATGGGAGAGAATGCGACAACTGAAGTGTTGTTCAAGGCCAGATCGAAAAGTATTTTACATAATTGTGGAATCGGTGTGTTGCTTCACAACAGAGGATGCTGGGTCAGCAACCTGGACCTGCCTGGCACTAGACCTCTACTGACTTATACAGAAAGCTGTGCCATCATACTCTGACAGCTGGTGAAGATGAAAGAGACACATTCTTTGCATTTGCACATACTTGCCAAGTACTTCAATGATCACTGAAAATACAAGAGTAACCCTTTCTTAATGTCTCTGCGTTAACGGAATATGAATTCAATTCACTTGTAAATAGAAGTAAAGTCCCAACGGATTCTGGTCACTCGCGTTTAGGCGGTCAACAGAATGGAGCTCTATTAAGATGCATTTTATTAAAGGGCCCTTTTACACTGAACAATCTAAAAGATTATTTATTTATTTGTTGCTTGGATCGTGCAACCATCAAAACCAGATAACAATTCGCCTGCGTAAACAGGCAGTTCATCAATGAACAGCTACCTGTTTACTGTGAATGGAGGCAGGTGGTCAGAATGATCAGCGGCCCACTCCAATTCCATTTACTGAGCATTGATCACTACTGTGTGAAAGCTCAGGAGTGATCGTCGCTGGAACGGCTGTCAGGCACTTCTTCGCCCAACAGTAGTCTTGTGTAAAAGGGCCCTACATCTTTACAGGCCTTCTGGGTGCTCTCCTTAACGATTGGCTGCTGGTGATTAGTGCTGTTCCGTCCCCATCTCCAAGACAGCAGTGGCGGCTGACAACCTGGCACACAGTACAGAAGACAGCAGCACAGACCCTGCGGGGAACAGAGGTGTAAGTCAGCACTCCGTCTTGCACTGTGTTGGGCGGCTGTGGCGAGGACTGATAGCTGCTGTGCAGCCAGCAGCAGTAGTAGCAGCCTGAGTTTCTAGTACGTTGGAGCTGGCTGCCCAGCAGCAATAGCGGCCGCTGCCTCAGTGCCGACGGCAGTGGTTACAGTGGCATTTGTGTTGGTTGAGGTGCAGGAGGGATGCTGGTGGAGACAAGATGCACTAGTACCATGAAATATATGGTCAGAGCCCGCCACTGCTGTTTAGTAGTGCTGAAGTGGGGGACCACTTTGGGGATGGGGAACTGGGAAATTGCCCAGTCTGCCCCCCCCCCCCCTCCCCCACAAATGCTGTCCCTGCTTGCTCAATAAAGTAAAATAAATAAGTAGATCACCCAGAACTACTGCTCTGCTGGGACGGCTCATGACATTGCTGAGAAACAAAGTTAGCAGCAGCCAAAACAAACACAAAGGTTCTTAAGGCTAATGCTCAGATGAAGTGTTGCTACACAAGACTATAGTAGTAACATGGGCTGGGTCATACAGCATTCAGTTATTGCGGGTCAGAAAAAGTACACTGTCCGGCCAAAAGTATGTGGACAACGCTCCTAATTTACACAGGCAAGTGCAATATCTGTCCGAAAACTCGAACTGATATTACACTCAAACCTGTGATTTTGCCTGCCAGTGCGATACATTTTGCGAGAAAAAAAAACTCATCACATCGCAGTACATGTGCATGAAAATTGCATGTTGTTTCAATAGGAAAATTTAAAATTTCATCGCACTCACATGAAACTCAATGTACATGCGAGTGCAATGCGATTTTTTTTTAAATTTGTCCATATCAAATAATTGGTAAGTTTTCTGCGGAATCACAGAAAAATAAGACATACTGCCTAGAATGGTAGAGTTGGAAGGGACCTCAAGGGTCAAAGTGTCCAACCCCCTGCTCAATGCAGGATTTACTAAATCATCCCAGGCAGATGTATGTCCAGCCTCTGTTTGAAGACTTTCATTGAAGGAGAACTCAGCACCTCCCGTGGCAACCTGTTCCACTTATTGATCACCTTCACTGTCAGAAAGCTTTTTCTAATATCTAATCTATCTTCTACCTTGGTTTCATCCCATTGTTCTTAGTCTTTCCATAAAAGAGAAAAATTGCACATTTAAAGAGACTCATCCCAAATAATATGTTCCATTTCCGTTCGACTTTTGCGAGTCTCATTGCTTGGAAAAACATCTACAATTGGGTTACTTTGGACACTAAATCATTGTATACAAATATTCAGCATGATAAAGGCCTGGAAGCTGTAGAGTTTTTTTAAGGAAGATCCCCTGATGCCCCAACATCAGAGGAGATTTCTACTCAAGTCAAAGGAACCGCAATGGGGACTAAATTTGCCCCAAGTTTTGCAAATTTATATATGGAAGCCTTTGAGCTGCAGATAAAGTATGACCACATAATTTCTACAGACGCTTTATAGAGGACATCCTTTTTATATGGGATGGTTATGAATCCAGCCTCTCTACATTTATTGGTAACCTTAATAACAGTTAGAGTCTAGAGTTTACCAGCACCATCAGCAAAACTGAAATTGTATTTCTAGATTTGGAACTATACAAAGTTAATGAGGGTATACACATGAAGACTCATTTTAAGTCCGTAAATACCAACAGTTATTTAGATTTCTCTATTGGGCATGCACAGCACTGGAAAACAAACATACCATTTGGCCAATTCATGTGTGTGCGCAGGTACTGCTCTTCCACTCAGACATGTAATGAACCTAAGGGATCGTTTTGAGGAGAGGAATTATCCAAAATTCTCGATAGAAACAGCTCGGAACAGAGCGTTTGCGACTAATCGCTCGGGCCAAGAGGTGGACTTTAAATTAAAAAAAAAAGGATCCCAAACAGATACCGTACAAAACTCTTTTGCTACAGCTTTCATAACAGTATAATACACAGTCGAGTGAAGTCTATTTTGAATAAACACTGGGGTATTGGGGTAAAGTTGACCCTTTCTTGGGATCCATTATTCCGGGAAATTCTAAGGTTATACTTCGTAAGAACAAAACATTAAAAGACATCTTGGCCCCCTCCTGTCCAAGTGGATCTCTACCATATCTGAGTCCTACTGTAGAGTACACTGGATCATTTCATTGCAAGTCTAAAAAAAATGTAAGTGCTGCATGAATATCCAGGATAGTGTCAGCGAAAATGTGATTTCGCCAGACCTTTCAGTTATTAATCTGTAGGATGATCTAGATTGTGGTTCGGCCTATGTAATTTATCTTATAGAATGTCCATGCAGTCTTAGATACATAGGCTGTACCACAAAATCTACAACAATGAGACATGCAATTACTATCTGAATGCCGAGATTTATATAGAAGTTTGTATACATATTAGATTGTTACTGATAAGAACAATCCTGTTGACAGACGGTGCCAGCATCACCATAGCGCCTGTTAGAAAGTAACATGGGTAGATGACGTTGAAGATCACGTGTTGCTGATCGCGTTATTTACGTACAGGCGCTTGGAATGCAGCGTAACATCCGTGCTCTGGGGTGGGACACAGCGCCGATGACACGGATGTCCATAGAGGAGGAGACTCCAGCAGCTGGCGTCACCATGCATGATGTTGGTATATGGGTTGTACACCGAGTCCAAGGACACATGCTCTTACAAAGGGAAGGAGGCCTGGGAAATTTTTAATTATAAAAGATCCCTTGGTAAAGTACCGCTAAGCTTGATAAAGGGATAGTAGGACCTCGAAACGCATTGCTAACTGCACTTATGTTTATTTTCCTTGTATGATTAAGTACTTTTTTGTTTTTATGTCCTTAATAACTTCTAATATTTTACTAACCTGGTCTGGACCTCCTTTGGATGCCGTCTAGAGGAAATCCTTGCTATACTTGACAATAAGGTCTATTTCTCCTTTTCGGGGGGTCTCCATGGAGGAGACCCCTCACACAAGTAAGCAATTTTAATTTACACCTTTGAAGTTATCTACACTTGCCCTTTTAAAGAGAGCAGGACCTCCTTTTTATTGTTATTCTTCAACACACAAAACTCGCATGAAAAAATGTGTTAATTCGACCTCACTGAGTTCAGGTGTTTAAGTCATACTTGTTGCAAACAAGTACACAGCCATACAATCTCCATTACTTGGTACCCTGGTAGTTGTATGGGCTCTACTGAAGAGCCCATGGGACCTTAAACATGACACGGTCATAGGATGTGATCTTTGCCGTAAGTCAATATGTTCTATTTAAGTGAAATGGAAGTGCCTAGAAGTAACAAACAAGAGCGGTATACTACCTAAACTCAAACTCCTCTACGGCCTCTGTAAGCGAGACCCCCACAAGAAATCGAGCAGCTGCACACAAGCTTAGGATCACCAAGCACAATACGAATGTCAACTATAGTGGTGTAAAGCATGCCACCACTAGGCTCTGGTGCAATGGAACCATGTACTCTGGAGTGATGAACCATACTTTATCTTCGGGCAGTCTTGATATATGCCTAGATAATACAATTTACAGCAATACTAAGTGCCTACTGTAATATTTGTTTCAGAAGGAATGATTGTATGGGGCTCGGCTACAAAGCTGGACTAAGCTTCTCTTTTTTCGATTGAAGGATAATCATAATACAGCATACAATGTTTTAGACAATTATAGGGTCCCAACCCCGTGGGAACAGTTTGGGGAAGAGCCTTGTTCTGGACATATAAAAATATTGCAGAAATCAGGGCATGTGATAAAGTGAAGTATTACTCACTTGGAAAAGCTCCTGCCACTCCACTGTTCCTGCCAGACATGGTTCTGCAGTGATAACATTACAACTACCTGCATATAACCGCTGCAGACAATTACTCTCCGCTGATTGGCTGCAGCACTCACATACAGGTAGTCACAACGTCACCAGTGCAGAACAGCAACAGAGACTAAAGGAAGCAACAGAGCAGCAATGCTTGAGTAGCGCAGGATTTTTCAGGTACGGTAATACTTATTTTAGCATGTTTTCTGTAATCTTTTAAATGTCCTGGGCAACCCCTTTAATTATTTGCATATGCTTATGAAATTCTTTTTAAAAAAATCATTAGTACTTTGTTGCTTCTCCACAAGCTTTCATGATGGCTTTCTGAAGAATGGACTTCACCAATGACAAACTCAACTCTACATCAAGCTGGTTCCAACTTTCTCTAAGAGTATTTTTACACGTAGCGTAAAATGCTGCAGAATTTCTGCAAATTCTGCTGCATTTCCTCATCCAAAACTGAGTCAAAATCTGCATCATCAGTGTGGATGTTGACTCAAAATCAGCAGTGTTGCCTCACCTCCGAAGTGCCTACACTGTACTCAGTGAGTGCAGGGCCGCCGGTCAGGTTATGTGGAAGGGGCATTGCCCGACTAGCAGCGTTGTGCTCACTAGAGACCACCAGGTGCCAGTGATGGAGGTACTTTAGAGGGGAGGCTGAGCATGGTATCTTCTGAACTCCGCACTTATGGTGCAGATTTTTAATCTAGTTTGTCGAAATGCTGCGGATTTTGGCACAGAATTTTTGGCTGCAGTATGTCCACAGCATTTCCGCTACATTATTTAGACATAATGAGAGAGTTTGACAGATCAGCTTTATAGCATGCAGCTTCGCCACCGACCAATCTTTTTTTTATTTTCACCATACATTTCACCCTTCCTGAAAAGATAAAAGTGTCCAAAATGTCTAAGTATGCCCGTGCATTGACTGTTAAGATAATAATAAGAAATTATCAGCTCCTATGAGCTCCATAATGTAAAGTAACCGATGCATAGGAGAAAGGCGTGTCGGGTTGGAGGTTGCAATTCCTATACTACCCCCACCCCCTGATTGCATTGCAGTGCACCCACAAAGCTGTGCTTGCTATATGAAGTGGACTAGTCCAGGGGTTGTTGGATTTTCCACTCTTTCATTTGACAACTCTCTTGTTGGAGCCTGGTCTACTTTCAAGTAGCCAAGTCTTTCTCAGGAAGGTCTGCAAATGCTCCCTTGTAATTGCGGAATAATTAGGTATTGGTTTAAAATGTGATTGTTCTCAGTGGAGAGAAACCAAGTAATCTTATAGATAGGATACCTTTTAATGGCTAACAAAAATACATGATGTTATAGCAAGCTTTCAAACCTACCTAGGGTTCTTCCTGAGGCATAATGGAATAGATGCCAAGACATATACTGTTCGGATCTATTTCATTATGCCTGAGGAAAAACCCAAGTAGGTTCGAAAGCTCGCTATAACATCATGTATTTTTGTTAGCCATTAAAAGGTATCATATTTAGAAGATTACTTGGTTTCTCTTGCTGGGAACAATCAGATTTTGCTCTACTGGCTATCACTTTTTCTTCTGCTATGGAAAAACATGCAAAGTATTAAATTCATTTACTTTCATTTATTTGTTTTCCTCATAGCAGCCTTATGAAGTTGAAAGAAAACTGAGTGAACAGTCTCTAAATACTCCAATCTCAACTCTCATAGCTGCCAAAGCTCTCGTACTTGTGTAAAGAAATCTTGATCTTACTTTTTCTTTGGGTGAAGTGAGATCCCTCCAAGTACTATAAGTGGTACATGTAGCAGTTGTCATTTTTTTTGCCAGTTATGCCATTTAGAAATGAGATGCTAGATTACAATCCAACTACGCCCAAATTCTGGAATTGTGCAATCTCTTTAATAATATATTCTCGTTATTTTATATCGGATGTACTAACTACCGTGTGACTTGAATTCTGGGAAAAGGGTGCAGAGAAGCAGATGATTATAGAAGTCTACACAGATATCTGGTGAGTAACCCCATAAAAATGCGATCACACAACACATAACCTGGCACGGTCAATTAAGATGTTACACAACACTATAGTTGCAAAAATCCAATTTTTTCCCCCAGGGAAACAGAGACCAAATACAGATCAAAAATACACTTGTCTGAAAGCAGCCTAATAGATGAAAAGTGCTTAATTTAGAATTCACAAGCTGGAAACAAGACTGATTCCCTGGTTATTCAGCTATAAACAGAATGGAAAGATCATGGATTCCCTTGATGAAATATGAAGACAAGACATGAACGCGGTATTTATGGTTCTTCTAAATATGTCTGACACAGCAGTCAGCAAGAAGACTGCAGCTGAAGCTTTATACCAATCTACCAACACTAACACCATGCTAAACTAATGGCATTCCCAATCCAAATCTAAGGTTTAGTGATGCCACATTTAACTCAGAGGCGGTCACAAATAATCGCAAAAATTAGGCTGACCAATCCAAAAATTGCAGCTATCCATTCATTTTTACACGTGTAGTAGGCAGCTGTACATCTATATTAAGTGTAACATGCGGCCCAACTTTCCCAAATTCGGCAAACTCCAAGATTTGGGAAGCTGACCCGAGAGGTCTGCCATAGCTCCCACCTCCCATAGCCGGGCCCCGCTACAGAAATACTGTTCATCAGTTAACCGCTTTCTACTTTACACTCTAGAGCTGGACATCAACAGCATTGTTGCTCTATACATAGGCTGTAGGGATCTAGTGCAGTGGTGATGAACCTATGGCACATGTGCCAGAGGCAGCACGCAGAGCTCTCCCTGCTGGCACATGCTGACGTCGGCCGCTCACCACGTTAGTGAATATCGGCAGGGGTACGACATCCCTGGTGGTATTCATCCAGCTGCGCTGATCCTGGCACACACTGTAGCTTCAGTGTTCAGCTGGGTTCCCCCTCCCCTGACATCTCCTCTTAGGTTCCGCGAGAGCAGGGGCAGGAGGCGTCCGTCAGCACACTGACGTCAAAGTGTGCACCCGGAATCAGCGCCAGCAGCAGCGCCGAGCAGAGGAGCAGCGGCGCTTCGACGAGGAGGAGAGGGTAAGTACATGGGTCTCAGGGGGGAGCTAGTACTACTGGGGCTGCTGTGGGGTACACTATTACTACTGGGGGCCGCTGTGGGGGACACTATTACTATTGGAAGCCGCTGTGGGGTACACTATTTTTAGTGGGAGCCGCTGTGGGATGTCACTATTACAACTGGGGCCGCTGTGGGATGTCACTATTACAACTGGGGCCGCTGTGGGATGTCACTATTACAACTGGGGCCGCTGTGGGATGTCACTATTACAACTGGGGCCGCTGTGGGATGTCACTATTACAACTGGGGCCGCTGTTGGATGTCACTATTACAACTGGAGCCGCTGTGGGATGTCACTATTACTACTGGGGGCAGCTGTGGGATGTCACTATTACTATTGGGGGCCAGTGTGGGATGTCACTATTACTACTGGGGACCACTGTGGGATGTCACTATTACTACTGGGGCTGCTGTGGGATGTCACTATTACTACTGGGGGCCGCTGTGGGATGTCACTATTACTGCTGGGGGCCGCTGTGGGATGTCACTATTACTACTGGGGGCCGCTGTGGGATGTCACTATTACTACTGGGGGCCGCTGTGGGATGTCACTATTACTGCTGAGGGCCGCTGTGGGATGTCACTATTACTACTGGGAGCCGCTGTGGGATGTCACTATTACTGCTGAGGGCTGCTGTGGGATGTCACTATTACTGCTGAGGGCCGCTGTGGGATGTCACTATTACTGCTGAGGGCCGCTGTGGGATGTCACCATTACTGCTGAGGGCCGCTGTGGGATGTCACCATTACTGCTGAGGGCCGCTGTGGGATGTCACCATTACTGCTGAGGGCCGCTGTGGGATGTCACCATTACCGCTGGGGCCGCTGTGGGATGTCACTATTACCGCTGGGGCCACTGTGGGTTGTCACTATTACTGCTGAGGGCCGCTGTGGGATGTCACCATTACCGCTGGGGCCGCTGTGGGATGTCACTATTACCGCTGGGGCCACTGTGGGTTGTCACTATTACTGCTGAGGGCCGCTGTGGGATGTCACTATTACTGCTGAGGGCCGCTGTGGGATGTCACTATTACTACTGGGGGCTCTGTGTTTATCAGGAAGGGGTTAAAAAGAACCTGTCACCTGTCTTGACAGGTCTGTTGTAGTAAATACTTGTGTTACAGAACTGTTATTTTATGGAAGATCATTTTTTACAGCATTGTGCCTCTGTTATTCCCCTTAGAAATTCATAGCTAAATTTGACAACTGGGTGTTATCCTTTCTCTTGACAAAAGAGGGTGTTTCTACATGATCTGATAGGATAATGTCCACCTCTGTAAAGAAACACCCCTAATTAGTAACACCCTGTTGACAAATCATAAATTAATTTCTAGGAGGAATAAGAGAGGAACCCCACAATACACAGGATACTCAAGAACTGACAGCTCCTCATTAATGGCAGACAGAACGAAAAGCTCACAATTCTCGTTTGCCCGAGTGAACGAACTAGTGACATCATCACCAGTTTGTCCGCGTTCGGGCACAATGTTAGATTGAATTTTATCAAGGTGGGGGTGGGGAGGGGGGGGGGGGGACAACATTATACCCAATGATCGGAATCAAGTATAAAAATATAGGTGTATCAGGGAATATTAGAAACGTGGCACTTGTGGATGCTCTGAAAATAACAGAGCTCATTGCGTCAGTAAAGGATTTATGTCTAAATTCTCTCCAGATGGTCAGAGGGGAAAAAAATGTGTGCTATACACTTTGATTAGACCTTAAAAGTGGGTCACCAAGACAATACAGACATATTAATCCCATACAAAGCAGCTAAAAAACAAATGATAGTTGACCGAAACATTTTAGGGCTTTGTTCAAGTATTGATATAACTGCACAATTATCCTGACATCTTATGTAATACAAATTATACCATATTACACATTAGAACTCTTACTTCTCATACATCTAATGTGCTCTACTGCATTATGTAGAGCTCATTGTGTAGTCTACGGCGTAGAAAACTTTCACAATGTATTCAGCCTTTACTATTGTTACATAAGCGATCGTTTGCATAATTGCATTAATACGATTAATGTGACATGGAGCGTCTTTGCTTCAAGTGTCATTATCATCACAAAATACATAAACCTGCCATCTTCTAATCATATACAGTCTTCAATGCATTATCCAGGATTTCGCAAACAAGACAATGTTACAATGAAACACGTCTATATTTATTAGGGATGTGTTTGCTTCATGTGTGCAGAAGAAAAGTGTCCTTGTTCCATAGCAACCACAGTTCAGCTTACATATTCTAAATGGCAAAAGGAAAGACTAAATGTGGGCTACGATTGGCTGCAATGGGCAGGAAGGTAGTTTTCATCATGTACATGATCTGAAAGTAGTCAGCAACAAATCATCAAGAATGGAAGGAAACACAATTATGTATAGATCCCCTTAAAAGCAACAAGAATCAAAAAGTGTCAAAACAAAAACCAAAAGAAGCTTTATTTACTGTGTTCTTTAATATGTTGTTGTATTCTTCCCTTTACTGAGAAAATAGAACTTAGCAATTCAATTTCTGCAGATGCATTAGGACATGTTAATAAAAAAAGTTTGGGACAGTGTTAGCCAGTAGAGCAAAATGTATTTGTTCTCAGCAAGAGAAACCAAGTAATCTTGTAGATATGATAGCTTTTAATGCCTAACAAAAAGACATGATGTTAATGCGAGCTTTCGGACTTACACAGTCCTTCATCAAAGCATAATGGAATGGATCTGAAGAGGCCTGCATATTTATACACACATACTTATGATAAGATGTGAACATTTGCACTTAAAAGAATAGTCACTGATAAGGGAGTGAAGGTTTTATGGTCCCTGAATTAGTAAATACTGTCTGTAAGAAGTCACTGATAAGGGACATGTTAATGTACACACAGCACAATTTGGTCATGTTCACTACAGTCAGGGCTCTCAGGCCTCATGTCCACGGGCAAATTCGGATTTTAAATCTGCAGCGTTTTTCCTGCACACGGATCCGCACTCCATAGGGATGCATTAGACACCCCCAGGTAGTTTAATACCTGCAGATGTCATTTTTCCCTGCAGCCACGGGTGCAGGAAAAAATCCAGACGTGCTCCATTTTCGTGCGGGTCTCCCGCGGGGACGGCTCCCGCAGGCTTCTATTGAAGCCTATGGAAGCCGTCCGGATCCGCAGGAGACCCGCGCCTGAATTAAACTCACCTGCTCCGGGCAATGCAGGTCTTCCTTCCTTCGCGGCCGGAAACTTCTTTCTTCGGCCCGGCAGATGTGCCCGGCGCATGCACGCAGCCAACGTGCCGAGCACATCCGCCGGGCCGAAGAAAGAAAATCCGGCCGCAACGGAAGGAAGACACGCATGGACCGCTGCAGGTAAGTTTATTCAGATTTTTTAGCATCATGTCCGCGGGGCAGGCGGGACCAGCTACGGATTCTCCATGGAGAATCCGTAGCGGGCCTGATTTTTCCCTGTGGACATGAGGCCTTACACTAATCAAAAACAAAATGGACTAAAAGCCTAACCACATAAAGTAAAAAAAACAACGTCAGGCTTCTACAAGGCAGGGAGGAAAACAACTTCATTTGGGGTGGAGTGTTGTCATCTGAAAATGACCTACTGTATAGGTCAACTTTTTACGTTAAAGATTTAGTGAATTTTTATTTTTTGATGTCATGATCTAGTTTAAAAAAAAAAAAATTAAAAAAAAAGGAAAGAAAACCCCAATCTTAAAATCCTGCAATACTCATACTGACCACAGAGCCTTATGGCCTTTTTACACAGGCACGCCTGAGGACGTGGCGATGGCAGAATCCATGGAGGAGTTTAAGAGGGAACTAGACGTCTTCCTCAAGCGTAAGGATATTACAGGATATAGACATTAGGTGACCAGCTGGTTTGTACTCCCGGGTCTTACAGTCAGGTAGGAACTATCAAAGGTTGATCCAGGGATTATTCTTATTACCATTATAGAGTCGAGAAGGAATTTTCCCCCAAATGGGCTAATTGGCTTCAGCCTCTTGGGGTTTTTGCCTTCCTCTGGATCAACAAGGGGGTTGAAACAGGCTGAACTAGATGGACATTGTCTTCATCCAGCCTAACATACTATGTTACTATGTAATAATAGTCTGATACTTCCTGTTCTTGCTGTGCGCCACCCATCGCCATATACTATTCTGGCGACTATTAGTGTTTAATACATGCCAAGATAGAACATGCTGCAATTTTTCATAAGTGTGTTTTTTGCGCAATTTGTGTGAGCGGCAGCATGGTTGTCTAGGGGAGATTGGTACAGCATATTCCACGCACAAAACCCATGCCAACACAGTCATGTGTATCTGGCCTTAGAGACGGTGGCTAACTCTAGCAGTCCCATGTAGATGACAGTTCCATAGTTAAGATGGTCACATACATGATATAGTGGTCATTCAATGAATGCTCAACTAACTACCGTCACCCAGATTCCCCGTTCGTACGCATTTTTGGCTGGACTGTATGTGCATGCTGTTTCAAGAGAGCAGGGAAGATAAGCAGCTGCCACACATCCATGGCACTATCTCTGGGAGAAAAAAAAAAAAGCATCAGACAGGACTGTACGCCAGGTCTCATAAACCCTAGATTGTCAGCGAATCCCATCTCCATCTATGACCGGCTTTAGAGCTAAACCTTTAGGTCACTTAAAATACTGTCCGTTTAATACACAACATAAAATACCTAAATCAATACAAATACAGTAAAGAAAAAGTACATGACAAGTTACTGAACATTTTATGTAGATTTAGATAGTGAATTATATATTTAGTTAGAACACGAGGGTAGGGAGAAGTCTGTTAATCATAGGTGAGGGAAGCCGTTCAGCTTCCGGAGACCAGCTGGTAACAGTACAGACAGCCTGAATTCTGCATAGTAATCACTAATTAGTATTTTCCCACTTGCCTGGTTAAAAATAGAGAGTTCTAATCACCAAAGACAGGCTTCATTTGTTGAGATAATACAGTAGTGCTGCAATGTAAGGTGTCACCATCGCAGTCCTATCCGATCACTACCAGATAAATAGATGGCGTTTTGTGTACTTCTGATTTGGAGACATAACATTCTAAATAGAACGCTGCTGCATTTTCATGAACCAAGAACCAGAACGGGAAGGTTCTCTGAATACGAGACACGTCATGTCTGAATAGTACAGGACACTCGTTATTATGTGATTACATGGGTGGGAACATTTCTGCAGGCATCTCACTACACTAAAAAAATTATTGCATTATAGAGCCAATCGTGTGTCTTGTTGAGAACGGGCACACCTGTAAGCCACGCTTATCTAGGCAGCGTTCATTGCTGGCATCACAGCGCTGCCCATCAGCAGCATCAGAAATTTACTCAAAACCATAATGTCCACATTTCCTAACGAGACAAATATTTTATTACAGGTTTAAAGCTCGAGTCAATGAGATACGTTAAAGGGAACCGGTCACCTGCTTAAAGCGCCATGAACTGACTTATGGTGCGGTCAGCGGAGGTAACAGGGAGGCGGGTGCCAGATTTTTTTATTCCACCAAGCTTCCTGACTCCCGTCTGTGAAGTCCATGCGCCAGATGAAAATCTGGCTCTTTTCAGAGTCCTGTGCAGGCACTCTCCCATACAAGTCTATGGCACAGTGCATGCACAGGACTCTGAAAAGAGCCAGATTGTCAGCCAATGAGCGGACCTCAGCAGTGAGCACTGCGGAAACCAGGAAGTGGGCGAGTGTGAAAAATACACAACCGAACATCGCCAAACGGGGTCCGTTCAGTTTCTGCTCAGTTGCCTGGGATTTTACAGGAAGGAAAAAGGACAGCATGCAGCTTTTTTTCTTCTGGTAATTTGTGCCGGATCTTCAAGACAACCTCCGAACAGAAGTTCTGATGCAGATGTGAAGGCAGCCTTAAATACGGCCCTTTTTCGGCTTTACTAAAGAGAATGGGCTTTACAGTACATTGATATCAGCATAGAAGGCTCCGCGGCTTTTGTCAATTTCTTTTTTTTTCTTCCACCCCAAAAGATTTGTTCACTCGAATTGTACAGATATTGGGTCACATTGCAGCTGGAAATGATAAATCTTTGCCGGAGTTTTAACATATCAAAAACCTGGCATTTTAACAGGTTAGACTTTATATCCACCATAGGCGATTCCCTTTTTTTGGTGTTTTTTGTGGGTGGAGTAGATACACATTTTGTCAAAACCACAACTGCAAGTCAGTCAATTACCGGTATGGAAAATGTAATAATAAATATATACAGCGATATACAATACAGACATCTTTCTTGCATCTGAAGGAAAACGTCATGCTATAAAATGGAATGTACATGATATATATTCCACAGCCTGAATTTCTACGCATAGGACAGCTAAAATAGCGTGGTCCCATTACAGCCTGATGAAGGGGCCTCTATGCCCCAAAAGCTTGAAAATACCATTTTTCGGGTTAGTCCATAAAGCCATCACTTGAATAATACTACCATGCAAGAGTATTTAGCGTCACATGGGCAGAGTACATACCGCCATGGGGCCGAGTTTACAGGTTTACACTTATAATACCAGCGCTATGGAAAGACATCAATTATACAATCAGAAGCTCTGCCAGTGAATATCACACAGCGTGGCATCAGTTTAATGAGCCCTGCAAGAGGATTCTTCTAATGCACAACCAACATGAAATGGAAGAGCCTGCAATTAACAGAAATCCAGCTGTTTCCGCATATGTAAGGCCGCGTACACAATACAGCGGCGCTATATATATAGCATATATGCACTAACCTTTATAGCAGCGTTCACAGTATACATTGTTCGGTGCGAGCAGCAGTTACCGTGGGTGCACATTTTATTGCAGTAATCAACATATATTAATTAATAAAACTTTATATAGGAAGAGTTGTGGTGGTTTATCTGGAATCAGGCAGCCTTCTGTATGTAGGACCAGTACAGAATCCTACTGCACCAGTACCACACCCAAGCCCTTCTGCATACATTTAAATCAGCCCCCCATGTGAATTAAGCCTTAAAGGGGTTATCCAGTGAAATACTATTGATGACCTATCATCGGGATAGGTCATCAATACTTTCAATTAAGTGGATATAGCCAGGTTTGTAGTGCAAAATCTTGTTCCTTTCTTAGAAGTTTTTACATAAAAGCTTGAGACATTGGTCGGGATCTGCCACTCAAGACCCAGATTGATCAGCTGAGCGGGCGCATGCTGTCAGCGCCACAATAACACAGAGGTCGGAGCGGAAGCCTCACAGCCAACCACCTTATAGTGGCCGGCACTTGTAACTGAAGGCACGGATCCCAGCCACTACACAGAGGTTGGCGTGAAGGCTTTCTCTCCGACCTCTGTGTATTTGCGGCGCTAACAGCATGCGCCTGCTCAGCTGATCAATCTGGGTCCCGAGCAACGGACCCCGGCCGATCAACTATTGATGACTTATCCTGATGATAGGTCGTCAATAGTATGTCACTGGAAAACCCCTTTAAGGCTGAGTCCACACAGGGTGACTGATTTGCAATATTCTTTTGAAGTGGCATTTTTTTCCCCAAATAGCAGGCTGTGAGTTTGGTGTTTTTTTGTTTTTTTCTTTCCATATCCTTCTCTACAAGAAAAAAGTTGAAAAAGAGGCAATGTAAAAAGAGGTGTAAACAAAATAAAAGCAGCCAAAAGACACAGTGTGGAGGAAATATGAAACACATACTTTGAGTGTATGTGTGTCCTCCCCCCCAAAAAACAAAATTTCTTAGAGATGAATGTACGCTTTTAATAGGTTTTTTTATTCACTCAAGTTTTACTATGTTTTCTTTTCTAATGTTTTTCATGTCCTATAGAGAAGCTCGTTCAAACACACCATATCACTACATACAAATGCCAAACCTACAGCAATTGCAGAAAAACAAACAAAAACAACAAAAAAAAAAAACACAAAACACCCCATCACCTTTCAGGCTCCACAGCATATCTATCTACTTTTTCTGCTACTGCTGAAACACTTGCTGTGTGTCCGAGTTGTGCCTGAGCGACTGTTTGATACAGTACTGTCGGTAGTACACTACTATCGGTAGTGTGTGCTGGGTCCATATGCCGTCCGTGTATTGTCCATTTTAATCCATTTTTTAATCCATTTTTTTCACGTCTGACACAAGGATAAAAAAGACCAGAAACACTAATTGTCGAAGGCCTAAACAAGTTCACAACTGTAGGCCATACAGTTACATAGTATGTAAGCCTATTACCCCCCAGTGTTGATCCAGAGGAAGGCAAAAAAAAACAAAAAACAATTAGTTAAAAACAAATTTTCCCCATTTAAGAAAAAAAAAAAATTCCTTCCCGACTCCAATCTGGCAATCGGAATAATCCCTGGATCACTGACCCTTCTGAAGTGATTAGCAACATACAATATTGTATCGCTTAAGAAAGACATCCATGCCCCTCTTGTACTCTTATTGGACAGAGGAAGAGGTCTCCAGATTGCTTTCCTCTGCTTGCCCCACCACCTGTGCTAACAACCCCCTCCCCTCATATCTCCTCCGATCCCCTCCCCGGTGGTTATCTCCTACCTCACCGCTATATTCAATCTTTCTCTGACCTCTGGCATCTTCCTCTCCTCATTCAAACATGGCATCATATCCCCACTGCTAAAGAAACAGACTCTTGACTCGACCAATGCTGCCAACTACCGACTCATCTCCAACCTCCCCTTCATCTCCACTCTCTACTAGAACGCCTGGTTTACTCTCGCCTGATAAGCTATCACTCGGAAAACTCTTCTTGACCCTCTACAGTCTGGCTTCTGCCCTCTACACTCAACAGAAACCGCCCTGACTAAAGTCTCAAATGATCTCCTGATGGCCAAATCGAAGGGCGAATACTCCCTACTGATCCTCCTTGACCTCACCACAGCATTTGACACTGTGGACCACAAACTCCTCCTCAGTATGCTTCGCTCCATTGGACTAAAGGACACTGCTCTCTTCTGGTTTTCCTCCTACCTATTCAACTACTCCTTCAGTGTCTGCTTTGCTGGCTCTACCTCCCCTCCTCTTTCCTTTGCTGCTGGGGTCCCCCAGGGCTTGGTTCTCAACCCCCTCCTCTTCTCCATCTACACAGCCCCTATTAGACAAACCATCAGGAGATCTGGCCTCCAATACCACCTCTACGCTGACAACACCCAGTTATACACCTCCTCCTGTGACATCACAGCAACATTCCTTCAGAAAGCCACCGACTGACAGTGCGCTGTCTCTAAAACTATGTCCTGTCTCTACCCAAAACTGAACCACTGGTGTTTCCACCCTCTACTAACCGACCTCATTCTGACATCTCCATCTCAGTGTGTGGCACCCTCATTACTCCCAGACAGTACGCCCGCTGCCTTAGGGTTATTTTTGACTCCGATCTCTCCTTTATCCCCCCATAGCCAATCTCTCGCCGGAACATGTCAGCTGCACCTCAAGAACATCGCAAGAATCCGCTCTTTTCTCACCATAGACAAGTTTTAAACGCTCACGGTTGCCCTCATCCACTCTCGGCTTGATTATTGAAACTCACTGCGGATCGGCCTCCCCCACGCCAGACTCTACGCCCTCCAATCCATCCTGAATGCGACAGCCAGGTTCATCTTCCTGTCCAGCCGCTACGCGGACGCCTCTGCCCTGTGTCGGTCACTTCACTGGCTGCCCATTAAATACAGAATTCAATTTAAACTCACCACCCTCATCCACAAAGCCCTTCACAGCACTGCGCCGCCCTACATTGCTTCTCTCATCTCAATCCACCACCCAGCCCGGGCCTTCCGCTTTGCTAACGAAATCAGATCAAGTGCCCCTTTAATTCAAACCTTTCATTTCCGCCTCCAAGACTTCTCCAGAGCAGCACCTGTCCTCTGGAACACACTACCAAAAGCTATGCAGGCAATCACTGACACACTTAACTTCAGGCGTGCTCTAAAAATACACCTCTTTAAGGGCGAGCACCCACTGGCGTTTGCGTTCTCCGCGGGAAAAAAACGCAGCGTTTTCGCCGCGTTTCTCGCGTTTTTTCCGCGCGGTTTTCGCGGCGTTTTGCGTTAATTTCCATTGACATTCATGGGTGCATTAGGAGAAAAATAGGGACACATATGCAACTGACAGTTCCTATGTTAAAAACGCAAACGTAACGCAAAAAAAACGCCAGTGGACAGGAACACATGTTATCTCTATGCCTGTGCAGGAAAAACGCAAAACGCAAAACGCAGGTAAAAAAACGCCAGTGGGTGCTCGCCCTAAGGAGGCATACCATATCTTCTAAACCAAACCCCCCAGTTCTCCGTCTGATAACGTGCTCCCTGTCCTAGTGACTGTAATCCATGCTAGCCATTATTAGCCACCCCCTGCAGTCATACTGATTCCGCCACTATATGGCCTGACCATTGTCTGTGTATAGCATCCCTCGCTCTCCACCTCGCCATACCGCACACATCTCCAGCCCCTTTACCTTCTGTATCCACCCATTATTTGTAGTATGTAAGCTCATTGGAGCAGGGCCCTCACCCCTACTGTTTCCATCAACTGATTACTTCATGTAACCGTGGTCTTGTTTTTATTTCCCGTCTTGTAAGTGCTGCAGAATATGTTGGTGCTATATAAAAGATTATTATTATTGAAATCCCCATCACCACATCCTCAGGCAGAGAGTTCCACAGTCTCACCGCTCTTACAGTAAAGAACCCCCTTCTGTGTTGGTGATGAAACCTTCTTTCCTCTAGAGGTAGAGGGCGCCCCCTTGTTACAGTCACAGTCCTGGATATAAATAGATGATGGAAGAGATCTCTGTATTGTCCCCTGATACATCTATACGTAGTTAGTATGTCGCCCCTCAGATGTCTTTTTCTCTAAACTAAAACCCCCCAATTTTGATAGCCTCTCTGGTTATTGTAGTCCATTCATTCAATTTATTACTTTAGCTGTATACAACATTCATAAATTACGATTAAAAACAAATTTAGGGTTTATTTATCAAAACTGTCTTAAAAACAAAACAAAAACTGCCCTTGTTGCCCATATCAGCCAATCAGAGCTCAGCTTTCATTTCTGCAAATGCTATGATAAAATGAAAAAGGGGGATTTTAATTGGTTGCTAGGGGCAACAAGGACCGTTTTTCCCTTACACAGGGTTTATAAATAAGGCCCTAGAGTATACTGCAGCCTTATATTGTTTTGCGGGATATCATTTTTCAATAAGTTAAAAAATAAAAAACGGCACTCTAGCGCATTATGGGGGCAGCAAGGATGGGGTCATCACAGTATGAATAGGCGGACAGGACATATTTGTTGTCAAGCAATGATTTTTTTTTTAGAAAGAGGAACAAGTTCAAAAAAACCTTTTATTTTGTGGAGGGTGAATCACTATTTCCTGTGAATCAGCCTTAGGTGGAAAACAAGCTGAAATGTTCTTACTTTGCCTGACTTCAGCCATATTGCTGTGAGTAAAGCGCTGACTATAATCCCATACCCCCAGCAGACTGAACCTGTGGTCAACAAGAACACATACCACTGCAGACTATGCCAAGAATGCACAAATCCTTTAGCAGAGCTGGACTAATCATTCATCCGGACCATAAAGAAGAAAACAACTTGGTTAACCATTTATCAGCCCTACACATTCCTCGGGCAACGTGCCACCGAGAAGTGAAGAAGAAAACTCTGACTACTGCTTTATTCCATGGACTCACCAGTCCGATTCCCTTACACAAAAGCAATATTTGTTCTAGTGAGAAGTGAGCACACAGCACTAATAGTTTATAGTCTTCGTCAAACAACTATTTCACTGTGATAACATCTATTACTCTCAGCTGCATGAAGGATGCGTGGCGTACAGATCTGCAATATGGCAGCACCATGGATCTATGGGCCTATACTATACCTCAGATATGACGGCATACCGGGTCAATGCAGAATCTGTAAGGAAATAATATGGAATGTTCCCACATATACCGATGCCGTATGGGAGCATCAGAAAGTATCGCACAAGTGCCCACTATCTCCATAGTATGGAATAGTGTTCCCAAAACTTTTTAATACATTGCTGGGTCTCTTATATGTAGTACCGGTGGCCAGGGGCATTGATAGTGTTTTAAAAGTTTATGTATAAAAGCCCTAAGACATTTATGTTTTGCCACCCCATCGCGAAAATCACCACATAGATACCATTTCTACAAAGCGATAGTGATTACAGTGTAGGTACCTCTGGTGAGCACAGGTGATTTGTTATTATCCACTTTCCATTTTCACATTAACACTGGATTGGTAATGCAGGCACTGCATCCATTGAATTACGGCCTTACCAAACGGGGCAGCTGCAATGCGGACAGAGCCGTCTACTTCTGGCTCTGAACGCACTAACCATAGGGCTGGTGAGCAGCTGAGATCCCTAGTGGTAATCAATTATTGATGACCTATCCTAATGATGGGTCATCAATACTTAATGGGGCTGTCCAACTTCATTTTTTCCTCATAAGTTCGGGTCCCCGAGCACAAAACTATATAAAAATCAATATACTCACCAAGGTGCCAAAGTGCCACTTTGGTGCCACGACGTCGAACTGGTGACATCAATGATGACAACCATGTTGGGCTTATTGGCTGCAGTGGCCATGTGGGTAAAAAAAAAACATGTGACAGCTGTAGACCAAGTAAGTAAAACACCGAAGGATGGGAATGAAGGCGGGGAGCAGCGTGGTAGTGGGAGGAAGATATTGTTTTTAATTTATTTTAAATATATCACTCAACCAACCACTATCCCCTGCTGCCATAAATGTTTCAGAATTCAGAAAACCCCTTTAAGTCCAAAAATAGTGCTCCAAGATAATTCACCCCCAAATAGTACCTTCTTTTGGGCCCCCAAAGTTATAGCGCCCCCTCAAAGTGACTGAGCTCCCAAATAGTGCCCTTTGAAGGTGATGCATTTTTTTAGATACACGCCCATTCCCCCATCCCACGCCGTCACCCGCTGAAGTCCACTCTTTTTAGATTGCCATGCACTTGAGTCAGGTTTCTGTGTCGCACGTGGATTTCATCATGTGACAGCGTCCGACCGAGAGAGGGGTGGGTATAAAAATTACATCATCTGTCACCTCTCCAAACGGAACACAACTAGGTTATGGTGCCCTTTAAGACTCTGTTTTGTACCGAGCAACAACAGTGCTATCATGGAGGTCCATACACTACTACTGTACCCAAGTAGACCTCAGATTTCATACTGAAGATTTTGGTGGCTTCTATATAAAGAGAAAAAAATACACTATGTGACCTTGGATACATTACATACATAGGTATTCTCCCCAAGAAACAGTGTTTTGTAAGGAAGAACATCATCATACATAGGGCACTTGTAGGGCAGCACATGGCAAAGAATTGCGGCATGCTCCAAAGGCCATGTGTAGAGACAATACAGTCAACAGTCTGATGACACATGTATGGCCCCATATAAAAGGTGCAGAGAATTCCCCTTCTTAATACAATAGACTCATAACTATGGGAACTAGGAATTTGCTGGAGTCTGTCAGGCTCTATTAGCCTATGGCACAAGATTTTTGGGGCTCTTTGGACTAATAGTAGCGGAGACTTTTATTTGGAGGGGTTGTCCAGTTACAAAGTCACTCTTTATAATTAGAGCCAAATGACTGAAAACAACAAAACAGAGGGTACTTACTTATCCTCACCCCCACCACAAAATTCCACGGTGCAACTCCACAATTCTTCCGGTCTCTGATGGCTGCAGAAGTCAGCTGACCGCTGCCTGGTAATCAGAGGCCTCAGCTTCATTGCCCGTTCTCCTGGCATCAGCACTCACATCCTGGGCGGCATGATGCTAGGAGTTCAGAATGGTGATGCTGCGGCCTCCGATTGTCAGGCAGTGGTCATCTGACTTCTGCGGTCAACAAAGACCGTCAGAATCATGGGGCTTTAAGCTCTGGATTGCTGGGATTGCCTGGATTGTTTTATTATTTTAAGTAATTTGGCTTTAATTTCAAAAAGTGACTTTGTAACCGGACAACCCCTTTAACCAGGACACCATATTCAGGTGTCGTTTGCTTCACTGCAATAGTTCAATGCCCTGCGTATTATTCCGTACTACCAGACGCATTCTGTAATGCAGCCAATGAACTTTCTTGAGTCACTGGAATTCCTTGCACATAACAGAGTGAGAACGGAGATCCTGCCACATGAATACTGATAAGGTCTATTGTCAGCCGTTCTAGTATGCAGGTATACAAGCCTGCTCTACGGCTGACCGACACGCTGGACATTTCCCCTTTTGTCTGGCCTTATTATATTTAGCATGCATAGAAATGGTTTGGGTAAGTTTTTTATAGTTGATCTAATTCTACCTATATTTAACAGCCCAACAAACAGACTGCAGGATTGGACTGTCATTCACAGGTTAAACTTTATTAAAGGAGTTTCCCCACCTGAGAAGTGACAGTACATCCCTAGACTGCTGGGACCCCTGCCAGACATAAATATGAAGGGCTGTAGCAGTTCTACATTTTCCTACACAGCGCTTCTTCTGTACATGAATAATGAATAGGGTTGTAAAAAAACACATGGCTGCTTTCTTCTGGAAACAGTGCCCCACCTGTCAACAGACTGTGTCTGGTATTGCAGCTTTGCTCTATTAACTCATTCCAATCCACTGTCTGACGTCTAAAGAGATTCTGATTGAAGCCTGTACAGCTCTGATGTCAGAAGACGTCCGGCAAGGTATTCTTACTGTATATTACTGGCCGCTCTGTTGTTGGGGGCCTCTCCAGCATGTCCCATACTGCATTACTGGCTCTAGCCAGCAGATGGTGCCATTGTATAATGGTAGAAAGAGAAAGCCCCCTAGGAAACCCTGAATCCAAAGTGTTAAAATAATGCAATGTGCATAGGACCTATGGAAGGGAAGACTAGGAGTTTCAGAGCTATTTTCTAATCCTAGACAACACCTGCAATGCAAACTATCCAGACGCCAAGTATTTCATGACTGTACGTTAAGGGCGCTTTCACACGTATTGGAATATTCCTCGAGACACTGCATAATTTTCCAGTCAAAATCCACAGGTCCAAATGTGGATCTTGATGCGGCACTTCCATTTTCAATTCTGCATGTTAGATATGCAAGTTTTGATGCAGAGTTTTCCGCACAGCGAAATTCTCCGGAGCGCACTGCGGAATTTTTCATCCCGTGTGAAAGTACTCTTCAAGCCGGTTTCACACAAGTGTATTTCCGCACACGAAATTTGCGCATGCAACACTCATTGAATAGAGCCCACTGATTTCACATGCATGGATTTTTCCTACACAATTCAGTTGCACATAAAAACTCGCAGCATGCTCTATTTTCCTGTGTACCAAAAGTACCCATAGAAGTCAATGGGGATGCACAAAATACCCTAGGACATCCATGAGACACTGCATAATTGAGCAGGAAAAATAACACATCTTGAATTCATTGGACTAATTATGGCTGGAAACAATTGGTGCTTTTTTGGGGTGCATGGAAATGTACAAGCCTTGCATGTGCAAAAAGTACAGTAAAATATGCCGATGTGCGTGCAAGAAAGCAATGTTCGTTCTGCAAAAACACTGCACTCATGCGCACACAAATACGCATGTGCATGTGGGAGACTGGCATGAGGCCAGAAGTTCGCTTCAGGACACACCACCACACAGCGGAAGTCCACATGTCCCCATGCAGATATTGATGCGCCATATTAAGCAAAATTAAGCCATTTTCAATTCTGCGTGGAGACGTAGATTTTGGTACAGAATTTTCCGTCTGTTGCGGTGCATTAAAATCCGCCCGTGGTTGGACCCCACGTTGGCCCATCCTAACATCAGCACAACTCATAGTCATACAAAAAGTTATAAGTGCATGTGAACACGGACTAATCTATGGAAAGGTATAGTCGTGTCTGCTCAGTTTACAGTCTTCACAGCTCGACTCATTTACTTTCTCACCTTTGAAGGTGAGTTACTGCTGGATTAATAAGCACCTCGGTAACATAAAAATCTTCTGCAAGTCTTTGCAATGCTGAACGCTTTCACTCCACCCATTCCAAACTTTAGTAATAACTTACACTAAGAGGCGAATTACTATGGAGAGATGTACAACCAGCGTCAATCACCTTCCCTTTAAATACCCCAGCAGCCTTACATCTCATGCTTAGATTAGTTTCCAGGCTGTTTTTAGTTTCAGCATAGACATTAATGATATATCAGACATAAGGCTCCCATCAGGTGGCAGAGCTGTGCAGTGATTATATTCGCACTTTCTGTAACTACCATTGGCATCTAGATAACGCCAACATTTAAAAAACAAAACAGCCCTATAAGAGATGAGTAAATTATTAAAATCTTTGGTGCTTTGTTAAAGGGGTTGTCCATGAAATAAAGCTTTCCCCTATACTCCTGGCACTAAAATGTCAATGACCAAGACCCCGTGGTGTTCGATGACCAATTACCAATTTCATTTGCTTACAGTACAGATGCAATTACACCCGCTGAGGTGCATCTAATAAACAGCGACAGATTCCCTTTAAAGTCTATGGAAGGTGAGGAAACAGAAAGAGACGGTTGCGCTCAATCTCCCATAAACTACTTTTCCACGGTGAAATCGGAATTGACATATCTGTTCTTTGAATTAGTTGGGGTTAAAAGTGATCAAACCGCCACCACAAATCAGGCTTTTATAGCACATCCAGCAGTGCCAGAGTAAGCAGTCACATTAGCCACCATTGAAGAGGAAGGGGTACAATTTATGGACTACAAGGGTGAGAGAATGCTTTGAAATATCTTCGTTCAGCCAAATGGAGGCGGCATCTGGGCTGCTGATAATACTGGGGGTGGAGGAGGAGAAATTCCCTTCAGTGTGATACTAGGCAAGTAAATGTCATTGTCATTATGACAGGGACAAAAGATACATAGTGGCACCTTGAGTTGAGTACAGAGAGAACTTGTCCTACTCCTAACATCCAGCTACAGGCTTTACACTCATCTGTGGTGGACTGGAGAATGAATTACGCAATAAAAATAATTTGGTGACTTGTTTTAATCGCCATTGTTAGTCTTTGTGAAAAACACTTGTGGCTAAAACCTCGCCAACCTGCTGCAGCTAATGGCCATGCACGCTGCCAAGATGGTATAGACATTGGCTGCCATGGGTGAGTGCGGTTTCAGGCCACAAGCGGTTCCTTCTGTATGGAAACGTATGCTTATTGCTGAGTTTAAACTTGTACGAAGCCTAAAAATCCCTTGTAAAACATTAAAAGTAGCCCAACTGCCCTAACAAGTGAAACAATGTATCAAGTGAAAAGGATACTACTAAGTAATGTTCTATCTGGATAGAAGAATGTCATGCTGACTTTACATGTAACATAGATTAATTAAGATACTTGGTTTCTTATGTAAAAGCCTCCCAACCAGATCTAAGTTGGGTCAGATAGTTAATACTTGGGTTAGGCTACATTCACACAGGTGAGAGCCATATTGGGCCGAAAAACTTGCACTTGTCAAGGAAGGACATAGTGTAATTTTTCTTCTTCGCAGCATCACTGTAGTGAATGAATCCATTCAAGAGAATAGATTTCATATTCATGTGAGTTTTGTGCCCTTACTGTGTAATGCAGGTTAAGCGACCTTTCATGCGGAACAGACTTACGCAGCTCGACGCACTGCAAACGCGATAAATACCTCACCAAAATGCACAGGCTACCTGCAAATTTTGATGCGGCAATGAAAATGGCTTAAAACCGGCCTACAATTCTGCATCAAAATCCATACTTAGACTTGCAGATTTTGGGGTGGAATTCTGCAGCTGCGTATTTGGCAGTGCCCTGCGATGCATTTCCATCCCGTGTGAGAGGTCCCTTATTGCGCTGTCACTTGCCGGCTGCTGTGTTGCAAAACTCACTGACTTTCCTTTAGTGAGGATTATAGTTTGCATGCAACTTTTTCTCTTTACCCCCAAAAAACTCTAATATCCTCCGGCATCTTCATCCAATATCTGTGTGTATTGGTTGAACAGGACTCAATGAAACTAGACAGACCCCCGACAAGTAGAGGATGAGACATATGGATTCTAGGAGAGCGATGCTGGTCTGTGTACGCATGAAGTTTTCTATTGGAAAATAATATGTTGTGTTTTTTTTTACTTTTTTGGTTTAAAATTGAACTTTACTTTAAAAATAAATAAATCTTGTATAAGTGATATTCAATACTTTGGGGTAAAAAAAAATAATAATAAAAAAAAAAAGTTCTATAATATATAATAGAATTTATCGAGACAACCAATAAAAAGGTATCTGCATGGTTCCAGAGTATATACTATGTTTGGGCATGTTTACACATTGGATTACTGATGTATTGCTATTTTTTTTCCTCTGTTTACAAATACAGCTGTATCAGCCCCAGCTAATAATGATTCATCCGTATGTACAGTATCCGTATGGCCTGACCGACTTAATAGCCTGCTCGTACGGAGAACTGATCTGTATGTAGAACTTGACATTACTGAACTCTATGATTTACCACCACACCTATGCAGTATTTCCAGCACATAGGGCAGCGTTACCCAACTCCAGTCCTCATGGCACCCATCAGGTCATGTTCTCAGGATTTCCTCAGTAACACTTTGGTGATGTAATTTTTGTTAGTGCCTCAGACATTGCCACCGGTGTTCTTACTATAGGACATCCTGAATATATGACTTGTTGGGGTGCCTTCAGGACTGGAGTTGAGAAACAGTGGACTATTGGGCGAGTAACAATGTAACATCGGTAGCGGCACAGTTCTTCACATAGATGTCATTGTCGATTGTACAGTGTCACATGGCAGGAACTGGTTCTGTGTGATGCAACAGGGACAGATCTACTCACATTTTTGTGGTTGAGGGCAATTTCACACAGCAGAGTTTTGAGGGGGTTTTTTTGAAAAAATTATGCATTTTTTGTGGTGTTTTCCTTGTGTTTTCTGCTTTAAAAGGAACCTTTGACACTGGACGTAATAGGCCCACTTGATGAATTCCGCTGGATACTTGCAGATTTTAATGCAGAATTGAAAATGGCTTAAAACTTTCCTGCAATTCTGCATCAAATTCCACAGGAAGGCGCCCTCCGCAGGAGCATATGCGTATTTGTGTGTGTTAGAAGGCTTCATATTTGCAGACTGAGCTAGATTCACACTAGCGCATCAGGCGTTGAGTTTTTGCATGTGCCTCTGTGTTTTTGTTAATGGGAATTTTTTGTGTGCACAAACATTAGCATTTGCGCTCGCAAATAAACACGCAAGCGCGCTCCTAATTATTAAAATGGGCAATTGACTTAATTAGTTCCATATGCTCTATTTCCCCCATGCAAATGCACAGGAAAATAGAACATGCTGCAAATTATTTTGCGCAATGGAATTGTGCATGCAAAATACATGCATGTGAATGAAGCCATTTAAATCAGTGGGCTCCATGCCCTGCGTATTGTGTCTGCAGATACGGTGGGGTGATTCTGGCCTTAGACCGGCGGATTTTGGTGTGGAATTCCGCAGCTGCGAATTAGGTTGTGTCATAATTCCGTCTCGTGTCAAAGGTCCTTCGGGCAACCCCCCACCCCACTGCAGCCATATGCCAGCGGGAAGGTGATAAAATATTAAGTAGGCTACAAACAGTGCCCTTTTTGGTAGCTTTTGTCACTTGCATACTTTGGATCCGTGACATTTTTCTTTTTTTTCCCTCTATATTAGAAAAATGCATGGGGAAAAAAAAATTCACGAAAAAAAAAAAAACACAACTAAATATGCTTATTAAAAAAAAATGATAATCACACGTACTAGCTTAAAAAAAGAAGAAAAACACTGACTTTTTTTGCATGCATTTCAAGGGTTAAAAAGCCCCAAAAGTGTGCAAGACGACCTTGGGGTGCATGGCCATGCGACCACCTCATCCTGCTTCACTAGCCAGTCCTCCTACCTGTCCCGGGGGTCTATCCAGCTGGTGGTCTTGTTGGCGTGGTCGATGTAATAGACCTTCCCGTCCACATCCCTGGCTTCTTCCCAGCCCTCTGGTAGAGGTAGCTCCTTCCTTAACATGTCCAGCACGGCCGATCTCCCCCATAAACTTCATCCAAGTGTCCTGTAGAGGGAGGGGGTGCCGAGGCCGGTCACACTGGGGTATATATATATACTAGGCACACGGCATCCACACACTGGCCAAGTTCCGATGGGCGATCAACAAGTTTGCGGAGCTGCGGCGGTCTCCATGCGTTGAGCGGCGCTGTCCATTGCTGACTCCGGAGCTCCGCTGCCCACCAGCCCATGCACCCCTCCTAGCACCCTCCTGTGCCCCTTCTCCTCCCGGGCACTGCCATCACAAAGTGTCTGGATCTTATTACTGAGCCTCCATCTCCATAGGGACGACCCCTGCTCTCTCCCTCGGATGCTGCAAGGTGAAGGCTCCGGAGGGGGAGGCGAACCCGCGGCGCAGTGTGCTGGGGGTCTCCCGGGCCGCTCCTGCTGCCGCTGCTGCTCGGCTTCCGATGTGTGATGCTGCTGAAACTCCCGCACTACGTCATCCAGGTGATTACTGTAATGCAGGTAGTAGACGGGCACTGCGGAGCTCCTACTGTAATCCCACGAATAGCGGGGCACACAGTGATGGGAGCTCAGCGCACCAGAAATAGGCGGTTCTTAATTTAATTCTTCTGCTCTCCTCTCTGATGGACGTCTCCCTCTGCTGATGGACCCTCCAGGCAGGACTTCTGACCCCTGTCATAAACCCACTATCATTACCTTATAATCTATACATTATTATCTATATACCTCTAATGGAAGTCTCCTGAAAGGGCTCCTGTAAGCTACAGGCTGTAACCCTTTCACTGCTGAAGAGATGTTTAGTCTCTCTGCTGCGGTCACGTGTTTGTTTTATTTTAGCCGCATGACCGCTGCAGCCAATAGGAAGCTCTGACACTGTACGGCATCAGTTATGCCCCATGTGACCTATTTATTGGCTGTCACCAGCCCAGAAGACCCAGTGACATCATGGGTCAGCTACCGATCCCCCTCCATACAAACCCCGAACCCCCATGACGTAACTGTACATGCCGGATCATTAAGGGAGCTGTCAGTGAGCGTCTTAATTCAATTCAGAATCTACTTCCCCGCAGAACCCTCCTGTGTAACCTGCGCTGGTCTCTTTTTATTGTTAAATTCTATGTTTATTGAATTTTTAAAAAGAAACAAATAAATAAGAAAGTTTACAATCATAGAGATCTTTTGTTACTAAAATTACATTATCTACAAAATAAGTGTATATAAGGTATACAGAAGGCCCCCTGCACATGGCAGAGCTGGATTCCGCATGCAGAATCCAGCAGGGGCGGCTGCACATATCTGCTGTCTTCTATTTCGATCTGTACTGCGAATGGTCCACATGACGAGCCGTCGGCCATGCTCAGTACACATTATTTTTGTGGAAACACCTGCTTTTCCCGCGTTATCCCACGGAATCCACAACCTTTCCACAACTACACTGCAGGAGGGGTGTGGATCGGATGGCTTCCATTGACTTCAATGGAAGCCATCTGCGCGGAATTTGCGGAAAAATGAAGCATGTTGCAAAACTGCAATTGGTTTCCGCAGGTGTGCAGGAAGAATTGATTTACCCTAGCATGCTATGGGCGCTATCTGCTGCGGATCTGCGGTGCAGACGCCCGCTATGGATTCTGCAGCAAATATCCGTCTGTGGGCAGGAGTCCTTAAACCCCATGGCAAAATCCAAAGCACTCCTGCAAAAGAAACAGAACCAAAACTCGCATCACCACCGGACCCCAACCGCTCCCGCGCTATTCTACCATCACTGCTTCTTCCCCGAAGTGATGCAAGGCTGCCTTGCCATAAAAAAAATCTTGCATCCTTGGGGATTTCACATGGATGGTAAGTGTGATACGTGAGTGGGATTCACAGTCCCATATCACACTTGCCCATGTGAAGTTAATAGAGATGAGCGAGCATACTCGCTAAGGGCAATTACTCGAGCGAGTATTGTCCTTAGCAAGTACCTGCCCGCTTGGAAGAAAAGATTCGGGTGCCGGCGCTGGTGAGCGGTAAGTTGTGGGAGTGAGCAGGGGGAGCGAGGGAGAGAGAGATCTCCCCTCCGTTCCCCCCCCCCCCCCCCCCCCCCCCGCTCTCCCCTGCCGATCCCCGCCGGCACCCCAATCTTTTCTTCCGAGCGGGCAGGTACTCGCTAAGGACAATACTCGCTCGAGTAATTGCCCTTAGCGAGTATGCTCGCTCATCTCTAGAAGTTAACCTTAATCTCGGGCGAGTTTTGTGCATTGGGAGATGCACTAATATGACCTCCATTCTTTTGAATAGACTTATTCACATGAACCAATTTTTTTTCCCTCTGTGATAAAAATCACAGAATGTTCTATCTTTTGAGGTTTCCCCGGAACGCCTCGTCTGTTGTTTTCAATGGGACCTTAAAACACATCGCATGGCACTCGCATGCCATGTGATGTGAGGTTACCCATTGAAATCAATGGGATGATCACAATTTCATAGAAGTGATGTGAGGAGTTGTTGAATTAAAGAAAGCCTCACATCTGCATAAAAAACGCATGTCGACAAGCACGATATAGCGCTAGCTCGTGTTTATATAGCCTATGGCCTTTTCACACGGCCTACAAAGTCTCGCTACAAAATCATCACTACAAAACGCATGTATGTGAAGCCCATGGTTTCCAATGGGTTCTTTCAGGCTACAAAACGTCTCTCATGTGAAAGAACCCATTGGAAGCCATGAGCTTCACATACATGCGTTTTGTAGCCTTCTTCCTCCTACCGATGCATTGAATAGGCTCTGCCCTTTTTTCGCAATGGTCACATTTTCTCTTTAGCTCCCTCCATTGGTCCTCTGCTTGTCCATTGGAGAAGGGAAAGGTCCAGATTGGACTTTGCCTGGACCCACAGCCCTCCTAGTAACCACTGCTTCCTGTGTGGCATGTCCTGGTCCGGTGTAAGAATAGATCTCCGCTTCATAGTAGTGCTGATGTTATCAGGGGCTCTCGAGCCTGCAGGAGAGTAAGTACCAGCCGGCAGCCCCCCTGAATAAATGACCACTTTGAAGGTGCAATATATTTTTTACTATGACACAAACAATAATTAAGACAGGGAACTTTAATGTACCTAATTATTCACCCCCCTGAAAGCCAACAGTTTATGCAGCCACCTTTTGCTGCAATTACAGATGCAAGTCTCTTGGCATATCCTCTTAGTTTAGTATATCTAGACTATCTAGGCAAAACAGCTCCAACTCCTTCTGGTTAGATGGGTGCATTGGTGTCCAGCAGTCTTCAAGTCATGCCACAGATTCTCATTGAATTGGGGTCTAGGCTGTGATTAGACTGTGCCAAGACATTCCTATGCTCACCCTTATACAACCCAATGTAGCTTTAGCAGTATGCTTAGGGTCATTGCCCTGTCGGAATATGAACCTCCACTCTAGTCACAAATCTCTGCAGGTTTTTCTCAAGAATGTTACTGCCATCCATCTTTCCTTCAGTCTTGACCAGTTTTCCAGTCCTTGCAGATGAAAACCATTCCCACTGTATGACGTTGCCACCACCGCTCTTCCCTGTGCCCATGGTCTCCTTGGTGTGGAGGAAAGTGTTGAGATTGCACCTCACAGAGCGCTCCACATGATTGCCAAAAAGTTCAGTTCACTTATAATCTCACCAGGGAACTTTCTTCCATGTGTTTAGGGAGTCTGACACATACTATTCAATGAACTCCAAACATGATTTTTCTGTATGCAGTGGCTGCTGTTACGTTGTGCTGCTGGGACCTGTAGTAATAAGGTTTCTAGCAGCACAGCTCCACAGGTGGTGAGTGATTGAGCTGGCTGGGTGTGGTATTCTCCAGCAGCCAATCTCTTTATTCTGCAGCACATATACACCCAGCTCCTTTCAGTGTGGTGATCAGGGTGTGCAGTCATGTTATTGAAGCTTGCTGTGTGACTTTTGTCCTGTTGTCTGTCCTGTACAGCTTGCTGTGTGAACTGTGTTTGGTGCCGCTGGACTCCTGGTTAGTGTAGGGACTAGTGGTATAGCCAGGAACAGTGACGTGGCCCGCTAGCGTTCATGTTTTGATCAAAATGTCAACTAATACCTTATCATCTGCTACTAGTGTTTGCTGCTGTATGGTGTGATTCTGGTTCTGTTTGTCAGCTTACTCTGTCCACTTGTCCCTGTCGTGGCATGTTTATGTGTCCTATCCTGAGTGTGAGGGTTCCTAGGAGCAGCAAGGGCCCAGATCAGAAGACTGCTGGGCTGCCCTTTATAGGGGCGATGTCCCCGCTTAGGTAGGTCTGTGTCACTAAACCCAATAGAGGATAGGGAGAGGTGTAAATCTGTGGAAGTTCCTTGTGTTGCCTATCCTTCTTGGTCATGATTGTGTGGGCCCTGTGCTTATTAGCCCACACGATCGTTACAGCTGCTTTCTGGCCACTCTTCCATGAAGCATCTATCTGTGGAGTGTGCGGCTTATAGTGCTTCTATAGACACATACTTTTATCTCTGCTGTGCATCTTTGGAGTTTCTTGTCAGGTTTGTAGTTGTGACATTGTGTTATTGTGGATTTATTGGGCATGTTCAAAGTTTAGGCTATTTTTTTATAACCCAACCCTAATCTCTACTTCTCCATAAGTTTGTTTGGGACCTGTTTGGGGAGCTCCTTGGGCTTGCTTAGTAGTGTTGCAGACTGAGGGACCTTTCAGAACAGCCATGTTTTATACTGACATCATGTGACATTTTCATTGCACACAGGGGGATCATATTCAAAAAATTATGTGACTTCTGATGTAAATTGGTTAGAGCAAACCTTATGTAGAGGTGCTTATACACTAACAACCTGTTACATTTTATTTTTTTTTTTAGCAAGTTATTTTTTTTTCTGTAGCAATTTGGATTATTTTGTCCTGTCCATCACATTAAGGCCGAAAGCCCACGGCTGGGTCAGATTCGGACTGCGAAATCTCGCAGCGGAATCAGACCCGGTGCCCAGCCAGAGCCACATACTCACCTGTCCAAATCTGCTGCGAGTGTCTCGGCCGGTGCGCATGCGCAGTGCAGGACATGACGTGCCGGCGATGATGCGGATCCACGGCGATTTTAAAATAGATTTTTTTGGAATCACCGCGGATCAGATGGCTTCCATTGACTGCAATGAAAGCTGTCCGTACGATTTCCTGCACCAAATAGAACATGCTGTGATTTTACAAAGTATTGCCCACAAATAGGACATACAGTGATTTTTCAATCTTGCAGCATCACTGCGAGCGAAAAATTGCTCATTTGAATAACAAATCGAAATTTGTGTTACTAAAATGTGTGAGTTCCGTCCGTATCGCTATCGGATAAAACTCATGTGAGAAATTCGCCCGTGTGTATACACCCTTACACTTATTTTCGTGTACATTCCCTCCTCTCAACTCTACCATCTAACAATAGAATTATATTCAGATAAGGGTTGGTCTTCAGCGTTATTAACCCTGCATTGCCATATAAAAAGTAGTTACAACTGAGGTCATTGTACAGGAACACCCAGCTAGATAGTGTAGTAATGTATTACTGAAATACTTGCCACATTGGCAGACATCAACAGTGCAGAAAAATCTAAAACTATGTATTCCTTTAGTACAAAGTATTATTCTCCCTGATCCTATCATCCCAGGATAGGAGACCCCCACCAATGATTTTTTTTAAGCACAGCCGCAATTGTTGATCTTTTCTGCAGAGCCCCTGATATGAAGACGAAGAGTTGTGTTCCTGGTCAAACAATAGAAAAGCATTATATATCAGGCCCAATTTCTAGTTTTCTTTTATTGCCTGATAGGAAGCGGAAAAGTCAAGGATAAATCTCGGAGCAGCACCTCCCAGGAATAATATACCGTATATACTCTAGTATTAGCCGACCCGAATATAAGCCGAGCCAATAAGTTTTACCACAAAAAACTGGTAAAACTTATTGACTCCAGTATTAGCCTAGCTATACTCGAGTATATACTAGGTAAAAAAAAAACAGCGCAATACTCACCTCCCAGCCGGCGTCTGTGTCCCTGAGGCGATGCTCTTCCCGGCGGTGCGGCAAACTGCTTGAGAATTCTCCCCGCTGTCATATTCCTGCTTGGCTTTGAATTCTACCACCATCAGCACTGTGAAAGTAAGCGCTGTAATTGGATCGAGCGCCAGCCAATCCCAGCTGGCACTCGATATACCAATCACAGCCATTCAGTGATGTCATCCACTGAATGACTGTGATTGGTTTATCGAGCGCCGGCTGGGATTGGCTAGTGCTCGATCCAATCACAGCGCTTACTTACACAACATTGACGGCAGTAGAATTCAAAGCCGAGCAGGGAGATGACAGCAGGGATAATTCTCAAGCAGCTTGCCTCACCGCCGGGGAAACCATCGCGCCGGGGACACAGACGCCGCCTGGGAGGTGAGTATTGCGTTTTTTTTGTTGGTTATTTTTTACCTCACTCGAGTATAAGCCGAGGGGGGCTTTTTTAGCATTAAAAAATGTGCTGAAAAACTAGGCTTATACTCGAGTATATATGGTAATCTAAGAACCTCAGAGCTCATCTAGGAAAGTTAATTCCACTACTCAACAAACATTGTATCTGCCCTGGGGAGCAGTGACCCTGGTGCCCGCTGCTCCTGTTTCGGAAGTTGCTGCCCTGGTCATGTGCCATTCATTGTTCACATGACTACAGCTAATCCATCACTGGCTTCATATATATTACCATTGTGACCACTGCAGCAGGACTAGAACTGTGGGGATGGAGGCGGCTGTGTGGCCTGAGGGGCCGTTAAGTGAATATTGTTTTCCTTCCCACAAACATATTTGGAAAACTTTCATACATTATGTTTTTCCAACATCTTGCACAGCTGCAAAATCCATTCAATCTGCTTCAGAAGTAACCATCATAATGCACCACCACGGGGGCGTAAAAAGGCAAATAAATTAGTTTTCTAGTCTACAAACATCATTGCAAAGGGACAAGTCAACTGAAAATTACTGCCAGTGGCCATACTTACCAATATACTAATACAAAGACACACAAGAGCAGTTATAGACACCAGCTAAATGCAGACAGAGCTCTACATGGTTCAGCCCAGCTGGTTGGTTGCCCTCCATCTCAAAGTAGGCCACACTGGTCCGACACTTTCGGCTCCCCCAGCATCTAAAGCCAGACTACTTACTGCAAAAATAATTATAAATACGAGGTATTGGTTAATATTTTGGCCGAAATATGCACCAATACATCATATTTATCGATATTTTTGCAGTAAGTAGTCTGGCTTTAGATGCTAGGGGAGGCCAAGGTGTCATTATAGTGTGGCTTACTGTGAGCCACAGGGCAACCCGCTGGGCTGAATCGCATGTGGTGTCATTAATGGGTTGTAAGCCTGCCTGGTGCACTACATGTATCAATAGGACTGACACCTTTTATATGCCTTATCTATGTGCAAGTACAATACTAAGCAGCCCCTCCCCTCAATATATGGTAGGTATGTGAGTGGTTGTTCATCAGTATCTTGTACTTGTGCAATGCTCCTCCATATAGCAATCTGCCGGTCTGCATTCTGCTGGGAAGTGGTGTATACCTGCCTTGTGTACCTCTGTCTCAGTTTATTGGTAAGAATGGCGACTTGCAGTGCTTTCTAAAGTTTTCTGGTCTAACAACATTGAAATAATACTTTTATGGAAGCCATAAACCAGTTTTCCGTGAAAGGGCTTTTAACAAAGTTAAAAGAGATCTGTATCCTTCAACATATCTGCCATGTTGTCTGCCTTGTTAGGTAATCCAGCACATGCTACACTAGTATTCCTGGCTAAACCAGTATTAGTCATTGTGTCTGACCAACATAGTGCCTGAAAAGTCATCTGTCAGTGTCCCTTCATCTGCTAAACGAGGATCACAGAAGAGACACTGATATGGGGACAAGCTGAGCATACCTCCACCACTTATAGTGCGCTCCGAATAGGCCTTCCATTCCTAGAGAGTGATCCTGGCTTTATGCATTAGGCGATTGTCAACGCCTCCTGCTTACTCTTGATTGGCATCGTACTTCATTGATCAATAATGAGCCAGGGAGAGGGGTTAATCATCTCTTAATGCTGGAAGACTAGGACCACCATCTATCATTGGACCATCCATCAAGCAGTACTAGCTTCATTTATGTACAGGATATGGCATTATCAAAGGCTGATTTTGGGGGTCCTGATCCAGTCTGATCAGGAAAGCAGGTATGTGCAGCCAGTCCCCCAGTGTGCCTACTGTGCTACTGGTTTAGTAGCTGCAGGGACACTGACAGATGTCCTTTAATGCTAAGCCTTACAAATCCATATGGCTCAAACAAACTGTGGTAGCTCGATAAAGCTTCCTTCCGTACATGACTGGAACCTTGATGATGGGCTCCTAGGAAATAGCTGCTGAATCCTAATTTCTACAGTGTAGCATGGCAAATAAAGCATTATAAATGATGCTCTCGGAATTGAATGGTCCACATGGAAACGTATGGTTGAGTCATTTTAGAAGCAGCTCTCTACTCAGTAAAGCGGGTCCGAAATAAGAGAACTTCTACAACATCTGGTACTTGGACTGGAGTTATAGAAAGTAGACAAGCCCTTCAACTGAGCACTAAATGGGATCTAAGTTCATTATATATATTACATTCTATAATATCTTGCCATTTTTTTCAACCTTTTTTGAGTTGTGCAGTCTGACAATGTGGCCCTATATTTAAAAAGATTGTGCACTACTGCTAGATAATGGAGAAAAGGTATTGTGCCATTTTCGGTGCATTTTACTCTAAAATAGTGTCTTATTTGCTGTTTGCATGTTGACCATTCCCTCTAGTAGTAACCCTTTGCAATCCAATTTTGGATTCGGTGTTTCCTAGGGGGCCATCTGCTGGCTAGAGCCAGTACTGTGGAATGTGGTATGGGGCATGCTGGAGAGGCCCCCCCGACAACAAAATGGCTAGTAATATACAGTAAGAATACCCTGCCGGATGTCTTCCGACATCAGAGCTATACAGCCTTCAATCAGAATGTCTTTAGACATCAGACAGTGGCTTGGAAACAGTTAAAATCATTAATAGTGTTGTGTCGTGCACATCAGCTTGTAAGAGTGAATTGAAAGGAGGATATTGTTTACAGCCTGATCAGGATTTAAACTCACTTAAAGGGGTATTCCAGGACATTTTTATTTTTCCTATTGATGACCTGTCGGTGGGGACTCACGGTTTGGATCCCTACGGATCAGCTGATTCCCGTGGCTGCTGTCACTCTGGTCAGCACAAGAACCAGAAAGTGCTGACCATAGAGCAGCAGCTCAGGCTGGTACTGCAGTGCAGCTCCCATTGAATTGAACAGTATCTGCACCAGCAATACCCAGCCGGGCTGCTGCTCTATGGTCAGTGCTTCCTGCTAACTGCAGTGATAGCAGCCATGGGAAACAGCTGATCGGAGGGGATCGATCAGTCGCCACTGATCATCTATGATGACTGGTTTGTCATCAATCGAAAAAATAAAGTCCTGGCATACCCCATCTCTGCTGCACACAGTCCCTGGAGTAGAAACAGTACAAGGTAACATCTACTACTGTAAATGTTAATGGCAGTGATGCTTGCTGTGACAGATTTATCAAAGAAGGCACATATGTCAATAAATTAGCCTTGTGATGACTAACGTAATGCCATTTTTGATAAATGTGAGTCAGTATGTGTAAAGTACCTTAGGGTGGTTTCACTCAGGCCATATAATTGCGCGATACGAGAGTGAGTAGAAGAGCAGATTTATGAAACCAATGATTTATAATGGTTTCTTTTCCATTCGCGATGTTTTCACTGATGCGATGTTGTGAGAACAAAAAAAAATGGTGGCATGCCCTATCTTTCAGCATTGTTTTTTTTTTTTTTCTCCCATGTTTCACTATGGAGCCTCCTTTTTATTGCACTGCAATGCACAAGCTGCGTTAGGCCTCAAGTCCACGGGGAAAATCAGGCCCGTCGCGGATTGTTCATGTAGAATCCATAGCAGGTCCCTCCTGCCCCGCGGACATAAGGCCTAAAAATAAGAATAACCTCACCTGCTTCGGACGATGCGGTTCTTCCCTTCTTCGCGGCCGGATCTTCTTTCTTCGGCCCGGAAAATGTGCCCCGCACGCCGTCAGCATGCCGCGCGCATGCGCCGGGCTGAAGAAAGAAGATACAGCCGTGAAGAAGGGAAGAACCGCATTGTCCGGAGCAGGTGAGTTTAATTCTGGTACGGGTCTCCCGTGGATCTGGACGGCTTCCATAGGCTTCAATAGAAGCCTGCTGGAGCCGTCCCCGCGGGAGACCCACATGAAAATGGAGCATGTCCGAATTTTTTCCCGCACGTGGATCCGCGCCTGATGGGAAAAATGACATCCGCAGGTATTTAACTACTTGCGGGTGTCCAATGCATCCCTATGGGGTGCGGACATGAGGCCTTAGAAAGTCCTATTGTTTTTTGCAATTAAAAAAAAAATCACATGACTTTATCACACGATTTTATCGCAGACGGCAGCAATTCAAGATTATTCTAAAAAAAAAGAGCGTAGCTGATGCTCAAAAATCATGGAAACAAAGACGCGATTTGCAGAGATTTTCTCGCGGCAAAATCCCGATCGCCCGTGTGGAACTACCCTTAGTGTCACCAAATTCACATCCATATAGTAACAGAAACATTGATTGCCTTTGGACTATTCCTCGCCCTTTCCCCACCACATCTGAGTTGTAAAGGTAGTCATCGCTATCTGCATTACAATAATTAGTTCTGGCTTCTCTTGGTTTACCCTTTAATATGAGATGTAAGTTATGAATGTAACACTTTACAATGATGATTTCGACAAGAGAAATGTATTAGGTTAGGTTACTTCTAGTATACTTTTACCTTGCCTTCCAACCCGTGCCTGATAAGTGTTGGCCTACATTCCAGGTCTCCTTATGTTCCTATTGTTTGGAATGGTGTAATCCTAAATTAGAGGATTATAAAAGGCAGATGGTTCCATTAATTTCGTATTAAGAAAGCCCCTGTCTTCAAAGATCCTGAGTAAGAATTGCTGATATTCATCCAATTAATTGTCCTTTTCTGTCCTAGGATTACAACAATAAGGGTCTCTGCACATATTGTGGTCATGTCACCGTTTTTGATCCAATGTTTTTGAAATTGCAGCAAAACCATGTCGTACCTGCTGTTGAATATATACTAAAGCTCTTTACATATATGCTTCTTCCCCGATTGTAATGAGAACAAACGAGCATCGAACAGTAAGCAAAAAGAAGAGGAGTCCTTGTCTATAATGAATGAAAGGTCTATTAACGAATAGACACGACTTTGCAATGCAGTTATTGGCCATACAATTTCTACAAGTGAAACGTGTTAAGAATGTGTTCGACCTGTAAAAGCTATGTGACCGATAATTGCATCACAAAACTGTGGCAATTCAGGGTGAAATGCATGCAGCGTTGTACCCAGGGTAACTCCCTCCCCCTCCCTTTTTTTTCAACTGCCATAGAAGTCTATGGCAGCTTTCTGCATATCACAGACAAAGATAGGGCAATACCTATCTTTTCGCGGACGAAGATTTTTCACAGAAAAAACACATTTGGTTGAATGAATCTATTGAAGACGAAGGCATCGCTTGGTCGCGTTATGCTGGTGACTTTTTCACGTGCGGAAATGCCTCTGCAAATACGTTCGTGTGAAATTAGCCTAAAGCTGATTTTTGTCAGTTGTCTGCATTCGATTAGGCTGGGTTTCCAATGTATGTTTTGCAGTTTGGCAGTGCCTTTGTTGTGCATTTCACAGTAGGCCTACATGGCAACTTTGACCACTATAGTGGATACATGATCAATGTGACCTCACACCGCTGTCATTGAAGTCAAGTGCAACTTGCAAGTTACTACTACTCAGAGATGACAAAAAATATACCCTTAGGTGACCTATTGACGTCCGAGCCTGATATCTCGCTTGTGAACATGAGTGTACCAGCGGGTGCAAGGACGTTTATGTCAAAGATGATTCCCATCACTTCTGTGGGATTACGATCCTTGCCGGAGAATTGGCAAGTGTTTCCCATGGTTTTCAATGGGAAACCTCACACCGTGCAATGTGTTTTCCTGTCCCATTGAAAACAATGGGCAATGCGTTCCGAGGAACGCGCAGAGATAGAAAAAAGAACTATGTAATTGCGCAGGAAAAACCACATCTGGAACTCGTTAGACTAATTAGCCATTTCAATCGGTACATTTTTTTTCCTGTGTGCAAAGTAGCATGCTCTTGCGCGCAGAAAAACTACAGTAAAATACACCAATGCAGGCGCAAAACAAGCATCATTATTATTTTCAACAAAAAAAGGCAGGCTTATGCGTTAATGCAAATATACATGTGCTTGTGTGAAGCCGGCCTTGGGCCCAGCTCAGAAATGGCAAGTTTTGCAGCAGATTTAAGGCACAAAAATTCCATTAAACACACATGAAAATATTCATAGATACATCTGCATTTAACACAATTACAGCCAATCAGAGCTCAGCTTTTATTTTTCTGCAATAGCTGGCCTCTGGCTACGATGGTCAGCGCGGACTCTGCTGGGACAGCTTTGATACTCGATGTCCATTGTATTTCCGCAAGTACAGAAGGAACAAGATACCGCACAAGTTATGGATCACAAAAGGTAAAAGATCCTTTCTCTGCATGTGATAATGCGGTAATCTCTTGGCACCCGGGAAGCATTGCAGAGCTCTGAGTCAGGCCTGTAAAGCAAATACTTCTGTAGAAGCTATTCAGGCTCTGTACCTGTCAGGCAAAGGACTTGTACAAGAATGAGAGGAGTTTGTTTGTTCTTTCAAGTTATTATTTTTGTAAGAGCATCAACAACTAAACTGTAAAAAAAAAAAAGGCCAGATAACACCCAATATGCATCCATCCGCAGTGCTGCTTGACCCTCGCCCTTCCTGTGCGGCTCATTGAAATGCTCACTAACCTAATGTAATAACTAGCAAAAGTGCAAATACGATATGTAGCAAAAGTGCAAATCACTTTGTTTACGTAAAGTGTTTTTGTTTTTTGAAATTTCATTGAAATCAATGGGGACAAAAACAGATCCGTTTTTTTCCATTTTATTTCCATTTCTCTCCTCCAAAAACAAAGCAGAGAGATTGAAACCCTGAACTGAGCCCCAAAGCAGGTATAAATTCACCCTTAGTAAATTGAAAATGTCCCCAGTGCCCGCTGTCCTGACTGGGCTATAGATCAGGTGGCCAACCCCCCTAAAATGAATGCTCCAACATTGGACAGAATTCTAAATTTTTCAGGTTTAAAATTCAGTTTTACATTAATTTCTTAATACATTTTATATAGTACGCAGCTACCTCCTAAGTTGTCCTTCCTGCAGGAGGTTTGGAGCTCTGTATCAGAAAAGCTCCTTCCACTAGAAATCTGTACAAAATAATTCACATATAGATTAAAAAAAAACATTGTCACTGAGTTTGTGAATGAAGAAAAAATTACCTACAATGCAAATTCCTGCAAAATAATTTGTTTTCTAGCAATGTCTAAGTTCTCATCCCTGCTAAACATTACTTGTCTTCTGTTCCATGCCAGGGACATAAAACTGAAAATGATGGACAGCGCTATATATCAGATAATGGCCAACAATGGGGCCCAACAGATCACATTGATTACAATGGGGTCTGTTGGGTTTTCATCAGAAAATTAGTGCAGCTTGATATTTTTTTCTAGCAAAAATTATGAAATTTGGGATGAAGGCTTTGAATGGAACCTCTGACACAGATGGAAGCCTGGCTTCAAACAGAATTGAACATTTTCACCAAAACTGTCTGACTCCTGATGTGAGACAGATTTGTATGATATAAATATGACTGCTTGAGTGTGAGGTGGGGTCTTCTGTCATCCTCAATGGTTGAGAGTGAAGTAGGAGCGCCGTCCACATGGAGTACCTTCAACCCTCATGTGGTGAAATGATGGAAGCAGAGGAAAAGTATCCTGAGGCCTTCCATTCTGGGAACCACCTCTGAAGAGGGAAAGAGAGAGAGAGAAGAGAGGAGTCCGCCGTGCAGTGTTCATGCTACAGAGTACAAGTCAGTGTCAGTGGAGTGTTCCCTTTCCCCGTCCTCCTCCGGAGTGTTCCCTTTCCACGCGCATTTGTGCACCCCCACCCTTCTTCACTTGACTTCTTTTGACTTCTATGAAGAGCTTTGGTGCAGAACTCCACAGATCATGTTTTATTCTTCTTTGGCATGACCAAAATACATGCACAAAATATGAAAATGTGTACGAACCAATTGAAATCAATGGGTTCTATTCCCTGCGTATTGCGCATTTGCAAATACACTCATGTGAAGCCAGCTTTACTGTGTTGGTTTTTAATGTACTGACACTTATTGACTTGCACCATGGAAAAAAATGATTCTGCTGCCCGTGTCCAAGTGATTTCAAGCATTGAAAATGCGCTATTCCGGCTATGTGATCTCGGGACTGAACATATTAGGTAAAGATTCTGAGGAAGAATGAAAAGAACACTAGGGGGCGATATAACACATATATAACCCAAATATCTACAAGCAGGAGCTGTGATCTAACGGAGATCCATCCCCTTTAAGTGATCTTAATGAGGGATTTGCTATCGTATCTGCTTTTGAACATTAAATCAAGAATATTTAGAGCGTATAAAGTACTCGCGGTCTATTCTTTTTACATTTCCTTCCTTTTCATGGTTTGGCTCCTGGACGTTGGAAGGCTGTAGACTTTGAGAGATGCAACCTGACAGATTTGTCCTAGCTTCTGTGCCATCACAAGCGATGCTGCGGAGCTGATCAAACAGCCGAGTCACATGTTCTGCAGGGCTGCAGTCAGTTACTAGAGAAACTGGATAAGCAAGGTCACCGCACAACTGAATTTCAGCAAGTTCCAAAGATTCTTTGGAAAGTTTTTTTTTTTGTCCTCATTGTTTTATGAATGTTTACAACCTGCAAACTTGAGTGGTTCACCCAGCGTTACAGGGATGTAACCGTCTGCTATAAAACAGATGACGCACACAACCTGAGTCGTTAGCAGCACTTCAGCTAGATTTATGTGGTTGTCATGTTTTATCAGGGGGAGTTGAGCGCTGGATCTTCCTTCCCTAGACATGGGCTGCTACTATATATTTGTCACAATGAATAGTTTCTCTTAAAATGACAAAGGGAACACTTATAATAGAGCTTTCATTAAAGGGCCACTCTGGTGATCTTCTTTTATCCATTTATGATATAGCTGTCCCCCAAGTGTGTGTGTGTGTATGTGTGTATATATACACATATATATACACTAGTGTACTTTGATGCCCCTGTCACACCCCTAGCTCCCGATTAGCTGCGCATCCAGCTGTGTCAAAAATCTCATCCACACGTTACAGCCAATCCGTCGTGGAAAAGCCGTAAGAAGCCGGCACTGCGGCGCAGGTTCACCGGCCGCAGCATGTGTATATATTTTTTTTTACGTTGCAGCCTTGCTCCTCTCTATGGGAGCGCCGTCCGCAACGGAAAAGCATGCGGCCAAGCCGCTCTAAAACCCGCAGCTAAGTGCCGCGGGTTTTGAAGCTGCACCTTCCCGGCAGAAATCTTGCGTTTTTTCGCTACAGCAAAACCGCAAGATTTCCGTGGGGAATACGACCTGCGTAACCCCAGCCTTAGGCCTCATGCCCACGGCTGTGTCGGACTCTGCCAGAAGAATATCGCAGCAAATTCCGACATGGCGCCCCCCCAAAGAACCCATACTCACCTCTCCGGATCCACCGCGTGAGTCCCGTCTGGCGAGCATGCGCGCATGCGCAGTGCAGCGCATGATGCGCCGGTGGTGGGAGGTGACATGTAATCACGTGGTACTTTCGCTGTGCTCACAGCGGAAGTATCGCATGATGGACGGCTTCCGTCCGCGGGTTTTTCTGTGGCAATTAGAACATGCCGCGATTTCTTTCACGCTGTGGAGTTTCGCGGTAGAGTTCCGCAACGTGAACAATGAAAGGTAGAAAGCTATTAGGTTCAATAGAACCTAATAGCTACAGTATAACACTGCAGATTTCCGCTGCATGAAACATGGCAGAAATCCGACCATGGGCATTAGCCCTTAATATAAGGTTTTGGCATATCAAGATTGTATTGGTGGGGACCTGAGTCCCGAGACCCTTCTGATTATTAGAACAAAGGGGCAGATGTGCCGTCTGCTGCCATCAGCATTTTTTCACTTTCTTAGGAGAAGAGTGGGCTGACTATGAAGTAATAGTGAGTCATGCCAGTGTCTGAATGTAGGAAGGACTGCGGTGATGGACTCCTCTGCCTCTGCCCTGCTGTGGAAGACAACTGCGTACAGATATACAGGCGTGACAAAAACTAAGCGCACCTAATTTTAAGCTCTTCTAAGGACCAGATGTTACTTTTACTATGTCCACATACACAAAGCTATATAAAACAAAGAGGGTGTGCTTAGTTTTTCTCATGGCTGTATGTGTATATGTGTCATATATACATTGCAAACATATGGACACTGACCATGCATTATTATTAGAGACCTCAATACACCTTTTTACTGGGTCACTAATAGGCTATAAACCTTTATGGCAGTGGCTTGGCTGACTATGACAGCCAGGCTCCCGCTCAAACAGCCAGTAGTGGAGAAACCACAAATCCTGGCAGTTTAACTCCTTACATGCCACAATCAATAGCAATTGCAGCATGTAAGCAGAAAAAAAGTTTAAAAAAACAGAAAAATAGAGCCAAAATGTTTATTTTGCTCATTTTGCTTCCCAAAAACCACAATAAGCGTGATCCAAAAAGCTGCATGAACTCCAAAATGGTACCAATAAAAATTACAGTTCGTCACGCAAAAGTCAAGCCCTTATCAAACTCCATCAATGGAAACTTAAAAATGTTATGGGACTTTGAACACTACGATGCAAAAGAAAAGGGGGTTTTATTGTGGAAAAAGTGGAACCTGTAGAAAAAAGTAGCCACCAGTAGGCATGGTTCAGGTTGCCGGTTGACTCAGCCTTCCATCCTTCCGATGTCGTTAAAATGAGTACCCAGCGCTGTGAGTACCCCACTTGAAAGCGCTGCGGAATAAGTTGGCGCTATACAAATAACATGTCCCTTTCCTATACATTTTTTTGTTGGTTTCTCACCTATGTTGTTAAATTGCAAATTAAAACAAGGGAAAGTAATATATATATACCACATGCTAGATTTTACATATGCCGGCCATATAGTCGATGGTATATATTGTCGTCCATATAGGGTCTGTTGTCACCTGTCCATCATTTTGCTACCATCCAGTTGGAAGCATGCATCAAGTTTGTTTGCAATGAGCAGAAAGATGTTGCATTTAGTATCTGAATATTTCACCATGTTAATTACTTTGTATCATGCCACAAATACATTGTCACAAATAACCTGTATTAAGAAAAGCAGGGACAATTCCGTCCATTTCCAAGTTGTAGAGAGTTGTAAAGTGATATCACTGTATAATTTTGATAGTCCTTGTATAGTTGCTGCTATAATGTAAATGTCCACTTTTTTTCTTTTGTATTGTGTATTCTTCGTCCTACATTCAAGCAGTGCGAGTTATCTGCAAACCTTTCCTAGTGTCTGTCAGGATACTATCACACAGAAAATGCCCTTATCTTCAAAAGGTGTTTCTGTCGGATAGCGCCCTTACTGGCACTCCCACATCTTAAGGAGTCATACAGCTTATTTCACATAGTGGCTTTATATAACCTCATCTATCCTCGTACTGCTGCACTATATATCCCAAGCTGTTCCGGTTAACTGATCTTTGTCTTTTTTTTCTTTCAAAGCAACAACATAGCACATTGTCAGTGCCTCAGACATTATCACAGGTGTTCTTACTATAGGATACCCTGAAAACATGACCTGTTGGTGGTCCCTGTGGACTGGAGTTGGGGACCCCAGCTTTAGAGAGCCTATTGTTCTCTATGGATGCATAATCAACACTGCCCATATGCAATTACGAAAACAAACAAACAGGTGAACTGCACATGCAGGCTATTCCAGCATGGTGCATATCACTATATAGAGGAGATGTATAACTTATACCAGCTGTAAATATATAATTATATACAGGAGATATGCAGGTTATACCAACATGGTCCATTTCACAATATACATGTGTAATATTGTAGTGTCCCAGAACACCATCCTGGTCCCCTCCATAATTGTCATACATGTTCTGTCTCATGTGGATGCACAGCTGCGGTGTCAGAAGGGTTAACTTTCATAAAAACATTGCCTGTCAGCTCTGCCTGCTGCTAAAAGTATCTATCCTACTGTGTCATGTGGTACACGTGACGTTATAAAAGTGAGTGCCTGAGAGCAGGAAGGAGAGCTTCTTCAATCTGTGTTAGGTTTCCATCTTGTCTGCTGCAGGGACTAACACAGAGCCACATGGGAGCACCATCAGCTTCCATGTTGGTGAAGATGGAGGAAGAGGAACGACTACCCATAGCGCCTGGAGAGTGGATGTGAGAGGAGTGAGTCCCAGCAACAGAGAGAGAGAGCACAAACCCCAGTTTACTAAAACAGCTACCTATTCACATCACAGGCATCTTTTTCTGTGTGTCTGTCAATCATTAGGATCACCGTACAGAGGTAATTAGTTGTGATACCCACGCGGATGTTGTGCGGTGTGTATCTAGGCTAAGCCATCTTCTGGGTAATTTTGTCTGCCAGAGTGTTTGTGGAGTGACCCCTCCCCTTTTCCTCCTCCAGAGTGCTCCCCATTTTGTACTTGTAACTACCTGTTTATTCAAGTAAAGTTTTACCGGGACTTAACCATTCCTGAGGACCCGAGGTACTTCACACAAGTTTCCGTGTTATTACTCAACCTCATAGATTAACAGTGTGTGGGAACGGTGGCGTCACGAGTGGTATCTACTCAAACCCCCTTATCCTCCTTATTGGCACTCCCAGCCAAAGGAGTGTCGAAGCTTGGCTGCAATCTACATTGGCCTTGCTTACGTGCCATCCCTCCAGGACCAGAGCATGGTAAGTGCCACTGTGACACTTCAGCACTTATCCCTCCCAGCTCTTTATGTTAGCCAGGTGCCCAGGGTCATCCATCTGGGGTGTTGCAGCCAATATGTACAGATGATATAACTTATTCCAGCTATACATACAAGATTACATGCGATACATATCTTGTTACACCGCATGGTTTGCTGACTCTGCTCTACTTCTCCACTATCAGTCACTGACGGACTGACCAATTGCATGGTCGGCAGTGCACTGAGTGACCAATCACAACTGCAGTCTCTCAAATGAAAGGGAGGGCCGTGCGCAGGGGGAGTCTGCAGCATATAATTAGCTGCCGACTCCCCGAGTAATGGCCCTTCCCCTTCGAGTGCCACCCCCAGCCAGCCCATGGGCCGCAGCAGTAAAACAGCATATGGCTGGGACCCCCATTCGCTAAGGGTCCATGTATCAATTACAAAACCTTCCAACCCCCAGGGCTGCAAAGTATACTGTATCTATTTCATAGGTAAACAATACCTAAAAGTTTTAGAAGATGGCTAATACCCAGTAGCTGGTAATATTAGCGTCCATTCAAACGACTCTATGCAAGTTGTGCTGGAGATTCTTTGGTGCAACATACATTGGACAGGACACAGACACCCCGTTGTCCAATACCTGCAGGTAGTAAACATTGCATGTCCGATTCTGATCCATGATACAGACCAGAATAGGATATGCAGACCATTGGTTCATAGGAAAAAAACGTCTGTGTGAATAGCCTCCTTGGCTGCTATGGCTGCCTGTTAAATACCCCTATGTGAGTGGGCCCTTGATATCAAAGGTGAAATCAGAGTTCTTGCACTTTACACAAGGCTACTGCAGTTCATTGCTATTATATATGGTTGCATTACTCAGTCCTTCTATATGTTTATTATCTAATGCTTATGAAGCAATAGTTGATGACAAATCTTTCTGGGTGTGAGGTTTCTTTATTACCGCCGTTCAAGGCTGTGAATAGGAAAAATGCTTTCAATGGCATCTCGGAGCTGTGAGAGTATGTGCTGTCGTACAGGTAAGATGTGATGGGTTTATAATGCAGTGATGGAAGCTTACAGATTCCCCTTGGAAGTAGGTTCGGGATGGCCTATTGGCAGAACTGCAGAAAAGTTTTCTTTTCCTTTCATTCATTGTAATGCTTTCATATGGCAGCACAGATGGCGGTTTTACAGAGAAGACATGTGCCAGGACTCTTCTTCCTGTCTGAATACAGACCGTACATGCAAGAAATGAACAGTGAAGTAGTTAGACATTTTTGTGGCCTTTTACTATTACATGTATATTATCAAAGAAAAAGGGAAAAAAAGTCTTTCTTCTACCCCTAAAGTCAATATTTACACTTTATATGCATTTCGATCCACAGTATATACCAACCTTTGGGCTAATGCCCACGGCCGGATTTCTGCCGTGTTTTACGCTGTCCCACCTAATAGCTCAATGTTCACGCTACGGAATTCTGCAGCGTTAAAGAAAATGTTGCATGCTCTATTTGCCGTGGAAATATGTGCGGCTGGCTTCCAGTGTAGTCTTGGCGGGACGCGTACAGCGGATCCGGAGTGGTGAGTATGGGGGTTTTGGGGGCGCCGTGGCGGACTCCGCGGCGATATTCTGCTGGCGGAGTCCGTCACGGCCGTGGGCATGAGGTCTTACTGATAGATGTAGGTCTCAGGTCTCGGGCTGCACCTATCTGCAGAATGGTGGTCCATCAAAGACCACCTCTTTCCCTCTAACCGCCACATCCAGGCAAAGAAATGCTTGCATTTCTGTGCATATGAACTGTTTTCTCCATTCACTTCTATGGAAACCACAGACACAGCTGAGCAAGAAGTGGGATCTGCTTTTATGAGACATTTACCGTATAGCTTATCCATGTCTAAGGGCCTCATCACATAGGCCTATGTGCAACTATGCTCGCTGCTACGGAGCATAGTTGCCCATGAGCGATGTAAAAAATATTTTTTTTCAACCTTTCAAACTCTGTGCTATTCCTTAAGAGTTTGAAAGAGAAACGATAAGATGGGTCTTGCCTTATCTTTCTCGCACATAGTATTAACGGACGAGAATAACACTCGTGAAAACAATTACCATTGAAAACAATGGTTTTACTTTGTCCCGCTATGCAGCTGAGATTATCATGGCCACATAACGGGACAAAAGTTTTTTCCCTTTTTCTCTGTAGGATTACTGTTTAATGTATGATGTAAAGATGCAATTTCCCAGAATGAAAAGTAAGAAAGCACGTTTTGGGCAGATATTAAAAGTAACAACACTGAGAAATTACGGATTATGACTAGAGATGAGCGAACACCAAAATGTTCGGGTGTTCGTTATTCGGAACGAACTTCCCGTGATGCTCGAGGGTTCGTTTCGAACAACGAACCCCATTGAAGTCAATGGGCGACCAGAACATTTTTGTATTTCGCCGATGCTCGCTAAGGTTTTCATGTGTGAAAATCTGGGCAATTCAGGAAAGTGATGGGAATGACACAGTGACGGATAGGGCAGGCGAGGGGCTACATGTTGGGCTGCATCTCAAGTTCACAGGTCCCACTATTAAGCCACAATACCGGCAAGAGTGGGCCCCCCCCCCTCCCAACAACTTTTACTTCTGAAAAGCCCTCATTAGCATGGCATACCTTTGCTAAGCACCACACTACCTCCAACAAAGCACAATCACTGCCTGCATGACACTCCACTGACACTTCTCCTGGGTTACATGCTGCCCAACCGCCCCCCCCTCCCCCCCACAGCGCACACCAAAGTGTCCCTGGGCAGCCTTCAGCTGCCCTCATGCCACACCACGCTCATGTCTATTTAGAATTGCGTCTGCCATGACGAGGGACCGCAGGCACACACTGCAGAGGTTGGCACGGCTAGGCAGCGACCCTCTTTAAAAGTGGCGGAGCGATAGCCCACAATGCTGTACAGAAGCAATGAGAAATAGAATCCTGTGCCACCGCCATCAGGAGCTGCACACGTGGGCATAGCAATGGGGAACCTATGTGCCACACACTATTCATTCTGTCAAGGTGTCTGCATGCCCCAGTCAGACCGGGCTTTTTAATTCATAGACACAGGCAGGTACAACTCCCTATTGTGAAGTCCCTGTCGACCCACAGCATGGGTGGCTCCCTGGAACCCACCGGCGGTACACAGAAATATCCCATTGCATTGCCCAACACAGCTGAGGTAGTAATGTCGTGCTTAATGCAGGTGGGCTTCGGCCCACACTGCATGCCCCAGTCAGACTGGGGTTCTTTAGAAGTGTACAGATGTAGTAAAAACTCCGTGTGCACCTACAGCATGGGTGGGTGCCAGGAAGCCACCGGCGGTACATAGAAATATCCCATTGCATTGCCCAACACAGCTGAGGTAGTAATGTTGTGCTTAACCCTTTCCAATCCAATTTGTATATGGTTTTCCTAGGGGGCTTACTCTTTTTCTGCCGTTATACAACGGCGCTATATGCTGGCTAAAGCCAGTACTGCATGAGCTGACACGTAGGATAGGCTCCGACAGCAGAGAGGCTGGCAATATACAGTAAGAGAACCCCGACGGACGTCTACCAACAACGGAGCTGTACAGCCTTAAACCCTAATGTCTTCACAGGTCACACAGTGGACTGGAAAGGGTTAATGCAGGTGGGTTTCGGCCCACACTGCATGCCCCAGTCAGACTGGGTTTCTTTATAAGTGGAAACAGATGCATTTATAATTCCCTGTGGACCCACTGCCTGGGTGGGTGCCAGGAAGCCACCGGCGGTACATAGAAATATCCCATTGCATTGCCCAACACAGCTGAGGTAGTAATGTTGTGCGTAATACAGGTGGGCTTCGGCCCACACTGCATGCCCCAGTCAGACTGGGGTTCTTTAGAAGTGTACAGATGTATTAAAAACTCCGTGTGCACCTACAGCATGGGTGGCTCCCTGGAACCCACCGGCGGTACATAAAAATATCCCATTGCATTGCCCAACACAGCTGAGGTTACGTCAGCTGTAATGCAGGTGGGCTAAAAATTAATTTGATTACACTGTAGGCGAGGGCCCACAAAAATTGCTGTATCAACAGTACTAATGTACATCCCAAAAATTGGCCATGGCCAGCCAAGAGGGCAGGTGAAACCCATTAATCGCTTTGGTTAATGTGGCTTAAGTGGTAACTAGGCCTGGAGGCAGCCCAGTGTAACGAAAAATTGGTTCAAGTTAAAGTTCCAATGCTTTTAAGCGCATTGAAACTTATAAAAATTGTTCTGAAAAATTATTTGACTGAGCCTTGTGGCCCTAAGAAAAATTGCCCGTTCAGCGTGATTACGTGAGGTTTCAGGAGGAGGAGCAGGAGGAGGAGGAGGAGGAATATTAGACACAGATTGATGAAGCAGAAATGTCCCCGTTTTGGATGGTGAGAGAGAACGTAGCTTCCATCCGCGGGTGCAGCCTACGTATTGCTTACGTATCGCTGCTGTCCGCTGGTGGAGAACAGAAGTCTGGGGAAATCCAGCCTTTGTTCATCTTGATGAGTGTTAGCCTGTCGGCACTGTCGGTTGACAAGCGGCTACGCTTATCTGTGATGATTCCCCCAGCCGCACTAAACACCCTTTCCGACAAGACGCTAGCCGCAGGACAAGCAAGCACCTCCAGGGCATACAGCGCGAGTTCAGGCCACGTGTCCAGCTTCGACACCCAGTAGTTGTAGGGGGCAGAGGCGTCACCGAGGATGGTCGTGCGATCGGCTACGTACTCCCTCACCATCCTTTTACAGTGCTCTCGCCGACTCAGCCGTGACTGGGGAGCGGTGACACAGTCTTGGTGGGGAGCCATAAAGCTGGCCAGGCCCTTAAAGACTGTTGCACTGCCTGGGATGTACATGCTGCTCGATCTACGCACATCCCCTGCTACCTTGCCCTCGGTACTGCGCCTTCTGCCACTAGCGCTGTCGGCTGGGAATTTTACCATCAGCTTGTCCGCAAGGGTCCTGTGGTATAGCAACACTCTCGAACCCCTTTCCTCTTCGGGAATCAGAGTGGGCAGGTTCTCCTTATACCGTGGATCGAGCAGTGTGTACACCCAGTAATCCGTCGTGGCCAGAATGCGTGCAACGCGAGGGTCACGAGAAAGGCATCCTAACATGAAGTCAGCCATGTGTGCCAGGGTACCAGTACGCAACACATGGCTGTCCTCACTAGGAAGATCACTTTCAGGATCCTCCTCCTCCTCCTCCTCCTCCTCAGGCCATACACGCTGAAAGGATGACAGGCAATCAGCCGGTGTACCGTCAGCAGCGGCCCAAGCTGTCTCTTCCCCCTCCTCCTCATCCTCCTCATGCTCCTCCTCCTCCTCCTGTACGCGCTGAGAAATAGACAGGAGGGTGCCCTGACTATCCAGCGGCATACTGTCTTCCCCCGCCCCCGTTTCCGAGCGCAAAGCAGCTGCCTTTATGGTTTGCAGGGAATTTCTCAAGATGCATAGCAGAGGAATGGTGACGCTAATGATTGTAGCATCGCCGCTCACCACCTGGGTAGACTCCTCAAAATTACCAAGGACATGGCAGATGTCTGCCAACCAGGCCCACTCTTCTGAAAGGAATTGAGGAGGCTGACTCCCACTGCGCCGCCCATGTTGGAGTTGGTATTCGACTATAGCTCTCCGTTGTTCATAGAGCCTGGCCAACATGTGGAGCGTAGAGTTCCACCGTGTGGGCACGTCGCACAGCAGTCGGTGCACTGGCAGCTTAAAGTGATGTTGCAGGGTGCGCAGGGTGGCAGCGTCCGTGTGGGACTTGCGGAAATGTGCGCAGAGCCGGCGCGCCTTTACGAGCAGGTCTGACAAGCGTGGGTAGCTTTTCAGAAAGCGCTGAACCACCAAATTAAAGACGTGGGCCAGGCATGGCACGTGCGTGAGGCTGCCGAGCTGCAGAGCCGCCACCAGGTTACGGCCGTTGTCACACACGACCATGCCCGGTTGGAGGCTCAGCGGCGCAAGCCAGCGGTCGGTCTGCTGTGTCAGACCCTGCAGCAGTTCGTGGGCCGTGTGCCTCTTATCGCCTAAGCTGAGTAGTTTCAGCACGGCCTGCTGACGCTTGCCCACCGCTGTGCTGCCACACCGCGCGACACCGACTGCTGGCGACATGCTGCTGCTAACACATCTTGATTGCGAGACAGAGGAGGAGGAGGAGGAGGAGGAGGGTGCTTTAGTGGAGGAAGCATACACCTCCGCAGATACCAGCACCGAGCTGGGGCCTGCAATTCTGGGGGTGGGTAGGACGTGAGCGGTCCCAGGCTCTGACTCTGTCCCAGCCTCCACTAAATTCACCCAATGTGCCGTCAGGGAGATGTAGTGGCCCTGCCCGCCTGTGCTTGTCCACGTGTCCGTAGTTAAGTGGACCGTGGCAGTAACCGCGTTGGTGAGGGCGCGTACAATGTTGCGGGAGACGTGGTCGTGCAGGGCTGGGACGGCACATCGGGAAAAGTAGTGGCGACTGGGAACTGAGTAGCGCGGGGCCGCCGCCTCCATGATACTTTTGAAGGACTCCGTTTCCACAACCCTATACGGCAGCATCTCAAGGCTGATGAATTTTGCGATGCGGACGGTTAACGTTTGAGCGTGCGGGTGCGTGGCGGCGTACTTGCGCTTGCGCTCGAACACTTGCGCAAGCGACGGCTGGACGGTGCGCTGAACTACACTGCTGGATGGGGCCGAGGACAGCGGAGATGAGGGTGTGGGTGCAGGCCATGAGGCGGTAGTGCCTGTGTCCTGAGAGGGGGGTTGCATCTCAGTGGCAGGTTGGGGCACAGGGGGAGAGGCAGGGGTGCAAACCGGAGGCGCTGAACGGCCTTCGTCCCACCTTGTGGGGTGCTTGGCCATCATATGCCTGCGCATGGTGGTGGTGGTGAGGCTGTTGGTGTTGGCTCCCCGGCTGAGCTTTGCGCAACAAAGGTTGCACACCACTGTTCGTCGGTCGTCAGGCGTCTCTGTGAAAAACTGCCAGACCTTAGAGCACCTCGGCCTCTGCAGGGTGGCATGGCGCGAGGGGGCGCTTTGGGAAACACTTGGTGGATTATTCGGTCTGGCCCTGCCTCTACCCCTGGCCCTGGCCACCGCACTGCCTCTTGCAACCTGCCCTGCTGATGCCCTTGACTCCCCCTCTGAAGACCTGTCCTCCTGAGTAAGCGTTGCACACCAGGTGGGGTCAGTCACCTCATCGTCCTGCTGCTCTTCCTCCGAATCCTCTGTGCGCTGCTCCCTCGGACTTACTGCCCTTACTACTACCTCACTGCAAGACAACTGTGTCTGATCGTCATCGTCCTCCTCACCCACAGAAAGTTGTTGAGACAGTTGGCGGAAGTCCCCAGCCTCATCCCCCGGACCCCGGGAACTTTCGAATGGTTGGGCATCAGTGACTATAAACTCCTCTGGTGGGAGAGGAACCGCTGCTGCCCAATCTGAGCAGGGGCCCGAGAACAGTTCCTGGGAGTGTTCCCGCTCCTGAGCAGGTGTCATTGTAGTGGAGTGAGGAGGCTGGGAGGAAGGAGGAGCAGCAGACAGAGGATTCGGATTTGCAGCAGTGGACGGCGCAGAACTGCGTGTTGACGATAGGTTGCTCGAAGCACTTTCTGCCATCCAGGACAGGACCTGCTCACACTGCTCATTTTCTAATAACCGTCTCCCGAGTGGACCCATTAATTGGGCGATGAATGTGGGGACGCCAGAAACGTGCCTCTCTCCTAATCGCGCAGCAGTCGGCTGCGACACACCGGGATCAGGAGCTCGGCCTGTGCCCACACCCTGACTTGGCCCTCCGCGTCCTCGGCCGCGTCCACGTCCTCTAGGCCTACCCCTACCCCTCAGCATGCTGTATTACCAGTGATTTGATTTCACAGGCAGGAAATAAATTGGCGCAAGACTGCAGGCCAAATATAATTTTTGCACTTTTTGGAAAACGAACGGCCCCACTGCCTTTAGTGAATGAATAATCTAAGTTTAATAACTGTGCTGTGTCCCTGCTAATGTGTCACTGAACGTGAGGGTAGCAGAGTTATTAACTGTGGCAGAGCAGGTATTTTTTTTCCCAATTAAGGAAAGCAAATGGCGAAGCCAGCAGTAAAGCGTAGCTGGGTGCGTCTGATTTAGCAATGTTGTTCACGCAGCTCACACGTGTCCACAGGCGTTAGGACGGACAGAGGCTGGACAAATAGATTTGTTTTCAGTTTTTTTCCACCAAAAGGCAGCACTGCGTATATTCAATGAACATGAGAAGTTTAATAACTGTGCTGTGTCCCTGCTTATGTGTCACAGAACGTGAGGGTAGCAGAGTTATTATAACTCTGGCAGAGCAGGTATTTTTTTCCCAATTAAGGAAAGCAAATGGCGAAGCCAGCAGTAAAGCGTAGCTGGGTGCGTCTGATTTAGCAATGTTGTTCACGCAGCTCACACGTGTCCACAGGCGTTAGGACGGACAGAGGCTGGACAAATAGATTTGTTTTCAGTTTTTTTCCACCAAAAGGCAGCACTGCGTATATTCTATGAGCATGAGAAGTTTAATAACTGTGCTGTTTTCCTGCTAATGTGTCACAGAACGTGAGGGTAGCAGAGTTATTAACTGTGGCAGAGCAGGTATTTTTTTTCCCAATTAAGGAAAGCAAATGGCGAAGCCAGCAGTAAAGCGTAGCTGGGTGCGTCTGATTTAGCAATGTTGTTCACGCAGCTCACACGTGTCCACCGGCGTTAGGACGGACAGAGGCAGGACAAATAGAATTATTTTCACTTGTTTTACAAGCAAAAGGCCGCACTGCGTATATTCAATGAATAATAACTGTGTTGTGGCCCTGCCTATACAATTCTTTCCCTGCAGTATCAATGGAGGGTGGAATGCTCTGCAGAGGCGATTTTGAGAAGCCCAAAAAAAATGCAGCACAGCTAACAGCAGCCTGGACAGTACTGCACACAGTTAAATATGGCCCTAGAAAGGACCGTTGAGGTTCTTGAAGGCTACACTCACTCCTAACACTCTCCCTGCCTATGCAGCACTTCTGTCCCTAATGCCAGGTGCAACGCTCTGCAGAGCCGATTTTGAGAAGAAAAAAAAATGCCACTGCTAACAGCAGCCAACACACAGCTATCAGTGGCCCTAATAAGGACCTTTGGGGGGTCTTGAAGCCTACACTAACTACCAATTCTTTCCCTACAGCAGCTCCGGTACAAACAGCACTGTCCCTCATCTAACTCACCAGGCATCTGAGGCGAGCCGCGGGAGGGGCCGACTTTTATATTAGGCGAACACCTGATCTTCCCAGCCACTCACAGCAGGGGGGTGGTATAGGGCTTGAACGTCACAGGGGGAAGTTGTAATGCCTTCCCTGTCTTTCAATTGGCCAGAAAAGCGCGCAAACGTCTCAGGGAAGGAAGTGAAAGTAACCAGAACACCGCATGGTGTTCGTTACGAATAACGAACATCCCGAACACCCTAATATTCGCACGAATATCAAGCTCGGACGAACGCGTTCGCTCATCTCTAATTATGACCGGAGCTCTGGACTACAGCAAGGACCACAGGCATATGAAAAAGTAAGGGTGTCAAATATATGTTTGCTATTCGCCAGGGTTGCCAACCATGCAGGGGTTCCTAGAGGGTCAAAAAAATAGGACACTTTTTCTTCTAGTATCCGTGAAAAAATATAGACTTATTTTCTTGAGGCTGCTGATACTTGAGCAGATCATTATGGCTGTAGTTATTATTTTCCGTCTCACAGTAAATGCTGGTAATGAGTTCATATCAGTACCCCGCCTATAGACACGTATCACTTATTATTATCAATCATTATAGTTTTCCAAAGAGTTCATAAAAAATGTTAGCTGTCTGTGATTTTTAGAGAAGTTGTCCAGAAAAAACAAAAATTCCGATTGGCAGCCCTGGTATATACATGATACACATTTTGATCTGCTTAGCCGGCTTTCTTGATGACATCAGCACTCTCCTTGCAGAAGTCTTGATCATTCATCATCGTTTTAATATATGTATAACCTTGTAATTTACATGAAAGAGAAATGCATAACTTTAAACAAATACAGCAAATTATCAGAGGTCACAGTATTATATAATATTCTATATATATATATTACATCTTAATGTGCCACTTGGGATAATACATAGAGGAAATGTCAGATTAATCAAATATCCAGCATAACTATTAATTCAATCTCTCGTTTTGTTGGCTTGAGCTCCATTTCCGCCTGTCTTTGTGCTCACCCAGACGGTTCTGAGGAAGTACTGCCAACAGGAAGCATTCTCTTTCTCTTGCCACATGCCTATGCTATTCTGAGTAGTTCCATAACCATTTCTGGCATCTTTAGCAATTTTTGTCTCTTAATGATTTCGCAAGATACTTGTAGTCGTGCTAGTTTCACAAATCAGTTGTTAACACTCTGTTTAAAGGGGTTTATACGTCAAGCGAAAGTCAGGTGACCACTGCAGCCAATCAGAGACTGCAGTGTTACCGCTCATTTTTATGGCATCAGCGTTCACATCCAGGGCACCATGATGCCAGCAGTTCATGATGGTGATACTGCGGCTTCTGATTGCCTGCAGTGGTCAGCTGACTTACAGTGGATGTACATACCATCACTGAAGATGGCCATATACTTACGGTACTGATACAGGAGGGCAAATATGTGCACCCCCTACACATGCAGGCTGCAAAAACTACTCATCGGTGTTCTCCACAGGTGTAACTGGCTCCCTCATTTGGTAGTTTGGCAGCCTGCATGTTGAGGTTGGTGCACATATTTGCCCTCCTTTATCAGTAAGTATATGGCCATCTTCAGTGTTTATTTTTATATTTCCCTTTCTGTGATAAATTTATATAAGTGTGGGGACTCACAAAACGCGAGGAGCCTTGACAATTGGCTTGTGAGCTCAAGTATTTTGGCCAAAATCTAACTAATACCTCGCATTTATTATGTATCATTGACATGCAGTGCAGCTTTTAAACGCCGGGAAATCCCAGGGTGACAGTACCAATGTGGTTCCCTCTTTGAGGTGCAGAGCAGCCCGCCGAACTATTATGGCATCATTAATAGTGTGCATTGTGCACTACAATTATCAGAAGGTCTGCCACTTTGTATCTACTCTGTGCAGCAGTATACAACAAACAGCCACCCCCCTGTATATTAGGAGGTTGTGTGAGTGGCTGTCTCATCGGTGTCCTCCACAGGTGTAACTGGCTCCCTCATTTGGCTGCCTGCATGTTGAGGTGGTGCACACATTTGCCCTCCTCTATCAGTAAGCATATGGCTGTTTTCAGTGATTGTTTGTTTTTATATTTTCCTTTCTGTGAAACGTACATACCAGGATCATCACTGGAGCCACTCAGCCGTTTCCCAAAGGGAGGCTTAGGACAGGCTTTGTTGTTTTAGGTCATGCCAAATGTTTCAATGCTTGGCAATGATCATAGGTGTAGGCAATGGCAGGCACTGTGTATGAGGGATAATGCTCACCATCATTATGGAGGTAAACATATCGCTGCAGTGCAGCTAAAGTCTTCCATTGTTAAAGGGGTTGTCCCGCGAAACAAAGTGGGGTTATACACTTCTGTATGGCCATATTAATGCACTTTGTAATGTACATCGTGCATTAATTATGAGCCATACAGAAGTTATTCACTTACCTGTTCCGTTGCTGGCGTCCTCGTCTCCATGGTGCCGTCTAATTTTCAGCGTCTAATCGCCGGATTAGACGCGCTTGCGTAGTCCGGTCTTCTTTTCTGAATGGGGCCACTCGTGCCGGAGAGCGGCTCCTCGTAGCTCCGCCCCATCACGTGCCGATTCCAGCCAATCAGGAGGCTGGAATCGGCAATGGACCGCACAGAAGACCTGCGGTCCACCGAGGGAGAAGATCCCGGCGGCCATCTTCACCAGGTAAGTAAGAAGTCACCAGAGCGGGGGATTCAGGTAAGCACTATCCGGTTTTCTTTTTTAACCCCTGCATCGGGTTTGTCTCGCGCCGAACGGGGGGGGGCTATTGAAAAAAAAAAAAACCTGTTTCGGCGCGGGACAACCCCTTTAAGGCTAGGTTCCCACACAGCGTATTCCCAGCAGGAATCTCGCTGTTTGGCCGCAGCAAAAAAAACGCGAGATTTCCGCCGGGAAAGCGCTACTTTCAAATCTGTGGCACTCAGCCGCGGGTTTTGTAGCGGCTTGTCCGCACGCTTTTCCATTGCGTACGGCGTTCCCATAGAGGAGAGTGTGGCCGCAACGGAAAAAAAAAAAAGAATGAACATCCTGCGGCCGGTGAATCCGCGGTGCCGCGCCGGCTTTGCCGTGACAGATTCGCTGTCCCCTGTGAACGAGATTTCTGAGAAATCTCATCCACATGGCAGGCCAAAACCGGGATTAGTGGCCGCAGGCGAATCCGTCGCGGTGAAATCTTCCACAGCAAATTCGCCCTGTGTACACCCAGCCTAAGAGTTGCCAATTATGCACTAATACTCATGTTTGCAACAATTGCCTCAGTCTCTTAACTCCTTTAACCACAGGCATTGAATAGCACTCTCTTCACATTTTACAAATTTATATATTCGCGTTCAGATATAGCAAAATGCTGGAATCATTCTATATACTGCCTTCATAACACCAACATGCAGCACCCACTTTAGGGATTATGCTCCCTAAATCCATCCTGCACAGATCCAATACTAATCCTGCATTAAAAAGAATGTTGCCATATGGGCATTTATGTTCTTCAGCTGGCAAATAATGTAGCCCTGTGTTGGCAACTTGAAGAGGCCATATGGTGTCCAAATAATAGTGCCATATAGCCACTTGATAATACTGTCCTTTTTAGTCCAGATAATATTTCCATACAACCACCACATAATTGTGCTACACAACTTTTGTCTTTTTAAATTATAGTTTGATCCCTTTTTTAGTCCATGACAAAGCATTTTTGAGGATTTCCAGATTACATTATTGGTGACCTACCAGTAACTGATTTTATAGGGGTCTGCTGATGAGAAGTTATTACAGAAATCAGTAATGCTCCGTTCGGAGAGGTTTAGTATTGCAATAGGAGAGAGATCCCACCAATCTGCTATTGATGACCTCTCCTAAAGGCCCATTTACATGGAGCGATGATCGCTTAAAAGCGATCGTTGTGTCTAAACGCATGGCCATCACGCACTTTTCGTGCACTGCTAGTTGATCGAGCCAGCCTAAAAATCATCGTGGTCTTATCAGGACTGCACACTGAGTTCTCCGTGGGTAGTGCTGAAAGTATGGTTTCAGCTATTTAACCCGCTGGAGAACAAAAGGAGCTGAAAGCAAATAAGAACCCTCCAGCTATTTACTGCATTTAGCTAAAGACTTCATTTGTACGCTAATAACCTACTAAGTAGCTCAGTAGCTACTTAAAGGGGTTGTCCCGCGAAAGCAAGTGGGGTTATATACTTCTGTATGGCCATATTAATGCACTTTGTAATGTACATCGTGCATTAATTATGAGCCATACAGAAGTTATACACTTACCTGCTCCGTTGCTGGCGTCCCCGTCTCCATGGTGCCGTCTAATTTCAGCGTCTAATTGCCTGATTAGACGCGCTTGCGCAGTCCGGTCTTCTCCCTGGTGAATGGGGCTGCTTGTGCCGGAGAGCTGGTCCTCGTAGCTCCGCCCCGTCACGTGTGCCGATTCCAGCCAATCAGGAGGCTGGAATCGGCAATGAACCGCACAGAGCCCACGGTGCACCATGGGAGAAGACCCGCGGTGCATCGTGGGTGAAGATTCCGGCGGCCATCTTGCTAAGGTAAGGAAGAAGTCGCCGCAGCGCGGGGATTCGGGTAAGTACTAAACGTTTTTTTTTTTAACACATGCATTGGGTTTGTCTCACGCCGAACGGGGGGCCTATTGAAAAAAAAAACCCCCGTTTCGGCGCGGGACAACCCCTTTAATAGTTTATGCAAAATGATCCCTCAAAGCTGTCGTTTGAACCATTTTTGAGTGATCATCGCTCTTTGTAAATGGGCCTTAAAGGGGTTGTCTCGCGGCGAAAGCGTTTTTTTTTAAAAATGGACCCCTGCATTATGCCCTGTGAAAAAGAAAGCATGTGTTAGTTTTTAACAAGCACATTGCACTTACCTGCATCAGCGTTCTGCAGCTTCTTCTTTTCTTCTTTTAAAGATGGCGCCGCTGGTCTTCTCCCACGGTGCACTGTGGGTCTTCCCATGGTGCACCGTGGAGTTTCTTCTTCTGTCTTCCGTGTTCCACTGCCGATACAGCCACCTCATTGGCTGATCGGCACCACGTGACGGGGCGGAGCTATGATGACAACGCGCAGACCAGCTCTGCGGTGCGCGCGGCCCCATTCACCAGGCAGAAGACCGCACAGCGCAAGCGCGTCTAAAAAAGCAAGAAACCAGCGAAATTAGACGGATCCATGGCGACGGGGACGCTAGCAACGGAGCAGGTAAGTGAATAACTTCTGTATGGCTCATATTTAATGCACGATGTATATTACAAAGTGCATTAGTATGGCCATACAGAAGTACTTAACCCCACTTGCTGCCGCGAGACCACCCCTTTAAGTTTTGTTCTTCTATACATTTGTCTTATATATCTGTTTTCCCATTCCTCTTTTTTAGCCTGATATATTTAAATTGTATTTTTTGCCCTTATTTATATAAATTGAAAACTCTTTTTAGGAGTGTGTTTTCTGTTTAAATGTATCTTTGTCTTCCACTTCTCTTTTTTATTAAGGCTTAAGAAATTCATCCAACTATATTTACATATGCAAATATGTTTTATAATGTTTTTGTTTATTAGCTTGTCTGTTTTCTTATGTTTTTATTTTCATGTACCTATTGATGATTTTTATTGTATAAGATCAGTTGCTTTTACAGTTTGAGTTTCATAGCTTGGATACTATCAGTGATCACATGACCGGATAACGCCACTCGCTGCATCTAGTGTAGCTGTTTTGTAACTGGCCTGAGGAAGTTGGCATTCTGGTACTGGAGCATGTTGCCTGACAATATCCTGTGAATTCTATGTGCTGTTCCTGCATCCAGTTTACAATACACCCGGTTCTTGGCTGTTTCTTCTACATATTCATTATTTAATAGAGGCCGTTCTGTGGAGGGAAGTCCGTTTTGGTGTTGTGCCATATTTCAATGCATCCAAGTACCAGTATTCCTAAGTACCACAATTTTCTCTCATCTTTGTCTTGCCCTGCTCCACTATGGAGTGCTTTCTTTGTTTTAATTATAGCTTGTACAGTATATGGAATTTTTCACCAGTTTTCCCCTTTGCAGGTTACATCTGTAATTCTTAGTCTTCCTTGAACTGGTGAGTAGAGACAAACTGCTATGATGTATTCTATGCACTGCACTCATAGGATCTCGTATCTGTCTTTCTGTAATACTCCGTCATAAGTGTCAGCATCGTAGAGGAGAATAGACAGCAGTACCGAGCAGTGTGGATGTGATTTTGGTGTTTCTGCTATTATAGTTCATAGGCATTCAAATAAATGGAGCTGAACTGCAATATCAAACCCAATTCATGGACAGATGTGGTGCTGTTTCTGCAAACACAGCACACGACCTTTTTAAAGTCTTGGACAAAGCCTTTTAATTCTATTTCAGTCCAGTGCAGATACTTACGTTGTCCATATGGAATCTATAACCCCACCGATATCAGCAACATGTCTACAGTTTTCAGCCTTAATTCAGTTTACCATGCAGCCCATAAACTGGATAACTAGAGGTTTTGTATTTAATGTGAATCATTCATGAGTCATTTGAAAAGTATGCGTATTATATTTAAGCAAGTAAAGGGCAGCAGAAAATGCACTTTTTTCACTGAAATGTAACATCTCTTTGAGTACAGTATATACAATAGTGTTCCTGAGAAATGTGAGATACTGAAAGGAAAGCAGCAGATAGAACCATGAACTTTGATAGATTTTCTGAAAATGGTAAGTGAAGCTTCATATAGAACATCCACAGGTGTATGATACAATACTATCTAAATCTGAGGTTCTGCGCTGTGTTTGGCCTGGTTCCCACTTACACATGTATACTTCATGCAGTGGCAAGTTGTAATTTAAAAAAAAAAAAAAAAAAGGTCAATTGTAAAAGTACGGGGACAGTAGAGGAAGCGAGACGCTGTTCTGGTCAGATACAGTATGAGTATAATGTATATATTTTTTCTTATAGAGCACTTAATGGCACTGTTACTATTCAAGGGGGCAGTATTACTTTAAAAGGTGACAATTTTGGGGGCATTATTACTCTGTGGCACTCAATGGCATTATTACTATTAAAGGAAGTATTATTACTAATAAAGGAGGCAATACTACTTTAAGCCGGGCTCACACAGACAGACCAGATTCTGCATGCGGAAGGCCCACAGTGAGCCCGGCTGGTGACTCTGCGCACCTGTGGTTGCTGTATTGCAGTTACAATGCAATGTTAATTGCGTATGGGCTGCAGATCGGACGGCCATCATTGACTTCAATGGAGACTGTCCACACGGACTCCACAGCAAAATACAGCATGCTGCGATTTTTCCTCCGATCATGGAATACGCAATTTGTATCGGCGATTGTGAGTAAAAAAGCAAATGTACATGCCTTTAAATGGCTGCGTTTTGCTGCGGATCCTCTGTGCCGACGCTAATCACAGATTCCGCAATTGGAATTCACCCGTGTGAACCTGGCCTTATAAAGGGACATTATTACTTTTTCAAGGAGGCATTTTGTATTTTATAAGGGGTATTATTACTATATAAGGGCTCAGTCACATGGCGTTTGTAACAGGCGTTTTTCTGCATGTCAAAAACCGACTGTGGTAAAAATTAGAGGACACCGGTTCGCAGAATGCATGTAACTGCGTTGTGCAGCAAGCCGGTGTTCTGTGTATGTGAATACCTCTGTATGCTGTCGCATCCAGGGGTTTCACCTTTCATTCAATGGGGCCGACTCGATTGAGAACATATAGTGATGATCGCGATCCTCTGCCACAGCTGTCACAGCTGTGGCAGAGGAGAACGATGTTCTCCCATTGAATTCAATGGAGCCGGCAATACAGTCGACTCCAGTGAAAGCTATAGGCTGCCGGCAAGTGCTGCAGTGATTTTAGGAAAATCAATCCAAAAATGTGTAAAAAAATGTAAAAAAATGTATACTCACCTCTCTGTAACTGCCAGGGCTCAGATGTGTCCAGTCGGCTCTTCTGCACTGCTCTGAGGATTTTTCAGCAGATGGGGATTTAAAATCCCCGCCTGCTGAAACGGCTGCTCTGATTGGCTGAACACTTTCACCAGTCAGAGGCAGCTCTTAGCTATTGAATGACAGCTGAGAACTGCCTCTGATTGGTTCCTGCGCTCAGCCAATCAGAAGCAGCACTCACCCATTCATGAATTGGATACAACTCCAGCCTGCACCCCTCATAGTTATACACCTGAGATTGACTGGAATAATGAAGGATAGTTGCTTTTACAGTACCTTCATCAGATTGGTGTACACTTCTCAGAGTTCACATGACAGGTGAAGGTTCTCTATGACCTCTGAATCAGCAAGGAATATTGGGAGATTTCAGTCCCGAAGCATATAAAATTATTAATACAGCCTGTAACTCAAGATCAGTACATAAGTTATGTACAGTAATTGTTTCGCTCATTAAATCCACTTTCTATGAAGATTAATTTCATATATAAATCCTAAAAGGATATTCAGAAGTTGGGATACTCTAAGGCATTCAGCAGGTGTCAAGTGCTTTTAGTTGGTGATTAACAATTCATTTGTTACTCAAGGGCTTTCCTTTATGTTCAGTTGTTATTGTTCTTTATGTATTGGAGTTCACTCATTTTCAATTACACACCAGCTTCAATTTATTTATATGCCCATAGCTGAAAACTGGATGGTGATCAAATATCTTATTTCTTGTTGACCTTTTAATAAGTGCGAAGCCAAATCCATTTTTGCTCGAAAGGTCATAGACTAGTATTATTTTGCTGCTGGTTTGGCCTATGTCTAGTATTAAGATCCCATTGTTTTGTGGGAAAATGGCATTATTATTAATGCATTATTAAAACTTAGTCCTAATGACTGTTGCTTGTCTGTTCTCCTTTATTATATTACAGGACTCTGGTGTATTCATGTTTTAAGGTATGTCTGCTGTTCAGCTTTTATTGTAAGCGCCTTTGAGTTGTGCTTCAGGATAATTTGAAGATAATTGGGGGAGATGCCATCCTTTTCTCTCCCCCCAAGTAGTTGGTTTCTCCATTCCAAGGGCGTACGTACAATAGAGGCAGACTATGCAGCTGCTATGGGATGCATAGAGAGAGAGGGCTCAACAATGTTTGGTCGCACCCACTTTTCTACTGGGTAGCTGGCATCGTGAAGGACTCCCCTCTCCTGAGGAACTGAATTGCTTGAAAACAAATGGGTTGCGAAATGTTTTAAGGGTCATGGAAAGGAAGCAGAAGGGGATGCAGACCATGAGATGCTTCTATCCTTGTTAACGAATTCCATCTATGGGCCCTCTATTTTCTATATACACCATTGATTCATTTTATATTTATTATGCTCTTCAACTCATCAGCATTGCTTCTTACAAAATACTTTTTCACCCTAGGTGCCCTGTTCCCCCGGAAATAAGACCTATCCCAAAAATAAGCCCTAGCCTAATTTTTGGGGAGGCTTGAAATGTAAGCTCTACCCCTAAAATAAGCCCTAGTTACACTACATAAAAAATGAATACATTAATTAGCAGGCTTCATCCAGGCCCCTCCCGCTGCTTTCTAGAGGTTCGGCGCAGTTCCTTCAGTCCTCATAAATCCCACTCCCAAGAAGCGATGGCTGAAATTGGTTCTTTGATCGCTTCTTAGCCAATCAATGCAACACTGGATGAACCAATGCAATGGCTATATTTCGCTGGGGCTCACCTAATTCATGAATCCCACCTCTACAACACGATGGCTGTTGATTGGTTCTTCCACTGCTGCTTAGCCGATCAATACAGGATGGGATAAAACAATCACAGTCATTGCATTGGTTTCATCCAGCACTGCACTGATTTACTGTCAAAGAATCTATTACAGCAATCTCTTCTGGGAGGTGGAATTTATGAATCCTGTAACTAGGAAGTGATGTATGAGCGGCCGAGGACTGCGGGAAGCACGTCGGAGCTGTGGAGAGCAGCGGGAGGGACCTGGACCGAGCCTGATAAGTATAATAAGACCTAGTGCCTCTTTGGGGCAAAAATTAATGACAGGGCTTTATTTTTGGGGAAACACAGTATCTCTTCTTAGTAAATTATCATGATATGTGTTACCATGCGGCGGTTGCTGATCCTCCCGAGGCGGCGGTGGGTGGGGTCCAGCGGTCAGGGCCCATAGCCCCAGCTTGTTGCCTGGCTGCCGGGGGCGCGGGTGCCTGGCCGACGTGGTGCTGGTGACACACAGTACCGTGCGCGCGTACCTGTGAGTCCAGCTGCCGTGCATGAGCTCCCTTTTATTATGTTCTGTTGGGAGTTAGCTGTCTCCCTCTCTCCGCCCCTCGGCGGAGGCTTTTGTTTAAAGGTCGGGCAAAGACTTGCAATCACTGCCAGTTATTGGTTTCCCTCAGTGTGCTAGCTAGTCTGCCTCTGTTGGTCTCCTGCCTCTGTCATCTTGTCTGCCATCCTTTGCTATTTTCTGCCAGGTTTTTCCAACTGCCTCAGTCTGCTTAGTATTGTACGTGTTGGTTATTTACATCAGCCTTTTCTGTCGGTATTCTACCCTTTCCATCCACGTACGCCAGCGTCCCTTTTCGGTCCCTAGCGAGAGTAGGGACCGCCGCCCAGTTGCCCGCCTGGGGTTAGCTAGGAGTGGAGGCAAGCAGGCAGGGACAGGGGTTGTGGGTGAGAACTAGGGCACCCGGGCTGGCGTATCAAGGGTAGTATACCGTAAGAATATGTGCTCCATTGTCATTGCATGGTAATATATAAAACCTCATTATGCAGTTATCACTAATAGTAAATGTAATACATATGCAATTACTACAGCAGAGTTAGGCTTTAGAGGGAACTTTTCACTAGATCTTAGGAGAATAAACCAACACCATTATGGCATTTTACTAGTTAATACCTTTCTAAACATACCTGTATTAAAAAATGTGTTCCAGTATTATGAATACAAAATACATGATAAAACTGCACACACTTTATGTAAATTGCTCACCAAAAGTCATATTTCCAGAAATCATTTTCTGTGAACACAGTTCAGTGTACCATCCACAAGTTAAAGAAACATCAGCATCTTCTCTGGGCCAAAGCTCATTTAAAATGGACTGAGGCAAAATGGAAAACTGGTCTGTGGTCAGATGAAATAAAAATTCCAAATTCTTTTTGGAAACCACGGACACCGTGTCCTGCAGACTCAAGAGAATAGCTACCATTCAGCTTGTTATCAGCGCACCGTTCAAAAGCCTGCAACTCTGATGTTATGGGAGTGCATTAGTGCCTATGGCATGGGCTTACATATCTTGAAGGACAGTATCAATGCTGAGCAGTATATAGAGGTTTTAGAACAACATATGCCCCATCCAGACAATGCTTCTTTCAGGGAAGGCCTTGTATATTTTAGCAAGACAATGCTAAACCACATACTGCATCCATTACAACAGCATGGCTTTACAAAACAAGAGTCCAGTTGCTGAACAGGCCTGCTTGCAATAAAGACCTTCCGCCAATTGAAAACAAACTTTATTACCATTTATTCCCTTATTTATTCAGACCCACTAAGGACATTATTCCCTGAGATTCTAAAGCTATAAAGCAATCTATTGGGTTGTGCTGAAGACTCATCCTAATAGTCATGTCTGGAGCTGCAGCCTGCCTACTTGTGTTTGCCCCACTTACTGCCAGTTTTGGCCCACCTACAACATGGGGCCATTTTTTATAATTTTTCCTACAACCACATTGAATTCCCAATCCACCCCTGGCAGAGGCACTGAAGAGTCATGCAGTTCTGTCTGGAATCATGCCAATTATTCCTAGATTGTTGTTTCAAATGCTGAAATATTTTATTTGAAGCCAGCTCATGTGGTATCTGGTGCATGTGCTGTGAAGTGAGGGGTTCTGCTGCCCTTTCATCTGTACGTTTTTGATTCTAGTAGATCCTCATGCATAGATATGGCAGAAAGAAGAATGGTAGGCATCACCCAACAACAATATGGAGCTCACCTTATAGCATATTGAATAGTCATAGCTACACACAACTACAAGAGATGTGCAAAAGAACAGAAAAACTCACAAAAATGTTACAAAAATATAATAAAACTCATTAGAAATATTTAAAAACTAACCAATAGATGGTAGCTTCCTGGTGGCTTATTGAAGGATAAAAAGCAAAGGGCTGTTCTTAGTGTCACGGAAACAGTTGGAAATGTAACTATTGTCCACAGCTTTTACTCTTGGCATTTCTAAATGATCACCTCCTGTTGGAAGATCCATGGATGTCATCTATCAAGCGGCTTCTACAAACCTATCTATGTGTTCAGGCAGGGGTGGATTGGGAAATCAAAGTGACCCTGGAAAAAATTTTAAAAAGTGGCTCCATGTTAATGGTGGCCCAACCAGCTGAAAGTGGGGTGAATACAAGAGGCAGCAAATCACTTGTCGCAGCCACAAAGGTGGCAGGATGGGAGAAGTCTTTGCGGTGTGCATAGCTTGCTGGAGCAAGTTTACTATGAAGCACAGAACAAGGTAGATCTGGAGGTGCACATTAAGGCGCTGCCTGTTTCTAACCTGTAAAGCCTCCATGATGAAATGTACATCATAAATGGGCTTGTATATAGCTGCAATGACAGACATTTATGTCATGTGTCCTGCAAAGCATGATCCCTGTGCTGTAATGGCCAAGATCAGAAAGACTCCAATCCCTGTCATTTAACTCCCTAGATGCCACGGTCACTAGCGACCATGGTATCTAGGTGATTAGACAGGGGAAGGGAGCTCCCTCTGTCCCCATTTACCCCCCCAAATGCAATTACAGTATGCAGATGGGTAATCATGACAGCCTGAGGTCTAGGAAAGACCCCCAAGCATGCCACAGCTGTATGCCTATAAGGCCACTTTAACACGGCTGAGAAAACTTTGCGAGATTTGGGGATTGCGAGATGCACAAATCTCGCACGAATATGAACCCTATTCTTTTGAAAGGGGTAATATACAAAGAATTGCGGCATGTCTTCGGAACGCCTTGTCCATTGTTTTCAATGGGGTGAGAAAAAACATTGCATGGCGTGCGAGGTGCAGACAAATATGATGAGAGGTTTCCCATTGAAAACAATGGGAAACACTTGCCGATCCTCCCAGAGGATCACTACTTCCCTGAAGTGCCGAGAGGCATTTTTGACACAAAAACCTCTCGCATCCGTGGGGACATCACACATTCCCAAGCGGGATATCTGGCAGGATTTCATGTCCCCACATCTTGCTCGCCCATGTGAAATCAGCCTTAGGGTGACTACCCACTACAGTTTTTTTTTCACTGTGAAATTTTGCGCGATCACGATTTTAACATTACAAGTCCCGTAGACCCCTGCAGAAAAAAAAACTGCGGTGAATTTCGTAGTGAAAAAAACTGTAGTGGGTAGTCACCCTTAGGCCTCATTCTTTACGCAGATTTTAGACCGGCCACATCGCGGCCGAAAATCGCATTGATGAAGAATAGCTGCGATTGAGTCCCGAGATTAACTAGCATTTTCTCATCTATTCAAATGGGCTTATCGCGTGAAAAATACGCTGCCGTCGGTCGGCAGAAATCCTCGGAATGACTTCTAATGCTTAAATAGAGCCAGCTGTCTTCGTTTCCGAGTGCCAGACTCAGGTAAACTCCCTCCCCCTCTCTTTTTTTCAGCTCCCATGGGAGTCTATGGGAACTTCCAGCAATTTTCGTCAAAGGATAGGTCAAGATTTTCAGCCAACGTTTATCAAGGCTAAATAGCTGTGTATGTGAATGAGGCCTCAGGCTGATCCACAAATTTCGTCCCCTCCTCCAGCCCCAAGACCTGACCGGCTCATCAGGTAAACGGAGAAACTGGTGCAGCCGTCTTTGTTTGTCCAGACCTGGAGGGTCACTTTAAGTCTACAGTGGTCCAAGGATCCTGTATATATCCAGAGCGAATACTGAACATTAAAATTTTAATTTGGGTCTTGAAATGGTTCAGATTGAAGCACTAGGAAGATTGGAAATATGTATTGACGCAAATGAGGATAGACTATCAATACTTTACAACCAGAAAATCCTTTAAGGGTGTGTTTACACATTGCGGAAATGCTGCAGATCTGTTTTGGAATTTCTGCAGTGGATTCACAGCAAAACGGAAGGTTAGAGTTACAGTACAGTTACAGCGAAAAATCTGCAGCATTTTTTTTCCTTCTGCATGTGAACAGGATTTGCTTTAATCACATTCCTTTTAATAGCCAATGTTTCCGCTGGCTTTTTTTTGTAGCATTTTAACAGAATGTGAACGCACCCTTAGGGCTCAGTCAGACAAGCGTTTTTTTTTTCACGCATGTATAGGTGCGTGAAAAACAAACAGACCAGATATATAAAAAACACGTGACCGAAGCTGCATACACGTTTTTTATTCACACTTGTGCAGTCAGATGATCCTAAAATTAGCACATATAGTGCCGCCCCATTGAAAGCAATGGGAAAGGATCACTATCCCCTGCTACGGCTATGACAGCTGCAGCAGGGGGTTCCTTGGAGGTGAAACCCCTGGATGCTATCACATCCAGGGGTTTCACCTTGTCATCAATGGGGCCAGTGGCAGCAGCGCCGGTCCCATTGAAAACATTGGGAGAAAGTCACGCTCCCCTGGCACAGCTGTTTCAGAGGAGCGTGATGCTTCCCCATTGCTTTCAATGGGGGTGACGCTGCTGCTGCCCCATTGAAGGCAATGGGATGAAGGCAACCCCCGCAGGGATTTTCGGGAAGAGGCTGTGATTTTTGAATCCCCGGCCAGAAGCACATGCAGAAGAAGAGTGCCAGGGACCCGGGTAGAAGACGCACTGGAGCTCACAGTGCTTCTAGGTGATGTATTAATATTTTTTATTTTTTTCCTGCAGCTACGGCTAATTTAAGGGCTCTGACAGTAGGATTTCCTACTTCCAAAACTGCATCGATTTGCATGAAAACTGTTTTTTTGTGCGACTCAAAAAAATGTGTCCTGGAGCGAATTTTAAATGCATGTAAAAAATGGGCATGTGACCGCTTTCATTGGATAGCATTGGTTAATAGATCCATTTTAAGAACGCGCCTATACATGTGTTTAAAATTCACTCGTCTGACTGAGCCCTTCAAGTTAAGGCTACCTGTCCACGGCTGCAACAGAATATCCCTAGTGATATTCCGTCGAGGGGAGGAGGTGGGAGCACTAAAAGGTCTCTCGCAATGACACCTCGCCCGTGGCCGGCCAGCCTTAAACCTATATTCTAAAATTGTATGTGACACCTTCTTACACGCAGATTATTTTTCATTCGTAACACATGGCTGTATAGATGAAAATCTATCATCTGTAGATCCCATGTGGCTCTCTGAAATGGGGTTCTCTAGGACTTTGGGTGTTTTTTCTATTGATGACCTATCGTTAGAATGATTAGCATAGTTCTGCTGCTCGGGATTCCCACCAATCTGCTGATTCCCAATGCCACTATAGGATGGACTGCTCAGACTGCACTGTCCATAGTGCAGTAGTAATGATTGATATTGCAGACCCAGCTCTCACTGAATTCAAAGGCAGCTGTGCCTGCAGTACCAAAATGGGCCACTGCAATGTTGTCAGCACTATCTGCTTCCAAAATCAACCTGTCCAAGACTAGCCTTAAATTGCTCTTTGGGTCTGCTGCCCATTTTAGATTTCCGTTGTTTCTCTTCTTTCCGTTCTGGCTATTAAGCCCCTCACCTCATACGCGGGACATAATTCCTCATTCAGAGTATATTATGTGACTATTCCCAGATGGCATCCTTCTGCTATAATACATACATTGATTTCCTTGCTCATCCTTCATAATGAATTACATTTTCATGGCTCTCTATCTGGCTGTAAAATCAATGATGATACATTAGACGGAATGCCACTTAATAAACAACCTCCTACTGCAACTGCTGCAGCTAAATATGTATGCGAAATATTTACTATTATTACACCACCCACCACCATTATTCTCTGCCTGTGGCCAGTTTTCGGTTGATCATAAGTGAAACTCTTAATTTTCTGGAAAATGAACCTTCTAGAACAGTGATGGCGAACCTTTTAGAGACCAAGTGCCTAATCTGCAACCAAAAACCCACTTATTTATCGCAAAGCGCCAACATGTCAGGGGGCGGGGCTTATCACGATATATGATTTTACTTCCGTCATTATAAAAAGCAAGGGAGTGTTTCAAAATAGACAGGGTGCAGATTTTGACTGCTTTTTGGATGCGGAAATGCTGCAGAATTTGCTACAGGAATTTCCGCTGAGGACATTCTGCAGCATTTCTGCCACGTGTAAACATACCCCAGCAGTAATAGTGACATCCCACAGCGGCCCCCAGGTAGAAACGGGGATCCCCTCACAGCGGCCCCCAGGTAGAAACGGGGATCCCCTCACAGCGGCCCCCAGGTAGAAACGGGGATCCCCTCACAGCGGCCCCCAGGTAGAAACGGGGATCCCCTCACAGCGGCCCCCAGGTAGAAACGGGGATCCCCTCACAGCGGCCCCCAGGTAGAAACGGGGAACCCCTCACAGCGGCCCCACAGGTAGTACCAGTGATCCCTTCACAGCGGCCCCCCACTAGTAATAGTGACACCCCACAGCGGCCCCCCACTAGTAATAGTGACACCCCACAGCGGCCCCCCACTAGTAATAGTGACACCCCACAGCGGCCCCCCACTAGTAATAGTGACACCCCACAGCGGCCCCCCACTAGTAATAGTGACACCCCACAGCGGCCCCCCACTAGTAATAGTGACACCCCACAGCGGCCCCCCACTAGTAATAGTGACACCCCACAGCGGCCCCCCACTAGTAATAGTGACACCCCACAGCGGCCCCCCACTAGTAATAGTGACACCCCACAGCGGCCCCCCACTAGTAATAGTGACACCCCACAGCGGCCCCCCACTAGTAATAGTGACACCCCACAGCGGCCCCCCACTAGTAATAGTGACACCCCACAGCGGCCCCCCACTAGTAATAGTGACACCCCACAGCGGCCCCCCACTAGTAATAGTGACATCCCACAGCGGCCCCCCACTAGTAATAGTGACACCCCACAGCGGCCCCCCACTAGTAATAGTGACACCCCACAGCGGCCCCCCAGTAGTAATAGTGACACCCCACAGCGGCCCCCAGTAGTAATAGTGACACCCCACAGCGGCCCCCAGTAGTAATAGTGACACCCCACAGCGGCCCCCAGTAGTAATAGTGACACCCCACAGCGGCCCCCAGTAGTAATAGTGACACCCCACAGCGGCCCCCAGTAGTAATAGTGACACCCCACAGCGGCCCCCAGTAGTAATAGTGACATCCCACAGCGGCCCCCAGTAGTAATAGTGACATCCCACAGCGGCCCCCAGTAGTAATAGTGACATCCCACAGCGGCTCCCAGTAGTAATAGTGAACTCCCACAGTGGCCCCAAGTAGTAGTAAAAAGGTACAGGAATTAGTACAAGTATTTTCTGTTGACAGTAACTCTGTTGAAGTTAATGCTAATTGGAATTCTTAAAAGTGTGAACTGTTGTTAATCTTCTAAGCATTGAGTAAACTGTGTACCTTTGGCTTACTTTATCAAATCTGGTGTGGACTCTGCATTGCATCATGACCAGAACGCTTCACTATAAAAGGTACTGGCGTCACAAGAACATTCAAAATACCGCATTCATCGCCATTGTTAATACTTTTGCCACTGTGCGCAGCTGGGCCAGTCCACATTTGATGTTCCAAGAAGGGACAGTAGAGCCACCGTTGACAACCATCTTATTTCCCCGCTGTCTCCCCCACTAAGGTCTGCACTCGGCAGCCACACCCTGTCCCGTCCCCTCCCCTTTTTGGCAGCCAGCAAGGGGTAGAGAGAGTGAAGGAACGGGTAGGGAGTTTAGCAGAGCTGAACTCTCTTCCCCACGGCCGACTTGGTCGTGGCTGCCTCTCATTCATGCAATTTTCAGCCAAAATTTAGGTAGACGAAAAGTGCAGCGCCTGTGTGAAAGAGCCCTTAGAAGAAATTGGACCAATCCAATAAAATGCATATACGGTAGGAGAGAATAATTGTGAAGAACCTACAATTTCATACCTGCAGAATAAAAAGGGCTTGATTAAAATCTGGAATAGAAACTAGAAGGGTGACAGAGTAAATGAATAACTATACATTCTCTGTAAAGTCATCATCATCACAAGTTCTAGGATTTATTCTGCAGAACATATGCAATCTTTTCAGCTAAAAATATACAAGTTCTCATCTTAGTAAGAGAGCCTAAACTGCAAAGAATGCAACCTGTTATGTCCTTAATTACCGCGCAAAAAAGCCCAGATGAAGTCTTTTGAAGGTAGTGCAGCAAATCCTTGGCATGCCTGCCATCTTGTGGCAGCTTTGTTAAATACACATACAGTTAATGTACTGTTCTTGTTAACCCACTAAAAAGTATAGCACAAAAACAGACGTGCTCTTAGGTGTTTCTTTTTCCCCTGAAAGGGTATACTGCTTTCCTGAAGATACGCTCTGAAGCACAAGAGTGGCTGAAGTTTCTATTCTTACTCGGTTATTGCACACTCTAGTAGATTTACAACTCTAATGGCTGTAGGCACAGAAAGAATGGTGGGCTAGATGTAGGCCTCCAATAAGGCCATAAAACCCAAACCACACTCAGTGAGAGTCCCCTTTTTAGCACACCAGAGGGTGCTATTACACTTGCACTAGGAGCTGCCATTAGCACCTGTGATTTTACCAATAATTGCTGGGGTTGCACTTGCAAATTCAGCCCAGCACTCATCTTGAAATCATGCGTGCTAGCAGCAGCTGCTAAGGTGCATGTAATAGCATTTTTGAAAGGGGAATTTAATAGCTGAGATGGTAGATGGCTGCTTTAATTACCGGCAACTACAAAAATATCTGAGTACTTTAGTGCTACTCTGTTTGTGTAGCTTCCATTGAAGTAAATGAGAGCTACGGAAAAAGCGCAGCACACTGCGCTACACTGTTTCCATTAGTCGGGGAGGTACACTGCGCTACACTGTTTCCATAACTCATTCACTTCAATAGGAGCTACACAAACAGTGCATGGATTGGCCGCTTCCAATGGTGGTTAGAAACGGAGGTGTGGGATTTACCATCTAAGGCCGCGAGAAGCCCAGATGAGAAAATCCCTTTAAAGGGGTTTAATGGGTGCAAAATGGATTATGAAAATGCTAAAATCTTGGAGGTACAGCCAAGTAGCAGCAACCTGCACCTTTCATCCACCGCTGAGGACCGCCTGCTTCGTAGCGTGCAGCCGCCGATCTGCCGCTGTATTTGCATCCATTACTTCTGCAGTGAACACAACAACAAACTTGTTACCTACAATTCCAGCATGCATACGACTCGTCCACTGGTCAGCGCTGTAGCTCCGCCCACAGTTCACCAATCCTGTAACTTAGGGCTCATTCACACGACTGTATCTGAACTGATTATTATGCGTGTGATGTATATGCGTTTAATACGTGGCACTTCGCAGCAATTCAATTACATTAATTTTCGCGTGTCCCATTCACACTAGTGTTTTTCATTGAGTATAATACGCTCGTAAAGAAGAATGCAGCATGTTGCATTGTACCGCGTGTTAGGCACGTACAGCCCTTCTGTTCTTTCCGGGTGTGTATAAAACGCTGTACATATGCAATACATTGCGAATGTGTGGCGTTTAACAAGCAACGCTGCTATGAGACAAAATGGAGAATTAACAAACTTTAAAAAAAGAAACTAGATATGCTGTCATGTGCGGCGCACAATTACTGCCATACGCAATGATAGCTGGCTCACCTGTGTGAATGAGCCCTAACCAACACCAACCTCCCTCTCAATGAGAGTGCAGAGAAGGCTGCTGGGGCAGACAGACCAAACCTTCCGGCACTCTGAACTGCAGATGAGCAGTACAGCACAGTGCTTCCTCCTGTTCTCCCAGCATGCACTGCTCACAGGAAGTTGGAGGTTATGGACAGGGGAGGAAGTAGGAAATGTGGACAAGATGTCAGAAGAAGTGGAGATGTTTCCAGGGGTGACATAGACAGTGAAGCTAGAGCAGGTACGGTGACCCTATTACAGAATGACCTATTGTGCTGATATATATTATATTTTAAAATGTTAGTGTGCGGCCCCAATATCCCTTTAACTGGCAATACTAGTTAATGGTAACTTCTTACTAGAGGTTAGAGCATGGGCAACGATACCAAAAGTATTTGATGAAAAATCCCACCCCGTGTGAAGCCATTTATCTGTGTACAGGTATACTTACATGGGTTTTGAAAAATTTGTAACAAAACATAACATTTTATTGCAATTTAGCATCAATAAAAAGCGATTTGGCCGCACAACATATGTCCTTCACCTCGTTAGCTTCTCTTGGTAGGAAAGATGACGACCCCAGCCCTATGCCATGTGCGGGCTGGCGGGGGCATGACACAAGCGTTCTAGTCCTGGTCTGTTAGAAAGCAGTTTTGCCTGGGTTGCACCTTAAACTGGAACTCATCCAGCCCCATGATACCTCCCCCAATAACCGCGCGGGCCACAGAGCGCCATTTCCTTGATGGTGCCACATAGAAAGGGATTATGTTGTACCTGTGAACGGTGGCAAGACTGTTCACATGTAGGACCCCTACGGGTCTTGCATCCCTGCTGTACTAAGACAGGGAGTTTAATGATGGCATTTTAGCAAACCAAAGTATCACAATGAATAGTAAGGACTGGACTATTAGGCTTGGCTCACATGGGTGGATTTGTATTGATCGTCTGCGATCGCTGCCTGCACGGATGATCTGCGGTAAAACGTGGGCAATGACACTTATGCATTTTCAGTTTTTCGTTCACTCTCACGCATATAAATTGCGTATTGCACGAGCAGAAGAAAAATCGCAGCATGCTTTATTTTTGGCGTGGAATCCGCACGGGCAACCTCCATTGCTGTCAATTGAGGCGTCCGACCTGCATCCGATACGCAGTTAACATTGCACATGGGCGGCGGGTACCCACTCCATTCTAAGCTTTGGCGTGGGAAATACAAATAAACAAAAAAACAAAAACAAAACTATACTGTGAGCCTCCACGGTCATCCGCAGTACAGTTAATGGAGGTATGCAGGGTCACCCTCCCAGGCTTCCCGCATGCAGAATCCTGCCCACTCATGTGACCCCGGCCTTAGTATAGAAGGTGGCCATTTATAGAACATTCACCCGCTGAACGACTGTTTTCCAGATTCAGCTACACAGTGTGCAGGATAAAGAAATACCAGCGTACCAGCGGAGGAGTATGGCTTTGCCGTAAGATATAGTACTGAACAAAGATGCGAGTTCTCCTTACATTTCCCACACAGTGTTTGTTATAATCAATAGGTACGATGATACAAGAGCAAAAGATTAAAAAGAAGTTCATTTAACGAATGTCAAATATTACAGGCTGGGCCACAAAATGGTAACCCAACACACTCTTCTGACAGTTGTCTAAAAGGAAACTTTGTCCTTGTTGTCCATAGCAGCCAATCACAGCGCAGCTCTCACTTCCCATACTGTTGCGGTAACATGAAAGCTGCTCTGTGATTGGTTGCTCTGGGCTCTGTCTAGCTCATCTGAGAAAAAAGTTCATCTAAACCAGCTGATTTTTCTTGCGGAGAGATACAAGCGAGTTCTTCATCCTGCGGAGAGATATAAGCGAGTTCTTCATCCTGCGCAGACTATAGACACCTTTTCGCCCGTAGCGGCCTTAGAGGTGATCAGACATGGGCTTATGTAGCTTCAGTGCATGAATATGCAGCGTTTTCACAGACCAGAGCTGTTCGTTTTCCCTGTGTATGTGGCCCTGTTTGCCTTTTGGTTTTGTGGGCATAGTAACTGTGTTTTTCATGCGTGCAAAAAAAAAAAAAAATGTATTCCCTGCCTCTTTACACAATCTTATTGACTTCAATGGACTACTTCAGTCCGTAATACAAACCAAAATAGGGCATGCTGTGTTTTTTTCCCACTTCTGTAAATACTTGCGTGAAAAATCCAGGTCTGAATACCCTAATGCAAATCCACGGATTGCGTGTATAAAAAAATGTCGCAAATATACCCGTTTGAGTGAGCCCTTACTGAAAGAACGGGCCCAGAAAGGCCATTTGTCCAACAACAATCTTTTTGTGATGACAGAAGAAAATTTATATCAGAAGAAAGTGTCAGATACCGCAGATGTCTTCCGGACAGCAACAATCTGGCATTGTGGAAAAGATGATTTTTAGCTGTTACTTTCCACTTGGCAAACAATCATTTCGGTTGGTATCCTTTATTTTCATCAACTTTAGGCTCCCGTCCACGGGCGTTTTTGCATTGCATCCCCCGAGGCAATAATCCGGCTGCGGGGAACACAATGCACGCTTTCCATAGCGTTGCTATGGAAAGCGCAGCCCCTCTGTCCACGAGTGGAGAATCATAGCAATTCTCCGCTCGCAGCTGGCAAATCGCAGCATGTAGCGAATTGCCGCGATTCTCCGCGGTCAGCCTATCTGTCAGATAGGCTCACCGCGGAGATCAACTGCCGGCTCCTGTTCCTGGGTGGCAGAGATCCACCGCGCGATATCGTAACGCCCGTGGACAGGCAGCCTTAGTCTCCAGCATCCAGGGCACCTTTAGTGGAGCTCTGGCTCGGAGACGTCAGATTATAATAAGAAAATTGTGTTCATTTCAGAATAAATCCAGTAAAAGATAAACATCTGCTTCTCAGCCCCCTCCTAGCAGTCCGTCTGCCATAAGCATGTCCTAAGTAGTAGGGCCGTGTCAGTGTGGTGGCAGGCAGGTAAGGCCGAAAGATGCTCTTAGATGGAATGATCATTCCAAAAAATCGTTCAAACGGGTGAAAGTGAAATCGTTCAGTCTAAACGCAGCCAACAAAGAGCGATAATCATTCACTTTCTGTTGGTCGTTCGTTTTATATGGGCAAAAAAATTATTGTTGGCTCATTCACTTATTGTTCGGTTTAATCAGCGCTCATTCAGTCCCTCTCAGTCACTTATACAGCGAATGTGAAAGACTGAACAATTCTCGTTTGAACGAACGACATATCTGCTGGATAAAGAAGTTGTACGAGAGTGAATGAGAATCGGGTCGTCTAAAAGGACCCTCAGTCACGATAGTGGTTTGGAACTTGATGGTGGACCATAGGCTACGATACAGACCAAGGGCGTAACTGCCCCACATGCTCACACAGGGTTGTATTTCCAGCTCATGCTGCCCGTCAGTTGTGACACTGTACAAATACTTGTTATTTTCGGCACAATTGAGCAATTAATAATCTACTCTTATTGACATTTACACAAGGCATTGGTGCCTAGTAGAGATGAGCGAACGTACTCGTCCGAGCTTGATATTCGTGCGAATATCAGGGTGTTCGGGATGCTCGTTACTCGTAACGAGTACCACACGGTGTTCCGGTTACTTTCAGTTTCCTCTCTGAGACGTTAGCGCGCTTTTCTGGCCAATTGAAAGACAGGGAAGGCATTACAACTTCCCCCTGTGACGTTCAAGCCCTATACCACCCCCCTGCTGTGAGTGGCTGGGGCGATCAGATGTCACCCGAGTATAAAAATCGGCCCCTCCCGCGGCTCGCCTCAGATGTCTTGTGAGTTAGCTGAGGGACAGTGGTATCGTGCTGGAGCTGCTGTAGGGAGAGCGTTAGGAGTTAGTGTAGGCTTCAAGAACCCCAACGGTCCTTCTCAGGGCCACATCTAATAGTGTGCAGTACTGTGTTAGCACTGTAATTTTTTTTTTTCTTCAAAATTGGATCTGCAGAGCATTGCGCCCTGCAATAGGGACAGAAGTGGTGGTTAGGCAGGGAGAGTGTTAGCAGTGAGTGTAGGCTTCAAGAACCCCAACGGTCCTTCTTAGGGCCACATCTATCCGTGTGCAGTACTGTCCAGGCTGCTGTTAGCAGTGTTGCATATTTTTTTTTTTTCTCAAAACCGGCTGTGCAGACCATTGCACCCGGCATTAATACTACAGGGATAGAATTGTGTAGGCAGGGCCAGAAGACATACATTATTCATTGAATAGACGCAGTGTGGCTTGTCCTTTGAAAAACAAGGGAAAAAATTCTATTTCGCCTGCCTCTGACAGTCCTCAGGGCTCTGGGTACGTGTGTGCTGCGTGCAGAACGTTAAAAAAAATCAGACGCAGCCAGCTACGTTTTACTGCAGGCTTGCGCCAATTTTTTTCCTGCATGGGAAATCCCTGATCTGCTGTAGCGAATAACTTTGCATCACTGCAGTTCTCTGACACATTTGCAGGGCCACAACACAGTTATTAAACTTAGTAGTATTCATTGAATACACGCAGTGTGGCTTGTCCTTTTGAAAAACAAGGGAAAAAATTCTATTTTGGCTGCAGGCTTGCGCCAATTTTTTTCCTGCATGGGAAATCCCTGATCTGCTGGAGCGAATAACTTTGCATCACTGCAGTTCTCTGACACATTTGCAGGGCCACAACACAGTTATTAAACTTAGTAGTATTCATTGAATACACGCAGTGTGGCTTGTCCTTTTGAAAAACAGGGGAAAAAATTCTATTTCGCCTGCCTCTGACAGTCCTCAGGGCTCTGGGTACGTGTGTGCTACGTGCAGAACGTTAAAAAAAATCAGACGCAGCCAGCTACGTTTTACTGCAGCCTTGCGCCAATTTTTTTCCTGCATGGGAAATCCCTGATCTGCTGTAGCGAATAACTTTGCATCACTGCAGTTCTCTGACACATTTGCAGGGCCACAACACAGTTATTAAACTTAGTAGTATTCATTGAATACACGCAGTGTGGCTTGTCCTTTGAAAAACAAGGGAAAAAATTCTATTTTGGCTGCAGGCTTGCGCCAATTTCTTTCCTGGCTTGGAAATCACTGGTAATACAGCATGCTGAGGGGTAGGGGTAGGCCTAGAGGACGTGGACGCGGCCGAGGAAGCGTAGGCCCAAGTGAGGGTGTGGGCACAGGCCGAGCTCCTGATCCAGGTGTGTCGCAGCCGACTGCTGCGCGATTAGGAGAGAGGCACGTTTCTGGCGTCCCCACATTCATCGCCCAATTAATGGGTCCACGCGGGAGACCTTTATTAGAAAATGAGCAGTGTGAGGAGGTCCTGTCGTGGATGGCAGAAAGTGCTTCGAGCAAGCTATCATCCACCCAGAGTTCTGCGCCGTCCAGTGCTGCAAATCCGAATCCTCTGTCTGCTGCTCCTCCTTCCTCCCAGCCTCCTCACTCCACTACAATGACACATGCTCAGGAGCGGGAACACTCCCAGGAACTGTTCTCGGGCCCCTGCTCAGATTGGGCAGCAGTGGTTCCTCTCCCACCAGAGGAGTTTATCGTCACTGATGCACAACCATTGGAAAGTTCCCGGGGTCCGGGGGATGAGGCTGGGGACTTCCGGCAACTGTCTCAAGACCTTTCAGTGGGTGAGGAGGACGATGACGATGAGACACAGTTGTCTTGCAGTGAGGTAGTAGTAAGGGCAGTAAGTGCGAGGGAGGAGCGCACAGAGGATTCGGAGGAAGAGCAGCAGGACGATGAGGTGACTGACCCCACCTGGTGTGCAACGCCTACTCAGGACAGGTCTTCAGAGGGGGAGGCAAGGGCAGCAGCAGGGCAGGTTGCAAGAGGCAGTGCGGTGTCCAGGGGTAGAGGCAGGGCCAGACCGAATAATCCACCAACTGTTTCCCAAAGCGCACCCTCGCGCCATGCCACCCTGCAGAGGCCGAGGTGCTCTAAGGTCTGGCAGTTTTTCACAGAGACGCCTGACGACCGACGAACAGTGGTGTGCAACCTTTGTCGCGCCAAGATCAGCCGGGGAGCCACCACCAACAGCCTCACCACCACCAGCATGCGCAGACATATGATGGCCAAGCACCCCACAAGGTGGGACGAAGGCCATTCACCGCCTCCGGTTTGCACCGCTGCCTCTCCCCCTGTGCCCCAACCTGCCACTGAGATCCAACCCCCCTCTCAGGACACAGGCACTACCGTCTCCTGGCCTGCACCCACACCCTCACCTCCGCTGTCCTCGGCCCCATCCACCAATGTCTCGCACCGCACAGTCCAGCCGTCGCTAGCGCAAGCGCAAGTACGCCACCACGCACCCGCACGCTCAATCGTTAACCGTCAACATAGCCAAATTTATCAGCCTTGAGATGCTGCCGTATAGGGTTGTGGAAACGGAGGCTTTCAAAGCTATGATGGCGGCGGCGGCCCCGCGCTACTCAGTTCCCAGTCGCCACTACTTTTCCCGATGTGCCGTCCCAGCCCTGCACGACCACGTCTCCCGCAACATTGTACGCGCCCTCACCAATGCGGTTAGTGGCAAGGTCCACTTAACTACGGACACGTGGACAAGCACAGGCGGGCAGGGCCACTACATCTCCCTGACGGCACATTGGGTGAATTTAGTGGAGGCTGGGACAGAGTCAGAGCCTGGGACCGCTCACGTCCTACCCACCCCCAGAATTGCGGGCCCCAGCTCGGTGGTGGTATCTGCGGCGGTGTATGCTTCCTCCACTAAAGCACCCTCCTCCTCCTCAACCTCTGTCTCGCAATCTAGATGTGTCAGTAGCAGCAGGACGTCGCCAGCAGTCGGTGTCGCGCGGCGTGGCAGCACAGCGGTGGGCAAGCGTCAGCAGGCCATGCTGAAACTACTCAGCTTAGGAGATAGGAGGCACACGGCCCACGAACTGCTGCAGGGTCTGACAGAGCAGACCGACCGTTGGCTTGCGCCGCTGAGCCTCCAACCGGGCATGGTCGTGTGTGACAACGGCCATAACCTGGTGGCGGCTCTGCAGCTCGGCAGCCTCACGCACGTGCCATGCCTGGCCCACGTCTTTAATTTGGTGGTTCAGCGCTTTCTGAAAAGCTACCCACGCTTGTCAGACCTGCTCGTAAAGGTGCGCCGGCTCTGCGCACATTTCCGCAAGTCCCACACGGACGCTGCCACCCTGCGCACCCTGCAACATCGGTTTAATCTGCCAGTGCACCGACTGCTGTGCGACGTGCCCACACGGTGGAACTCTACGCTCCACATGTTGGCTAGGCTCTATGAGCAGCGTAGAGCTATAGTGGAATACCAACTCCAACATGGGCGGCGCAGTGGGAGTCAGCCTCCTCAATTATTTTCAGAAGAGTGGGCCTGGTTGGCAGACATCTGCCAGGTCCTTCGAAACTTTGAGCATTCTACCCAGGTGGTGAGCGGCGATGCTGCAATCATTAGCGTCACCATTCCTCTGCTATGCATCTTGAGAAGTTCCCTGCAAACCATAAAGGCAGCCGCTTTGCGCTCGGAAACAGAGCCGGGGGAAGACAGTATGTCGCTGGATAGTCAGAGTACCCTCCTGTCTATATCTCAGCGCGTTCAGGAGGAGGAGGAGGAGCATGAGGAGGATGAGGAGGAGGGGGAAGAGACAGCTTGGCCCACTGCTGACGGTACCCATGCTGCTTGCCTGTCATCATTTCAGCGTTTATGGCCTGAGGAGGAGGAGGAGGAGGAGGAGGAGGATCCTGAAAGTGATCTTCCTAGTGCGGACAGCCATGTGTTGCGTACAGGTACCCTGGCACACATGGCTGACTTCATGTTAGGATGCCTTTCTCGTGACCCTCGCATTCAACGCATTCTGGCCACTACGGATTACTGGGTGTACACACTGCTCGACCCACGCTATAAGGAGAACCTTCTCACTCTCATTCCCGAAGAGGAAAGGGGTTCGAGAGTGTTGCTATACCACAGGACCCTGGCGGACAAGCTGATGGTAAAATTCCCATCCGACAGCGCTAGTGGCAGAAGGCGGAGTTCCGAGGGCCAGGTAGCAGGGGAGGTGCGGAGATCGAGCAGCATGTACAGCCCAGGCAGTGCAACAGTCTTTAAGGGCCTGGACAGCTTTATGGCTCCCCAGCAAGACTGTGTCACCGCTCCCCAGTCAAGGCTGTGTCGGCGGGAGCACTGTAAAAGGATGGTGAGGGAGTACGTAGCCGATCGCACGACCGTCCTCCGTGACGCCTCTGCCACCTATAACTACTGGGTGTCGAAGCTGGACACGTGGCCTGAACTAGCGCTGTATGCCCTGGAGGTGCTTGCTTGTCCTGCGGCTAGCGTCTTGTCGGAAAGGGTGTTTAGTGCGGCTGGGGGAATCATCACAGATAAGCGTACCCGCCTGTCAACCGACAGTGCCGACAGGCTAACACTCATCAAGATGAACAAAGCCTGGATTTCCCCAGACTTCTCTTCTCCACCAGCGGACAGCAGCGATACGTAAGCAATACGTAGGCTGCACCCGCGGATGGAAGCTACGTTCTCTCTCACCATCCAAAACGGGGACATTTCTGCTTCATCAATATGTGTCTAATATTCCTCCTCCTCCTCCTGCTCCTCCTCCTGAAACCTCACGTAATCACGCTGAACGGGCAATTTTTCTTAGGGCCACAAGGCTCACTCATCTAATTTGTCTAAACAATTTTTATATGTTTCAATGCTCTTAAAAGCGTTGAAACTTTAACTTGAACCAATTTTTAGTTAAACTGGGCTGCCTCCAGGCCTAGTTACCACTTAAGCCACATTAACCAAAGCGATTAATGGGTTTCACCTGCCATCTTGGTTGGGCATGGCCAATTTTTACTGAGGTACATTAGTACTGTTGGTACACCAATGTTTTGGGGCCCTCACCTACAGTGTAATCATAGCAATTTGTATGTTCTTCGCCTGCACTCATGGTACAGAAGTGTGTGCGGGGTTGGCCTACACTTTAGCTACATAAATGTAACTTGGGCCTTGGCTATACTGCAGCTACTGAAATGGAACTAAGACTGCGCTCCCACTATACTGCTGCTTCGGAATTGTTCCTGGGGCCTGTGTAGGCTGCTACAATGACTTAAATGGAACTAAGACTATGCTCCTCCTATACTGCTGCTTCGGAATTGTTCCTGGGGCCTGTGTAGGCTGCTACAATGACTTAAATGGAACTAAGACTATGCTCCTCCTATACTGCTGCTTCGGAATTGTTCCTGGGGCCTGTGTAGGCTGCTACAATGACTTAAATGGAACTAAGACTGTGCTCCCCCTATAATGCTGCTAGTGATATGTTAGTGGGGCCTGTCGCTAATGCTATGGCTGAAATGTTACTAATTCTGGGCTCTGCCTATACCGCTGCTAATGGTATGTCTCTGGGGTGTGGAAACAGAGGCTTCCCAAAGACATGATGGCGGCGAGGCCATTTCCCACCAACGCTGTTACTGTTAAGGTGCATATAACCACGGACACGTGGAGAGGACACGTAGTGCCTCCAAAACATCCCCCGCCACAGCCCACTTAATCCTGGCCACATTCCGAAAACCAACAAAATAAAACCGCGCTACTAGGTCCGCAGTCACCACCACATTACCACCAACGCGGTTACTGTTAAGGTACATATTACCAGTCTGACTGGGGCATGCAGTGTTGGCCGGAGCCCACCTGCATTAAGCATGACATTACTACCTCAGCTGTGTTGGGCAATGCAATGGGATATTTCTATGTACCGCCGGTGGGTTCCAGGGAGCCACCCATGCTGTGGGTCCACAGGGAATTATAAATGCATCTGTTTCCACTTGTAAAGAACCCCAGTCTGACTGGGGCATGCAGTGTGGGCCGAAGCCCACCTGCATTAAGCACGACATTACTACCTCAGCTGTGTTGGGCAATGCAATGGGATATTTCTATGTACCGCCGGTGGCTTCCTGGCACCCACCCATGCTGTGGGTCCACAGGGAATTATAAATGCATCCGTTTCCACTTGTAAAGAACCCCAGTCAGACTGGGGCATGCAGTGTGGGCCGAAGCCCACCTGCATTAAGCACGACATTACTACCTCAGCTGTGTTGGGCAATGCAATGGGATATTTCTATGTACCGCCGGTGGGTTCCAGGGAGCCACCCATGCTGTGGGTCCACAGGGAATTATAAATGCATCTGTTTCCACTTGTAAAGAACCCCAGTCTGACTGGGGCATGCAGTGTGGGCCGAAGCCCACCTGCATTAAGCACGACATTACTACCTCAGCTGTGTTGGGCAATGCAATGGGATATTTCTATGTACCGCCGGTGGCTTCCTGGCACCCACCCATGCTGTGGGTCCACAGGGAATTATAAATGCATCCGTTTCCACTTGTAAAGAACCCCAGTCAGATTGGGGCATGCAGTGTGGGCCGAAGCCCACCTGCATTAAGCACGACATTACTACCTCAGCTGTGTTGGGCAATGCAATGGGATATTTCTATGTACCGCCGGTGGGTTCCAGGGAGCCACCCATGCTGTGGGTCCACAGGGAATTATAAATGCATCTGTTTCCACTTGTAAAGAACCCCAGTCTGACTGGGGCATGCAGTGTGGGCCGAAGCCCACCTGCATTAAGCACGACATTACTACCTCAGCTGTGTTGGGCAATGCAATGGGATATTTCTATGTACCGCCGGTGGCTTCCTGGCACCCACCCATGCTGTGGGTCCACAGGGAATTATAAATGCATCCGTTTCCACTTGTAAAGAACCCCAGTCTGACTGGGGCATGCAGTGTGGGCCGAAGCCCACCTGCATTAAGCACGACATTACTACCTCAGCTGTGTTGGGCAATGCAATGGGATATTTTTGTGTATCGCCGGTGGGTTCCAGGGAGCCACCCATGCTGTAGGTGCACACGGAGTTTAACCTACATGTGTCCACTTGTAAAGAACCCCAGTCTGACTGGGGCATGCAGTGTGGGCCGAAGCCCACCGGCATTAAGCACGACATTACTACCTCAGCTGTGTTGGGCAATGCAATGGGATATTTCTATGTACCGCCGGTGGGTTCCAGGGAGCCACCCATGCTGTCGGTCCACAGGGACTTCACAATAGGGAGTTGTACCTGCCTGTGTCTATGAATTAAAAAGCCCGGTCTGACTGGGGCATGCAGAGACACCTTGACAGAATGAATAGTGTGTGGCACATAGGTTCCCCATTGCTATGCCCACGTGTGCAGCTCCAGATGGAGGTGGCACAGGATTGGATTTCTCATTGCTTCTGTACAGCATTGTGGGCTATCGCCCCGCCCCTTTTAAAGAGGGTCGCTGCCTAGCCGTGCCAACCCTCTGCAGTGTGTGCCTGCGGTTCCTCCTCATGGCAGACACACTTCTAAATAGACATGAGGGTGGTGTGGCATGAGGGCAGCTGAAGGCTGCGCAGGGACACTTTGTTGTGCGCTGTGGGGGGGAGGGGGGGCGGTTGGGCAGCATGTAACCCAGGAGAAGTGGCAGTGGAGTGTCATGCAGGCAGTGATTGTGCTTTGTTGGAGGTAGTGTGGTGCTTAGCTAAGGTATGCCATGCTAATGAGGGCTTTTCAGAAGTAAAAGTTTTTGGGAGGGGGGGGGGCCCACTCTTGCCGCTATTGTGGCTTAATAGTGGGACCTGGGAACTTGAGATGCAGCCCAACATGTAGCCCCTCGCCTGCCCTATCCGTTGCTGTGTCGTTCCCATCACTTTCTTGAATTGCCCAGATTTTCACACAAGGAAACCTTAGCGAGCATCGGCGATATACAAAAATGTTCGGGTCGCCCATTGACTTCAATGGGGTTCGTTACTCGAAACGAACCCTCGAGCATCGCGAAAAGTTCGTCCCGAGTAACGAGCACCCGAGCATTTTGGTGCTCGCTCATCTCTAGTGCCTAGTGTACAGCTTTGTCTTTGTGTTCAGTGGTGTGGACTGTGCTATCCAAGAGTCATGCTCTATTGGGAAGTAAAGGGTATACTGTGTTCTACCAGAATATGAAATCTATATGTATAGAGTAGCCCTACCCTAAATCATGAGATATAAACCAACTGAATAATGCACAATCCCATAACTGGATGACACCGCTTTACTGTAAGTGACTATTAATAATGGTTCCCCAAAAATAAGACACTGTCTTATATTAATTTTAATCAATAAGGCACGGGGTCTTGTTTTTTTTTAAATCTCATGATTTCTCTATTTTATGCTCCCATATGAATATATTGTTTTGATTTTATTATTAAACAATACTGTCAAAATTCAATAAAATTATTTAAATAAAAAGGGAAAAATTTCCACATTCCCCCCCCCAAAAAAACCTGTCAAAATCAGTACCATTGGTGCGGATTTTGACTGGAAATACTATGCGGCGCTCCCACTCATCTTGTCCAAAGGCTTCCCGCTGTCAGCGCTCTGCGGCTTGTGGTTCCTAATCATCTGTAGTAGCCTCAGCTGACCAGCGACACCATACCTGACCAGCCTGCTGGAACCGAAAGCCAGGGAGTGCTGACTGCAGGAAGCCTTCAGAGGAGGTGAGGGGGAGCGCCACTTAGAATGAAATTGGCTATGAATGCACGGCTGATTTACAGTCAATTTTTATGGCTGCCATCCCGCAGCATTTCCGCTACATGTAAACATACCCCAAGTCAGCTAGAGGTACGCTGCCATGTGCAGAGTGGCCTCAGTAGTAATAGATTCCCCCACAGTAGCTTCAGTAGTAATAGTGGCCTCAGTAGTAATAGTGACCCCAGCAGTGGCCTCAGTAGTAATAGTGACCCCCACAGTGGCCTCAGTAGTAATAGTGACTCCTATATTGGCCTATTATATTAGTGTCTGTTCTTATATTGCCCCAGCAGTTCACAGTGGGTGACATTTGTAAAACATTTAACTTCAGTTTCTGGTGAAAAGTTGCAAAATCTTGCACAGAATTTGCGCAAAAAATGGGCAACTTTTGGTGGTTTTCGCCTCAGTCTGCCACTTTCCTGGAAAGGGGGTATTGCTTGTTTTTAGGGGGCTTAGCCACCTTGGAGCGACACATTTAAATTTAATTTATGGCAAAAACTGGTACAAGTTATACAAGAAATGTATGCCAGATTGCACCTGGTGTACATTTCTGTTTAGGCGCGTGGAGGGGTTGACAGACACCCAATATATGAAAAGATGTGCACCGTCTCGTATATTAGGTGCACCATGCAGCAGGGGAAATAATATTAAGGCACGCGCTTAAAATCCCAGACTTAAAGGGATTGTTTGAGTTGTAATATTTTGGTACAACCCCTTCCCCATGCAGTAATATCAGAAATGGCCATAAAGTCGCCTCTCTCCACTTCCATGCCAGTGCTCGGTCCCCCTCTCTGGTCTGTGTTTACAGCTGCAGTCCTGCCTGCTTTACTGGACAATCAATTGCTATGCTGTGTTATTGGCTGCAGCCCCTGTGATGCCCCGTAAATCGGGCAATTTTAAACACAGATCAAAGTGGGGGATGGAGCACTGGCACAGGAGCAAGGAGAGGCGAGTATGAGCTTAATAAATACTTTTCTGCCTCTCCCCTCCACTCACACAGTGTCCTCATGTGTTCCCCTCTGCACATCAGTATCATCTCATGTTCTCCTCCCCCACTCATCACAGTGTTGCCCTTGCTGGGTTGTTCATCACAGTGCCTGCTCATGTTTCCATTTCCCACATATGATCACACAGTGTTCTCTCATATTCCCCTCCCTCACACAGTGAACACTCATGTTCCCCTCACCCCCTAAAAATCAGTGTCCTCTCATGTTCTCCTTCCCCAAGCTGTGTCCACTCTTTCTATCCTTCTTCACACGTGATTACATAGTGTCCATTCCTACACTCCTCTGCTGCTCATCACACAGTATCCACTCATGTGCCATCCTCACGCCCACTCATCAGTATGTCGTATGCTGCTGCCCGCACCCCACTGTTCATCCCAGTGTCGTCCTCATACTCCCCTCTCGCTCACCCATCACACTGTAGTCCCTCATGTTGTCCTATCTGACCATGTATTAGTGTCTATTTTGAACTCCTGCTCCCATCTGTGAGGGCTCCCCACTGCTGATCTGGTCTGATTACAGTCTGCTGTGTCCCATGTTGCCACTGGTCTGCTCCACTCCTGATCAGAAGGCACACTTTCTGCTGCTGGCAACCTCTTCTCTTCCATTCTTCTCTCTAACAAGTGAGTGCTGACAGAGTATGTGGAGGAAAGATTATGGTTATCATGTTTGGGCAGGCAATGGGAGAAATGACTTACCCTAACACAACCCAAATATGGGCGCGCTGGAAAGGATTGGTAGAGAAAAACGTGTATACACGCTGAACACCATAACAAACTGAACTGCAAACGGGACTTGCAAGCAGATATCTAACAATACCTGACCAACGCCAAAACACTTACCTAGAATACCAACACACATAAGCAGATGGAATAGCTAATGTACGTACGAGGTGTTTGTTCGTATTTTGGCAAAGATACTTAAGCTCACGAGCCCACGACAAGGGTCCTCATTGTCTTGTGAGTCCATACTCTACCAAGGCAACTTAACAGAAGTTCTACCTACAACAAGGGTAATCACCCCAATAGGGATGGCCCTCATGCTTTAACCTAGGGGCCTGGCTCATCATAGATGGTAAGAGACAAGACACCATTCACAATGCACCAACAGACATAGGATATACACTCTGAACAGGTAACTGTTCACACCTCATGTCTGGTCACCTACACAGACACCGATCACGTTGCTGATCACACCAACAACAGACAGACAGAAACCCCTCTCAGAAAACTCATATATAACTGATATTAAACAATAGCTAGTGCAAGTATCTTCACACCAAGGGGAAAGAGAGTCAGACACTGAACTCGCAAAAACTAAACCATGTCAGGCATCACTCACCTGACAACACACATATCGGAAGTCTGGAGTCCCCACCTGTCGAAGGGGAAGAAGGGGGCGTCCGCATAAAATGCAGTCAGGAATTACAGGTGTCCAGACTGTCCTCAGGGAAGGTGGGAGAAACACTTCAGACTAACATGCATAACACCAAGCTCTAAGTGGGAATGAGATAGGATGAATAAATTACCATCACCCTCTAGTGGGAGGGGCTGGTATTTATATGTAGCAGACCGGTGGTGATTGGCTGGCTGGAGAACTTTACACCTTCAGTCAGCCAAATCAACCACAGCTGCAGCAGTGTGCTCCTGGAAACCAACAGAACCACAGGTCCCAGGAGCACAATGTGACAATTGTGAATGAATAACATAAAAAATTACTGTTAGTAGGTGCCACAGTCGCCGACAACCCACTGCCGTAGGCAAATACGAGCCAGCATACGTGTAAGAATTAGTATGCTATAAAAAGAGAATGGCTTTCCTTCGAACAATTGGTCTGGTGATAGTGAAAATAAAAAAAGAGAAGTGTTATTTGACAAGTAAGTGCAGGAGAGACACATTCACTACCTCAGAGGAACAGCGGTGCTGGCGCCATTATGAGCGTGCGCCCTTGCTACAATGCAGTAACCCCTCGCCCATGACTGATGTTGGAGAAAGGGATCAGGAGAGCCATAATTGAGTAAGCCATTCTGAAAACGATTGCACTAAACCACCTACTTAAGTGAGTGCCTCTCCGAAGGAGAAAATATCAATAGATTCTACTGAACTTTATTTCTACCACAAACATTTCCCAAGAGGCTGATTATTATGGAGACTTACTAACTTTCTCTGTTAGAGCTGAAAGACCTAGAGACATTACCAATGTGTCCAGTTTATGTTCTGTATGCACCTTAGCCAAGCATTGAAGAATTACTACTGTTTCCACTGTGCCTTACTATCACTTCATGACAATCCCAGGAGGGCAACTGCCATCGCTCCTCTACAGAAAAGAACATTACAAGTATACCAAGTATGTGTTGGACACACTCAACATACCCAAAATATCCAAACCTACCATTATTTAATATGATTGATTCACTGTCAAATAGCCATCAGGGCTATATGGTGAGCCTTGTACACGCAGTAATATCAGATGGTATATGTGGGTCATATTGGGGCTAAAAGATTGTCTTGATTGTCAAAAGAATGCTCTCAGGAATGGTTAGCATTAGAGATGAGCGAGCATACTCGTCCAAGCTTGATGCTCGGTCGAGTATTAGGGTGCTCGAGATGCCTGTTACTCGAGACGAGCACCACGCGGTACTCGTCTCGATTAAACAAGCACTGACCATTGAATTCAATTGAGTCGGCAATACAGCCGGCTCCATTGAAAGCAATGGGCTACCGGCAAGCGCGGGATGAATTGTCGGGAAGGGCTTAAATATATAAGCCCTTCCCTGCAATTCATCCAGAAATGTGTAAAAATAAAAAATATATATATTCTCACCTTGTCCCGGCAGACGGAGTTCAGCACGGCTGGCCTGCAGTGGGTGTGAAGGGGGTGTGAGTCAGACATGCCTCTGATTGGCTCAGCGCAGCTCTCAGCTGAATGACAGCAGTTCAGCACCACAGTGCAGGGGACAGCAGGAGAACACTCGGCTGTGCCCCGACAGCTGAAGGGAGGTGAGTATCTATTTTGTTTTGTTTTTTAAATCACTTTTAATTCATTTCCAGGGAATGGCTTATATGTAAAGCCCTTCCCTGAAAAAGAATTCAGGTGTGCCAGCGGACCATTGTCTTCAATGGATTCGCCGGCAGCAGCTGCGGCTCTATTGAAGAGAATGCCTGCATTTTTATTCTTTTTTACACTAAAATCTTTCTTTTTCAGGTAAGGGCTTATGTTTTTAAGCCCTTCCCGAAAATTCATCTCGCGCTCGCCGGCAGCCCATTGCTTTCAATGGAGCCGGCTGTATTGCCGTCTCCATTGAATTCAATGGGCTAACATCGTTCTTCTCTGCCACAGCTGTTACAGCTGTGGCAGAGGAGAACGATCTTTATGCTGACAGTGCAGGGGGGGGGGGCTCACTCTTGCCACTATTGTGGCTTAATAGTGAGACCTCGGAGCCTGAAATGCAGCCCTGCATGTTGCTCCTCGCCTGCCCTATCCATTTCTGTGTTTTCTACATGACTTTGGTGATTTGCTAAGATTTTCACAAATGAAAACCTTAGCGGAGCACCAGTCATATACAAAAATGCTCGAGTCGCCCATTGACTTCAATGGGGTTCGTTACTTGAAACGAACTCTCGAGCATCACTGAAAGTTCGACTTGAGTAACGAGCACTCGAGCATTTTGGTGCTCGCTCATCTCTAGTTAGCATTATAGAGATGTCTGAGATAAATAAATAAATCACATCTACAGATGTCACGGCCATTTCTTCGTATAATGCAATGTGTGACTCCTTTTAATATAAAGTGTTCTGTGCGTACAAAAAGAGGCAGAATAAGATGAGGTGAAACACTCAAAGATGATGTAATATAAAAGGGAGAACACAAAGATTTAAGCATTTACAATTCTTTAGATTATCTTCTATTTTGTTCAGGGTATGAAAGGATATGGGATGAGCACCGTAGACTTGGACTTGACCCCCTTGCAATATGAACCAGTTTTTGTCAATCATAGATTTATATAACTGGTTTGGGTTTCCAGAGATGCCTATGAGTTGGGCAAATAAGGGGTTTGTGAATGGAAAGTGAAGTAATAAAGGGAAGGAGAATAAAAATTAAAATCGTTAATTATCCTCTAATTTCACTAAGCTCTGGATGAGGAGAAAGTGATACCTTAATTCCGGTCCATTTGCCTGTCTCTTGAGGTTTTGGAGACCAGGCCTGGGTGTTAAAGGTGTGTTTTCTAGATGTGACAGCACCTATGTTCTGTTCACTTAATGTTCTTACCAGAAAAATAAAAAATTACCGGTCACTTTATTATTTTTACTCAAGAAATTAACCATGTTGTGGCCAGTTAAACTACATACACCCATATTAGCTCTCATTACAATTACCATCATACAGCAATTGAACACTAGCAACATACCATGAGCAATATTACCATCATAGTGTAAGTGAATAATACTACCATATTATGACAAAATGTGACCACCACTTCTCTATGCAGCCCAGACTTCTGCAAAATTTGTCAACTTTGGTGACATTTTTGGTTCTGCTCTACCCTCTCCAATCCATTCTGAATGCGGCAGCCAGGCTTATCTTCCTGTCCAGCCACTACTCGGACGCCTCTGCCCTGTGCCGGTCACTGCAGTGGCTGCCTGTTCAATACAGAATTCAATTTAAACTCAGTACCTTCATTCATAAAGCCCTCCACAGCGCAGCGCCCCCCTACATTGCCTCCCTCATCTCATTCCATCACCCAGCCTGGGCCCTCTGCTCAACGAAATCAGACTAGGTGCCTCTTTAATTTGAACCTTTCATTCCCGCCTCCAAAACTTCTCCAGAGCAGCACTGGTCCTCTGGAACGCACTACCAAAGGCTATCCGGGCAATCCAGGACTCACAAAACTTCAGGCGTGCTCTAAAAACGTACAGCAGCATGGTTTTGTGATGCCTGATGGATAAAGGAGGTGCAAACAAGACAGCTAAGTAAAATTTACCTGTCCTTCCTCTTCAACAGTACTTCTCCTCCGTGCCCTGTCCTCTACCATTCCCTTCTCTGCTCCCTGTGCTCTTCTTCAATTTCTGCATTCTCTTTCCTGTATATAATAAAGTTGGTATTCCCCTGCCTCAGTCTGCTCATATGTTCAATCCCCTGGTTCCCCCATTCACCTTCCTCATTTCTAAAATTGCTTTCCTCATTCCTGGTCAAATCCTTTAGGGTGGTTAAAAAATGTAAAAATGTATAGTGTGTAGAAATTAAAAAAAATAAGGAAAACTCCTTTACACAATGCATTTTATTATTGAAACAAAAAAACCTGAACACAATTGGTATTGGCACATGAGGATGCCTATTATAAATTAACATGTTCTCCCATGGTAAACTCCTTACAAAAAACAATGCCAGAACAGCTGTTTTCTGTTCATCTTGCCTCTCATACACAGCAATAAAAGCTAATCAAAAAGTTGTATCTGTCCCAAAATAGTACCAATGAAAACTACAAGTTTTCTTGCAGAAAACAAGCCTTTACAGTGAAAACAATGGAAAGATAAAAACAATTATTGGTCTCAAATGTGGCAAAACAAAAACAAATTATGTTTTGAAATGTAGTAAAACATAACAAACTATATAATTTGGTATTACCATCATCCATTACACCCCGTAGAATAGGTCTAACATAATATTCATACCCTGTGATAAAAGCTATAAAACTGCACCTCAAAAAGTAAGGTGAGGTAATTAATGCTGAGGGGGTTGGCCGGCACAGTGGAATAGAAAAAAAAATGTCAATACCTTATATGTACCCCAAAGTGGTTCCTATACAAACTGCAACTCACCCCATAGAATACAAGGTCCTATACAGCTACATGTCAGGCCCAATGTCTACAGGCAGATTTTAATTATAAAATCCGCGCGTGGCCCCTGCAGCTTTAGAAGCCCATAGGGATGCATTAGCATCTGCAGGGCAACTTAATGCATGCGGATGTAATTTTTTTGTTTCCCAGCGTGCAGAAATCGCAGTATGCTCCATTTTCCTGTGGAAACCACAGGGACGACCTCCATTAAGTTAATGGAAGCTGTCCCCACTGCGGCACATCCGCAGCTGTCATTGTGGCTGTGCCGTGGATCACGGGAGAGCAGGAGATTCCAAGCGCATTCGCCGGGCAGAAGAAAGAAGATTTGGCCATGATGGAGGAGAGCCCCGCAGCGTCCGGACAGGTGAGTATAATGCCATTTTTCCCGGCATCATCCTGACGGCAGACATGGAGGTTGCACCTTGACCTCGTAGGCTCCTCCCGTCTCCCATTCACCAGTGCTTCCTGTCCCTACAGGGACATGCAAGAGGAGCTCCCTCCAGGGAGCTGCAGGATGACAGCTGGGGGAACGGTCCATAGGGCTGTTTCCCCCCTCACCTTTCCAAGCAGGCTGACTGTAGGGATTGACAGTCCACAGGGCTGCTTCCCTTCTCATCTCCCTTCGGGGTGTCAGCGCGGTCCGGGAGCACGGCAGGCCACAGGTCTGACCGCCCGGGGTTCACCACCGCAGCGGTCGGAGCGGCGGACCAGAGGTCCTTGAGTCCCCTCCTTCCTCTTCCATCTCGGAGTTGTTTTTCAACCGGGGGAGAGCGGCGGGCCACAGGCTCAGATGCCTCTCTCCTCCAGGCATGCCGGCGCGGCCGTGCGCGGCGTCGGGGGGCGGAGCCAATGACGCGGCGTGACGCGGCGTGACGCGGTGACGTCAGACGCCATCAGCTGACCCGGAACAGCGGGAGATTTGAAAATGGAGACCCCCCGACAAGCTTCCACTGACAGCACACCTTCAGAGAAGGATTCATCTGTCTAATCTGGTTCTGTCTGCGTTTCTGCATCATGACTACAAAGGAACCAGAGATGGAAGCCCTGCAAACTGTAATTGTTACTTGTTGCAGGGATGTTATGCTCAGGGATTTAGCATTGTGTGGGGGGGTTTTCCCTTATGTGCATGCATGTATATTCTGCAGGACAGGGAATCCACCCGGTCTAAACAGGACCTAAAGAAAAAACACAGGAAAGGCGCTCTGTGTCTTTAAAAAAAAAACAAAAAAACTGGACGAGGCATATAAAAAAGCCGCTATGCCCCAATTGTACCTCCAAGATCCTTACGGATGAACAGGCCGCGTTCAGGGAAGATATTAGATCCCTGGTTAGAGAGGAGGTCTGGGCATCAATTTCCAGTCTCCCCCCAGCTCAGCGGAAGGAAGGGCCACTAAAAGGGCGAGTCACATACCGCTAACGAGCTCAGAGTTTGAGCAATCCCTGGGCGACTTGTCAAATGGCGAACTCTTTGACCGTCCCCCTGACGCCAGGGATGAGAATAAAAAGTACTATTTCTCATCTAGGGACCTGGTTGACCTGATCAAAGCAGTCAGTGATACAATGAAGGTCGAGGATGTAGTCAAGCCAAGGTCCGTACAGGACGACATGTCCAGCGGGCTCAGACCAAGGAACCGCACAGTGTTTCCGGTTAATGATACCCTGAAGAAAGTAATCACGGATGAGTGGGCTGCGCGGACAAACACCTCTATTTGTCCCGCGAATATAAAGAGGGACTCCGCTTTGCGGGGAAAGACGTGAGCATCTACGCGCGGTCCGGGAGCACGGCGGGCCACAGGTCTGACCGCCCGGGGTTCACCACCGCAGTGGTTGGAGCGGCGGACCAGAGGTCTTTGGGTCCCCTCCTTCCTCTGCCACAGCTCGGCGCAGTTGTTTTCAGCTGGGGAGAGCAGCGGGCCACAGGCTCAGATGCCTCTCTCCTCCAGGCATGCCGGCACGGCCGTGCGCGGCATCGGGCACAGGTGGCCATAATGGCCAAAAAGACAGCCCTGCCATTCGAGGACTCCTCATCTTAAAGACCCAATGGACAGGGTTGACGCCTTGATGAAACGGACCTGGCAAACAACGGCCTATACGCTGAAGTCCAATATCGCAGCGACTTCTGTGGCGAGGTCAATGTTCCTCTGGTTGAGGGAACTCGACGACCAGATTAAACAGAAGGCTCCTAGAGATGCGTTACTGGAATGCATGCCTCTACTTAGATCAGCAACAGGCGGTCTGGCTGAAAACATGGAAAGCAGATACGGCTTCCAAAGGAAGGCCGTGTAACATCCCGGTTTCAGGGCCAGCACATCTTTGGCGCGGACTTGGAGGAGATCCTAAAAAGAGCTACCGACAGGACCCACGGTTTCCCGGACCAAGCAAGAACGGGATTTCCCCACAAACCTCAGCCATCCTTCAAGCCATGCCGAGGCAAAGGAAAGACGGGGCCCTGGCCCTACCCCAAAGGAGGCAGGGGTAATACAAAAGCAACCCCTTCCCCAGTAGGCGAGTACCAGGTGGGGGGCAGACTATTGAGCTTTCCCGGCCCCCACGCAATCCCCCGCCCTGCAGGATATCTTTAGAAATGAAATTTCTAAGCTGCTACAGATGGGGGCGGTAGTCCAGGTCCCCGCAGTAGAACAGGGCTTGGGGTTCTACTCACCCCTATTTCTGATCAAAAAACCGAACGACCGTTTCGGATGATCCTTAATCTGAAGGGCCTGAACAGGTTGATTACCTACAAAGGTTTAAGATGGAAACCATCAGGTCTGCCGTAACTCTGATCAAAAGAGGGAACTTTATGAGTACCGTCGATCTAAAGGACGCGGAACATCACAAGTACCTGCGGTTTGCCATCAGGATGGGCAGCTGTGTACACCATTTTCAATTCCAGTGCCTACCCCTCGGAATTTCAATGGCACCCAGGATATTCTCTAAAATAGTGGCAGAGATGGTGGCGCATCTCCATGTGGCAGGCATAAACATTGTCCCATACCTGGACGATTTCCTGGTAATTGCATCCTCGCCGAAGATCCTCAAAGAGGATACCAGCCGAATCATCTCCCTATGTCAGAGACTGGGGTGTATAGTTAACTTCCCTAAATCTAGTCTTCTCCCCGAGACGCGAAAGACCTCCTGGGGGTACAGATACTCAGTGTCTCAGATGTTGTCTTTGCCTCCACCCAGGCAGGAAAACCTTAGGCTGGCAACATAGAAATGCGTCCAGAAAAAACAAATAACGATTAGGGACGCAACGAGGCTCCGGGGCCTCATGACCTCCTGTGTCGGCATTATTCCTTGGGCCCAGGCTCACTCAAGGACGCTACAGAGAGCCACCCTGGGCAACTGGGACGGGGCAACAACCTCTCTGGACCGCAGAATGCCCGTGTCATCAGCGGTCACAAGGTCCCTCCGCTGGTGGCGGTCAACTGGCAACCTAGAGGCGGAGTCCCCATGGGTGACAGAGCCCTTCATCTCCGTAGTCACCAACGCAAGCCAGCCTGGCTGGGGAGCGCAAGTGGGGCAGCGTCTGCTCCAGGGCAAATGGGGTCTGACATTGTGTGCCCAGACCCCAAATTTCAGAGAGCTTAGGGCCATCTGGGAGCATGTTAAGATCTTCTCGGATAACGGGACCGCCGTTTCACTTATTCACCACCAGGGAGGCACCAGAAACTTTCACCTGCTGAAATTAACAGCCCGAATT